>NC_062281.1:151478021-152114134 GCF_902655055.1 Lutra lutra | reverse complement strand
TTAAGGGTCAAGCCAACAAGAAGATCTAACAACTGTAACTATTTATGCCCCTAACATGGGGGCAGCCAATTATATAAGCCTATTAATAACAAAATTAAAGAACACATCAATAATAATAAAATAATAGTAGGAGACGTTAACACCCCGCTCACTGCAATGGACAGATCATATATGCAGAAGATCAAAAAGGAAAAATGGGCTTTCAATGACACTGGACCAGATGGACTTCACAGATATATTCAGAACATTCCATCCCAGAGCAAAAGAATATACATTCTTCTCAAGTGCAGAGGGAGCATTCTCCAGAATAGATCACATCCTGGGTCACAAAACAAGTCTCAACTGGTAAAAAGATTGGGATCATTCCCTGTCTATTTTCAGACCACAATGTTTTGAAGATGGAACTCAATCATAAGAGGAAATTTGGAAAGAACTCAAATACATGGATGCTAAAGAGCATCCTACTAAAGTATGAATGGGTCAACCAGGAATTAAAGAAGATTTTTTTACAATTCATGGAAACAAAGGAAAATGAAAACAGAACTATTCAAAACCTTTGGGATGCAGCAAAGGCTGTCCTAAGAGGGAAGTATATAGCAATATAAGCCTTTCTCAAGAAACAAGAAAGGTCTCAATATACAACCTAATCATATACCTAAAGGAGCTAGAGAAAGAAAAGCAAGTAAAGCCTAAACCCAGCAGGAGAAGAGGAATAATAAAGATTAGAGAAGAAATCAATGAAATAGAAATCAAAAGAACAGTAGAACATATCCACAAAACTAGTAGCTGGTTCTCTGAAAGAATATGATTGGTAAAGCCCTGGCCAGACTTATCGAGAAGAAAAGAGAAAGGACCCAAATAAACAAAATCATGAATGAAAGAGAAAAGATCACAACCAACACTGAAGAAATACAAACAACTGTAAGAACATAATATGAGTAACTCTATGCCAACAATTAGGAAATCTTGAAGAAATGGATACATTCCTACAGATGTACAAACTACCAAAACTGAACCAGGAAGAAATAGAAAACCTGAACAGACCCATAACAGCAAGGAAATTGAAGCAGTTATCAAAAATCTCCCAACAAACAAGAGTTCAGGGCTAGATGGCTTCCCAGGGAATTCTACCAAACATTTAAAGAAGAATTAATAGTTATTCTTCTGAAGCTGTTTCAAAAAAATAGAAATAGGGGGCACCTGAGTGGTTCAGTCAGTTAAGTGGCAGTCTTTGGCTTGGGTCATGATCCTAGGGTCCTGGATTGAGCCCCAGGTTCTGCTCCCTGCCCAGTGGAGAGCCTGCTTCTCCCTCTCCCTCTGCCTGCTGCTCTGGCCTACTTGTACCCTCTCTCTATCTCTCTGTCAAATGAATAAATAAAAACCTTTAAAAAAAAATTGTGAAGCATAACAAATAGCATGGAGGACAAGGGTAGTTAGAGAGGAGAAGGGAGTTGGGGGAAATTGGAAGGGGAGGTGAACCATAAGAGACTATGGACTCTGAAAAACAATCTGAGGGGTTTGAAGGGGTGGGGGAACTAGGTGGTGGGTATTGGAGAGGGCACAGATTGCATGGAGCACTGGGTGTGGTGCAAAAACAATGAATACTGTTATGCTGAAAATAAATTTAAAAAAAAAATAGAAATGGAAGGAAAACTTCTAACCTCTTCTATAAAGCCAGCATTACCTTGATCCCAAAACCAGACAAAGACCCCACCAAAAAGGAGAATTATAGACCAATATCCCTGATGAGCATGATGCAAAAATTCCCACAAAATACTAGCCAACAGGATCCAACAGTACATTAAAAGGATTATTCACCATGACCAAGTGGGATTTATTGCTAGGCTGCAAGGGTGGATCAGCATCCATAAATCAATCAATGTGATACACTACATAAATAAAAGAAAGGACAAGAACCATACGATCCTCTCAATAGATGCAGAAAAAGCATTTGACAAAGTACAGTATCCTTTATTAAATAAAGCTCCTCACAGTGTAGGGATAAGAGGGAACATACGTCCTCAATATCATAAAAGCCATATATGAAAATTCCACAGGGAATATCATTCTCAATGGGGAAAAACTGAGAGCTTTTCCCTTAAGGTCAGGAACTTGGCAGGGATGTCCACTATCACCACTACTATTCAACATAGTACAAGAAGTCCTAGCGCCTCAGCAACCAGACAACAAAAAGAAATAAAAAGCATCCAAATCAGCAAAGAAGAAGTCAAACTCTCTTTGCAGATGACATGATTTTCTATATGGAAAACTCAAAAGACTCTACCCCAAAGTTGCAAGAACTCATACAGCAATTCAGCAAATTGGCAGGATATAAACTCAATACACAGAAATCAGTTGCACTTCTCTACACTGGAAGACAGAATGAGACGGAAGATAGAGAAATTAAGGAGTCAATCCCATTTACAATTGTATAAAAAACCTTAAGATAACTAGGAATAAACCTAATGAAGGAGGCAAAGGATCTGTACTCTGAAAACTACAGAACACTCATGAAAGAGATTGAGGAGGGGGCACCTGGATGGCTCAGTGGGTTAAAGCCTCTGCCTTCAGCTCGGGTCATGATCCCAGGGTCCTGGGATCGAGCCCCGCATTGGGCTCTCTGCTCTGCGGGGAGCCTGCTTCCCTTTCTCTCTGCCTGCCTCTTTGCCTACTTGTGATCTCTCTCTCTGTCAAATAAATAAATAAAATCTTAAAAAAAAAAAAAAACTAAAGAAAGAAAGAAATTGAGGAAGACACAAAGAAAGAAATTGAGGAAGACACAAAGAAATGGAAAAACATTCCGTGTTCATGGATTGGAAGAACAACCATTGTTAAAATGCCTATGCTACCTAGAGCAATCTACACATTCAATGCAATCCCTATCAAAATATCATTCTCTTTCTTCACAGAGCTGGAACAAATAATCCTAAAATTTGTATGGAACCATAAAAGACACTGATAAGCCAAAGGGATGTTGGAAAAGAAAACCAAAGCAGATGGCATCACAATTCCAAACTTCAAGCTCTATTACAAAGCTGTCATGATCAAGACAGTATGGTACTAGCACAAAAACAGACATGTAGATCAATATAACAGAACAGAGAACCCAGAACTGAACCCTCAACTCTACGGTCAAGTAATTTTTGACAAAGTAGGAAAGAATATCTGATGGAAAAAAGACAGTCTCTTCCAACAAATGGTGTTGGGAAAATTAGACAGCCACATGCAGAAGAATGAACCTGGACCATTTCCTTATACCATACACAAAAATAGACTCAAAATGGATGAAAGATCTAAATGTGAGACAGGAATTCTTCAAAATCCTAGAGGAGAACACAAGTAGCAACCTCTGTGACCGCAGCCGCAGCAACTTTTTGCTAGACAGGTCTCCAAAGGCAAGGTGAAAGCGGTGAAAGCAAACTACTGGGTCTTCATCAAGATAAAAAGATTTTGCACAACAAAGGAAACAGTTGGCAAAACCAAGAGACAACCAGAGTGGGAGAAAATATTTGCAAATGACTGATGAGATAAAGGGCTACTATCCAAAATCTATAAAGAGCTTACCCAACTCAACACCCAAAGAACAAATAATCCAATCAAGAAATGGGCAGAAGACAGAAACAGACATTTCTCCAAAGAAGACATACAAATGACCAACAGACACATGAAAAAATGGCCAACATCACATAGCACCAGGGAAATACAAATCAAAAACTACAGTGAGATACCACCTCACACCAGTCAGAATGGCTAAAATTAACAAGTCAGTAAAGGACAGATGTTGGTGAAGATGCAGAGAAAGGGTAACCCTCCTACACTGTTGGTGGGAATTCAAGCTGGTACAGCCACTCTGGAAAACAGTATGGAGATTCCTCAAAAACTTGAAAATAGAGTTACCCTATGCCTTAGTAGTTGCTCTCCTGGGTATTTACCCCAACGATACAAATGTAGTGATCCGAAGGGGCACCTGTGCCCCAGTGTTTATAGCAGCAATGTCCAAAACAGCCAAACTATGGAAAGGGTTCAGATGTCCATCAACAGATGAATGGGAAAAGAAGATGTGGTATATATATATATACACAATTGAATGCTACTCAGCCAGCAAAAAAAAAAAAAAGAAAGAAAGAAAGAAAAAAAAAGAAATCTTGCCATTTGTAATGACATAGATGGATCTAGAGGGTATTATGCTAAGCAAAATAAGTCAGTCAGAGAAAGACAATTATACGGTCTCACACATATGTGGAATTTAAGAAACAAAACAGAGGATCATAGGGGAAGAGAGGAAAAAAATAAAACGACGAAATCAGAGAAGGAGACAAACCATAAGAGATTCTTTTTTTTTTTTTTAAGATTTTATTTATTTATTTGACAGACAGAGATCACAAGTAGGCAGAGAGAGAGAGAGGAGGAAGCAGGCTCCCTGCAGAGCAGAGAGCCTGATGCGGGGCTCAATCCCAGGACCCTGGGATCATGACCTGAGCCAAAGGCAGAGGCTTTAACCCACTGAGCCACCCAGGTGCCCCTAAGAGATTCTTAATCATAGGAAACAAACTGAGGGTTGCTGGAAGGAAGGGTGGGGTGATGGAGTAAATGGGGAGAAAGAAAATAAAGATTTGATTGAAGAAAAAAATAATGTTGTAGACAAGGCCAGGGAAAAAACTCAATAAATGCTGACCATTTAAAAAGTAAAATAAATAAACAAACAAACCCACAAAAAAAAAATTGAATTAGACAAAGAGAGACATGGATATCTTGTCCTAGGTATTTAGGCTACATGTATATTCATTAACAATTATTTTGATTTGAGATAAATGTGTCTTACCTCGTTATCACTATTACACTACAGGAGCACCATGAAATGAAGTGACATGTTTCTGTGTGGGGTGGAAAACATGTCATGTCTGAGTTCTGCGGAAAAAATTCAGAAGATTGCAGAAAAGAATAATTTTCATACAAAAAAAAAGAATTTAATAACATTAATGTTTTGGGCAGCTTTATTTCTAATAGCCAACAACTGGAAACAAACCAAATACTCATCAGCAGGCAAGTGGATAAATTATGGTCAATATTTACAATGGCTAGTACAGCAATCCAAAGGAATGACTGAAATAAAATGGCAAATTTCCAAATAATTATGCTGAATAAAAGAAGCAAATTTATTTTTTTTCTTAGAGAGACAGAGAGAACACGCAACGAGGGGAGAGGAGCAAAGGGAGGGGGAAACAGCAAATCTTAAGCAGGCTCCATACTCAGTACAGAGCCTGACAAGCTCACCAACCTCACCACCCTGAAATCACAACCTGAGCCAAAATCAAGAGTTGGACAACTCAAGAGTTGGAACTGACTGAGCCAGCCAGGTGCCCCAGAAGTGCATGTTTTAAGGAATATTTACTGTATGGTTTTATGTACATGAGATGCTAGCAGTGCCAGCTAATCTACGGTCACAAGTAGCAGAACAGTGATTACCTAGAACCGGGGATGCGGAAAGCACAGATGAGGGGCCCAAGGATATAGGCGGAGGTGGCGGCTATGTTTCCATACTGATTTGGTTGACGGCTTCACAGGTATCTACATACCCTTATCCCATTGCCCACCCGGAATCTGTGCAGTTTGTTTTACGTGGAAAAGGAAGAGGAGGAGGAGAAGAAACAGTAGCTATGATGCTAAAAGTAGCTTAAAATCTCCTTTTGCCCCAAGTAGCTTAAAATCTCCTTTTGCCCAGAGGCAAGGGAAGTCTTGTGGCGAGTTACGAGTTTCAGCCCCAGGCTGGAGTAGGAATAATGAAGTGACTATATCACAGGGTCGTTGTGGAGAGGATTCATTTGAGAAGCACTTTTGGGTGCTTGCTGGTTACCAGGCTCTGCATGAAGGCCCTGCATGACAACTTCATTCAGTCCTCAGATCAGGCCTCTGACGTGCATACTGCTATTATTCCCATGTTACAGACAAGAACACAAAAGCCCAGAATGGTTAAATACACGCCAGGGCTACCTAGTAGAGCTGAAATGAAAGGAATTACCTTATACAAAAGCATCTCGTAGGGCCCACCGCAGAGCAGGTAGTCTGTGAATGTGAGCGGAGATAACTCCATGGAGCATTTTGCCAGTGAAGACAGCCTTTCACAGCAAACAAGGGCACAAACTCTCAAGGCAGAGGCGCCCGGGTTCAAACCCCCTTGCCGGCTATGGGGCCTGAGGCTTGAGATCTTCTCTCTCTGTGCTTAGCTTCATCATCTACAAAACAGGAATATAAATCCTTCCAGCAGGATTGGAAGCTAATTTGAGTACATGAGGAATACAGACTAGTGGCTGATAGGTAATAAAGTCTCAGATCAAACATAGTGTGAATTGCATCCTATCTCATGCAGTGACTGGTGTCAGAAAGCACGTGACAGTGTTGAAACGCCCCTGATAAGGACCACCTGGGAACTCCACCCAATGGCAGTCCTGTCCCATTCACCATGCCACCGGGATGAGGAAAGAGACCTATCTGTATCCTAACAGATTTGGGTCTCATCCCTGTTCCTTCTCCAGCCTTTCTGGTCATCTCAAAAGTGCCTCAAAGCTTGTGGGTGAGCCTTGACCTGAGGTCACTTGTCTCCTTCTGGACAGAAACCCCACAAGCCACTGGCTCTCCACCTTCCACCTCATCTGTTGAACATTATTGGCCTATCCTGGGGCTCGTATGATCTCTGGAGAAATGGTTCTGACCCATTTACGGTATGTTGTCTTTTTTGCAGTGGATAAAATTATTTAATTATTTAAATAATGGCTAAGAGCCCTGGCCAACTCCAAATTCCAGCCCTGCGACTTTGGATGAGTTACACAATTCCTGCATCTCAATTTACACATGCGTTAAATGGTGACGATAGTACCTATCTCGTGAGGTTGCCTTGAGGGACTATAAACAAAAAAAGTTATATAAATCATTTAACATACGTCTGATGATAAAAAGAGAGTTCTCAACAAATGTTTGCCATGTGCTTGGCTATTGTTACCACTGCTGTGTCTCCCAGATTACAGTAGAGTTGTTTCACAACTGGTGTGTCCCTGGACACAGCCTGTTGAAGGGCCAGGTTTGTCCCTGGAGGCGGCCTGGGGGCTAGGCCATGGGAAGTGAAATGACTTTGCTCAGGTGACAGGTGGCAGAAATAGGGCCTTACTCCTGAGTCCTGAGGCCACAGTGGATATGACTATTAGCATTTCAGTGCCGGTGCTGACACCCAGGTCCACCATTCCTAGAGAAGAGCAGGGAAACCTTGCTGCAGAGGCTTTAGTTCATTCCAACAAGCATGTCTTAAAGTCAGCCAAGTGTTCGGAGTAGCAGGAGCCTGTGAATAGAATGCGTTTGGAGCAGAAGACTTTCTCCTTTGGAGGCAGTGTCAGAGTGTTTAAAGACCCAGTCTCTGGAATGAGGCCTGGCTTTAAAATCAGTGCTCTGTTACTAACCAGCTGTGTGGCCCTGAACACGTTCCTTGATCTGGGAAAGGCTCCATTTCTTCATTTGTCATGTGGGGATAGCAAGAGTACCTACTACCTCTTTTAAAGCATGGAGCATAACAGACACATGGAAATCCTGAATATCATGAAACATGATATTTTTTTTGATACACACACACACACACACACACACACACATATATATTTTTACCCTCCAATTGGTACTTACTCTTGGGGCAAAGTCCAATACTTTATTCCGGCCTACAAAGCCCAAGTCTATCCCTGCGCGCCCACCTAGCCCAGCACTCCACTTTGCTCAGAGTATGCCAGCCACTTTAGTGAGAGGGACGTTATCATTTCTCCTCCAAACAGAGATGCTTTAGAGGACAAGAAGGCTCTACTGATGACTATTCTGGGCCTAAACAGGGACTGTCCCCAGCAAACAGGGACTTAGGGAGCTACACACTGACCTCTCCAATTTGGGTTTGTGCCAAACTCCTCTGCAACTTCACATACGTTGTTTACTTAACCAAAAGTAAACTCTTCACTTGACCATCTCCTGCTCACCCATCCAGACTCACCTTAACTCTTAATCCCTAACTTACTCTCAACTCATCTTCCTCCTATACCTCTCCTGTCAACAACTATTTCCACCAAGACTGATTTATGTCTGTCTCTCCCACTCCTTAAGCTCCCTAAGTACAGGCCATGGCCCTTATTCATCTCTCTATCTCAACAGTCTAGCAGTTACTGAATGAATGAGAAAATGGAAGAATGAAATTATTACATTTGACCTGTGCAAGAACTCTCTACAATGAAAAAGTATTCTCATCCCCAATTTATAGATTGAAACATGGAAACAGAAGCTAAGCGCCTTGCCCAAAGTCATACAGCGAGTAAATCACTGAGGACGTGGGACCTGGATCCTCTGCTCAGTTTGTTTTCTGCTACTCCATATGGTCTCCTAATCCTCTATCCCCATGTCTTCTAGATCTGAACAACTCAAACTCTACAGCAACTAGCTGAGAAACGCAAGAGAAATCCCTCTGAACATAGAAAACCCCTCCTTATTTCTCCTTTTAGTGTGAGGTCAGAAAGGATGCTTACTTCAAACCGATAATAAGAAATAAACAGTTTTACCAGGTTGAATGTAACCTAGTTCAGTGGTTATTGAGATTAAAACCTCAGGGCAGTGTCTGGATCGACCTCATCTCTCTGTGGACAGCAGAGTACCACCAGGTTCTGGCCACACTTGGGAGCCTCAGCCCAGGCAAAGCACACAAGCGGGGAGCTCATAGTCCCCATGCTCCAGGGCAGCCAAGACTGAAACCCGAGAGGCCTCTTGAACTTGGAGGGAGAGGGCCATCAACCAAATGCTCCATTATCCACTGAAAGTTACACCCAGTGCAATATTAATCTCTTTCGGCAGACAGCTTTATATTTTTCAAAGTGCTTCCATAAACAGCTTTATCTTCCTTCCAACCTTCCGACAACTAAAAAGAGGTGTGGGAACAGGCAACGTAGCAAAAATAATTAGGACCCTGAGATTTGGAGCCAGACCAGATAGGACGCTGTTTCTGACACTTTCTATCTATGGAGCTTAAGTAAGTCACTGAGCCCCTTTGAGCCTCAGTTTCCCCACCTATAAAATGAAGATAGTAGTATGACATACAGAGATATCATGGAGACATGATATATGTAAAATGCCTGACTCGTATATTCAGTAATAGGTCAATATTTGTACCCCTTCAGTCTAAATGTCTGGAGGCCATTTCATTGAGTGGGATTTCTTTATTGGGTGGCCGGCTGGCAAACATCCTCCTCTCCGGTTCATCTTCATAGTTAAACAGCAGGCTGAGTAAATATTTGTGGGACGAATCAATAAACCAGTGAAAATCTGTCCTATCGTGGCACCAAGAGGCCTCTCCCCCCTCCTGGTTCAGGGCATAAATGCTTCTGGAATAACAGGCTGTCAGCCATTGATGGATCACAAACCAGTGGATTTACCAGTGCCCTCAGAACAATCAGGTTGAAAGAAAAAACCCTTTAGAGCGCATTGACAGGGGGTGGAGGAGAGACCGATTGGGTTCTGATGAATCCCACACACGGCCTGACAGGATGAATGGCAGCCTCGTCAAATTGGTTCTTGGCAGAGGCACTTGGGGAGTTCTCACTTACTAGCCTCTTCAGACCTGTCTGTCTGTCCTCGGCAGACCCTGCCTCTGATTGGGGAGGCCTGAGTCAGGCGACTAGGGGGGCCTGCTGATTGGAGTCAGCTCTCCCTGCTGTCAGCTGGGGAGAGGGGGATATTGAATTCATCAGTCTTGTTGACAGGGGAAGGGGGAGGGGGAAGGAGCTCCCAGAGTGCAGGGGAAAACCCAGGGGAGGGCAAAGCTGTGAAGAGCAACTGGTTTGGCCTTGGGCATGGTGACCCCTTGAGCCAGATTAATGACCCACAGATTCCCATTTTTGTTTCAAATTGCACTACATGGTGGAGGGTAAACTTTAGCTCTTGGTCTTCACTCAAATACTTGATCTAAGAAAAGCAGTAAACAATTTCCTAAATGTTCTTGCTTAGTAGTTTTAGAGATTTTTGATATCACATAGTAACATTTTGCTTTTGAGGGATTAGACATTCTGTTACTCTCTGGGAAGGGGGAAAGAATTTGGAATTTTCTGAACACCTACTATGTGTCATGTGAGTACAGGTACCTTTGTCACCTCATTGCTCTGAGAGGGAGACATGAATATTTCCCAAGTTATAGATAAGGAAACAAGAAAGAAGACAGGTGACTGACTTGCCAAGTCATCTAGAGACAGTGACAGAACCAGAATTTCCACTCAAAGCTATTCAGCTCCAAAGTGCAGTCCTTCCACACCCTGCCCACTTTACCTCTGCTCTAGAAATCGGTACCTGGAGTCAGTTTTGCATGTTGTTCACTTGTTGATAATAT
This sequence comes from Lutra lutra, assembly GCF_902655055.1. NCBI lineage: Eukaryota > Metazoa > Chordata > Mammalia > Carnivora > Mustelidae > Lutra > Lutra lutra. The sequence goes on along the minus strand of NC_062281.1, from coordinate 152,103,741 downwards.
TTATATGTTTTTCACTGGTTAATTTTTGCAGTAAGTTATTTCCCTCTATGCATTTTGGCCAGAGTCCTGTTAATTTTAAGTTCCCCACCTAAAGCTTTAGGTCAGTTGTCTTCATTCCTAAAAGGTCCAATCCAGCTGGCATCCAGGAGAGTGCTTCCTAGGACTTATTCCAGGCCTGGGCCACTCCAGAACCCACCAAGATGTACCTTTTCAAAGGTTCTCAGACCCAGAACAGACACGGAGTTTCTTCTTTTTCAGATTTCTGGGGCTGTCCTAATTAGCAGGCAGTTGAGAGGAGAGGAAAGTTCCATCACTGGTGCAAAGAACCGGGCCAATGTCTCCTTTGGTTATGATGATCTGGGATTCTGTGAGTTAATGGGTGTCATCTGGCTCAGAGTCCAGACCCCACACTTCTGCCTTTCCAGCCTGGCTTCCATATCCAAGGATTATTATTGTTAGCTTTAGTGCTCTCAGGTAATGATACTGAATCACAGATTTGGGAGGGTTAAGTCCAATCTACTATTCAATATAACACTGCCACTTACTCTTCTCCAGCAACACGGAGCTCAATATCCCCTTTCCTCACTGGATCACATGGCTGTTAAAGAGGATTCTGACAGAAGGAAGTTACTCCCTCCCTTTACATTATTTCAGGAGGGCACACCATGAGCAAAAAGATGTGGGAGAGAGAAACAGCCATGTACATTCAATGAGGATTTGGAATCAGAGCACTGGAACTCAAGTCCCACACCTTCTACTTCTTAGCTGGTGACCTTGGACAGATCATGGAACCTTCATGGACTTGAATATTTCTTTCCTTGGCTGTAAAACAGGCAGTAATACCTGTCCCATCTACCCCAAGTTGCTGTGAGCATCAAATGAGATAATAAATAATTATTTTTACAGAGAAAAAGACTATGTGTATTTAAATACAATTTTTTAAAAAATAAAATAGTTATTATCATTACTATTCTCTTACCAACTTTTCTACTTGAAACAAGAAAGGAAACAAAGCAGTTGTATTGTTTTGCTTTCTTACTATTTGCAAGGTAGATGTTCAACATCTATGGGAAAATCCAGAGGTAGCCCTTGACCAAGGTTTGCCACTTAGTGTCCCCAAAATATTCCCAGACGACACCATGAAATTGTTTTTCCCTCACCCCCAAATCCCCTTCCTGATCCAGGCATACTTTCTGGGCCTCCATGGGGAGAAGGCTGATACTTGTGCTAATCTGCACCCAAGCTGCCTGGAGCTGCACTGACAGAGACAGGTGTCAACAGGGTGAAACCAACAAATTAATTTTGCCTGATGACCTAAGCCAGATATGGACAGAAGTCTCAGAGGGAAGAAAGAGCAGGGGGAAAGACATGGTCTCTCCTTGCTGTGCCACAACCCATTCTGTTTATTCCAAGATTATCTATCAGCCATACACCTCAAAACTGTTCTATACCCCAAACATTTCTGAAACACAGTCCCCAGGTTATCCAAACTGAACACCTCTGGGTAACTGTGGCTGTCCCCTTTTGCGAAAGGCCTGCTTGATCATTTTGAATGCACCGAACAGTTCTTGAACTAGATAATATATCCTTTAATTCTCAAAATACTCCTATGTGGTAAACTTTATCATCCCCAACACTTAGAAGAGGAAAGTGAGGCCAAGGGAGTCAAAAGCGCTTATCCGAGTTCACCAGGTGGATCCCCTACCCCTTGCCTACAGAGACCACCACGACCATGATTTTCATGTTTATCACTCCCTGGTTTATTTTTTAAGTTTTACCACATATGCGTAGCTCTGCAAACATTTGAACTTTACATAAGCATCATACTGGATGTTCTCTTCTGCAGCTTTCTTTTTCTACTTAACATTATGTTCTTAAGGTCCAACCATGCTGTTTCTGAGGCTCTGTTCCATTATTTGATATTGCTGCATCATTCCATTGTATGAGTACCCCACGATTTACTTAGCCTTTCTACTGTTGATGGATATTTGGGTGATTTCCAATATTTTGTGAGTACAACGATGCTGCTCTGGGCTTCTTGTATATATCTGCTCTGAAACTGTCTAGGGTATATAAGCGGGGCCAGCATTACTGGGTGGAAGGCTTTGCAATCCTTATTGGGTAATCAAAAACTGCTTTTCAAAATGATTTGTAATAAGATTTGCACTTCCATCATCATGGCATGAATGTTCCAGTTAGCAACACTTGATGCTGTCATACTTTTCTGAGTTGGTTTTTCCTCCATCCACTCTCTCTTGGGTTCAAGCACCACTGCTGAGCTGATGGCCACGAAATGTTTATTTCCAGCTTATGCCTTTCTCCTAGGCTTCAGATCATACATTCAACTCTTATCTAATGTCTTTCCTCCTCATTTCAGCCAGAGCAAATGCTACATGTCCCAAATGAGAGTATCCTTTTTCTATGGCACATTTATATTATACCATCTTTACTCCAAACCAGAAACCAATGCCATCACCCTAGACATCCCCTTTTTATCTTACCTCCAAATCCTATTAATTTTACAACCCAAATACCTCTTTAATCTATTCCCTCTCTCCTATCGTGGTTCGCTGTTATTTCTAGGCTCATGGTAAGATTGTTCTTCCTCATTCTGTGAAGTTGGTAAGACCATACGATGTGCTTGGCCAAAGAAATGTGCGTAGATGTGACATACGTTACTACCAGGCAGAAGCTGTAAAACTCAGAGCATAATTTACTGTGACCCAAACCCCGTGCCACAATGACTAGAAACTTCCCATCTGGGAGAGGCTCCATCAGCCTCAATTCTGGAGTGAGAACAACAAAATCCTGCTTACACATAACCAACTACATGTTGGTTAGATAAATCTTTGCTCTTTTAAGTCACTAAAATGTTGAAGTTACTTGTAACTACAGCACCACAAAGACTGTCTTGACAAATACACCTTTCTTTCCATCTTCTGACTGTTGAACATGCATCAACAGCCCGGTGAGAGAATTTTCCAGTTCCCTTGCAGTTCACTGTTACGAGATTTGATTTTTTTTTTCTTGCAACTTCCTGAATCAATTCTCATGTTGGCATAAAAATAATAGCCTTTGAAGCTCTAACTTCAGAGTGTTCTGAGTTCCTTCCAAGTGGCATGAGTTGAGCTTCTGGCACTTTCTTCCAGCACACTAGCTGTGTAAGTCAGCTGTTATCTTCTTTCCAAAACCACCGGATCCCAAAATAGTATAAGTTGGGCGTAGGCTAATATCTTTCTGGCAAAGTCCAGTGTCAGGTTTCAAGGACACCATTTGACATCCAGCTGACTGAAGGACACAACTAGACTGTCTGTTATGCCCACAGACCTGCAGATCTTTGTTTTTAAGGAACTGACCACACCGAAGCCATGTTATGACACTGAGTAAAGGGAAATTAACATTGGTTGAACACCTTCTAGTGCCAGGCATTTTATGTATACTGTCTTGTTCAAAACCACCCTGTGTGTTAGATATTAATAGTCTAGCTGACAAGTCATTCCCAAAAAATAGATTCAAATTGAGTAAGTGACTGGCCAAGGTCATGGGAAAGACTCTGGGTCTGAAGCCCAGAGCTTCAGGCTTCTTGTAAAGTGTTCTTTCCACTCCACCCTCGACTCTCTTGTGTCACTTCACTTGACTTGGGAGATTAAAAAATAACCCAAATGTCAAAAGCTTTTGATCTTGATAAAATCCCAATAGTTCATTTTTGCCCTTGCTTCCCTTGCTTTTGGCGATGTTCCTAGGAAGATGTTGCTGCGGCTGAGGTTGAAGAGGTTGTTGCCTGTGTTCTCCTCAAGGATTTGATGGATTCCTTTCTCACATTGAGGTCCTTCATCCATTTTGAGTCTATTTTCGTGTGTGGTATAAGGAAATGATCCAATTTCATTTTTCTGCATGTGGCTGTCCAATTTTCCCAACACCATTTTTTGAAGAGGCTGTCTTTTTTCCATTGGACATTCTTTCCTGCTTTGTCGAAGATTAGTTGGCCATAGAGTTGAGGGTCTATTTCTGGGCTCTCTATTCTGTTCCATTGATCTATGTGTCTGTTTTTGTGCCAGTACCATGCTGTCTTGATGATGACAGCTTTGTAATAGAGCTTGAAGTCCGGAATTGTGATGCCACCAACTTTGGCTTTCTTTTTCAATATTCCTTTGGCCATTCGAGGTCTTTTCTGGTTCCATACAAGATCAAAAGCTTTTGCACAGCAAAGGAAACAGTTAACAAAACCAAAAGACAACTGACAGAATGGGAGAAGATATTTGCAAATGACATATCAGATAAAGGGCTAGTGTCCAAAATCTATAAAGAACTTAGCAAACTCAACACCCAAAGTACAAATAATCCAATCAAGAAATGGGCAGAAGACATGAACAGACATTTCTGCAAAGAAGACATCCAGATGGCCAACAGACACATGAAAAAGTGCTCCATATCACTCGGCATCAGGGAAATACAAATCAAAACCACCATGAGATATCACCTCACACCAGTCAGAATGGCTAAAATTAACAAGTCAGGAAATGACAGATGCTGGCGAGGATGCGGAGAAAGGGGAACCCTCCTACACTGTTGGTGGGAATGCAAGCTGGTGCAACCACTCTGGAAAACAGCATGGAGGTTCCTCAAAATGTTGAAAATAGAACTACCCTATGACCCAGCAATTGCACTGCTGGGTATTTACCCTAAAGATACAAACGTAGTGATCCGAAGGGGCACATGCACCTGAATGTTTATAGCAGCAATGTCTACAATAGCCAAACTATGGAAAGAACCTAGATGTCCATCAACAGATGAATGGATAAAGAAGATGTGGTATATATACACAATGGAATACTATGCAGCCATCAAAAGAAATGAAATCTTGCCATTTGCAATGACGTGGATGGAACTAGAGGGTATCATGCTTAGCGAAATAAGTCAATCGGAGAAAGACAACTATCATATGATCTCCCTGATATGAGGGAGAGGAGATGCAACATGGGGGGTTAAGGGGGTAGGAGAAGAGTAAATGAAATAAGATGGAATTGGGAGGGAGACAAACCATAAGTGACTCTTAATCTCACAAAACAAACTGAGGGTTGATGGGGGGAGGGGGGTTGGGAGGGGGGTGGGATTATGGACACTGGGGAGGGTATATGCTATGGTGAGTGCTGTGAAGTGTGTAAACCTGGTGATTCACAGATCCGTACCCCTGGGGATAAAAATATATTATATGTTTATAAAAAATAAAATTAAAAAAAAAAATAACCCAAATGTAGGCAGATGAATTTTCTGAGTCTTGACTCACTCATCTAGCAACCACTGCCTCCTACTCCTCAGTGTGAGTAGCAGTGCCGGAGATAGAAAGATGGAAAGAGGCAAGACAGAATAATATGGGGAATAAATCCCTGCGCATCACAATATTAATGTTACCCTTGAGGGGCTCATGATATATGTGATATGCAATGACATTGAGGTGAATTAATTACACTGTGCTGTGATGAATGCATTCATTCATGCATTTAGCCAAGATTTAGTAAGGGCTGAAGATCTGTAGAGAGAATCACAGGCCCTGTCTTCAAAGAGCTCACAGTCCAGTGTCACAGGTGAAACAACAGGAGGCTGTCAGGTGGGAGCATAAAGGGGGGCATGGCCAGTTCCATCAGGTGAGTCAGCAAAGACCTCACAGCTGGGGTCATTCTGGAGCTGGGTTTTGAAACACAGGCTGATAACCACTAAAAGGGTGTCTCAGGCAACTAGAGCAGCATAAACAAAGATACACAGCGCAGAACTATGAATGCTGCCCTGGAGAATGAAGGAAAGCTTCCCAGAGGAAGCAGCCAGTCCAAGGAGCCTTGCAGAATGCCTAGGACAGAGCCTGCTGACAAGATGAGGGAAGGCACCGCCAGAGCAGACAGAACCACAGATGCCAAAGCACGGAGGCTTCTCTGGAAGAATCTGGGCATGCCTGGGGTTGAAGGTTCACACAGGGGAGTAACAGAAATGAAACTGGAGAACAGAGGTCAGAGGCCGATCACTAAGAGCCCTGAATGGTTTGCAAAGACAACTGAAGTATCTCTTACCAGCAAAACAGAGCTATGGACCTCATGTCAGTACAAAATTTTTTTTTAAATGCTTAAAAAACAAATGTTAGCTGTTATTTTTAATTGTTGTCTTAGCTTTGGCTACTACATTAAATACCACAGACTGGGTGGCTAAAACAACAAAAATGTATGTGTAACAGTTCAGAGGGGCTGGAAGTCTGAGATCAGGGTGCCAGCGGGGTCCAGTTTTGGGGAGAACACCCTCCCTGGCTTACAGATCATGCCCTCTTGTCCTATCCTCACATGACAGAGAAAGACAGACAGCCAGAGAGTCAGAGAGCCAACTCTCTAGTCTCTTTTGATAAAGGCACTGGTCCCATCATGGGGCCCCACCCTCATGACTTCAACTAACCTGAATTACCTCCCGATGGCCCCACCTCCAACACCATCACACTGGGGATTAGGGCTTCAACATTTGAATTTAGGGAGATGCAGACACACAGTCCACCGAAATTATTCTAAAAAGGTGTCATAAGAAGACAATAATCTGGTCACATTTGCAATTTAGAACGTGAACCCTGGTGGCATGTGGCATGTCCTAAGTGAAGACTGCCCTCCCACCGCTGGCAGTGATGGCCGGTGTGGGCAGGTTAGACCCTGGCTGCTTCTCTATGCTTTCTCTGCTTCCTCCTCTACACACATGTGCTCTCATGCCGCTTGCTCACATTATGTTATGATTTTCCTGAGTGACAAACACTGTATTGGCCTCTACGTCTTCAGCACTGTCTGGCCTACAACATGTACTAAAATAATTTTACATGAATGTGAATACCCATGACCACATGCCACCACGACTGCTCTCCAAGCTACCTGGGGGAGATTTCCTCCCACCATAGTACACGTACAGATGCCTTGTCAGTGGAGCCTGACCTGGTCCTCGGCTTATGAGGTCATATTTCCAAAGTCCCTGTGCAGACCATGGGTGATAAGTGAGGTGCCTGTGTCCCCTTCATTTTCCAGCCCCATTCACAGCCATGTTTCCAGTTTTTCTGCACTTGCCTTGAAATTGATGACAAATGAATTTTGCAACACATCTAGGAAATTGCCTCAACACTCAAGCCATTTCCTGGGGCGATTTACATTCTTTAATGTATGAAGAAGGTTGAGGGGTTGAGGTATTTTTTCTTTTTTAATCCCCTGGACCTCTGGTAAACCCTTTTGACCCATATACATGGATAGGAGGTGATGTCACAGCATAGTAAAAGCTCTTGCTGCTTTAGCCCTCCCTTCATGGTTAACAACTGACTCCAATTTCTCCAATCTTGGCTCCCTCTCCAAGACCAACATATCAGATCACTAGGATGTCTCAGACCTCTGCCATTGGAGATAATAGACAGTCAGAGAGCTCATGGAACAAGACACTGATTTTTCAACATCATAATGTTAGACTGCATAAACTATTAGCACATCCCGGAGGTATCACTTAGCCATTTGTTAATTTAAGCAACATTTAGAGGGTTCTTCTGGTATACAAGCCTGTGCTGGATTCTGAGGTCACAGAGCTGAATAAGGCAGATATTCTGCCATGGAGGAGACAGACCCTGCTTGTTCTACATGAAACAACATGACTAAGACCTGCTCATTCACACCAATGAGTTTGCAGGCTATGTAGATAAGGAATACATGTAACTACATGCCCATGACACAATTAATATAATATTGAGGGTAGCAAGGACTTTGAGGAAATATACATATACTGAAAATATATAAATATATATTTACTCTCTCTCTCTCCATATACGTATATATATATGTGAGATATACATCTTAATCTTATGTGTAACTATGTAGCTATACAAAGCTCTGTATACCTATCCTATGTATTTCCTATAAATTTCCTATATTAGATTATAATATGGATGTGCTTACACCAGTGCTTACTGTGAGCCAGATGCTTTACAAAGGGTTTTCACGAACCAACTCATTTGGTTCTCACACTCTCCAGGAAATACACACTATCACCATCAACCACATGTTACAGATGAGGAAACTGAACCTTTGGCATTTAAGGAGGATGCTCGTGATCCAGTACATTGTTGAGCAAGGGTATGAACCAGGCAGCGTATCTCCAGAGGCTGTTCTTAATCTCCAGGCTACAAACTGCAGAGGGGACAGATGACAGAACCCTTCCCAGCTGGGGAGGCTGCATGTGCACACAAACTGGAGACAGGGGAGGAACGGCTAGAACAAGCCTGTTGGGGTGGAACACTGTAGCTCACTCACAAAAGGATGGCAAACAATTTTGTTTGCAATGAAAATTACAGGGTCATGTGGAAGAAGAGTCATGTGCTGGAGAGCAGCACACCAGAGCCAGGGGGTAGAGGATGCAGACACACAGGTGGTGATGGGCTTTCTACCTGCAAGCAAGCGCAGGAGTGAAGCACTTCCTTTTCTCTGCCCAGCTTGGCCTGCCTGAAGAGTCTGCTGCCTGCCATCTTAGTGGTGAAAGACTAGAGCTCTGGGATCCCACTAGGTTGACTTTTTTAGTACAATAGCACTAGAACCCAAGAGGCATCCTCTCTCTCCTGAAGAGACTACCAGTGTCCATATTGGACAATAAAGGCACTAAGGACTGCCCAGTTTTCTACTGCTGGGAAAGAAACCACCCCAGCCAAAGAGTGTAAAACAGCAGGCATTTGGGGCGCCTGGGTGGCTCAGTGGGTTAAAGCCTCTGCCTTCGGTTCCAGTTATGATCCCAGGGTCCTGGGATCCAGCCCCACATCGGGCTCTCTGCTCAGCAGGGAGCCTGCTTCTTCCTCTCTCTCTGCCTGCCTCTCTGCCTACTTGTGATCTCTGTCTGTCAAATAAATAAATAAAATCCTTAAAAAAAAAAAAAAACAGCAGGCATTTTATTGTGCTCACAGATTGTGTGTGTTGGGAATGAGGAAAAGGCAGAGCAGGGACTGCTACTATCTGCTGTACAAAGTCTGGGGCCTCATCTGGAAGACCACAGGCTGGCATGACTTGGCCAGTGGCAGCAGGGATCAGCAGGAGGCTCCTTTACTCTGACAAGACTGAGAGTGCAATGGTGGTGAGAGCCTCTGCGGAGGTTGTCAGTCAGAACGCCTCCAGGAAGCCACTGCCAGCAGCCGCCTGTGCTTCCTGCCAGCATGGCAGCTGGGCTCCAAGGGTTACCATCCCTACAGAAGCAGGTGGAAGTGAGTCACAGAGGGTCATTTCTAGTATAGTCACAAGTCTATCCAGATTCAAGGGGAAGCAACTAGCCTCCCCCAGTCAAAATCATGAATGTCAAGGTTATACTGTTGGCAGACCACATGGGATGGGAGAGATTGCCGTGGCCATCTCTGAAAATAAATCTTCTATAGAACTTCATATCCAGAATTCAGAGACCCCCCCCAGGTCCCTTGTTATGGTGTTTGCTAAGAAAGGCCCATTCAGAAAGAAAGAAAAAAAAAAAAGCATCATTAGTCTCCCCAGTTTCCAAAGCCATCTGACCTCTAAACCCTATCCTATGACAGTCTTAAGAGACAAGTATCCATACAGCCTCCTTTTAAAACAGTGATCCACAGATTTTCATACAAGATGTGACCTCAGAATGAGTTCTTTTCCAAGTTCCTCATCAGGACTTTTGCACCAGCTCTCCTCTCTACCTTCAACTACCTTCCCTCCGATCACAAGGCTGGGTGTCTATCTGGGGCTCGATTCAAACATCACTTCTTTGAAGAAGCCTCCCCAGATTACCCATGCTCAAGTGCCCACTCCTTCCGGTACGTTATCCAATACTGTTCTATCCTTAACATTCCCACTACCTGAAATCACCTAGTTTATTTATTGATTTTCTGTGGCATCTCCCAATTCACTCCCTCTGTGTGGTAACTCCCATGAGAACACAAACCTTGTTCTTTCTGCTCTCTGGCACCCAGCCCAGTGCCTGGCACACAGGAGACATCCACAGTCCTTAAATGAATAAGTGGAAAATGACTCCATAACAAGAAATCTTTTTTATTTCTCCTTTGTGGGATTTGGGTAAGGAGAATAAAGGGCTTTTACATATATCTCAGTTAAAGTAAGTAAACTTCCTTTCTTTCTCCTCTCCACTTTCTGTATCCTCTCCCAAATTTTCTCCCTTTTAAAAAATAATATGATGCAGAGAAGAGTGCTGTGCATGATTTGCAAAAATTTACAGAAGGAAGGGTATAATGACTACTTCTTGAATTGCCTCTCCATAGAACTTCTGGCAGTTAAATATACTCCTCTATAAACTCCCTCATGGAATTTTATATCATATTAAATGTAGCAAAAAATACATAAGGATATAAAAAATATGAAATTCATTTATCTATAAAACAGCTATATTGGTTTATTAATATATGCATTAATATTATTTATTTTATTTTTTATTTATTTTATTTATATGAATTATTTCACATGAATGAATTTTATTTATATTATTTATGTGAAATTTGTATTATTTATATTATTTATATGAAATTTAAAATTTATATTTTTATATTTATATTTTATAAAACATTTTTGAATGCTTATATTTATTTAGTATAAAATGTATGTTTATATCATTATTATGTAAAATATAAATATATATTATTAAATCTAATCAGAGTAGCTTAAAACTAATTTTCAATCTTTCTTTAAAGTATTTAGTCTTTCTTAAAGATTTTATTTTTAGTGAAAAAATGAATTTATGTCACAGTGATACACAATATGTCTAGCAAAGAAAGCATAAATACCAAAAGCACTAAAAATAGCTTACCTGAATTAAGCAAAGCCTCTGATTTGAAAAACCTCAAATAACTGAATAAAATGGAAAGTCAAAGAGGTACCACAGAATTTTATCTTCATGTACTATCACTCGCATATTCTTTATTCTTCGATGAGAGAATTCAACAAACTTGGTCTCTCTGAGGTAGATTTCAATCTACATGCACCTTCTCATCCAAAAGTTTGATAAAGGCTGACCTCAAAGAAATGGGAGCTCTTCACTCTTCTAGCAAATACACACCAGACCCTGGTCTTCCCACGCCCGCGGTCCTTGCCCCCAACCATGCATTGTCTGCTAATGACCAAGCAGCACTCATTAGCCACCTACAGGTGCACTGACTTAGGCACAGCAGATCTTAGTGAGAATTTTTCACAGGAGGAAAATTATACTCACCCACACACCAAAAAGGAGGTGTGCTAGAAATCTTTTAAAAACCGGGTGCTTAATTTATATGAGACGGTGTCTAGAAGTTTATTTTCTGGAAATATTTAACTTGGATAAGACATGTGGCCCCCAAGATGAATGCAGGATTGAAATATTTCACTTGAAAATCTGTGCAAGGAAACGTCTGGTTGAGTGCAATGAGGTTAAACATTGAAATATTTTCCTAGAATGGAAAGGTCATCCTGTTTGTTACGTGCTGGCAGGACAGGGTATCTGAATACTCCTGGTATTATGTTGGAAAATATATGCTTCGGCAGAAATTGCTTTTGTTATGCCTACTTTTCTGTAGTTATGTACGTATTTACATGAGTCTATACGTGACCACTATAACCCAGATAGTTACTGGGGGAGAAATACCATGAGAGAAATTCTGGAGGTTAGATACAATGGGAGCTTTATTTGACTTTAAACTGGAAGGTCTGCTTCAGTATCTTAGACCATAAGGGCCAGCAAATTTTTCTGTAAGGAGTCAAATGGTGAATATTTGAGGATTTGTAGGCCGTACAGTGTGTCACAACTATTTAGCTCTGCCATTGCAGTGTGAGAGCAGACAAAGACAATACATGTGCGAGCGGGTATGGCTGTGTTCCAAGAACTGTGTTCACAAAAGCAGACACTTGCCACCTCTGTCCTAGACCAATAGCTGCTCAATTGTTTTAACCATGACTCATAATAAAAAATAAATTTTACACCATCACCCAAAACACAAACACCTATCTATGTGTGTCTCAGTGTATGTGCGCATTCACAAAACAATAACCTCCATAACGAGCATATGTTGATATTTGCTATTCTCTTCAATTTGATTCTGAATCACTTTTTTAAATGCTGACAGCCACCATCTAAATTGATTTCAAGATCCACTAATGGGTCATGACCTTCAGTTTGCAGAACACTGTACCAGGCTAACTCTACGCTTGTGTTTCAAGTGAACAGTGTGTGAATAGCTAGAAGCAGACAAAGAATCACTGTCCCTCTGTGAATGAATAGGAATGCTTGCCTTCAGTCTGAGGGTTCTGTTGCCTGCTTGGGTTTTCACATCTCTGGAATCTGAGAAAGTTGTGACCCAATAACCAAGGAGAACATGCACTCCTGAGAATGAGTATATATGATCTGAACAAGAGCCACGGGCAGGAAGCCGAATGCCTTACCTCTTCAAAGCAGAATTGGGAAATAGAATCTCTTCTCTTTGCAATGAGCCTGGCCAAGTTTGCAGAAATCTTTCTCTAAATGGAACGCAGTGGGCAGGAAAACAAGGAGGAAGAACCTTTCTAATGAAACAGACCACAAGCCCCTAAGTAAGAATCATATACTCAGGGGGTTCCTGGGTGGCTCATTTGGTTAAGTGCTGCCTTCGGCTCAGGTCATGATCCCCGGAGTCCCAGGATCAAGCCCCAAGTAGGGCTCCCTGCTCAGTGGGGAGCCTGCTTCTCCCTCTCCTCCCCCACTTATGCTCTCTGTCGCTATCTCTGTCTCTCTCAAATAAATAAATAAAATCTTTAAAAAAAAAAAGAATCATACGCTCAGCCCTGGTCCTTCCCTGGTCGTTATCTGCCTGATGGCCTGGTCAGGTCACTGACCCTCAGTTTCCCTCCTGCCAGGTGGGTGACCTTATACATTCCTGCACCTTCCTCTCTGAGCCTCAACTATAAGGTTATGCCCCAACTGTAAGGTAATGTTAGCTAAGAACTGTCATGGGGATTATGTAAATTAACGACGTAGGTAAAGTGCTTCCATGAGCCTAGCACAAAGCCACAGCTTGATATGCAACACTTGCTCCTAACACATAATACTTGATATGTAATATTCTTGCTACCAGATCTGTAATAGTTGATACATAATACCTGCTACCATTTACCCAATTTTTTTTATTTTGAACAATTTCAGCAGAAAAGTTAACAGTCCAGGTGCACTTGGGTGGCTCAGTCTGTTAAGCGTCCAACTCTTGGTTTCAGCTCTTGGTCATGATTTTAGGGTTTTGGCATTGAACCCCATATGGGGCTCCCGGCTCGGCAGGGAGTCTTATTCTCCCCTTCCTCTGCCCCTCCCCTGCTTGTGTTCTCTCTTGTGCTCTCTCTCAAATAAATAAGCCTAAAAACAACAACAAAAATCACTGCTTCTCTAAATAATTCAACATGCGTCTCCTATCTTACCATTATATTCTTTCACATGATATCATTATGGCCCAATAATTTAATATTTATAAAATATTATCTAGTATCCATTCCATATTTAAAGGTTCCCAATTATGTCCTTTATAGCTCCTTTTTTTTTCCAATCCAGAATTCAAACAAGTATCATGCACTGTATTTAGTTGTCCCATGTCTTTAGTTCTATTTCCATACAACATTCCTTCTGCCTGCCTTTTCCTTCCTTCCTTCCTCCCTCCCTCCATCCGTTCCTCCCTCCTTCCTTCCTTCCTTCTTTCTTTCATGATACTGGCATTTTTTGAAGAGTCCAGGCTAACTTATTTGTCATGTATAATTGGTTTAGAACAAATGAATAAATATATTGACTTTTTTTGGAAACTGCAAAAGAATGGGTATTACAAATATGAATGAGTAAGGGCGCAAGGACCTTATGGCATTGAATTTGGACTAGAGATATCAGATTCAGTATTTGTCAGGGTTGTCCAGAGAAAAAAACCAATGGATGTATACATATATAGAAGGGGACCTTGCTTAAGGAATTGGCTCACAGAGATATGGAGGCTGGGAAAAATCTGCTGAATGGACCAGCAGGTGGAGACCCAGAGAAGAGCCAGTGTTGTGGTTCAAGTGAAAAGGTTGTCTGCTATAGAACTCCCTCTTGCTCAGGGGAAATGGGTCTTTCCTCTAGATAGGCCATCAAGTGATTCCATGAGGCCGGCCCACATTATGGGAGGCAACCTTTTTTATCCAAAGTCCATTGATTTAAATGTTAATCTTATCCAAAACACCCACACAGAAACATCCAGGATAATGTCTAACCAAATATCTGGGTGCCATGGCCCAGCCAGGTTGACATATGAAATTAACCATCACAGACTCTAATATCTAAGACACAGAAACACACACACACATACATCCATTTATTTCAGCTCTGTACTGAAAGGGCCTAAAAGCAATGATACCCCAGTGATACAGAGAACACATAATGCCCAAATCTTGATTTCTAAATACCATTCTCCACGGAAAACAACCAGTGCTCCTTGGAGACATAAATGATTCTCTAGCTCTGGGGCAAGGAGAGTACAAGGTGAATCCAGAACATCTTGTCCCAGGGAATAAGGAAGTACCCAAAGATCACAGAACACAGCACCAAAAAAAAAAAAAAAAAAGAAAGAAAGAAAGAAACTAAAAACAAAAAACATAGGCACTGGTTTGAAGGAACTCCCACTGGGAAATCAAGATAAATAATGACAGCATTTGGGAAATCAAGATAAATAATGACAGCAATGATTTATAGCATTTGCAACAAAAGCAAGAGAAAAGAATCCATAAGACCATGATAATACTTATAAAATAAAATAAAATCCTGCATGGGGATGGGAAAGAAGGTGTTCTCCGGAATGGTTATACTAGAAGGAAGAAAAGAACTATGTGTTCATCTCCACGCTCTGCAAGTTTTGATGTCATAGAGCTCTTTGAAAAGAGCAAAAAGAGGCCAGTCTCTCTAATGCTCACGAATAAGAGGAATTTCACTTCCTCCACAGCTGTAAGATCTTTTTTCTTGTCTTGGTCTTTCCTCCTTTTTCTATTCAAGAGTCCACATTTCATTCTGAAAATCCAAGTTTAAAGGGGGAGCAAAAGTTATGTTTTGATTGTAAGTGATACGAAAAGGCTCGGGCATCTCACAATACATACACATATCAAATCATCACATCTTACACAGTAGGTTTACACAATGTTCTATGTCGGTTATATCCCAATAAAACTAGAAAAAACAAAATAAAAAGACTGAGGGGTTTTCACTGTTAGTTTCCTAGGCATGTGTGACGTGGCTGCTCCCCAAGTTTATGAGACCTAAGACTACACTCAGAGGAGCAAAGGCCCCAGAGAAATGGAAGTGAACCTTCTGTTTGCCTCTGGGTTTGGAATGTTGAGACCAGTTCTTGGACGCAGATAAACTGGAAGCCTGCCACAGAAAACTGCCCTGTTGGGCTGAGGAAGAGGGAAGGTGGGATGAGAAGGTAATAAAGCAAGTTACTGAGGAAAGGCAGGGACAATTGGAATGCTGATGCGATGGTGACAGCACCTGTTTGCAAGGAATGCACACCCAGGGTTGGACACGGTACCAGGCCTAGCACCAGTCCCTTTATGCTCATCCTGTCCTGTGTTCCGTGGATGTTACCCTGAGAAAGCTGTTTTGTGTGTGTGTGGGTGGGGGTGCCTCAGGCTCTACTGCCACTAAACAGCAGAGCAGGGATTTGACCTAGACATGTGGCCTCCAGTGTCCCCCCTCCTGCCCCTGGTTCACACTTGTCTTTGGCCTGAATGGGAGGTTAAGTTACCAGAGGCAGATTCCAGCTCTGCCTCTCTGTGACCTTGAATCTTTGGATTCTTCAGCCTTTCCTCAAAACCTCAGCATCCCTGGCTCTCCTGGTTCTCCCTTCTTTTCCTTGACCCCCACTCCCACCCCCACCACCAGTTCACCTCCTCTCCACCTGCCAGGCCGCTCACACTGCCCCAGTCAGCGCAACAGGCAGGTGCTGGGGGAGGAGGGACAGGACAGAGCACATGGCCCATCGGCTGCACCGCAGCTGGCTCTGGGGCCTTCATGAGGAGCCCGGCACACAAGGGTGAGGGAAAAGCTCTGCGTTGTTTGTTTGCTTTATAAATTACCCCTTCCACACAGACAACTTCAAAGCCTGGCAGAACAAACGCACTAAACCCACCACCTGGATCTGACAATGTTAACATTTCGCCATATTTGCTTCAGATGTTGCCTTTTTTTTTCTTTTAACTTAAAACATAGTTGAAGGTTCTGTGGAAAATCCTCTCTGTAAGCTTCCCAGACCTCAATCCCCGCAACCCCAGAAGTAATTATTATCATGTAGCGGCACGAATCCTTCCTGAGCAGATCTTTATGCTACAGAAAGAGAGTTCATTTTAAAAATGCAGAATTGCTTCCCATGTTTTTTTTTTTTTTTACATAAATGATCTTGTCTGCATCTTTCTTCAACTTGCTCTTTTTTATTTAACAATAGAAGTCTGTGATTTATCCATGTCGCGAAGCAGAGCTCTACTTTATTCCTCTGGCTGCTGGTTCATATTTCATCTATAGAAGACACGTTTGTTTATCCATTCCCTTATTAATGCACTTTCATATTATTCACAATATTTCACTATTCCATAAAATGCTGAAACTGAACATTTCTGTACATCTTTCTGCACACATGCAAGTTTCCCTAAGGTACTAAATGCCCAGAGGAAGTCCTGGTTCCAAGGACATGTTCATGGTCACTTCTCTTAGGCATGGTCAGTTGCTTCCCAAACTGATTTTATCATTTTATAGTATCATCGGCGTGGAGTCATAGTTCCCATTTTTCTTCATTCTCGTTAACCCATGGTATTCTGTTATTTTTGCTAATCTGGTGGGTGGGAAACCATATCTCATTCTCATTTGAATTTCCCCATGACTAGTGATACCAAACATCTTTTCATATGATTATGGGCCATTCAAACTGTCTGTTCATAATCTGTTCATTTTTCCACTGAGTTGTTTGTTTTTCTTATTGATTTGTGTGAATTATTTATACATCCCGGATAATAATCTTTTAAACTTGAACATGTTGTAAATATTGGGACAATCTTTGTAAACTTCAAAGCAGTGTAAAAACCTTTGGTTTTTATTAGTGTTCATTTTACTCTTACATATGTCTTATCGCCTAAACCAGAGCCCTCAGAGGACAGAGAATGTGGCTTCCTTATGTTTATTTATCCAGAGAGAGTGTTAATAGGAAGCAGCCTGGAATTATGGGGGGAAATTATGGCTTTAAAAATAGAAATGGAGCGAATACTCCCTCTGCCACTGAGCAGCGAAGTCAGCTTGTTCAAGATGCTAACTCTAAGTCTTTCGTTCTAACTGGTAAGAGTCTCTCACAAGGTCATTGTGAAGAACTGTGCAAGATAATACATGTAATAGTGCTTAGCATGAGGCATCGCATATCCTAGATCTCAACAGATATAAGCTGCTTCAAAATACTGGTAAATATCTGTTGGTAGTTTATTCTTGAAGGACTGAATAATAGCTTCAATTTATTGAGCATTTCTTTTTTTTTTAATATTTTATTTATTTGTTTGATAGAGAACACAAGCAGGGGGGCAGCAGGCAGAAGGCGAGGGAGAAGCAGAATCCCCGCTGAGCAGAAAGCCCGACATGGGGCTTGATCCCAGGACCCCCGGATCATGACCTGAGCCGAAGGCAGACACTTAACCTACTGAGCCTTCCAGGCACCCCTACTGAGCACTTCTTTTGTGTTAAACACTGCATGAAAAGCTACCTTCTATTGGATGCTTATCTCTTTTATAGATAATGAATCCCAGAGTAGGAAAGATAAAATAATTTGGACAGTTAAGCAGCTGAAAAATGGTAGCATTAAGCTAGTCACTAGATTAAGCTAGTCACTGATCTACCCTAGTCTTGTCCCACAACTGATGAATCCGGGTGACAGTATTTATGGAATGTCTACCATGTGCCAGGTACCCCACTAGGCCCTGGGCAACATCAGTCAACAAGGCAAACAGAGCTCTTTCCCTCAAGGGGGTCTACGAAAGGACCACAACAGAAATCAAACAGGCACAATAACTTGTGATATGTAACAAGTGCACAGGTAAGAAAATACAGCAAAACACTTGGAGGTTCTCTTTCAGAGAGGTGATCTAGGATGGCTTCTCCAAGGAGATGACCTTGAAGCCAAAGTAGAGGCCAGGGCAAGCTGGTCAACTGAAGAGTAAGAGCATTTCAGGCAGAGGCAGCAAGTCGAGTCCAGATCCAGTGTATACTATCAACTTAACTAAAACGATTTTCTTATTCCTTGTGGCTTGTGGCTCCTGCTCACTCCTGTTAGCTTAACCCACGGCAAGGAAGAGAAGAGTGTGAGCCCCAAGCATCTGGGAAAGCCATCGTTCCATCCTGGGCCCAGATCACCCCCAGCTGGGCAGCAGCCATCTGGACAGTTTCCAGATGTAGGATGCCCTCCTCCTACCAACTTCCCTTCCATGTCACTGTTCCATCTCCTGGGCCCCAAGCCTGTGAACTCAGCCAGATAGGTTTGGCTTTGTTTTCCAGGTAAAAACTCTTTATCCTAGCATTCCCCACACCACCAGCAGGGTGGACATTTGCAGATCAGCCTCTATGTACATGAGCTGAGAACCCCAGAGGATTGATTCAAGCTTGGAAGGCTGCCAGGTTTTCATTAAACCCCTTGTAAACCCACACTGCAGCTCTACAGAGCCACATCTGCCGAGGAAGTCATCTGTGATTTGTATCGTTGTGCTCCAACAAAACGCCAGCAGTGTGAAAAACTCTCCCCTCTGCTCTGCAGTGAACTGGAAAAGTAACATTAGTAATCACTTCTGCAGGCTCCGTAATGACATAATGGGCACTGGCTTAAGTCTTAAACCGCGGCTGATGGTCCCTGCCAACAATCTGGGTGGATCCAAGATGTCCTAAAAACGACAGGTCATCACTTATGCCCACCTCCCTTTGTAAGAGAATATAGATAATGAATTTGCGTTTGGTGTCAAGGGAGGAAAAAGTAACATCTAATGACTTTACAAGCACTTTACAATCATGATAACCTGATGAAGCAGACATTATTATACTCATTGTGAAGGAGGACCCCGTTGCGCCTTATACAGCATTCATTCTGACTTTAGTCTACTTTCTAACTAAGTTCTTTGCAGCTTATCTTTTAACTCAGGCAAAAGACCCTGCAGGCAAACCATCCCCTGAAGGGACCTTCAAACAACAGGGACAGCCGTGAGCCAGCAAGACCCGGGGTGACCGACCCCAAGATAATGATCGACGTGACCCTTACTGCTCACTTGCTTGTACCCATCCACTGCCCCACATTTTCCTGATGGGCACCTAGAAGTATTTTCAGCACTCTGGAGACAGACTTAGAGCTGCTAGTCCTATGTCTCCTTGTTGGCCTCATTGAAATAACTCCCTTCTGGTTTCACCACCACTCGTCTCTCTGCTTTGGATTTCGTCAGCGGTGAGTGGCCGAAACTCGTCTGTCTGGGACCCTGGGAGCCGGGGACTCTTGCACCCCACCCCTGTGCCCTGGCTACAATTTTATAGATGTGGAAACTGAGGTAAGAGATGTTAGATGGCTTCCCAAAGCACATACATAGGTGATATGGCTGAATGTCAAACCCACATCTCACAAACTCCAAAATCTGTGAACTTTCCACCACCACAGAAGCCCAGGGATGGCATTTCAACCAAGTTGTTGGTAGCTTGTTTTTATTTATCTCAAACCATAGTTCAAGAATTTGTGTAAAAAAAAAAAAAATTCTTATTAAAAAATTTTGTTTAAAAACCAGGCAGGACAGGACCAGTAGGGTATCTTTCACTCATAGCAGCCCGGATCCGAATAAAGCTACTAAATAATGGGATTTGCACATGGGTTACTTAAATCCATAATACTCACTTTGAATTTGATGAACTGAAAGGAGCTCCCCTTCCCAGTTTCTCCATTCCTTCTCCTCCCTCAAGCCAACATACCCTGCCAAAAAGGGAGGGAGGGAAGGAAGGAAGGAAGGAAGGGAGGGAGGAAGGAAGGAAGAAAGGAAGGGAGGGAGGGAGGAAAGGGAAAGGAAAAGAAAAAGATATAGCCCGTTTCTAAATTCTGAGTCCACATCGAAAAATGGAAACATCCAGCAGGTGTCCTTTTCACAAAGAGTGCCGTCCAAAAGCTATGCTCCCCCATTTGCTGCTGCAGAACTTTGAGGTCTCATATAGTCTCAAGGCTAAAGTCCTTTCTCTTCTGAAATTGCAGATATGCAATATTCCCAGGGTCTACCTGGGGCTGGACATGACAAAGGATGGGGGCTGGGAGGGCTTCTTACAGAGAGGAGTGTAGAGGTAGCAACAGGGAAGCAGAGAAAAGTAGAAGAAAGAGCCTTTGCTTCAGGACCAAAGAAACTAAAGTTTGAATCCTGGCTTTGATGCCTGATCATTGTGTAATTTCAGTTTTACTCTTCTGAGCATCCTTATGTGGCCAGTGGATCTAAGAGTGCCTACCATCCACGGTGACTCCAGGGAAGTGAGAAGCAATACATCCAAAAGACAGAGGAACGTAAGGAGCTTTCGATAAAAGTTCATTTGCTTTCCTGATCTTCCACACTGATCGCATATTTGGCTAAAGCTTCAAAGAAAGACTCCCCAAAAATGTCGAAAAGAGTTGATAGCTTTCTTCTGAAAGGACAGTTTTTGGTATTTCAGATGTTGTTGGATCACCCAAAAGTTTCCCTCTCAGCAGCATTTCCCCTTCCCTCACATAAACACCTAGAAATAATTTCCTGGTCTACATCCTATGGAAGCCAAAGAACACCTGGACAGAGAGAACCAGGTCATGCTTAAATCGCTTGGTGGAACGCCCCCTTCTTCCACAGGTTGCCCAGCTAAACAAAGGTTTTGCTTTTTTAAAAAAGGGGTGTGTGTGGAAAAAGTGCTGACAATAAGGAAACCCTGCTGCTGGGGGAGAGTTTAAGGCTTGACTAAGATTCACAAAATACAAACGGCACTTCCAGAGCCACAGTGTAAACTTTGTAAAAAGAATCCAGTTGGGCATCAGCACTGACACTAGAACGAATTGCTCAGTGCCTCTGAATGCTGCTTTCCTCCACTCCGAAGTGGAGACTGGAGATGCTAATACAGACTTGCACGACGGTGAAGGGGATTACAGATGGAACTCATACAGAGGGCAGGTGCTTAAGACACTGCTCTGTGATTGCTTACAAAACACTGTCTTGATGTCCACAACAACCCTGTAAGGGAAGGATTACTGACGCCATTGTTTTAGATGAGGAAATACAAATTCAGAAAAATGAAACATGCTCAAGATACCACAGCCCTGCTTGCACTGAGAGGATCTGTGAGCAGATTTATTTGGCTGCAAAGCCTGTTTTCCTTCTAGTAGACACGTGCGTGAGCGCGCACACGCAGAAACACACACACACACACACACACACACACTGCCACGTCGGTTCCTGCAGATGCAGAGCAGGGAAGGAGATTTTCTGCGTGTTTTGTCTCCATCTGAGTTGCTTCCTCTCCTTGGGCTCATTTGTTCCATCTCTGTAGCCCTGGCTGGGGCCTCCACTATGCTGGCAGCCTCCCCATACCCTACGGCCGCCGCCAACTGAGGCTCCCACACAGCCAAAAAGGCATTTGAGAAACTGCATCCCCTCCACTCCTCACCATGTGCCTTTGAAGTGAGCCTGTCAGCTGACCAGACCTACTCAGGCTACAAATCCCAGACTCCTTTCCTACCTGGAGCCCCGAGCTCCCCCCGTGGTTTAGTGCAGACACTAGAGAGTCGGCCTGATTTTTCACAGAGCTTCATTTCAATCCAGCCTGAATTTACTAAGCACCTACTCTGTGCCAGATACTAGGCTTGGCTCCAGAAAGAGACAAATGAGTAAAACATAGGCTTTGCCTTCAAAGAACTCATGTAATAGGACAAAATTCAATTTGGTTCAGGTTAACAAATAATCTCTGGGCACCTATCTTAATGCAGACCTGTACTGGGCACCAGAGACTCCGGAGAGAAATCACGCGTCACCCACCCCTGGAAGAGCTTCCAGTGAATGGCACAGTATCCTGCTTAGCACGCTAATACCCGCCAGGCACCAGGCGCCTACTGCGGCTCCCACGTTGTGCTTCATACACATTCTCTCCAGTCCTTGATAGAAAATAACTTTCTGAGATAAATGTTTGAAAGAGCAAAAAAGTTTTTCTGTCCAAAACCAATCATAGTGACAAGGATTCTAGAATTCAGGTCTGCTTTTTGTCTCAAAAGCTGCTAGTTTCTTGGCAGGGTGGTGGCTGATCCATTGTTCCTACTATTACCTCACATTTGAATGGTGTGGATGGATTTTCCAAAGCACATTCCCTCCATTATCTCATCTGAGCATCAGCATCTCTGTCCTGAGTAGTACAGGGCCTTTGGGAATGCCCAGAGATCGTGACAAATCAAAGGAAAAAGAGCCGACCAGCACCAAGCCCTGTAATGTCACCTGAGTCTTCACAAAACCCTGGAAAAGAGCTAACCTATTTCCCTCTCCATTGACATTTGAGGAAACTGAGGCTTAGAGCATCATTCTCAAGTACACAGAACTCGTCAAGATAAATCTCGGGTTTGAGCACAGGTCTCATAGCAGCCAGTACCTCCGACAGCCAGGTCTGTCCTCAAAACCAACCAGTGTTCTTGTCACAGAGCTGGGAGAGCCTGGACTGTCTTGTTGAGGGACAGAAATGGCTTTGTGGGAGCTCAGCACAAGCTTGTTCCCTTGGCCATATGACTTTGGGAGACTCTCAGACTTGTCTGGGCCTCAGTTTCTCATTTGTGGAGATACAAGCTAACCTCTGTGTCTGCACCAAAGGGCTCTGTCAGGTCTGGGGAGATGTGAAATAGACAGGAAGGTGTTGGAGAAGTCACATGTATGCAGGGCTGCCCTCCTTCTACTGACATGTGACTATGGAATCAGAAGCCTGGGAGACAAAAGAGACAGACCATACTCCCAACCCCTCCAACCCAGGAGTCCTGCTCTGGAACCAGGACCTGGACCTCCAAGGGGCCCAAGTGAGGTCCATTGGCCACAGATCCAGTCCCCTGCCCTGCTGCCGAGTCTGCATTTGCCTCCTTGGCCCAGCTCAACTTGCAGACTTGGGGGGAGGGCCCAACACAGAAACAGACGGTCTGGTCACAGGGTAATGGCATCCATGCCAAGAGCCCACTTTGTTTTAATGAATGACACCAAACACTTAGGCCATAAACTCTTCAGATTGCTGGGTCTGGCAGTAATTACATGCCTACCATTAATAAATCCTACTTCTGAATGGTTTACTGCACCCCTTTCTTCAAACAGTACAGGCTGAAACCTGTCAGATGAAGCCAGAGGCTTTGTGAGGAGAAGGCAAATAAGACAGGGCAGCTTTCTGGGCAAGAAAAGTGACAGCCAGCGGCAGGGAGAGAGGCACAGGCTGGCCTCTGCATCTGGTTCTGGGTTGGAGGAAAGCTTCTGATCCTCACCCCCACACTCAATCAGCAGCTGACTCCATATTTAACCCCCAAATTTATCTTGAACCATCTTTACTACCTTGATTTGGGATTCACTAGTCTCACCAGGAACAGGTTGATGGTCTGCCATCTTGTCCCTATCTAGTTCATCTGCCACATTACTGCCAAGGCCGTCTTCCCAGCCTAAAGGTCAGATCATGTCCCTCCCTGTGATCAAAACCCCACAGTGGTCCACAACACTCCAGGATACCCTCCAAACTCTTCCCCAGTCAAGATCCCTTGGGAATGAATCCTGCTACCTGCCCAAGCTCATTTCCCAGAAATTGCTCTTCCCACTGTACTCACCCCAGCAGTACTCAGTGTGTGGTCCTGGGGTCAGCAGCATCAATGTCACCCAGGAACTCTTGGCATATGCAAGTTCTCAGGCCCCACCAGAGCTATGGATTCAGAAACCCTGAGGTAAGGCCCCTCCAGATAATTTTGATTGCATAATTTTATCAACATTTTTATTTTTAAGTAATCTCTACACCCAACAAGGGCCTCGAATTCACAACCCTGAGATTAAGAATAACAATCTTTACCTACCAACTAAGCTAGCCAAGCACCCCTGATTGCATAATTTTGGCGATGATTTTGAAAAACACCACTTTACCCACTTTCTCTTAAGCTTTAATGTGAGCAGGAAACCACCTGTAGATTATGATTAAGCTGGTCTGGGGTAGAGCTCAAAGTTCCACTGTTCCAGCAAGTCCCTCGTGCAATGCTAATGCAGCTGGTCCACACACCAAACTGAGCAGCAAAGCTCTGACTTCAGGGAACTCTGTAATTTCCCAAGCATGCCTTCTGCTCCTTGTCCTCTGCCTTGTGCGTCCTGTTCCTATGACTTCCATACCTTTTTCTTCTGCTCTTTCTCACCTCCCAATCCATGAACATATCTACTCACCTATCAAAAGTTCACATATAGAGCCCCTGGACTCAGAAGACCTCCTTAACCCCTCCAAGTGGATGAAGGCCCTTGTTTTCCCTCTGCTCCCACATGACTCTGCACACACCCCTCGCATCAGAGCACTGGTCACACCTATACTGTCTGTGCTTCCCTATCCACAAGGAAAATGTTAGCAACAGGACCTCTCGCCTCTCTGTGACCACAGTACCAACACAGGGCCTGGCACACAGCCAGAGACCAGTGGATTGTGAGTGAATGACTGACCGACTGACTGAATCCTTAACAACCAGTCCTGCTGGTGGGTAGAAGAGGAAACTATCTGGGAGGGGTGGCTGTTTACTCCTCCATCCACCATGGGACCTGTATAAATGGCTAGGTTCCTTTTAAAGCAGGCAGTAGCAAACTGCTTTATAGATCGACTCAATGGCCTAATCAGAGAAGACGAAAAACAGAGAGATAGACCCTCTGAACCAGACAACCCAGAGAAAATTTATAAGAGAGAATATCCAGACAAGAGATATGTAAACAGGCGCTCCCTCAGAGAAGAAAACTCCACACACTGAAATTTCACAAAGGAATTTCCTTTATGAATGTACGCCTTCCCCACATAAACATTTATTGAACTCCTACTGTGTGATAAGCCTTGTTAAGAAGTGGGGATATAAGATGAACCAAATCTCCTCCCTGCTCCCAAGGTGTCCATGTGGTGGGAGAAATAGACAGAAGGGGTCAGGACCACACAAAGGGACAAAGACTGTGATTCAGGTGCACATAGACCACGAGGCAGGTGCTTTCCATTTTGCCCAGAGGGATGAGGACAAGCATCAGATACCGGAGTAGAGTCTTGAAGACTGAGTTAATGTTTCAGGATGCCAACAGGAAAGAAGGATATTGCAGGCCGAAGGCAAAGTGTAGGCAAGGAGTGGAGGGTAGGAAAAACACTGCCCATTAGGGGAACTGCCTGTGCTCTGACCCAGAGGGGTAAGTGGTTTGGGGTGGAGGCTGATGTCAGAAGTTGAGCAGAACCAGGTCAGTCATTTAGCAAACATTTATCGAGCCCTGGCTTGGCGTGAAGGCAGGCCCTGGAGAGGCAGGCAACCGTAAATAACATGGTTTCTGCTCTCCTGGAGTTTATAGTTTACAGTTTGGTAGCAGTAGGAAAAAACACAAAGAAACAAATGTATAAAATCTTTGCACAATGCAGTGTGCAATTAGCTGAACCAGAATAAGAGCAAGCGCTTTAACTGCAGATAAAATGGTCAAGGAAGGGTAGGCTCTCCAAGGAGGTGAACTGAATCACCGGAGGACGAAAAGGAAGTAGAGAGAGAAGAGAACCCCAGGCAGAGAGAAAAGATTAGACAAGTGTCGCAGCCGGCGCGACAAATCAACCAGGAACGTGAGGGTAAGAGGATGAAGAAAAGAACTCGAGAAGCAGAGAGATGGGGGCAGAAGGAGCACTGTTGGATATCCTCCTCAGTGCTCTTCCTGCCCCCATCTCTCTGCTTCTCAAGTTCTTTTCTTCATCCTCTTACCCTCACATTCCGGGTCGATTTGTCGTGCCAGCCACGACAGACAAGACCCTGAGGCCAGAAGGAACACAGCAGATTCAAAAATCCAGAGTGGATGGAATTAGTGATGAAATAACAGGGACCGATTTGACAAGAAGGGACAGGAAAGGCCACTGTGGGTCTTGCAGGCCATAGTGGGCACCTGTGTGGATTCTAAGCGCATGGAGGCTAGGGGAGGGTTTGTGAGCAGAAGGATGGTACGAGCTAGTTTGTTTGGAGTCTTCTGTTTACCCTTTAACTTTAATTCTCTCTCTCATTTTTTTTTCCAAAAAGATAACTCTAGTTCCTTAGCAGAAAATGGACTGGAAGGGGGCTGATGAAGACATATCCTCTCTAGAAGTTATGCAATTGTCCTGCTGAGGAAAAAACAACAACAACAACAAAAAAAAAAAAAAAAAAAAAAAAAAAAAAAACAGGCCCAGAAGTAACATGATGGCTGAAAGGATGGAGAACAAGCATCGAGAGAAGGTCTCCCTTAGGAAAATCCTACACCAGAAGCTCCAAACAGCAACTTCCTGTACTTAAAGCAAATACACAGCAAGTTCTCTTTCAGGAGGTACCCAGTGGAAAGAGCACCTCCCCTTTCTGCAACATGCCTTCCATCTGCCTGTGTTCTGGGTGGGGAACGGGCCGTCTAACTCAAGGCATACGGAAGCTCTATAGCAACCATATTCCTGGCCGACATACGTATGGATGCTGGCAGACACTGAAAAAGATGGATAACTCACAATTTTTCTACCTTGTCATGGGTTGCCCTAAGGCAAGGTACCCAGCCAAGTCTCCCATCAGGCTGCACTCCTAAGAATCTGGGATCCATGGAACAGTGGGAAAGGAGGTGTCTCCACAAAGGGAATGGCAGGTTGTACTTCGCAGGCACGCATCTGATTCCCTTTCTTAAGCCCTCTATGAGACCTGCCCTATGAAACACACGCCATAGCATTTAGCAGTATTTTGGGAAGGGGAGTTTTTACTGGGGCTTTTCGGATCTTTCAACAAATCCTAGTGTTAGATCTAAACGATCTCCAAGGATAGTTTAATCCAAACCCCTTTCTGACAGATGGGGAAACGAAGATCCCGAGAAGAGTGATTTTTCTGAAATCACGTAGCTTTTTGCAAAGCTGTAGCTTCAATGTTGGTCCTGATTCTCAATTCTGTGCCCTTTCTCTATGACTTTATTCACACACTACACACGGGGCTCTAATTCTAGATCTCATTACAGAAATAATTTTTTCAAGCATTAAAACATGAATACGTACAGTATTGTGAAATGGAATGTATGGCTTATTCACATCTCTACTGCAGTCAGTAGATATTCTGGGATATTCTGAACTCCTGAGAGCAAGGGAACTGAGTCTTATTTGCCTCTATGTATCTAGTCAAGGAAATGGGCAGACAGCACTGTTTATCAAAGAATGGGGGAAGGCATCCTGGTTGTTTAAGGATTCACCACTATAAAATGAGGCCAAGTCACGTCTGGTGCAGACAGTTCCAAGCAGCCCCTGCTTTCCTGGTGGCTCTCTGGATGGAGATACTGCTGGGAGTGGGTGGGTGGCAATGATTTTTTTCCCTTGCTGGTCAATTGCCTTTTCAGGTGGTCTTTATTAAGTCATCAATCTTTCAACCCTGACAGTCACTGTGACCCACTGCAGCTCAGGAAAGGAATCTTTCTTAATTACCAGACCTTTCTAGCTCCCTTGAGATCCCTGAGTACTACACCAGGTGGAGCTGATGGATGTGTCATCTGGTTCTACCAACAAATGAAGTGTCTTATTTGCTCAAACCTGAGGGCCAGCTTGCGATTCCAGCACAGTCAGAGGCCTTGGCAAGCCATCCATATTTTACATCTCCAAGAAAAGACCTCTTTGCTCCAGAATTGGGAGTACTGCTAAGGGGTTAATAACACAGTCTTCAGATTCAGACCCGACCTTGGATTCC
The DNA here is from genome assembly GCF_902655055.1 of Lutra lutra. Taxonomy (NCBI): domain Eukaryota; kingdom Metazoa; phylum Chordata; class Mammalia; order Carnivora; family Mustelidae; genus Lutra; species Lutra lutra. The sequence continues at coordinate 152,075,789 of NC_062281.1, read as the reverse complement.
CATTTTGGCCATTCATTAGGAAGCAGATTGCTCTAGTCCCCAAGCTTTGATTTCCTCATCTGCAGTGGGTTTCCCTCCCCATGCCACTTTGAAAGGCTGGCAGGTTCAGTCCTCAGTTCTCTTTTCTTTCTGTACTCATTTCCTTCACAATCTTACCTTCATGATCTTTCCTACCTTTAAACACTACAAATATGCCAAAGACTCTCAAATGTTTGTCTAGCCTAGACCTCTCATCAAAACCATCGACTCAATGTTTAACTGTACAAACATCGCAACTGGACCACGTAATGGACATCTCAAGGTCAGTATGGCCCAGACCAACCTCTCGATTCCTACTCTGACTTGTCTTCCCCTATCTTGGTAATAACAACTCCACTCTATTGGCCATTTAGGTACAAGATTTCCAAGTGGTGCACTTTCACATTCCACGTCCATCCATTAGCAAAGCCTGCCTGCTGTGCCTTCTGCAAGCCTACATCTTCATGATACCCATCCCATCACCACTGACAGCCAAGGCCCTGGTAATGCCTTGCCTGGATTATAGCCATCATCCTCTTACTGGTTTCCCAGCTTCTGGCCTTGCCCACGGGGCATAGTGCCTGATACTTCATAACCTTAGATCGCAGGTCACTTCTCCACTCAGTCACTTCAGTGATTTCCTATTGCAATCTATAGAAGCGAAAGTACTTAAAATGCCCTAGAGGGCTCTATGAAATACTTCCTCCTTTCTCACAACCAAAAATTCTTCTCTCCCCTCTTCTCCCACCACACTTCCTCTCCTTCAGGCCATCACAATCCATCCCACACTACCCTCCACTGTGCCTCCAACCTCCAGGAGGCACAAATCCACCTCAGAGTCCTGGCAGGTGCTCTTCTCTCTGCCTAGATCATGCTTCCCCTAGTTATCCTCCGGGCTCACTCTCTTACTTTCTCCGTGCCTCTGCTCGAATGTCACACTATCAGCAAGGCCTCCCCTTATCCTTCTGCACCAGAGCAACCTCCTCATTACTGCACCATTATCCTCCAGTCCTGCTTTAGTCCCCCTCTTAACCAGACGACCACCTGAAGCACTCAATCAGCTGTGGGAGTCTGTCTCCTCAGCTTACATGTAAGAGCGGGAATTTTGCTCTGCCCATCGCTGTGTCCCCAGCCTCTAGAATAGTCCTTGGCAGAGAGGAGGGGCTTTAGAATGAATAAATGAAGACATTTTTTAAATGGTCGGTAACGGTTTCCCTACTAGGATGGTGGAGCCATTGAATGGGATGGAAAATAGGGTCTGCAGATTATCCTTCCAGTGAAGCTTCCAGCATGACTGCGGGTCCTGGGAAGTGATAGGGTGAAAACATCATAAATTGGGCCCATGGGACTCATTCTTTTTATAGAAGTAATGAGGTCAGCTCAACATGGCCCTTTTCCACACTTATTTAGAGAAAATCTACTGGAGTTGAACCAAAGTGGACATGTGCATGAGCACACACCTAAGATATCCCATGTTTCGATTCTGGATCTTGCTAAGCTGTCCTCCATCAGTTGAAAGAAGATGGCAGCAAACAGAATCAGGTTTAAAAAAAAAAATAACTTCAGCCAACTGTGTCACTTGGTTTAGACCCACAGGTGTGGGATTCCTCTAGGACCTTGACACATGACCTCACCTCTCAGGCCTCTAAGCTGCTCTGAGAAGGAAAGTGACAACACCTGCAAAGTCACAGGCATTGATATGATGAGAGAGACTGAAAGAGGAAGGGAAGGTAGGAAGAGCCTGAAGCACGGTGTTGGGAGAAAAAGAGTTCAAAATAGATACTATTAAACAGAGATATGTGAATGTGTGAGTGAGTGTGTGTGTGTGTGTGTGTGTGTGAATCCTGTCATATAACGTTTTGTGTATAAAGAGAGTCCATAAGCATATATAATGAAATGCCAAAGGACTTATCTCTGAACAGTGGGAACATGGATGATTTTTAGCTTATCTTTGTTTTCCTGTAATGAACATATTTGTAGAGTAAGAAGGAAAAAGAAGATACTAGCCAGAAGTCAGCAAGCCTCACCCTTTCCCAGATGGCAGTGACACTTGGTCCAAGCTTTCCCCTGTTACCTGTTCCTCCTCCCATTGTGTACTTCGGTCATCCTAACATGCAAATTTCTGCTTGGAAAAAATGGCCTTCGCCAAAAAATAATAATCACTGAAGAGAAACAGCAAGTATCAGTCCTTGTGAGGTAAAATGATGCACCCCAATGATAAGTAAAGCAATGCAATGTGAACTTATAGGGATTGAACCATATTTCTCCTAATAACAGTAAACAACAACCACAACAGCAGTAATAATACCCAATTTGGCAAGGGTACAGTGAAATGCATAGCTTCCTGCATTGTTGAAGACGTTTTAAGTTCAACTCTCGGAGGAAAGCAAGCCTGGCAATATGAATTAACATCCATGAAACATCTCCAAAGGCAAGAGAAACAAAAAAAAAAAATGAACTATTGGGACTACATCAAGATAAAAAGCTTTTGCACGGCCAAGGAAACAGTCAGCAAAACTAAAAGGCAACCTACAGAATGGAAGGAGATATTTGCAAATGTCATATCAGATAAAGGGCTAGTAACCATAATCTACAAAGAACTTATCAAACTCAACACCCAAAGAACAAATAATCCCATCAAGAGATGGGCAGAAGACATGAATAGATACTTCACCAAAGGAGACATACAAATGGGCACCAGACACATGAAAAAATGACATCAGAGAAATGCAAATCAAAACCAGAATGAGATACCACCTCACACTGGTCAGAATGGCTAAAATTAACAAGTCAGGAAACAACAGATGTTGGTGAGGATGCAGAGAAAGGGGAACCTTCTCACACTGTTCGTGGGAATGCAAGCTAGTACAGCCACTCTGGAAAACAATATGGAGGTTCCCCAAAAAGTTAAAAATATAGCTATCCTATGACCCAGCAACTACACTACTAGGTATTTATCCAAAACATATAAACATATTGATTCGAAGAGGCACATGCACCCCAATGATCATAGCAGCAATGTCCATAATAGCCAAACTGTAGAAAGAGCCCACATGTCCATCAACAGATGAATGAATAAAGAAAATGTGGCCTATGTATACAGTGGAATACTACTCAGTCGTCAAAAAGAATTAAATCTTACCATTTGCCAACAACATGGATGGAACCAGAGGGTATTATTCTAAGTGAAATAAGTCAGGCAGAGAAAGACAAATATCCTATGATTTATTTCACTGATACATGGAATTTAAGAAACAAAACAGATAAACAGAAGGGAAGGAAAATTAAAATATGAGGAAAACAGAGACGGAGGCAAACCGTAAGAGATGCTGAACTTGAGGGCACAAACTGAGGGTTGCTGGATGGGAGGTGGATGGGGGAAGGGATAAACAGGTGATGGGCATTAAGGAGGGCAATTGATACAATAAGCACTGGGTGTAACATGCAATTGATGAATCACTAAATTCTACCTCTGAGGGGCACCTGGGTGGCTCAGTGGGTTAAGCCTCTGCCTTCGGCTCAGGTCATGATCTCAGGGTCCTAGGATCGAGCCCCGCATTGGGCTCTCTGCTCAGCAGGGAGCCTGCTTCCTCCTCTCTCTGCCTGCCTCTCTGCCTACTTGTGATCTCTCTCTCTCTCTCTCTGTCAAATAAATAAATAAAATTTTTAAAAAATTCTACCTCTGAAACTAATAAAAAAAATGAAATTGGTCATTGTATTTTATTCAGTAATTCAACATCAGGAAATGTATCTTTAAAAAATAATAAAAGGGGCTGTCAAAGATTTATGTTCCAGGATGTCCATATTAAAGAAGAAAATTGCTCTGGTCTATCTATGCAATAAAATGTTAAACCACCATTGAAAACTATCATCATGAAGACAAGGGGCAATCCGCTCGTGATATTTACAAATGATCACCATTATTACAATTACATGTAAGTCATGATAAAAGAGTCTAAAATATTCTAAATGGAAATATATCGACCTACCCACATTGGATATGAAAGAGAGAGAGAAAATGAGTGTTTTTTATTGAATTTTCTGGAGTATGGGTATGGTTCCTTTAAGGACTTTCTAAAATCCATTCTAAATTAAGTTGGGGTGGAAAAATGCCTTCTCGGGGCGCCTGGGTGACTCAATGGGTTAAAGCCTCTGCCTTAGGCTCAGGTCATGATCCCAAGGTTCTGGCATCCAGCCCCACATCAGGCTCTCTGCTCTGCAGGGAGCCTACTTTCTCCTCTCTCTCTCTGCCTGCCTCTCTGCCTACTTGTGATCTCTGTCTGTCAAACAAACAAACAAATAAATAAATAAATAACTTAAAAAAATAATAATAAAAAGGAAAAATGCCTTCTCTGCACCTCAGCTTCTCCATATCTCAGTTTCCTTTCCTCCAAACGATGCTCACCGTAGGTGTGTTGTGGGTGTGGGACAAGTTAATACATGCGATCCTTTAAATGAGCAAAGTCTCTGACGTGCTCGGACAATACCAGGTACACAGCAAATACTCAGTGAATATTAGCCCTCCCCATTCCCCTTCCACTACATTATTCTAAGGAATATCTCTTCCCACTTAGGTCTTTTATGCACCCCTTACCCAACCTGCCTTCAGACTTCAGATTTGTTACTTATCCTGAGTACAACTTTCTAAAAGCAAACACAAAGACTATCTGTTCACATCACTTCTCACAAATCTCTAACTTCTTCCAGCTTCCAGATGCTATCTAAACACTTCGGTCTATCATTTTATGCTTCACGATCAGCCTTAAGTTTCCTTATAGACTTGCATCATCAAACACAAAACAGCCCTTTACGCTGTGGAAAGGCAAATGCAAATTTATCCCGCACGCCAAAAATAAACTGGGACGGGCCACGTGCTGTTGATACGCGTCCTAGGGCACCGTGCCACAACTAGCAAATTACAGAGTGCAGATTTGAACTCCACGCTCTCCCACCCCCAACACCAGCCCCAGGGCCTGTGTCCTTCTGCCTGCCTCCCTGCGTGCCTGCCTCATGAGTATACCTTCCAGTTCAGGTCTTCTGCATCACCGTTCTGCAAACATGCCTCGTTTCATCCGGGACCCCTTAGGTTATGGCTTCTGGAATGGTCCATGGATACACACACGCTTCTCCACCCATGTGAGTGTGCACGTGTGGGTACCACACACATGTACCCCTTCCTAATCCTTTCTCTTTTGAACACCATTCTTCCCTCTAAAACCACTTAAATCCTTCCTCTTACTTAGTCTTCCCTTACCCGACCTTACTCACTGCAGTCCCTTTATGTTGAGAGGTGGTTCCCCTGCAGTAAAAGGAGTACTGAGATTCGGGCTTAAGGCCCAGCTGAGAGGTGGTGGGCATGGCACAACCAGCAGAGCACTGACAGTCTAGCAGGGCCGACTCCAAAGAGGGCCAGACTCGCAGGAGACATGAGGGAGGGCTGGCTGAAGAGGCAGGCAGGGGGCCAGAGCTCCTTGGCATGAGGGGGCATTTCATGTCAGCGAGGATGGAGCCAAACCTGACTGAGCCTGTCATCCTAGACATGTTATTTCTCTCTGGGCACAGTATCTTTCGATGTAAAATGATATTAATGAGCTGGCTGTCCTCTGAGCACCCCCATCCTCACCCCAAACTCAGCACAGTGTCTGGAGCATAGCAAGTACTCCATACGTGAACTCTGACTTTCTAAGATGGAGGGGAAAGGCAGGGACTCTCTTCTCTTCTCAAATTTTAGGCTCTCAAGGAATGATTCCTGCCCCAGGGTGATGGATCACCCTTCTCCCCTTTCTCTCAAGGTCCAGGCCAGGTTTTCTCAGAGACCACAACCATTCTTAGGCAGGGAGTGTTTAATTATTTCTCTGTGAGCCTGTACCCCAGCTGGACAGAGTTAATAAACCAGCCAGGTCTTTATCTTAACAAGGAGTCTGAGGATCAAATTCTCCCCTCATTAAAGGCCCAGAAATCTCCCTGACAGCGAGCACTGGGAGTTCTGCAGTCAGCCTGAACTCGAAATTTGGTTTCTTGGTGAATTCCTCCATGGGCTTGAGCCATTGGAGGTTAGGACAGTTTAGGGAGGGAGGGAGAAGGGAGGATCACAGAAAGGGGGAGGGAGGGAAGACAAGCCTCTGCTAGAACCCAGCACATGGACACGAGGCAAGAAGGAGCTTCCGGAGACCTCTGGTGTAGAGCTAGGGTTGCTGTGGGCCAAAGTGGGGTCCTCACACACGCCCCCTCCCTGGACCTTCTAAGCACCCTGAGCACACGGAGGCTTCTCAGGTGCAAGAGGACTGAGCTCCCAGCTAGTAAAGTTTGAAGCCCATCCTCCTTACTCTGGAGCCCGAGCTCTTTCCAATCATTGCACAGGTTTCCCCAATACATCTCTAGACTGGGGTGGGGGTGGGGGGTCACCAGGGACAACTTCGCATTCCCATTTCTGTCTCCCAACAACCATCCAGGGCAGGTTCAGAGCCAAACACTTCTTTTCTCCTGCAGATAATGTCACCTATAGTCATATATTTATGAAGGAGGGTCGATACGTAGGGACAGATTGAAATGTGCGCACAAACATACACCTGTCTCATTTTCGGCAGTTTTTCAGTACGTACCAGCATACGTGTGCCCGTAGCGTCCTACATGGAACCACGAGACCTGAGTTCAAATCCCGCCTGTGGCACATACTACCCGTGTGAATCGAACAAATCTCTTCACTCCCTTGAGGTCTGATTCCCATGAGGCGTATCTCCCAAGGGGGCTGTGAGGGCTAAAGTGGAGAACACACCTGCCAGTCAAAAAAGAAAATTACTGTGTTAGTGCTTACATGAGGGAGTTAGAGTAGTCAAATTTGTAGAAACCGAAAGTAGAAAGGAAGTTGCCCGGGGCTGGGAGGAGAGGGAAACTGGGGGTTGTTAATGGGTGTAAAGAGTTTCAGTCTTGCAAGGTGAAAAAGTTCTGGAGATGGGGTACACAACAAAGAGAACATGCTCAATGCCATGGAACTGCGCTCTGGAAATGGTTTGACTGGTAAATCTAGGTTTTGTGGCTTTTTTTTTTTTTTTACCCTTTTTAGAAATAAATGTAAATAAAAGGGCATGAAGGGGCCCTGCATAGCATGGCACACGTATTGTACTGGATTTTGTCACACACACTCACACACACACACACACGGGCACACGGGCATACGTACCCACACTACTTTCTGTGTTCTTCTGTAGTCGCGCTTACAAGCAACACAAGGGAACCCTACTTTAGGAAGCTGTTCACAAATAAATGAACAGTCCCATTATTGGCTGTCTTGCTTGATAAGCACAAGCTATGTGCTGGTAGACAGGGAGGAGGGAGAAGGTGGCACAGGAAAAATAAACAGGAGAATCATTAGGTAATATCTCAAGACTCGAGGCTAATGCTTTATCTTTTTCTTTGCAAAATATACCAGTGTGTCTGTTGGTATGCCTGTGTTTGCACGTAGCTACCATTCATTTGCTATCTCCTAAACACCAACTATTTTAAATACTTTGTCCCACCGAATGTTCCAGGTCACTCACCACCATGAATGAGGCAGTAATTATCTCTGGTGCACAGACGAGACAACTGAGGCTCAAAGAGTCAGGTTATTTACTCAAGGTTACAAGGCTATTTGATGCAGCTCTATTTTGAATCCAAATTCTCGAGCTCCAAAGTCCATTTCCTCTCTGCTTTGACAAGCTTGTCCCCCTTCCTTAGAATCCTAACCCAGCACAGTGCCGGGCACCCTGTAAGTGCTGAGAGCAGATGTTGAGTGTGGATATCAGGTGAGTACATTCCCTCCAAACTAGAGGAATACACTACACCCTGGAGTAGGAACTGAATGAGTCACAGGGCAGACTGTGTGCCAGCTGGATAATTCTGCGTGTTAGTTCTAGCTTGTGGGGTCCCTAAGGGCCCAGTGGGACTGCCCACTGGGGGAGAAAGCCAAGGTGGATGGGTCCCAGGCACAAGTTAAACCACTAGCATCAGGGTGGAGAGGGAGCCCCACGGTGGCAAAACAAGTAAAGCTGACTTTCAGGGTCAAAAGGCAAGGCAAGGCCAGAGATGAAGACCAAGCAATGGACTTGAAAGCAATGTGAACCAAAAGTCCTATGGAGAGGAGCCCACAGCACATATGGCCATCCACAAAAGGGAAGCCAGCCGTGGTTTCCCCTTCCAGCAAGATTTGGAATATGACTGACCTTAGAGAGACCACAGGGGAGACACTTAGAATTTTTCTGAAATGTGCCTATTTAATGAGTTATGTGCACTAGCCTAGGAGCCAGAACTCAAACACGATAGTCTGACCCTAAGCTCTGGGGATAAGGACAAAGCAAAGCAGTGGCATTTTCCATCTTAGGTGATTGAGTCCCTACAAAGGAAGCAAGGATTCGGTCTTCCCCTGCACCATCCATGGATCAATTGGAAAGCAACCTTATCGGTTTTGGAAAAATTAGAGCTAAGAGAGAACTGCATTAGTCAGAGGACACGCTCTGGCAGGGAATGCTGAAGACTTGGAGACTACTCCTCTAAAGACAGTGTGAGGAGTGTGACACTGGGACAAGGGTCCCACTATGGGCTGAGTGTCCCTTCCCCCTTCCAGCTCTGTCAGGGCTAAGACAGAAGTGCTGTAGATGACACTCACCTAAGCATGGCTGAAAATAAGTCTTCCCATGGCCCTCAGAAGAAGGATGGTTAGCTCTGGGATTCTGGAGCTCTTGTCTCAGGGAAATGGTGCTGTGTGGTTGAGGGCAGCCTGGAAGGCTCTGGGGGAAGGTAATTCCTGTAATTCCAGAGCTGGGACCTGCCTGAGGGGAAGGTGCTGAACGGATGGGGAAGCACATTCCAGAAGGAGGGAACAGTGAGTGCGAAGGCCTGGAGGCAGGGATGATTTGGGAGTGTTGGGAGGACCAGAAAGAAGGTCCTTGTGGGGGGAAGCTAGCCTGTGCATACCAAGTGAGTCAGGGAGAGGTACCTAGTGACTCCTGAGGACAGGCGGGGCAAGCACTGCAGGACACTGGTTTTTCTCATTTCTAAGTGCAGATAACTCCCCTCCCACTAAGATAACAACAGGTGAAAGAAGTCTGCAAACTGAGACATGCTATTCCATATCCAGGTCATATTCTCCTGGTACTATTTCTCCCAGGGCCTGGGGAATACTCAGAAGCCTGGCTGTGGGATGCATTCTTTCCCTAATTTTCCTATCACCTGATAGGTAAGTGAGCAAATAACAAGACCAAAAGCATGTGGTTTGGCAAGAACGCCCTTCTTGACCATCTTACAACTAGCATGACGGACTAAGTGAGGAACACACACAGGAATGAATATGGGGGGGAACGTCCTAAATTACTTGTCACAAAAATTTGACAATAGCTCCTCTATGAGGACCACTAACACTGGGTGATACTTTGAAAGATGGGTGAAGGTGCTTCCTGCTTCTGAATGGATTGGGGATAATAAGTTCCCTGGGTGTTTCCTACCCAGCACCGGAGGTCACTCATGGAGAGGCAACAAGCTTGGGAGAGGCTTAGGAGGGTATCTGTGAAGAATTTTCTGGCTAAACATGCCAGAACCCTTTGTCTAAGACAAGAACTTGGTGTTGAGTTGGGTGGGAGGACTTTAAGGCTGTTCCCTGAAGAATATGTTATTAACATTCTGATGGTGTTGGCGGTGGTGACCCAGAATTCCCTTCCACATACCCAGCCAGGGTGGAGAGCAAGGGAAGGGACTCTCCTCATCTGAGTATTTATCCTACATGCTTGCACTCAGACATAAATCACCCATGCTCAGTGATGAAATCCCATCTCGTACCCACCCCCCCAACAAGGCTGTCCATGCCATGCCTTTACACGTGTGCCAGGGAAGGAGGGCTCATCACCTCCCTGGGAAAGAGCCAACAGCTGAGAGAGATAAACACCGGATAGAAAGAAGACATGGGTTTGGATTCTAACTCTACCCCTTCTACTGGGAGTGAATTCAGGCAACCCATAGGATCCTGCTGCGCTTCAGCTTCCTCACCTGTAAAATAGGGACCTGACTCCAGCCTTCACCTACAGGTCTGGATTGCTCAAGAAACACTACCCAAATATGGATTTCAACAAAAGCTTCAGTTTAACACAGAAGAAACTGCGGCAAAGAGGTGCTAAAGCTACATGCGAGTTGTCTCTTTCCTCCAAGAGCTCCAGGTGAGAGAGTAGCACTATATTATAAGAATCAGCGCAACAACTTTACAGAAGGACTCCCCCTGGGATATCTGTACTTACAAATTTTCCTTGAGGCTTTGAGAATGATTTGATTTGCATATATATGGCTGGCAAATATTCAGGAACCTACCCCATCCCACATGCATGAAGTGAGTTGGCCTTCATTGTTACAAGTTCACTCTTACTTGTTCTTTAATTTGACAGATGCGCTTCTTCCTCCCCTACCTCCTGACTCTCAGTCTCCTGGGAGCTTCATTTGTTAGAGATTCTGATCTTCTAACCAGTAACTACCACTTACCAACTTTCTGCAAAGGTCTGGGCACAGTATTAGCAGTTTTCCCTCATTTTTCTTGGAACAACCCAAGGAGATGGCTGCTATGTGTACCCCCATTTCACACACAAGGACGCTGAGGCTCAAAGAGGTTGAGTGACTTGCCCAGGGTCACATGGTGCTCAAGTGAGGAGGCAGGCTATTTTGGCTCCTAAGTCCTCATTCCATCCACTGCATGGAAGAGATAGCAGAGCTCCTGGCCTGTGCATCTTCTGTTTGTTCTACCACAGATGCACACCCCCAGCTCCTCCTGGCCAGCGGCTCCAGACCCACACAGCCATCCATGCCAGCCAGCTCCGACGTCCCCTGAAGTTAGCCATCTGAGGGCCACTCACTCATAGCAGATCAGCAGGACTTTCCACCACATGGATGACTCCAGACTTGCCAAGTTCTGCACCAGCCAGGCTCCTGGAAGTGGGCCTCGTGTGTTCCCATTGCATAAGTGTTATTCCAGCCAGTTCCTGGAATCGGAAATACGGCAAACCATTCACCTAGTGGGGAGCCCTTGCCCAGGAGGGACAGTTGTTTGGTTAGCTGCGCCTCGAAGGGCCTTTCCAGGAGACCAGCTTGTGAAAAAGCTTGTCTAGCAAGGCTCCTTTCATAAGTCAAATTTGCTTTATTTTTCCTATTCTCCAGTCACCCAATACATCGTTTTGCACCCACTGATCTCTGAAATCCACCTCAGCTACCTCTGGCCAGGCTCAGCCCCGCTGTCATCTCTGGCTAAAATCACACTGTGGCCTCCTTGCTGGTCTCCCGGGCTTCCTGCCTCCAGTCCACACCAGCTATGGGCCAGCCTCCATATGGCAAGCATCAGGATCTTTCCAAATGCCAATCCTCCTCCATTACGCCCCAGCATAAATCCTTCAGTGGCTCTCCAGCATCTAAAAAATACTCTGTTTCAATTATTTTTAATGAGAATGTATTATTGTTATAAATTTGAAAGAAAATGTTTTAAAATGACTATCTAGATATGCAAGAGGCGCACTTGTTGGCTCAGTCAGGAGAGCATGCAACTCTTGATTTCAGGATTGTGAGTTCAAGCCCCACGGTGGGTAAAGAGATCACTTAAAAAAAAAAAAAAAGTTTCACAGCTACGCTTCACTCCCTAGAATGCAATTTTCTTGAAGAAGTAAAAAAAAAAAAAAAATCTTTTCTGTTTCTGTATCTCTAGAACACAGTTCAGTACCCTACACATAGCAGGCACATAATCAAGATGTGTTTATTGACGTTCAATGAACTGATACTTACCCAGTTAATAGGAGCTTATGAAGGGGATAAGGTACCCATTGTACCTAGATTGAATCAATAAAATTCCAGCCAAAACAGTTTAATCAGTGTGTGCAACATTATCTAAAATAAAGACTTAACTTCCATGATAACTTTTGCTACTGAGAATGGTTCCCAGACTCCCTGTGTTAATTAATCTTAGACTAGAACTTCAGATTGGGATCCATTTGTTTGCCCAGATCTCTTGTATATCAATGAAGGTATTCAAATAGCCAAGGGATCCTCCTTTTGATGAGCTCCCAAGAGAGAACCAGAGTAGCGTGGAAATTTACCAGGAGAGCAATTTTAGCCCCATCCCCTATATTCCCATCTATTTAGAACACGCCAGTGATAGCCTTTCCCACAGCTTATGTCTTGGGCATCAAAGCTGCATTCAGTCACATACCAGCTCTGTAACCACTTCACTTCTTTATACTCTGTTTGTATCTGTTCATGGGCTACTTGTGAAAAACAAATGAAACCTCTTGAAATTAGGTTTTGCATATGGCTGATGAATTCAGGGAGTACAGCACACCACTGAAATGATTAAAGTTACCTATGCACAAACTTGTCTCTCCTGCAAGATTAGGCGCTTGAATTGGAGGGACCATGTCTCACTAATCTGGCCTCTCAGTGCTCCCAGGATGTCCTCTTGAACTGATCGAGTGATCAGCCAATGATCTGGGCAGAAACAGATATAAGGCCTGGATGTGTTGGCACGTCTGGCCTCTAGTAAAAACAAGGCCAAGGCTATGGGAACAGCTGTGGGCCCTAAAACCGGCTTGTGCCTGGGAAGCAACTAAGACACAACACTGGGGGAAGGCCGTAGATGTTTCAGTCTTCTAAGAAGTCTTTCAGGGGAGTGTTTTATTCACATCCTCCCTGAATTTGCCCAAGTTTTGGATTTATCCTGTAATTCCAAAGGCTAAGACACCTGCATCGGTCAGCTCCCACTTCTCTCCTACATACCAAGAGCTAATCTGGAAATTGGACTGCTCGTATGTTATTGGACAGGGAGAGCAAGATGATACCATAGCACAGAAGTAGACTCCACACATGGGCACAACTAGCACATTCTCTCTCTCTCTCTGGGCCACACTGCTTGTGATGTCACATCACACATGCTGAAGACTGCAGGGTGACCTACATATCAGCACTAGAAGAATTACATGAATACATGAATAAACTATCTAATAGCAACTAATTAAGATAGTCTTATGTGATTCCTAGCACACAGCATGGACCGAGTGCCAAAATTTCCCTCTGTGACTCTGCTTTCCTCCCTTCAGATATATTTAAGATCCATGGCTGGATTAAGATCAGTTGACTCTCAAAGTCTTGGGAGCCATCCTGTCTCCTCACTAATCCTCTTGTGCCTGTCTAAAACTTTAACTCTCAAAGGATAATCTTGTTTCCATATTTCTGAGGTCCACCAGGAAGTTCCTTGTAATCCTATATACTGGCAACAATGGTGTTCCTTGAGAACAGCCTGGTGCAGGAGAATGAGCATAAAATCTACAGTCAAGAAACTAGGATTAAGAACAGGCTCAGACACTTGCATGAAATGAACCTCATCTCACCATCTGTTAAGTGGGAATAAAATGCAAGTATCTCCTTCTCTAGGGTAGTGGCAAGGGTCAGATGAGATCAAGGATGTTATCAACCCCACTGGATAGGCTAGTCATTATTTCTCTTCTTTTCTATAAAATTTGGGAATAAGCAAGATATAATTTTACTCTCATTAGGCTGTTCTTTAGTTGACACAGACAGAAAAACCACCTGTCACATAGGAAGCAGGTTTTACACTCAGCCACTCAGTAGCCGTCTTCTCTTCTAGACCAGCCACATCTCTTTTGCATCTGAACTCCTGGTTCCAGACTTCCCTAAAGGACATGTCTGAGGGAGCATCCAACTGGATGTATTTCCAAAAGTGCCATCTGGGGAGAAGTTTGATGTTTCTGCCCCATTTTGCATACAACTGGAGGTTCCAGTGATATGAAAGCCAAGAACTGGGTGGAGATTCATCTAGAAAATAGCCAAACTTTCTGGATACCAGAAGGAGTTCACTTGGGGTTGGACTGATTCTGCTGTCAAGCAGTAGCAGACACAAAGATTCCTTTTTAATGAGCACTAATCAGCCCACCCCTTGTAGAGTATGAACAGCACGAGCAGTATTTGGCAGAGGAATCTACCTACGGTAGGGTCATCCACCCGGGATCATCTCAAATGCAGCCCAGAGAACTGGGAGGTCCTTGCAAAACATCGACCGCTGTTAATTACAGGACAGTGTGCTGTGGAAACCAAAGTAGATGCTGACTCCCATTCTATTACTGGCATTGATACGCATGCCTCAATACTTCCTAACACCCACCCTTCCTTTCAGCAAGACATATCGCCTGACTGTGATCTCCTCGTGCCATGACCACTTCCTGCCTCCAAGTCTTTGCTCATACTGTAATCTGTCAACAATTAGTGTGGGGCGGTGGGGGTGGGGGACATAAAGGCCTTATCTGTCAGTATCTAGTAACTACCATGATATCAAGACAGAAAAGGAGCTCAGTGTCAGGTGGATGCATATGAATAAGTGAGTCAGTGAGTGAATAAGTGAATGAGTAAGTGGATGAATAAATGAAGGGATAAATTAATGAATGGAGGCTATTGCTTTCTTCCCTTCTTCAAATATAAATCGGTGCATTTCTCTGTTTTATCCTAGGACTGTCCAGACTGCATGGTTTTCATAACACAGCAGAAAAACGAGTCAGTGAAACCTGGGAATCAAAATGAGTTTGGGATTAATTTTAATTCCCAAGCATCTAGTGACAGCCTATGGGAGTCTAGCACCAGTGCTAAGATCTAGGTGCACTGATTTGGTATAAACTCTGAACAGTAACTTATTCTGTTAAGACGACTTTTTTAAATCTCAGACTGTGTCTCCATGGTGCATGACATGGGTCACTGTCACTTGTCTTCTCATGTCAGAACAGGGTCCACAGAGACAAGACTGAAAACAATGCTTTCCAAGTATCCAGAAGAGTATGCTCTTTTTATAGCTGCAATATAATATAAACACCATTATCCTCTATTTTACCGCTGAGAAAGTGGGATCTCCAAGAGACAAGATGACCTGCCCAGAATCATATCACTCGCTCACAGATCCAGCATCCAAATCCGAGTCAGTCTGCCTCTAGGTCCATGCTCTTCCACCCACTGCTAGAGATGGCTAGGTGGGTGGTTCTCAGTCTTGAGAGACCTGCAGGGTTTGTTAGAACCCAGATTGCTGGGCCTCCCCTCCAGATTTTCTCCTTCACTAGGTCCAGGATGTGCTCTTTTAACATAATCTCCAGTGAAGACTCTGATGTTGGTCCAGGGATGACACTCTGAGAAACATTTGGCTAGAGTATCAGAAAAGACTCTTAATTGTAATTTACAGAAGCCAAATGAGGACAATTTGAGCAAAATAAAGGAGCATCTGATCACACAGATGTCAGGGCATGTACTGACACCCAAAGGAAGGAACAGGACTGGGTCTCAGATGGGTCTGGAGCCTCTGCGTCCAGGTTTTATCCTCACTTTCTCTTTGAAATGTGCTTTGTTCTATTCCCTCTTTACTCCAGCTTCTGAATCTGCCTCCCCCCCCATCTAGTGATAGACCACATGGTTGGCAGCCTCTTCCAAGTTATGCCATGCAGAGTAAGCAACCTGGAGAAAGACTGAATCCTCCTCACTGCCCCAGTCCCAAAGCTCCCAAGACTCACTTGAATGGGGTGCCCATTCCTGGGCTCATCATCTGTGAGCAGGACCATCATGTGAATGGCATTGTACCAAGTGGCTATGAGGCCCAGCGGCCCATCATTGGAACCACACAGAGTGACAAAGAAGGCTAGTTTGCAGAGAAAGGAATTGGGTTGTAAACTCAAGAGCTGACCACTGTGGCTAGAGTGTGATAAATGTGCATACAGACAGGTAAAAAGTGAGAAAGCTGTATGAAGCCCGAGGAGTGACCAGAATATGGACAACGGTTGGGAAACCTTTTAGAACAGGCTGCTGAGTTCCTTCAGAAATAATGTTTTTCCCGGGGACCAGAAGAGACAGTAAACAGTAAAGCCATCTGGTTTGCAAATTCTCCTAAACGGGTCTACATGGACAAGTCCTAGGGCTGAATTGAGCTGGTTCTGTTTTCTTAGAAGGAGAACAATGGAATGTGGAATTTAAGACCAGTGCAGCTGGCCAAGCTGGGTCAGGGAAAAGGCACAGATTACATTCATTAATGTTTTGCAAACCCACCCAGTCCCTGCCCCCCACTACCCCCGTGGCCTCTCTCTACCCCACCCTGCAAGGGAAGAGCTTAAAGTTGCTAAAAAGGGTTGAGACAGAATTTGAGGCCAACCAGGTCAGACGTTCAGGGAGGACTTCCCATGCAGGTACCCATACCAGCCTGGTGCTGTGCTTCCGGGGAGGGCGCATTGCCACCAGGCCACACGCTGCAGAGCGAGGATCCCTGTCCAGGCTGCCCCTCATTGTCACAGGCTCCGTCCTTGGCAATTCCCATGACTGGAGTATGGTGAGGGAGAGGTGCCGGTGGCAGACACTGCGGGTGGTGGTGGGGAAGAACACTGGATTGATGATCCTCAGTGTGTTCAACTTCTGACTCTGGCAAACCGAGAGACTAGCCCAAGTCAGTCAGTTCAACTCCGGGCCCTCCCATCTCATCAAGTGAAAGAGGGCCAAATAATCATCCATGTCCCTCTGATTCACTATGCTGCTATGAATAGCAAATGTGACTGGCTGAAAAGATATCACATGAGGTCAGGGCAAGGCCACCCTGGAATGTATGATGTTTTTATGTAAATTAGAAAAAGGCACCACTTCCCCTATGCCAGCACACATGGGTTAGCAAGCTGAGCATGGCTGCATTTCTTCCCCTCAGCTAGGCACCCTGGCATGGGAATACCTCTACCACCTTCACAGTGGCCATTGGGTCACAGGGGCCCCCTTTCAGAGGGCCGCTGAGTGGTCTCAATCAGCGTGGGTGACAAGAAGCAAGAAGAGCATTCAAGGCAGCTGTAACCATTATCTTCCCAATCCAAGTTAAAACAGCCACAGAAAGCAACCCCCATCTAGAAACCATCCTCGTACCCATGGAGAAAGGCAGAGGAGAGAGTCATAAATATGCTTTCACTGACATACTCAAGTGGAAATGTCTGCACCATCAAGAAAAACCAAAGTTTTTTATCGAATCTTCAAACCGGCTGGTGTGAATTTACGTATTTTCACAAAACTCCTTCTAGCATCCTCTTTCCTAGGCCATACTAAATTAGGCCTGGACTTACAGGTCCTTCCATTACATGTATATATAATATGAGTAGAGGTAGGTGTTTAAAATCATATATGAGGGCACCTGGGTGGCTCAGTGGGTTAAGCCACCGCCTTCGGCTCAGGTCATGATCTCAGGGTCCTGGGATCGAGTCCCACATCGGGTTCTCTGCTCAGCGGAGATCCTGCTTCCCTCTCTCTCTCTCTGCCTGCCTCTCCATCTACTTGTGATCTCTCTCTGTCAAATAAAAAAAAAAAAAAATCATATATGAGCCACATATTCTCAGCCACTAGGATTCATAAACACAAATGGGTGTTAAGCCTGCTTGTCCCTTTCTTTCTGCTTTTTACTAGAATCTGTTTTTCTTTGATTAAACTTTTCTTTTGCTTCTGTCCTTGTCTAAGACACTATTAGACCTACATTCCTCTTTGTTTACATGCGTGCTTCTGCTGAGCCACAGCGCCTGAACCCCTATTAGTACATGGAACCACAAAAAGGGGGGCATGCAAAGCACAATCTTGGCTCTGGCGTACCTAGTCCTGAAATACTGGTCCTTGTCTCTTCCTCCAACCTCACTCCACCCTGCTCTTGAAGCTCCTAGATTCTGACTTCATTGCCCACTTTCCATGGACATCTTCACGTGCCTAATAAACTTGACCCTCCACCTACTCCCACCAGCTCTGAGATCACCGCCCAGCTAACAACATTGTGGTTCCCTCCTCCCAGCCTAAACTGTTGGGGTAAATACTTCTACTTGTTTCGCTGTGCCCTGGGGCCTCACACATTCATCAACCCCACCCGTCATGAGTTATATACCCAAGAGGCCACCCAACCTCAGAAACCAGAAAAGAGTAAGGGGAACTAAGGGGAAACTCAGTGAAATCTGGAAGGAACAGAAAGGTGTCCTTTCTTCACGAGGGGAAAACCCACCCACCCCACTTGTGAAGAAAGGCATCGTGAACTGCTTGGGAATAGAGCATGAACCCCATACCAGTAGACTACTGGGAAAACCTCAGTGATGACCAAGGGAAGCTTTAGGAAGCTCAAAAGAGCTATAAATACATTTCATAAAATATCAAGTGGAAAATCACTATTGGTTCTTAAAGTTGATGATCCGTTAATACTTCCGGGATTAGGTTGCCTGTATCTGCATACCTTTCTTAAATTCCTGAATGTTTCTGAAGTCTGGGAATCTACCGGCTTCTAGGCTTGTTTCACTCAAATCTACCCTTCAGTAGCCAGAAATCTTGCCACTTGTTGGCTTAGCACCCAAAGGGGGGTTCCACCACTACTGAAACTCAAAGCATCCTTGGTCTGGACACATTCATCACATTTTCTCCCAAGAATGAGGGATCCTTTTGCTGTTCCGCAAAGCCGGCATACTTAAGGCCCTGCAGGACCAGGGCTGGCCCACTCACCTGTCAAGATACCTGTCCCTATCACGAGAGTCTTTTTAAAGCAGGGCCCATATCTTCTACATTTTTGTGTCCCTGTTACCCAGTCACACAGACACATAATGAACTCCATAAACAGTGACTATATCAGTTAACTAATTCATATCACAGGCCAAGTGCTCTTGATTGGAACCTAATCCTATTTCATTTCTCATCTTTCTATAAAGGAAAAAAAAATAAGTGACATCACTGTGTTTTCAGCCACCGAACTGTAGTGGCCCTGGACCACACGAAAGCAGTCCATGCATCTGCAGGATTATGTGGCTGGGCTGGGACTCTCTCCACAGTCAGGGTCTGCAAGGCTGAGTCCTGGAGCACTTAAAGCCACCCTGGTTGGAGAAGTGGAAAATAGCTGGTAGCCACCGGGAGCTTGCAGCCAAGGAGATGTTTTTCTAGTCTGAACCCACACACCCAGACAATCCCAAGAGATCCTAAGGGCAACTGAACGTCCGCTTACACAGGAACTCGACTCCCCACGGAGACCGCCCCAACACCAAGCCCACCCCTGTCTTACTACCCAGCACCCGGCGGTCTGACGCTCACTTCCTCCACCACGTTCCACAACAATGAGGTCTCCTGGCGCCCGGTCTAGCTTCTGTTCCCCCTTGCCTTCATTCCAGAATGCTTCATGGAAAGGTTCTACGTCTAAGTTTTCTCCCAAGAATGAGGGATCCTTTTGCTGTTCCGCAAAGCCGGCATACTTAAGGCCCTCGGCAGGCTCCAATTTAAGGGTTCTCTCCGTGACTCTTGGCAGCATGAAGCAGCTGTACTAGCCATCTTCCCACAGACCCTCTATACATGGCCAAGGCCCAAAATAGCCCAGAATAGAGACATGAAGCAAAGGTCAGAAGCACCCCAAGGACAAACAGGCGCTTGTCTTGTGGACTCGATGACATTTCTGCTAACTTGGGACCCTATGTGAAAGGAAACTTCTCTAGCACGCAGCTGAAATGAGGGCATTGGGGAGAGGCAGTATGGATAGTAGAAAAAGCAAGGGCTATGAACCCAGGGTCCTCGCACCCAGCTGAGGGATCTCTGACAAGCCACTGAAGTTTTTGGAGCCCCCTTTCCCAAGCAAGGGTCTGAAGTGAGATAAAATCGCTTCTCAGCCTTTTGGCTAAGATCAAGTGTAATATCTGTTCTTATCAGTTTAATATGATGTCAGATAGATACGATATGCTCCATATAGCCAAGGAGAGAACGAGAGAAGCTGTGCCTTCACTGAGAGCCAGATTCTTCATCTATTAAAATCAGACCTCTTAAATCCTCTCAGCACCTTCCTGAAGCTCAGGGAAGTTAAAGAGCTTTCCAAGGTCACACAGCCAATGTTCCAGAACCTGGATGGAGCTCAGTTCTGTCCCAAATCATAATTCCCAAATCATATTTCCCAAGGCTAATCCTTCCCAAGCAAATGTTGTCTCTGCTTTGAACAACCTCAAGTCTTTGAGAGATTTATGTTTACATCTAAAAATATGTGTCTCATGCCCATATTCATTCAGTAGAGACTTCGGGTGAGACACATGGGCTGGGCTTTGAAGAATGCTTTGATATGCCCCTTTTTCCCTTGAAAGCCAGAGAACCTGACCCATGTTAGTGGCCCCCCAGAAGCAAGCAGAAAGGACCTGCAAACACCTCTGCTTGTCTGTACTTACCTCCTGCCCACAGCTTCCCACTTCTTTCCCACCTTTCTCTTCGCTGTGCTAGCTTTGACTTGAAGTGTACTTTATCTTACAGTCTTGAGTGTATCTGTATAAGTAAGCTGTCTTCATATATTTTGCAGCAAGGTTGAGGATGGGGCAGTTCCCTACTCTACCCTCTACTTAAGTGTAGACAGGCCAAGTATAGACACCGCTTGGCCAGTAACTGATTCCAATTCTCAGTTCTTGTGAAGACTCCTGCCTTGAAACCATCTCATTCTGTAGGTGGGACCACTCGCCCTCTCTGGGTCTCCCTCTAGGTTCTCTAATTAGGGATACTGGGGAGCCCCAATGTGGGCAGTCAAGGTTTGGGGGCACAAGCAGGTCAGCCTGCTGACCTCACTCAGAGGGTAGTCCCAATTTCAATGAAGGTGCTCCTGGTGCTTCTGTGGGCCACTGTCAGAGCCTCGGTTCCCATCTGTCCCTATGCCTACCCTTGGCTGAGGTTTCCTGCTCCGTCCCCAAGTTCCACTGGGATTGGGCCTCTGCTCTTGTCAGACCCCATCCTGGTGCCAACCCCATGACCTTTGGATGTGAGCACAGTGGGAGACTTGGAAGTAAAGGCACTAAGACTCCACTCCAATTTGACCTTTAAAATCGGTGGGTCAGAACAGAAAAATGCAACATCACCTGAAAGGGCTAGAAGGGCTCCCAGCCAGGAAAGGCTAAAAAACCCCCATGACTTCCAAAGGAAGGCAAGTCACACTGCAAGTGGCCAACCATTTCAACTGAAAAAGAGAGAAGGTCTGCCTACGGAGAAGACTCGGCCAACCATCTGTAGCACCTCCAGCCCCATTGGCCCCTACTGTGTGGTAAATAACTGACAAGTCTTACAAGGCTGTCACATGTATACATTTCTCCTTGTTCCTATTTCATGCACACCACACAGCCTTGCATACAGGGGTTAGTTTTACCGGTAGGTCTGCTTTCAGGGTGAGCATGAGCTTATTATGCCGATGGGAACATTCCATTCTTGAAACCTTAATTAGCAAGTTATATGAACAGTTTGGCTTCTGAGACCTCCTTCTATCTCCTGAACAGAGTCTACCACCAAGTCAAAGACATCCTACCAGAGACCTCACAAAGTAGATACCGACATCTGAGAGCCAGCGCAGTTGTGGAGAATTCACTGAGGGAATGAATGACAAACCGTGAGACCCTTTGGTGGTCAAGCCACTGGGGATCATTGGCTAGGCCATGCAGCTGTCAAAAAGAGCACTCGTTCCTACACTCGAAATTCTACTTCTCCCTGACCCTCCTGAAGCTGCCATCCACAAGAGCACCAGTCTATATCCCCTACTGTCTGTCCCCTATTGGGCTGCCTGTCCACACCTCTGCCCCAGTCATCCTGGTGGACTTCCTGGCACCTGTACTGCCCACCACAGTCCCTGGGGAACAGGCACACGGAATCACCCCTGGCAGGAATCACCCCTCACCTCTATAGTTGGGGAAGACTCTAACCACCAGCCAACACCCTGCTGGTGAAAATAATTACCCGTACCCAATCCTTCTTCATCCAACCCGTCCCACTGCCTGACCAAAGTCACTCCCACTTGACTCCCTGCCCACTGCCACCCCACCCAGCTCAGAGAGGAAATAGAAAACTGTCTCCTTAGGTAACTAATGTAGTAAAAATTTTCATATCCTAATACAGATCATTACTCAAACTGGATCAAGAAACAAGAAAGTGGCATTGGAAGAATACAGATCTACTAAAACAGACATACTGTGTTTGGTTATCCAACCAGAAGAGATCTTTTCACATCACTTGTTGAGGGAGCAGGGAAACAATTGTTTACCTACCACTAATGGGAATTTAAATTTTTATAACTTTCTTGGGGGATAACTTGACAATATAGTATATTGAAATGTCTTTGAAACCCAAATGTACTTCATTTTATTTTTTTTTAAGATTTTATTTATTTGACAGATAGAGATCACAAGTAGGCAGAGAGGCAGGCAGAAAGAGAGGAAGAAACAGGTTCCCCGCCGAGCAGAGAGCACAATGTGGGACTCGATTCCAG
This sequence comes from Lutra lutra, assembly GCF_902655055.1. Taxonomy (NCBI): domain Eukaryota; kingdom Metazoa; phylum Chordata; class Mammalia; order Carnivora; family Mustelidae; genus Lutra; species Lutra lutra. The sequence continues at coordinate 152,053,480 of NC_062281.1, read as the reverse complement.
GACCCTGAGATCATGACCTGAGCCAAAGGCAGAGGCTTAACCCACTGAGCCACCCAGGTGCCCCGAAACCCAAATGTACTTTAAATCATCAATTGCATTTTTAGGATTTTATCCTAAGGAAGTAAAGATACACATAAAGATTAAACCTCAAAGATGTTTATTGCAATATTTTTTAATACTAGTGACAAACCAGATGCCAACTAAATTATTTAATAACAGAGGATTGGTTAAATAAATGGCATATTCATATACTGAACTACTATGCAGCCCTTTTAAGTCACATCAAAACATATTTATAGATGCAGAAAGAGGTTTACAATATATGTTAAACAGAAAAGCAGGTTACAAATACACATTGGAAAAACATCACAGAAGACATACCAACGTGACAATAATTCTTATTTTTGAATGGTAGAATTAATGGGTAATTTTTATTTTTCACTTGTTTCAGAATTGTCACATTTTTAAACAATGCATATGCATTACTCCAGTGGTGAAATTAATAAATTAATTAAATAAATAAAATAAGACAAAATTTGGTTTTTCCAATGGCATGGACTTGGGACTCACACAGACATTGGTTCAAATCCCAGCCAGGCCACTGATGAGCACTGTGACCACAGACACATTACTCATACTCCCTGAGTCTCCTTTTTCTCATATCTAAAATGGCAATACTAGGGACGCCTGGGTGGCTCAGTTGGTTAAGCAGCTGCCTTCGGCTCAGGTCATGATCCCAGCGTCCTGGGATCGAGTCCCGCATCGGGCTCCTAGCTCGGCAGGGAGCCTGCTTCTCCCTCTGCCTCTGCCTGCCATTCTGTCTGCCTGTGCTCGCTCTCTCTCCCTCTCTCTCTCTGACAAATAAATAAAATCTTTTAAAAAAAAAAAAAAAAAGACAAGAAAAAATAAATAAATAAAATGGCAATACTAGCACTTTCCTCAGGAGGCATTTGTGAGGATTACATGAAGAAACATAAATAAAGCACCTGGCACCAAGCAGACATTGGTGACATTTTTCCCTTCCTTCCTGGATGTCCAAAAATACCTCAGAATAACAATTCACAAAGACAAGATGGTGAAACATGCACCTAATGATGTAAAATATCATCTGAAAACTTAGGAAAGACTCATATTTAATACTTCAGGCTTACCTCTTTCAGCCCTGATCTTTCCAAACCCACACGGTGGTGGGACACACACATGGGGAGACCCTTAGGCTGACGAGTCTGTCTTGCCATGTGGGTGGCATCAGGCAGGCTGTGTTACCCAGCCCCTTCAGCAGGTGGGGCCGGTCTCCATCCTGTGTCTGCATACAGCCTGCTACGCCGCTGGCCAGCACCAGACATGGTTTATGAAAGGCCATCCCACCAGACTGACTGCAAACGGTGGAACCCTCCTCTCTCATCATACTGCTCCCACCTCGATCCTGTTCATGTCCCACTCTTGCCACTCTGAACTTGAGCCTCCTGGCTCATGAATCTGCTTATCCATCATGAACCCGGCTGGGATCCGCCCTGGCTTCTTCCAGCTTCTCATTCATTTGCTCTCCAAACTTGATGCCTACCCAATGGATACTCAGCTCTGTGCTCAGATACAGAGATGAAACAGAGACAGGCCCTGCTCTGGAGGCCCCACAGTCTGGGAGAACACTGGCAGGGACATTATAATGCTGTGGCATATTGACTATTTACATAATACTTGTAGTTGTTCTATGCTATTAAGAACATTTACTAATTTATTTAAAAAAAAAACAGTAATAAACCCACTACATGTTCATCTAAATAACATTTTAAATGAAAAAATCTACATAAAATTAATGAGAAGAATGGCATTGTTTCACACGTTTGCAAATCTCTCTAATGTCTAACTTAGCATACAGGTGGATTTCTGTATCCTCTTTGGCATTCAGTCTCTGGTGATATGGTATTTGGCTGTGTTAAAGATCACCTGAGGCATGGCAGAAATGTGAAGAGCTTATCTGAGCAACAATCAGTCTGAATCAGGCAGCACCAGGAACTAGGGGCAAGGCTCATGGAGAAGACAAGGAAGCAAAACAAGTGAATTACTGGATTGGCTGGAGCTTAAGTAGGGGCCACCTTATCTGGGAAAGCCTATTTGGCTGCTATTGGTTGTCCTTAGGTTTTTGATTTCTTAAACTTGAGGTATTTACAGGCTTAAATGCTGGTTTGCTTGCCTAGGCTACTAAGGCATTAGAAGTATCTTAGCCTCCTTGTTTAATTAGCTTAACAGTTGAACTAGATGAAGAGACAGGGCCTCCCACAGACGTGGGGTTGGCAAAGGGAGAACTATTTTAATAGCCTCTTTAGGTAACTGTGGATATTCTTCTTTGATACCCTACCAACCCTGGATGAGCCGTGGTTTCTTAAAGGGCAGCTGCAGTGTATAATCTGACAGCTCAGGGTGGGGGACGCAAGTTTTCCAAAATTCTGTTTTCATTTGAACTCTCACACGTGATCACTGGCAGCAAACATGGTCACCTGTTTTCTGTGAAGTGATGGCCTCCAAAATCGGCCAACTATCCAAATCTGATAACCACGGTGCATGTCAGTCATTCTTTCAAGGGAAAATGGTGTTCTGAGAAAAAAGTGGCTAGCCCAGTTCCCAACTCAAACAACCGTGCCAGTGCACTTCCTCGAAACCACCAGTGCACCCTGGTAGGCAGCAGAAATACCTTACATGTACTTCCCTTTCATCACACAAAACATTAAAAAGTACTCGAGGGTTGAAATTTAATAAATTTGTCACCTTCCCTGCTTCACCAAGCACACCCTGAAGTGAAACCGGCTTTTTCACCCCTTTTACGGTGCACGTGTGGTGGTGAGTCATACGATGATTACCACTGTAGTTCGGCACCACCGCCCTGATGTGTACCAAGACACCAGCAGTTTTACCCACTGTTGCTTTTGCACCAGCAATTCAAACACCAACTCAATGAAAAGAAAAGAAAATCTCAGCAGTAGGATGAAGATAATTCTGATCTCACTGACCCCTGAGAGTGTCAGGTTCCTCCCGGGTCCTCAGACTACACTTTTGAGAACCACTGCTTTATACGCTACACCAGGGATAAATGTGGGGCTCCAGGAGCTACTGCCCACAGATCAAAGTTTGGATTAAGGCCCTGCCCTGAGCCTCATGACTTCAATAAGCTGTGTGGTCTTGGCCAGCCCCTTTCCTGCACTTCTAAGCGTCAGACCCGGTCCCCTGACCGTCAGGATCCAACTTAGATGGACCACTGACTGCCCTCTGTCATCAACCAGACCAATCCAGCCTGGACTGCACTTCACCTCCCCTCACTCCTACAGAAGAGGAGGGGAACTCCCCTGTCCAAGCCCCGACTGTGCGCCAGGCAGGCCATTATATCGTTTCATTGTCACAGCACTCCTGCAAGGTAGATGTTATCAACCCCATTTTGCCAGTGGAGAAACTGAGGTTCAGGGAAGGAGGATTCCCATGCAGATCTGTCTGACATGATAGCGAGGACCTTGCACTGCCTTCTGGTCAGTTCTCACAGCCCCATCCCCACCCCCAGTCTGGACTTCCTGCCCTTCGGGTCCGCCTGCTGGTGAGGTTCCAGCATGTCTCACAACCAAAATTTCCTGAAATGAGAAAATTCCCAGCACTGGCAGTTTTAATCATCCAGAGTCTGAATTCCTAACGTTCACAAATCACTCAGACGCTGGAAACCGTGAGACACATCGGCCCCCGGAACAGATCATCGATAACATCTGAGCTGAGTTCGCCTCTGCTGTGTCTGTGGTGTGCAAGCCCAGGCGACGGGGCCCTTCCTCCTGCGAGCAGTTCCACCCAAACTGCCGCTCTGTCATCTCGGTCTTTGGACTGCACGTGGGAGTTGACATCCTCTGGCCTCTTCCTCAGTGCCAGGGGCTCCCTGGAAAAGCCAGAGCCCATTCAAACAAGTCACAAAACAACTTCCCAGGATGTGACCAGGATAAGAATCACATCCTAAGATTCAGCTTCAGGAAAGTTCATCTCAAAATAAACCCAAAGCTGAAGTAAATAAAGCATTAAGATTATTTTGGGAGAGCAATTTCACAGAACTAGAGAAAGAAAAAAAAATACTATTGTCCACAGGCTTTGTTCAGACATTCTGCATTTCTGGTATGTCTTGTTAAGTGGTGGTTTCATATCTGACACTGATGCAAGGGGGCAAATGACCCATGTTTATGAAAATTATACCATTTCTTCTGAGGGTAAGAGTGTCCCTTAAGCACTAGGTTTGAGATGGGGCAGAGAGCCTGATGAGGATTCAAGGTTGTAATGATTAAAGCCAGGCTGGAAGAAACATGTAATTTGTACAAAAGAACTAAGAGACCAACAGCTAAGGACGAAGTGCAGGGAGCACATACCAAGGGGACCCTGCAGCCTTGGCCCCTAGGGAAAAGCGGGGCCACAGAGAGAAAGCATGATTTCACAGGACAAGAGAAGGAATAGGCATCAGCATAAAGAAGGGCAAAGCAGCTGCCTTCACTTACACATTCCACCACAACGAACAGGTTGTACTCTCCTGGTATGACCATGATCTTCCCACAATCACTCAATCATCCAATATTTACTGAAGCTACTCTCCGTGGTAAGGCCCTGGGACTATCTCACTGATGACAACACTGTCTGTGCCCTTGAGGAGCTTCTGGGCCAGTGTGAAGAAGCAAGGATAGGAAGGTAGCAGTGCTATTAATTCTGATGGGGAAGGAGGTCCACCCAGGATGCTTCCTCAGGAAGATGGCAGTTGACCTAGTTAAACCCTCAGCGAGGACAACAGTGGGGGTGTGGGAGGGGGTGACAGATGGAAGCCATTGATGGCCAGCATGATACTCCCAAAGATAGCAGTCCTCAACTTTCTTCAGTCTGCGTTCTATCACTTCACTTCAATCCTTCAGAATTGGTACAACTTCTATGGTCCTTAATGTAAACATGATAAGCAATAAATGGTCGTATTTGACTTAGGAAAGCCACATAATCTAGTGGTGAAAAACAAGGCGTTTGAGGGCAGGCAGACCTGGGTTTGAAGTCTGTGTTTGTACTTGCTAGTTGTGGACAAGTTGCTTAACCCCCTGGAATTGTATCTACCTCAAAGGGACGTTCTAAGAAATAGAATGAAGCACTTCAACTGTCTGGCACATTCCTTCTCCAAGATCAAGTAACCACTTCCCAAATATCCCTCAACTGCATGTATTACTGTCTCTGTCCAATGCCACTACCCAACCTGGCTGCCATCCTCTCTCCCCTGGACTCTGGGACAGCGTCGGCACTGCTGTTCCTGCTTCCAGTCTTGTTTCCCTTCTGCCTGTTCTTCACTCAGCTGCTCAAAATGCCTCTTCCTTTCCCCTGCTTCAACCCTGCAATAGCTCCCTTGTCCTTAGAGTTGAAATAGCAGTGGCTTTCAGGGCTTTCACCATCTGGCCCTGCTGACCTCCCAGCCTGATCTGCTCCCAACAGGCCCACCACACTCCAACTCACTTTTGCCTCTAGAACTTCGCCTGCCCTTCCATGGAGAACACAGACCCTGCTGCCCTGCCCTCTCCTTCTCCAGGCTAATGCTCTCCTTCCCAATGCTCTATGCTTCTCTGCTTCTTTCAGGATGTTCTTCATGACTCTTCCCTCACAGTGAGACTGGAGCTTGTGCCCCTCTCTCTGTGCTTCCACTACCCCACTCCCATATTTTCCCCATTGCCATACTTTACTGTATTCGACTTCTCTGTATCCATTGTTGAAAGTCCTTTCTTAGGAGCAGGTTTTGTACTTTCTGTCCCCACTATCTGGCCTGTTTTAAATGAATGAACAATCTCATGGCTAATTAATGGCAGAAATGAGGTTAAAACCCAGGGCAGTCTAACTCCTAAACTCATGGGTTCCCCCCCCCCATCACCATTAAAACCCAACTAAAGACAGGTAGTCTGCCCCCACTGATCTCTCACCAGCCCCTCTGCAGTCCCTGCCACAAACACAGTCTACAACCTTCCTACCAGGCATGCACTCACTTCCTGCCAGAAATTCATGTCCCTCTTGCAGATGAAGGCTCTGTTTGTATTGTGCAAAATTATTATTCTCTAGGACAACACTCAACCCACTGATTTTGGTGAAAACATTTTGTAGTGACAGTGATAACGGGGCTTTCCTGGGCTTAGGACATTGGTTTTAGGGAGTGGCAACAACCACATTGCAATTCAGTTCAGGAGAAAATTCCTGGAAATTTGAGCAAGCTGGTTTGTTTCTTACTCATTAAAGTACATTGAGCCAACTCTCATTCTTTCGCCAATATTTACTGACTGAAAACATGACAAACTGCACTCTGTGCTGGTCAAGATGTGGACACTGATTGATAGGACTGAGGACAAAAATCCCCTGGGAATGAAAAAGAAGTTTCATGACTGGCTATAGGATAACTTTTTCCCATTTGGGAAGGTTCCACCACAAAATAGGAAGAGCATGTGTACTGGCTACACATGGGAGACTCTCTCCCACTTCACTCTCCCACCCAGAGTTATTTGAGTCCAGAACAGGAAGGGAGTTGTATGTCATATAAGGAGTCTGGTTATTGATACCAATAATGCCACTTACTGAGGAGCTTCATCGTAGTAGATATATTTAATGTATCTCTATAATCCTGAAAGCTAAGAAATTATACAACCATGTTATGAATTTGGAAAATGATATAGGGAAGTTAAGACCCTTGTCACTGCCACTCAACTGCTAAGTGACAGGATTTACATATGTCTTTTGTGCTCTGTCTCACCTTCCATCCCTCTCCTGGGCCCCTAGCCACCCCCTCTCTTTGGAAGAGCTCCTAATGGCTCTCTCTTCCTCTTTTTCCCTTCTTCAGTGTGACCTTCTTCAAATCTTTCCACTGTAACAGGCATTGTTGCTACTTCCCAGCATCCATCCTGCCTGTAAAGCTGTGGTTTGGTGAGCCTAGTTAGCTAATCTGGGGAGTCCCATTAGCGCTGCTGCAGGAATTGGTAACCCAGGCACTTCCTTCTCTTGGCTGCAGACATTGGGCAAGGTGTAAGGAGAAGCCATTAGTCAGAAGCTCAAAGGTGGTATTTTGTTCTCATTCTGCTGCAGTCTCTCTGTCCATGTGTCTGTCTCTGTCATGGTCTCTCTCTCCAGAACATGAATGAAAGAGCACAGCCTCTGTGCCTGCTGGAAGCTACCCTGGGAGGGAGGCACTGGCCTACATGGGAGGAGAATGGAGTCAAGGGAATCCCAGAGACCGAGCTGGAGCCCTGAGTGTGCCACATCTGAGGACTCCCTACCTTTCAACCTTTCAGTTATTGTGCACTAATAAACCCTCTTTATTATTCAAGCCAGCGTGGGTTAGGTTCCCTATAACCTGCCACAGAAAGTCTCCTGAGTGGTTCAAATGCCTCCCAGTGCACTTTGAATTGCATCCAGATGCCCTGCCTTGGTATTAAAGGCTCACTAACCTCCAAGATCAATGAGTGGTGAGGGCAAGAGCTAGACTTTCATTTACCCTGGCAGTAGAGCACATAGCAGGCACTCTATTTAAAAAAAAAAAAAAAAAGTAAAGAAAAAAAAAACTTTTTTTTTTTTTTGAGCCCATTAACCTACGTCTCCCTCTAGTACATCATCTACTTCTCAAAGGTAGGGAGTCTGGCTGGGGTCTTGGTGCGTCATATGCTGGACCCACCTCTCTGCAAGTCAACTGCATTTTGCTAGACATCAGTTTTATTAGACATTCAGCTCCCCCATCAGTATCCTTGGGAAGACCACCATCAGGGAGGGCTTAGCCATTCTGCATGTGAGGATGTCAAGAAGTGCCTCCAATTGCCAGACACTCCAGTAGGGGGCCGTGCCCCAGCAGTGCCTAAACCACAGACTGTGAGCTCACCTTCCTGCCACATCCTCCAAACCCCCCTGCCCAAGGAAAACCTCTGGAATGGGATGGAAATCCCACAAGTAAATGGGGAGAAGACTCGGAGCCCTTACGAACTGGGTAGCAATGAATGTAGCCAGTGGGCCATAGGGAACATCCAGGTGTGGGCCAGAGGAACATATTATTCCTTTGTCTAACCAGCAGGACATTCCTGCCTTAGGCCCTCTGCTCTTTTGCTTCCTCAGACTGATCACCCAGTTACTCTGCCCTGTGACCAACATTTGTCTTAATTCTCTGCAGCGTGCTTATCAATAACTGATTTTATTTACCTCTGTGTTTCTTTTTCTCTGTCCCTTCTTCCCAAGTATAAACTCCATGAAAGCAGAGACCTTGACTGTCTGCCTCCCCACCACATCTCTGGTATCAAGAATCCCCCAGTGAATACCTGTTCATTATCAATGAACAGGCGGCCTGCCCCCTCCCAGGAACCCACCTCCATAAAGGGCATGTCTGAGCTTTTGTCTCATGAGACAGGCACCATTCAAATATGACCTCCTCAGGGGGGCCGCCACTGCCTCATGGAGCATGACAATGGGGCAGGTTTTGCTACATGACAAAAGCATGGGTGGCCATGTTGTCTCAAAATAGCATGTCTGCTGAAGTTCCAATGTGGACCCATATTTCTCTGACCATTTTCCAGTTCCCTGTCTCCTGAATCATGCAGCTTTCCTGTTGAGATCTACACAATACACGCTTAAAGGAGCAACAATCTCCCTTACCTCCATCAGAACAGATTCTCCTGAGGTGGAGACTAGCTATTTGAGAAACCATAACTGAATCTCTTGGTTTGTTTGTCTTCACAATGCTTCAATTAAACCACTTTAATGAGGCACAAGCAGCCAATACCAGTCTGATATAAAAGTCTTTCCACGCCTTTGTGCTACAGCCAGGTCTCCAGCTTCTCTCTCTCAATTATTACCTTAACCATGCCCTGGAGACTGAAGGAGCCAGTTTATTTTGACTGAGAGATTGTTAAACTGCAGGAGGCAAATCCAAGACACTGCCAGGCTGTGATTTCCATTGCTCCACATGGCCACGGGGTGCTGAGAATAGCCAAGGCCACTTCCTGCTGGAGGAGGAAATGGCAGTTTCCTCAGCTCCCGGAAACGTTACTTCCTCTCTGGTGCCTAGCTCCGTGTTAGCCAATCAGACAGCCTCTTCCCACCCCAAGCCCCCAGAGACCTGTCCCAAGCCTGTAGATGACATCCTGTTTCCCCTAAGGAAGTAGCCCGACTTGAAGGAGCCTCTAGGGTATTGAGTGAGGGGTGGGGAGTCAGTGGAGGCAGGAAGGCGATGACCAGTAGTAATAACAATAATGTTACCCAGTGTCAGCTAAGTACTAAGCCCCCTTCCCACCCCCTTGTCCTGAAAGTCAGATCTAAGTAAACTTGACCTAAACTCTCACTGGCCTCTGATAGTCCAAAGTCATCCAAGATAGAAAATTCAGTCCTTTACTTGTTTGTACAGAAAATAAGCTCACACCACACATTCCGGGAATTTAGAAACACTGCAGTGGAATTTGAGTGGTCACAGGGCACGAACATATTTCTTGGCAAGTAGACTCACGGAGACAGCTCTGAAGCCAAGCTTCCTGGATTCAAATCCTACCTTATACTCCCTATCCCTTATTAACTAAATGTTAATCAGGCAGGTCAAATTCTCTAGGCCTCAGTCTTTTCTCTTTCCCTCTTTGTAGGGGAATAATGGTACCTACCTCATCAAGATTCAATGAGATAAAGCACTTAGAACAGAAAAAGCACTTGGCACAGCTCAGTACTCAATAAATGTTCACTATTGTTTTATTCTGCTTCCTCCTCCCTTTTGGGCAGGGGGAAGCCCTTTCCTTGTCTCATGAAGAATAATGGTACCTCTTTTCTGAAACCTTGGCATCAGCCAGTACCCATGCCCTTGAAATTTCAGCTTCTATGGGAGCAGGCCTTGTCAGGGCATTCTTCTGAGTGCTCTCTCTATAGGCCATTTGAGTGAATACAAATTTCTCAATCTCATTAACATTTATTACCATTTAATAGCACCCACTCACCAAATGATGTTTTATGGTATTATTTCATTTTTAAAAATAAATTTCATATTTTAGAATAGCTTTAGATTTATGGGACAATGACAAAGATAGTCCAGAGTTCCCATATATCTAACACTCAGATCCCCCAGTTATTAACACTGCACATGAAGGCAGTACATTTGTTATAATTAATGAGCAAAGGCCAACATATCATTATTAACTGATAAATCTGTATTCACTCAAACATCTTTGTATTTTATCTAATGTCCTTTCCCAGTTTTAAGACCCTATCCAGGATAACACATTATATTTAGTTGCCTTGCCTCCAAGGCTCAGCTGTGACAGTTTCACAGACTTTCCCTGCTTTTGATGGCCTTCACTGTTTTGAGGAGAACTGGTCAGGTATTTTATAGACTGTCCCTCAATTAGCCTTTGTCTGATATTTTTCTTGTAATTCAGACAGGTTTGGAAAGGAAGATTATAGAGGCAAAGTGCCATTTTGTTCCTATCATTTCACCATACACCAATATGACCTCTCATTGTTGACACTGACCTTGAGCACCTAGCTGAGGTAGTGTTTGCCAGATTTCTCTACTGTAAAGTTACCCTTTTTTTCTCCCTTTCCATCCCACACTCTTTAAAAGAAAACTGCTATTTGCAGTCCACACTTGAGTAGGGAGAAGTGCTTCAATCCTCTATGGCAGAGTATCTACATATATTGAGGGATGCCTGGGTGGCTCAGTCAGTTAAGCAGCTGCCTTTGCCTCAGGGAATTGAGTCTCTCCTGGGATTCCTTGCTCAGCAGGGAGCCAGCTTCTCCCTCAGCCTGCTCAGCCTGCCACTTCCCCTGTTTGTGCTCTCTCCCCACACCCAGACAAATAAATAAATAAATAAAAATTATTTTTGAATTCTCTTACATGGGCAATTTATATACTCTCCTCCACTGATTTATTTATTGAATCATTTGTTTATACCAATATAGCACCTGGGTATTTGTTTGGAATTTTGTGTTACAATCAAAAATTTACTTATTTTGTTGTTCAAATTACTCCAGCTTTGGTCATTCCACTTGGTCCTGCATCCATTTGACATAACCCATCATGGTTTTGCTTTGTTGTCTTACTTTTGGAACTTACTCTCTGGTACTATGAGAAGTGCCTAAGCTCATCTTATAAATTTCCTGCCCCAGTCTTAGAGTCAGCCATGTCTCTAAAGAGACGGATTCTTTTTATTGTAGAATTGTGTTAGCAACCATGATCTGGGAACTAGGTGTGCACACTGTGACTGGAGCGTCCTTGCTTCTAGACTCTCTCAGCCGACAGAGGAGATATATGTGTGTATGAAAGTCAGTAACCCATGTATTTCTACATACCTATACATATTTCCATATGTAGCCATCTGTATCTATATTAAGCTGAACACCATTGACACTCATGTCTTCAACTCTAACCCATTACCACTTGTGTCATTCTGGCTTCCTCCTTTTGCTCAACTGTGTATTCTTACTCCAATAAGAAGAAAGCCGGCTCCCAGCATCCATTTATTTAATTGTTCAATTTCAGCACACAGATGACCCTTGAACAATATGGGGATTAGGAACATCAACCTCCATGCAATCAAAAGTCCCCATATAACTTTTGACTCCCCAAAAACTTAACTACTATTAGTCTACTGTTGACTGGAAGCCTTACCAATAAAATAAAGTCAACAATACATATTTTGTGTGTTATAGGTGTTATAGACTCTACTCTTGCAATTAAGTAAACTAGAGGGGAAAACCATAAGGAAGAGAAAGTACATTTACAGTATTGTATTATAAGAAATCAGCATTTAAGTGTACCCACACAGTTCAAATCCATGTTGTTCAAGGGTGAACTGTACTTGTAAAGCAGTGTCAGAATTGTTGACCCATATTCCATAGGAACCAACTTTTTAACAAAAGTGAAGTGCTAATATACAGTTCCTTCTGCCTTTACTTTTTCAAACTCCGCTCATATCCAAACTTACCTAGTTCAGTGACTTTTCCCTCCACCCGCTTCACTAAAGTGTGTCATACATGTATAATACAATTAGATTGTTCTGTCACATTCTATCCCCATTCTGGACCACCTGATGACCCAATGGTTTTCCTTTAATGTGTATACATTACGGTTCACTCTGTACCATAATGTTTGATGTGTTTTGGTAGTGCATAATGTCATGTATCAAAGCCTAAAACAAACCCCTAAGCTTCACCTATTTAACCCTCCCCCACCCCCACACTCCTGGAAACTACAGATGTTTTTAGCCCTACTTTAATTTCACATTTTCTAGAAGAGCATATAACTGGAATCACAGAGTATGCAGCCTTGGCAGGCTGCCTTCCATCACTTAGTGATATACATTTAAGAGTCATCTGTACCTTTTCAAGGCTTAATAGCTCTTTTTTTCTTATTGTGGAATAGTATCTCACTGCATATTATGTACCACCAATTTCCATTGACTGGGGTACATCTTGGGTGTGGGGTGGTGGGGAGAGATCCAGTTTTTGGCAATTATGAATACTAATGTGCAGGGTTTTGTTTGCACATGAGTTTCCACATCAGAGAAATACCTAAAAATGCAGGAGCTGGACCACAAGGTGAGACTATATTTAGTTTCATAAGAAACTGCGAGACTGTCTTCTAAAGTGGTCAGGCCATTTTGCATTCCCACCAGCAAAAAAGGAGAGTTTCTGTTGCTACATATTCTTACCAGGGTTTGGTATAGTCTGTGTTTCAAACTGGGCCATTCTTACAGGTGTGCAGTGTTACCTTGTTACTGTTGGGTTTGTTGTTGTTGGGTTTTTTTTTTTAAGATTCTTATTTATTTATTTGAGAGAGAGAAAGAGAAAGAGCATGAATGGGGGGGTCAGAGGGAGAGGGAGAAGCAGACTCCCTGCTGAGCGGGGAGCCCAACCTGGGACTCAATCCCAGGACCCTGAGATCATGACCAACTGAGCCACCCCAGTATCACCCTTGTTACTGTTTAACTTGAAATTTACTAACAAAAATGATGTTAATCATCTTTCCATGTAATTAGGTACCGTCTATAAACCTTCTTTGGTGAGGTATCTGTTTAGATCTTTTATCCATTTTCTTATTGTTGAGTTTTAGTGTTCTTGTATATTTTGAATTTAAATCCTTTACCAGACATGTGTTTTGCCAGTAATTCCTCCCATTCTATGGCTCATTTTTTAACTTTCTTAATGATGTCTTTCACAGAGAATTTTTAAATTCTTTTAATTTTTAAAAATTTTTTAGAAGTTTTTAATTTTAATAAAGTCCAAGTTACCAGTTTTTCCTTTCACAGACCATGCCTTTGGTGTTGTATCTACAAACTCATGGCCAAGCCTTGAATGATTTTAAATAGGTTCTCTTTAAAAAAAAAAAAAAAAAAAAAAGTTTTCTTATGTAATCAGGGCTCTCCACAGCTCTGAGGAAAGGGGCCTTACATCCAACTTGCAGAGGGAATGGCTACCTGCCACACTTTTCTCTGAAGTATCTTTAAATGGGCAAAAGAGAGAACAGGTAAGAATTGAGAAAGAATGGGTAGATAAAAGCTGGCCAATGTAAGTATTAAATATCTTCAAAGTTCCCTAATTGGCTTTAAATTTGAGCATGTGACTCTCTCCTCCACTACCTCGCTAAGCTTGTTTTAATATAAACATTATATTATTATTGCTGGCAGACACACACACACACACACACATCACGACCACCCTTGTGATAAAACTTGTGCTTCATGAGGAAATTTTGTGTTTATTGAGTGGGTGACTACAACCTCCAGCACAGTGACATGCTCTTTCCAAGAACATTTGTACCTCAGTTTGGAAACCAAACTGGACTGAAGGATGGCGCTACATTAAGGAACTTGTCCAGTGTCATGCAGCTAGCAAGTGACAGAGCCAGGATTCAATCCCTGAATGAGCAGACTCCCAAAGCAGTGCTCCCGGGGCCTGGGGGCTACAGGGTCCTTGGCCAGAGACAGTCTGGCTCAGGAAGGCTGATGTCACCTCCATCTCCAGGAGGCACGCCTCCCCCGCTTCCCCACTGACCTGGCCTTCGCAGCCTCTAGAATCCTACCATGTAATTTAGGTTTCCCTCCCCCTTTAAAGAATAAACTAGAGAAAGGGAAAGAGCAACCCCAGGATGTGCCTATCACTGAAGCATGTGTATGCAGGGGGGCGGGGGGAGAACTAGCCTTAGGGGATGATAAAGAACCTGAAAAAATTACCGATAATAAAAAACTTTCTATGTCACAACAATTTTTGCTGAAACGACAATGCACATAATAAAACGTATTGAAGAAACTTATAATTATGCCAAATTAAGCTTGTGGAAGCGTCTCTCTGGCCGTGAGAACCACTGATTTCTTGGTGCAGTTGCATTCACCCACTGGAGCTGGGGTAGCAGTCGTTCTGAAAGCAGCAGCTTCTGGAGAGAAAGAGGTCATTCTCTCAAAGGAATGGCCTTTGCCCTCCAGAGGATCTGACTGGCTCCTTGGGAAGGAGTGGGGGCTGCCCACATCTCTCCGTGACAGCCGCTTTCAGAGCCCAGAGCCAGGCACAGGAGCCTCTTCGCTCCCCAGCCACCTCATCTGGATTTCATGCATTCAGCAAACATTCCTGTGTGCAGGCCTGGACCCCCAACTCCACTCTCCTCCCCAGGGTTCTTGGCCCCAGCACTTCCCTGGAAGGGTCTCCCTTTTCACACATGCTATCCTGGAGTCAGAGGCCTACATTTAAGTCTCTGCTACACCAGTGACTAACTCTGTCCTCCTACCTGACCTCTCTGGGCCAAACAGTAGTCACAGGACTCTAGGTGAGGTTGGATGGGATGCCTCCACCTTCATGGCTGGAGAGAGATTTCTATTCCAGCAGAATAAAGGCCTGACTCACAAGGAGGGGACTACGTCGACAAGACTGGCCTTCAAACTTGCTGCAGAAACTTCAAGTCCTTTCAGTAGCAAAGGCTTCCTCTCTGATGTATGTAAAACATTCAGCACAGGGGCTAAACCTGTCAGTGTTAAAACTTTCCTCCCCTTTTCTTACAACAGCTTCAAAGCACCCCCACCCACTTTTGCATGCTTCACTGCCTGGGACAAGGCGGCTGTGCCACATGCCCCACTTTATGCCCTGAACTGCAGTGCATCTTCAGGGAAAGCTTTGGGGTGACCACTGCCATTCACATTTCAAAGACTCCAAAATGGGTCTCCAAGCCCCATCCTGATCAGCGTGACTGAAGGATGGAGCTGGAACAGGGGCTTTTGGAGGATTAACCAGCTCCCCCATTGAGAGGCCGGGCAACCTGTGTTACTAAATCCTCCTACTGGATTAAGCCTGAGCCCACAGATCACCCGCAGCCTTGAACAGATGTGACATAATGGGACACTTTCTGGGCCTTGGTCCAATGAAGGGGCTAAAAGCAGATGGCACATGAGCACATGGCACTTGTCACTCTCTCCCTTGTGTTATTTGTAGAGGCAGCAGGATGTCTTAAAAAGAACATGAGCCAAAAGGCCTGGGTTTGCTCCCAGCTCTGCAACTTGCCAGCTGTGTGAGCTTTAGTGGGTTACTTTACTTCTCTGGACCTCAGTTCCCTCAACAGAAAAATGGAGTTCGTTGTATGGATTATCACAGACTCTTGTAGGATTCTGAGATAATATGAAAAACTCATTTCCTCCAAGATCGTGTGCATGAAACACGAATGGGACTTCCCCAGGATGGGCTGAAGGCCTGACTCAAATGTCCTTGCACATCTGTGGCTTCCCTAACTCGTCCTCCTTCCTCCATCCATGTGTCATGGTGCCTTGCCCATTCTTCCATCTTTATCACTCTTTCAAGTTTCTCTCCTTTTAACCATGGCTTCTCAGAAAAAAAGGGTTCCATGGTATTTATCTTTGCTCTCCATCAGCTGGCCACACGTGGGTGCCTAAAAACGTCGATCAAATGTGTCCCCTGTGTGATCATGAACTGGCGTATCTATCAGTATGTCCCATCTCCCCTCCTAGACTGTAGGTACTCCAAGGGCAGTGACCAGGTCTGATTCATCCCATGTGTCTACCATGGCACCAGGCTGGACACAGTGGGTATTCAGTGAGAACATGTGGAAAGCAAGAAGAAAGATGAAAAGGAAGAGGAAGAATAAGAACCCCTCTTCCCAAGAGCAACTCACCTAGCCAGCTGTCCTATCTACACAGCTGCCAGTCAAATCCACACCCTCACTCCTCCCTGTGAGTGCAAGGTCCACACATTTTCTTAGTCCTCCTGGCCAAAACCTTTACAAAATTCAAATACAAACAGGCTATGTTTTTTCTTTCCAGCAGGACTTTCCTATGTGATGATGTTTAACTCAACCAGTCACCCAAAGGTTACAGTCACTACAGGGTTGTTGGGGTTATGAGACAAACCATCCCTGGCCCCATCATGCAGGAAGATCCCTATATAAACTGTCCATAAACATGGATGGGGAGGACCTACCTTCCATTCATTGGCCTGACTTAGACACAAGCTGCTGCTTCCAACTTCTGCATCTTTTTCAGCGCTGTTCCCTTCTGTCTGCAATGCCTTTAGCCATTCCCCAAACCACACCCTCACACTGAGATCCCTACAGCCACCACCCTTACCACAGCCAATTTGCTTACTTGATTCATACTTCAGAATACGACTCAGGTGTCCCCTGAGGGACACAGAGGTGGTCTGCATGGCAGGCAGGCAGAACAGCTGTCAGGAGCCCAGGCATCAGAGTCGAATCTTAGCCCTAACACTAATGAGCTGTGTGACTTTGAAAAAATCACCTCTCAAATCTGAACCTCAGTTTGCTCATCTGTAAAACGAGAATGATAACACCTTCACAGAGCTGCTATGAGAAGTAGTAAAAGTAAAGAGCTTGGCACAGAGCTCGGCGGGTAGAAAGCTCTCAGTGAGTGGCAACTGGGGGCGCACAGGAAGCAATCCTGTGACCCAGACCAGATTAAGTGCCCCTTCTCTAGACTCCCATAGCACCCTGTGCTTATCCCTGGGGCTGCTATTCACCTGAGTGTTTTAATATCTGCTCTTTATTTGTGGCCCAACTAGATGTAAGCAACTCATGGGCAGAAACTCTGTCTTGGTATCCCCAGGACCTGAAAGCAGGTCTATTTATTGCATGTGCGAATGAAAGGATGGAATGAGTAAATTAAGTGAATCAGTAGGCCTTCAGGCTACACTGGCAACAATGTCTATTCTAAGCCCCACTAAGGCTAGAGCTGGGGCTGCCCCAGAGTGGCTCAGGTCTGAACCTTGTCTAGGATTTCACATTGGGTCCCAGAGGACATGGAATGGTGGGGACAAGAACTAAAAGGTAAACTTCCACATGCACTTGTTACTGCTGAGCCTGCCCCTTGCCTCCTCCCAAGGACCACCAGGCATCTGACCATCAATAAATATTTGCTTGGAATGCAGAGATTCATTTATTCATTTAAGAAATACTTATTGAGCCAGACACCATTCCAAGCAGCAGGTTACAGCAGTGGGTGAGACAAGCATGTTCCCAAGACAGACAAGAGGAAATATGATTCCTTAGAGAGGTGACATAAGCCAGTATCACCTGTCACTGTGGAGGAAAGGTGGAGGAGGAGAAGGAAGAGTGATGGACAGGGAGCCAGGAAGCCCACATTCATACTTTGGCTACCAGCACAGGCATCTCAGCCAAGTCACGTAGCTTCTCTCTGCTCCATGACATGTTCTTTCTGCAGGATGGCCATATCTGCCCTACTCACCACAAGGTCAGATATTCATATAGGGAATGATTCCAGAAAATGCTGAGGAGTCAGGGAAGGATGACGGCTTAGTGCCATAATGAGCTGGTTCTGTGACCTCCATCTACCACTCTGAGCCTTCTCTTCTTCTTCTATCATGTAGGATAAATACTCAGTTGGCCTACCTTCCAGAGTTCTTATGGTCTCAGCCTAGACCACAGGACACAGCACACTATAAACAGTAGAGAGCACAGATGTTGAACTCCCTGCTTGTGGGTCTGCACTTAATCCACTCACCCAGGATTTCCCTCAGGAGAATCAGTTAGCCTCTCTGACCCTCAGAGTCCTCATCCATAAAATGGAAACAATAATCCCTGTCTGGCCCAGCCCACAGTGTTGTGAAAATCTAACGAAATTATGGATAAGAAAAACTTTAGCAAATGTTGACATGCTGTATGTACATCTGTACATCTGAAGAATGATTGTTCTTTTTGTTGTCATATGGGATTATGCTCCCTATCATAGAATTGGACTTGGTCCCATGTCCATGACTCACCTAGGAAAAGAACCATTAAGATGGTCTCCATGTAGAATGGATAAAGAAGATGTGGTATATATATACAATGGAATACTATGCAGCCATCAAAAGAAATGAAATCTTGCCATTTGTGACGATGTGGATGGAACTAGAGGGTATTATGCTTAGCGAAATAAGTCAATCGGAGAAAGACAACTATTATATGATCTCCCTGTTATGAGGAAGTGGAGATACAATGGCAGGGGGGTTAGGGGGGTAGGAAAAGAATAAATGAAACAAGATGGGATTGGGAGGGAGACAAACCAAAAGAGACTCTTAATGTCACAAAACAAACTGAGGGTGGCCGGGGGGAGAGGTGTAGGGAGAAGGTGGTGGGGTTATGGACATTGGGGAAGGTATGTGCTATGGTGAGTGCTGTGAAGTGTGTAAACCTGACGATTCACAGACCTGTACCCCTGGGGCTAATAATACATTATATGTTTATTTAAAAATTTAAAAATTTTAAAAAAACAAAATTAAAAAAAAAAGAAAAAAAGATGGTCTCCATGTATCCCAAATATATGTGGAATGACTTGATTCTTGAGGTGACCCCATGTGTTATGCAGGAATAAGCGGTTGTTTTTTTTTTTTCTTTTATTAGGGAGGAGGATAAAATAGGATTCCGGGTTGCCACTGTTGTACCTACAGTGTGACCTTGGGCCAGTTACTTTCCCTCTCTGAGCCTTATTCTCTACATATGTCAAATAAAGAAATGAGATTCTTTTTAAGTTACAAGCATATGGCTACAAGAAGGAAGAAAAAAAAGGGTGATAATCGATAACTCGATTTGTTATCTCACAGCAAGAAGTCCAGCTAGAGGGGTCCCAGGCTGGCTATTCCAGGGCCTCAGGGAGGCTGGGGCCACAAGCCAGTTTCTACGTGATGCTTTAACAGTGTCAAGACGACTCCCGAAGCTCCAAACTTCACACCCTCAACTCAGTAATGCCCAAAGGCAAGAGGAGGTGCGTGTTTGTCTTGGGCCTCTTAAGAAAAGAATAAGGAAAACTTTCCCAGATGTGCCCCCTTGTATTTCATGGCGGGGGGCAGGGGCAGGAGGGTTATCGCATGCCTTTTAACAAAACAGGGGGGGAAAAGTAAAAGAAATTACCATGATGAGCAATAAAGTCAGTATTCTAATAACAAGAACTAAAGAAGAAATGGCTGCTGGGCAGGCAAACTTCAGTGTCTGGCATGGGCTCTGGATCTCTGAAGTCCATTCAAACCGCAAAGTGCAATGATGCGATCAGCCCAAGGTCGCAGAACCCCATGGGAGGAACTGAGATCCCCCTCTGTCCAGTCCCCAAGACCTACCCTGTTCCTAGTGGATGGAACTCAGTGGAGGTGGTGCCAGTGGATGAACCCAGACTCCACAGTCGTGACCTCCCCTCTGGCCTGGAGGCCCAATAAGCCAAGGTGTACCTCCGGCAGCTTTCTAAATTCTATTTCTAAAAATAGCCTAGCCCACCAGGCCCAGAGCCAATGACCCCTTCCTTTCCTTCCTGCATCTCCCAATAAATAAACAGAAACTGATAAGAGTGACTTGAACAAAACAGAAGTATATTTTTTTCTCCACGTAAGGAGACTAGAAACAAGTGACCCATGGTTTCACCATCTCTGAGAACTCAAGTTCCTTCCATCTCTCTGCCCCTCCATCCTTAGCATACCTCCATCCTTAAAGTCATTTCATGGTCCAAAATTACTCCTGCAACTATCTTTATCATTATGCCAACAATCTAGATGGAAAAGGGAAAAAGCAAAACCACCACCACAAAGACTTTTATATGCCTATATGCCTTATTCTCTTTCTCTTTTTTTTAAGTAGGCTCTATGCCCATCGTGGAGCATGAACCCACAACCCTGAGATCAAGAGTCAGATGCTCTACCAACTGAGTCAGCCAGGCAACCCTTCCCCTCTCCTTTAAAAAAACAAAACAAAACAAAACAAAACAAAAAAAAAACCACACTTTATTTATTTATTTGTGTGTGAGAGAGAGAGAACAAGCAGACAGAATAGCAGGCAGGGGCAGAGGGAAAGGAGGCTCCCTGTCAAGCAAGGAGCCCAACGTGGGACTCAATCCCAGGATGCTGAGATCATGACCTGAGCCCAAGGTAGCTGCTTAACCAACTGAGCC
The DNA here is from genome assembly GCF_902655055.1 of Lutra lutra. NCBI lineage: Eukaryota > Metazoa > Chordata > Mammalia > Carnivora > Mustelidae > Lutra > Lutra lutra. Next base: position 152,033,057 of record NC_062281.1, on the reverse strand, counting down.
ACCCAGGCATTCCCCAACCCCTCTTTTTTAAAGGAGATTTCCCATACATCCCATCCCAAAACTTCTTATATCTCATTGGCCAGAACTTCATCCATCACAGGGCATACCTTATTGCTAAGGAAGCTGGGAAATGTCCTTTTTAAACTAGGCATATTGTAACTCCAAATTCACTTAAATTAGGAAGCAACTCAAAGAGAATGGTCATTGGGCAGACGGCTCACCATCTCTACTACAGTTCCAGGGATGATCTTCTGGATAGGAAATCCGGGTTGTTGATCCCTGCAAAGTGCTGGAGGACAGGGGACACTGGGCCATGGTGGGGGTTGTTGTCTGTTTCATTTTGTTTTCACTGGCTTTCATCTGGCTCCCTATGGCCCTCTGGACACGTCCCCACATCTCCCTGAACCTTCTTATGTGGAGGGTGGGACTTCTAGGCCAACTGTGTGCAAATGAATCTGAGGACAAGGTTCATTCCTCCATTTGTTCATCATTCTTTCATTCAAGGAGAATCTACTCACACATCTTCGGCATGCCAACAGCTGTGCTAGGCACTGAGGATTCAGAGATTCATCGTCAACCCTGCTTCTGGGATGTCGATCCATTATGTCGATCCAGGAAAACATCCATTATGATACATCATGCTAAATTCTATGTTAAGGATAAGCACAAAGAAATAAGAAGCTGGGACAGAGGCACCTAACCCAGGCATCACGAGGATACTTAAAAGATGAACAAGAACATGTAGGGAGAGGGGGTTAGAGAGGACAGTAAGGAGGCCAGCCTGTGAATAGGTATGGACCTGTGGAAGAGTGTATCACATTCCAGAAACATTTTCCCACTGCACACTGACCTTCAGGTAAGGTTCTGGTTTCTGAGCTTTTTGTCCCAGCTGGTATTGTCTATTCTGCTTGTTTGAATTCAAACAGATCAGAGACTGGATCTCAGCTCTACCACCAAACAATAGGAGTCCAGACAAGGGGCTTCATCTTGGACTTAAGCTTTGTTATTGTCACGAGCTTCAGTGTCCTCATCCATAAACACCATCAGCCATTGGTGGTAGGGACTAATACGCATGCATATGCCTAGCTAGATTCTGACACACAGTGAGCTTTCAATCCCTGTTTCTTCCCTCCCTCCCTTTCCCCATGGCTATGGGGTGAACCCAACAGGTTCCAGGGAACCAGGAAGAAGAGCGAGCCACCGGCAAATGGCTTAAGGAGAACAAGAATTGTTTCTGTGTTGATCATGGAACAAGAAAAAAATCAGGTAAGAGAGAAACCATGATGCATGCCACAGAGCTAACTGCATTGTTCCCCAGGGTAAAGCAGCTGAAAGCGCTCCCACAGCAGTGGTTAGGTCAACTTCTCTGAAGCGAACAAACCATCAAGCTTTGTGGCCCCGTCACCCCCTCCCACAATTCCCATGACTCCCTGTGCTGGTTTCCTCCTCTGGAAGAAGGAAAGAGCGTACTCTCTGCCCTCCCAGGCTGTCTGTGTGCATGGGCTGGCAGGGGCATCGTAGATTGCAAACTCCCGGCAACCCTGACAAGGAAGGTTGTCTATGTCTCCTCAGCTGACCTGGCAATTCACCTCTGTGCTATTTGCTAGTGCTGCCTCTGTGCCTTCCTTCAGGCTTCCCTCCACCCAGAGCTCTCCCTTCTTCCTTTTACCTTCCACATCCTGCCAATCCCTGACAACAATGTCTCCAGAAAGCCCCTTCTGATGGTGCCGGTCCTCACAGACCTGGTGCCCTCAAGATGTCTCCAGACTGGACCACACCATCAAATGGTCGCTCTCTTTCTTCCACTTTCTGTTCTGCTTCATCCTCACTTCACCTGGATAAAGGCCCTCTGATCTTCCCTGTCTTATCACTCTCCGAGGGCCTCCCCCACCCCACCACCGCTCCCTGAAAATTCATGTCACTTCATCTCTGCCTCCAAAATGATGACTTCAGTCCCTAAATGAGCCATGCCCCTGCTCACCTTCCTTGTCATTAGCTTTTAGGCTTCGGTTTACATGTTACCTCCTTTGGAAGCCTTCCTTTGGCCTTTGCCTCTAGCCACATTCAGACTAAGCACTCCTACCAGGAGCCCATTTTGCACCCTGTTTCCCCATGACTCCTCTTACCAATGCTGAAATGAACCAGTTTATACCCTTTCCCCCTCTGACAATAAATTGTGTGAGAGCTAGGGCTTGTTTCTCCTGCTCTTCAGAGTTCCATCCCCAGCACCTAGCCTGGTGCCTACCTAGGGCAGGTGCATGGATGACCTACCCTGAATTAACCAACCCTCCACTGATTGCACCGAAAGTCATCATCACTCCAGCCAGTCCCCAGCACTTATCCAGTGTCCACAAGGTGTCAGACACTGGACCAGGTCCCAGGAAAGAATAAATATGGCAACCCCTGCTCTCACATGATCCCAGGCTGAGGGGGACAGGAGACAACTGTGGGGTAGGGGGGGTGACCCCACGGGGAGAGAGACAACCCCACTGCTGTAGCAACACAGGGAAGGAAGCCCTAACTTCATCCGGGAGAAGCAGGGTAGGGTTCTCAGAGGAGGTGGCAGTTGATGTGTTCTTTCAGATAAGGAGGAGTTGGCTAGGTTGAGGAAAGAGAATTGGGCTGGCCGAGGTGGAGGTAGCAGCATGTATAAAGACGGATGAGGAGAAAAAATGTAAAAGTCCCTACATTAGAGGCAGGCTGAGAAGCCCAGGGTCATGGTGAGGTGGGCAGGGTGAGCTCAAGAGGGAAGCGGAGGCAGTGAGGCTAGAGAGGAAGGCAGAGCCCACGTGGGAAGGGCCTTGCACTGCCAGGCAATGCAACTGAGCCCTGTTCCTGCAGGCAGTGGACAGCCATAGAAATCTTCGAGCATGTTAGTCATGTGTCCACGTTTGAGTTCTAGAAGGATGTCTCTAAGCGCAGTACAATTTTATATCATATCCTCTCTTTACACAAACTCATTCATGACCTCCATCCTTCTCCCTGAAGACCAGTAGTTCTCAAGGCGCAGCTCTTAACCAGCAGCATCACACCCTGGGAATTTGTTAAAAATGCGAATTGTCGGGCCATACCTGACCCACAGAATCTGAAACACTGAGGGTGGGGCCCTGCCACCTGTGCTTTAATAAGCCCTTCAGGGGATACTAACACATACTCAAGTTCAAGAACCAGTGCTCCAGACAACCCGGTCTTCTAAGAAGGGAAAGGACAAAGTAATAATGCCCTTCCTTAAGATACAGTGTTCTTCAGAAACACACCAATGTGAGGGTCTCCATTGCAGTAAACCTATTCTCCCCCCAATGAACATCATAGCACACCTACTGCGTGAAGACAGAAGGCAGAATGGTTCGTGCCCTTATTTATTCTGCACCTGATCCCACAGATATTGAGTACAATCTCTGCATGTTTCCAGCTTGAACTCGGACACATCTGAGCCTCGACTGGAGCAAGGCCTCCAGTGGGGAGGTGAGTCAAGAGGGGTGGGTGAGCTCAGCCCCTGACTCTGCCTACAGGAGGGGCTGTTCTGGGGGAAATTTCTAGGTGTGAATGGCTCAGTCCCTTGGCACAGAGCTCAGACAGAAGGGGCTCCCAGCTGTGCAGGGCAGGGCATGGGGTGGGGCACTCCAGCAAACACCAATGACACATGTTTCATACTATATGCAACATTCTTTGTGGGAGCCCCAGTGAAAAATGTACATGGCCAACCATCACTTTCTAGGCAGGAGGGGCCCCAGGAAAGGGGATTTGGACTGCTGGCTTTGTCAAGAGATAGAAACAAAGTGTAGGCTTTTAGTTTGCTAGAAAAACACACAGTTTGTGTTTGGGCTTTTATTTTAAGGATCAAGAGATGACCTGGATATCAGGGGATACCTGAGGAGCCCACCTGGGTCTCAAGACAATGGTAGAAAGTGCATGGGATCTGGCATTTGCCCCGGCTCCCTGACTTCCTTGCTGTGGGCAGTGGGGATCCACCCGCCTGGCTGAGCTTCTATTTCCTATTTCCTCATGTCGAATATGATCATCACACCACACCTCCCAGAAAAGGCACTATGAAGACCCTGTGAAATGGCTTTTGCAAGACAGCTTTGTAATACATATTACATAAAAGGGATTCTTACCATTATTATACACAGATATTCAGAAGGAAATATTGTCCAAGAAATTATCTGATAGTATAACAGAGTGGAAGAACTACGGATTAAGACATTCAAAACTGGATATAAATCCATCTTCACAGCTTACTGGCTGTGTGACCTCAGGCAAGTTATTTCACCTCTCTGAGCCTCCGCTTTCTCATCTGCAAAAGAGGGGTAGAAAGGCTCCCAGCAGACAGATTGCTGAAGGACTAATGCATACTCTCTGTAAATGTCCCTGGCCTATAGAAGGTGCCTCCATTCAGGTAAGCACTCCAGCCCAAAGTGCCCAAAGCAGCACCACCTGTGCCCCCGGGTTCAAGGCCACTCCAAGGGTCAGCTCTGGGCTGCACATCCCCTCACTGAAGGAGAGGAAGCTGCCTGCTCCCCCTGATACGTCTCTGAAAGCTATTCTTCATCCTCACAGCTCTTGAAGCCTCCTGGCTACCTCGATCAAGTTGCAGGTCCATTTGTTTCCCCTCGCAAAGCACCGTGGTCTGGAAGCTGCCCCCCTTCTCCACCCTGGGGTCCTGGGCCAAGAGCTCAGCTCCGAGTAGCACAGCACAGCACTCCTCCTTAAGGCCCACAGAAAGTGTCACAGCTGGCCCTGGACAAAGCCAGCAGTCCAAATCCCCTGTGGTCATCCCCTTATGTGTGTCTCCATCAATTTCCAGGCCCCTAGAAGCAGCCCCCCGGCCCAGCCTCCACTTCTTTTCTTCTGAGTAAGTTCCCTGGAGGGGAGGGGGTTTCATAAACCCACAGAAACCTGGCAGGTGTCTGTGAGGGATCTGATCCGAGGCAGCAGCGGGAGTGAACGTTGGCGGAGCCTCCCCCACATCCTAGGCTCCTTGTATGCACAGCACATCTCAGCATGAGCATCACCTTTTGGGGGGCCCCTCTCCTGACGTCCTCCCCGACACAGTGAAGTCCTACTACACACTCTCTTAGCAAGCTGCACTGCTTCTGCACTACTTACAAGGCTGTATTGAGTCTTTCTTCCCAGGGAAGCTTCATGAGGCACAGGATCAAGTCTACCTCCTTCTCCAGTGATCCTCTGGCACCTGTCACAGCACCCGCCCCATTGTACATGCTTCCCATTCTACCAAATGAAGAAAACCACAGGGCCATGCTGTATCATTTTTCTGACTTTTCAGAGAGGCAATTGAGATTCCAAGAACTGAAATGTCTTAGCCAGTAAACAAGGGAGCTGAGATTCAAACCCAGCTCTCACCAAGCCTTGCTGCATCTGATTTGTATTAAGATCAGGTTGAAAATGTTAACAAAGGCAATTTTTAAAAATAAAGAAGCTAAAACTGTTTGCCCAGAATTCCCTCTCCACCCCCAACACAGCATGATTTGTACCAAGTGAGAGGACTCTGAGAGCTCTGTGCAACCCGCACAAAGCGGAGAACGGGGACAGGGGTGGCCCTTGTCCCCCAGCTGCCAGGGACCGGCTCCTCATGCAGAGCCCCTCCCTGGCTGGTCCCCACCAGGGCAGGCCATGGATGAAAAGTCTCTGGAGAACAAAGACCACATTTTCCCCTGCAAAGCAGAGAAGCCAGCACTGGGGAAACAATGCATTGCTGGGATCAAAGAGAGCAAGGCCCAGACAAGGGACAAAAGCTGAGTCCCAGCAGGATAAGAATGACAACCTGCTCTCCCCCTCCTTTTGCAAAGGTCTCCAGAGAGCATACACCAACCCCCCCACCTTCCTAGCTCCCCTCCCAAAGGCCTCTCCTCCCCACATTGCAGAGCGAGAAAGCAGCCTAATTGTCCTCCCCCCTGCCAGCTATGCTCTATTCCCTTCTAGGCCTTCCCTCAAGTTTCTCATCTGCCTAATGTACCCTGCCCCTCCTTTCCTCTGCAGTGCACTTACTCAGGCTCCAGCTCAAGAACTGCTCCCTCTCTGCCCTCTGTGACCCTGTGACACCTGCACCACTTGCACCCTGCTGTGCGTCTCCCCCCCCCACCCCCCCGCACCCGCCCCCCCCCCCCCCGCATGCCTGCTTCCAGTTACAGTAACGACTACCCCTGAATTATACCACCAGTGACAACACCCACCTCCTTGACCAGACTAGGACCACATGGAGGCTGGGACAATTTCTTAATGACTTTGTAAATGCATTGCCTAGGACGGATAGGTCAACAGTTCGTTGAATGAATAAAGCAATGAACGGTGTAGAGTGAGCTCTCCTAAGGCATGGAAATCCAATTTGGGTGAACCCAAACCTCTGTGACCTCTCAGTATCCCTCATTTACGTTATGCAACTTGCATTCTTAAACTGCCTCCTCTGTTCAGGGTCTTGCTGGGTGCTGAGAATGGAGTTACAGTCCAATGGCTGGGGACCAGGAGACAGATCTTAATCAATCACATAACTAAAAATCATGGTATGTGCTGTGCTTTGGAAAGCATGGGGAAAGACCATAAAAAAGCATATTAATGTGTGCATCAGTATCCGCTGAGCGCTCACTGTATACCAGTGAGAGGTCTAGGCTCTGAGACAGACATATCAGGGAATATGTCCACTACGGAGCTAACCTAGCTTATAACAGAGGATACTGGTCCAGGCTGGGAGAACTTCCATGAGGAAGTGACAGCTGAGCCAAGATCTAATGGATGAGCCAACATGAAGAAGGCAAAAAGACAGGTGAAAAGACTGCTAGGAAAATACAAATGCCTACACACTAAAATGTCCACAAAGAGCCTGTGGCAGAAGTTGGCAGAGCAGTAAGAATGTGTGAAGGTCAGACCTGAATGCCCAGAGAGAGTGTGTCTTTGCCCAACATTGTCCTCATGCAGATGGAGATGGAGAAAAGGAGCCCCAGAGCCCTGGCTCCAACTCTGCTGCCTCATGATGCCCTGCAATGGTCAGAGGGATTGGAGAGACCCTTCTCTGGCACAAAGATGGGACCCAGGGGTTAAAGTACAAAGCAACCTGAGGAGGGGCCCCTCTGGAGGACCAAGCTCAACCTAGAATTCCCAATTAAGGGACAGCCACTTACCACAGCAAAACTAAGAAGTGATGCCGTATGATGTGTTCACTCAACAACCATCTATAGCTTATAGCGCATGTTCATACAGGAGGCCCCATCTCTTCTAAGGGCAGTGGCCAAGGTCTAGGTTTCAGTGGGACTGGGCTCTACTCCAGTCTTCTGCTTAACTGGGACCTTAGATCAGTTATTTCTCCACTCTGGTCTGAATTTCCTCATTTGTCTCTTGGGACCAGTCAGTGACAGGGCTATGGTTAGGATGGTGCATTACTAGTCAGTTTAGGCCACTATAACATAACCACAGGCTGGTGGGCTTAAACAACAACAAGTTCCACATTTCCGGAGGCTGGAAGTCAGAGATCAAGGTGTCAGCAGAGTTGTTCTTCTTGAGGCCTCTCTCGTTGACCCTAGATGATCTCCTTCTCCCTGTGTCATCACATGGTCTTTCCTTTGTGTACTACTTTCCTCCTCTTATAAGGATGGACACCAGTCATCCTGGATTAGGGTTTACCCTAATGACCTCATTTTAATTTAATTACCTCTCTGAAGTTCCTATCTCCAAATATAGTCACTTTCTGATGTCCCAGGATTAGGATTTCAACATATAAATTTCAAGAGAATACAATTCAGCCTATAACAGTTGGAATAATGCTTGTAAATTCCTGAATGATGCCTGGCACACAGCAGGCACTAGCTAGAGAGTAGGTATCATTGGCTTTGGTATCCCAGGGAGGCATGGTAGGGCAAATGACCACCAGTTCTCCATTATATGCTCTACTGGACAAGTGGGGGCTGGGAGGTACCAAACAAGGTATCAAGTTCTAACACTGCCTTGCCACCTAGACAACGTTGGTAATACCTTGTCACCCTCTTCTTTTTAACAACAAATGGGATACATCCTGCACCCCATAATATCTATGTTCCTTTTCTTCTCACATAGTTCCATTGTGCAAATAGAAAAAAGTCAAATACCCAGGTCTGGCCATACCAATGGCAAGACAAGAAGGAAGCTAAGATTCTTCCATTTTTAGAACTAGTCCCACAAACACTCACGAAGGACTCAGCTTGCAGCTGTCACTCTGAACGTGTGATTGAAGCAACTTCAGAAAACATTCTCTTCTTCATCTTTCCCCTACTGCCCTACCCAGCAAGTGGGAGCTGCATTTTTCTTAGAGGTAATCAGTTAGAATATTATCAGGCAAAGAAGACATAACTTAGGGAGCTGTCCTGATAAGACTTGCCTGTTCCCGAGTCACTCATTGATATTTTAAGCAAGATTCATCTATTTGGCAACCTTCCCTGCCCTGACCTGGCCTGCCTTGGCTTGCCCAGAACAGCTAATCCTCCAGGAGCAGAAAACAAGGCCAGAGTACCAACTTTGAGGTAACTTCTCATCCTGCCGCTTGTTTGGTGAGATGCTAAAAAGGTCGTTGGTTTTTGTGGGTTTTTCTAAAGACTGCATCGGCACAGAGTTTTTGCAATGTGAGCCCAGGCAGTTCCTAGACATTGGCTTTAGTCTATTGTATTTGCTTCCTCTTTGAATCCAGTCCAATCAAGACAGTGAGGTCAAAAGAGATGAGTGAGCACAGGAGAGATGCTGAAATGGCACTTTGGCACAGCAGGATAAACAAAGTGGGTTTTGAAAAGGTGCTAATTGGTCTCTGGACCAGTGAGGCCCTATTTGGGAGTTCATTGTGCTCCATTCTGAGCCCCGTATTTTGTGTTGATTTTCAAAATGACCCATGCTCATCTCAGAAAATTTGGAAAATAGAAAAATGTAAAGAATATACACATATACACACAAACACATTTATACACACATACATACACAACTCATAAGCTTCTCATCTCCAGATAATTATGGAAATAATTATTAACATGGGGGTATATTTTATTCCAGTCTTGCTTTATGTTAAGTTGAAATCATACTGGAGATAATGCTTTATACCTTGTTTGTGTGCATTTTTTAGCTTAAATGAGGTATAACTGACACAGCTTGCATGCCTTAATTAGCATGCTATCATAAGCTTTTTTTTTTTTTTAAAAAGCCGTAAGGTCTGCAAACCACCCACTGAAGGGATGTACCACTGTTACTGAGCCACTTTCCTGCTATGAATGTTTCAGTTAGTTCTGTTTTCTACTTTATTGTGGAAATAAATTTTATTTGTTGGTCTGTTATAAATAATGCTACCTTGGACGTCCATGTACTTTATCCTTTTTTTTTTTTTTGAGGGACTGTCACATCTTTAATTTCCTACACTGTATTCTTGAAGCAACCTTGAGAATGAAGTAGTATTCACATGGAGGAGATGAAGAACCCAGAAGCCAAGTGATGAAATGTAGCTGGTAAACCCAGAACTAAAGCAGAGCCTACTTCTCGAAGCTTTAAGCCCAAGCTCACTCTTCCACTCAGTGCTTCATGTTACAAGGTGAATGCCAGGACTGGGAACCATCTGACAGCCACATCTCATCAGGAAGAATTGGAGGAACCAGGAATTCTGCACCTAGCGGACAGAAGACTTCAAAAGCAAAAATTTCTTCCAGCAGCTGCCAGGACAGCAGATTGCCTGAGGCAAAAGCAAGCAAGCACTTCTATGTGGAAATTAGAGATGATTTCCATTCCACATAAGGAGAAAGTGTGGTGTCATGGGTTTGACCTAAGATGAACCTGAGTTTGAATTCCTGCTCCAACACTTACTGATTGTGTGACCTTGAGCGAGTCACTTGTGTTCTATGAAACTTAATTCCTACAAATTTAAAGCCTATGAGGCTCATCTGAGGGTTAGTGCACATTTGGTACAGCTGGATTTATACCAGGGGCTCAAAAAATGGTCACTATTCTTTTTATCACTCTGTTACAGTTGTCCAACCCCAGAATGAGTGATGTTGGATATTCAAGCAGACCTGGGATATCATATATAATAGAAGCAGCCAGAGGCTGAACCAAACCACATCTAAATCACATTGTAGAAAAAATGTGAGCCAGAGATAGGAGCCCTGGACAAAAGACCTTGCTGGATTACTTAGCAGCGGAGGCCTAAGGACAAACGACTTGCGCTTTTGGGGCCTCAGTCACCTCATTTATAAAAATGGGTGTAATCACAATCCACTCCTCACTCGGCTACTGGGGGAAAGAGAGGAAACTGTTGATATGCAAGCACTCATTGTAACTCCAAAAATCCCCACCAAAGTCCATTGATTTTATGATTATCATTCCAACTCAATGATGCGATGACTCTCCCGGGGTTGTACAGAGAAAATACAACTGCTGCCTCCTGGACTTCTGTATTTTATGTAGTTGTTTAGAAAGAGAGCCAGCAGGATGAACAGTGCATGCCTGGAGTTTGGACGGGCTCATGGCACTGCCGGTGGAACTGCCTTTCATCTCCCAGGAATGTCTGCAGTATTTACAGAACAGAGAGATAGCGCCTCGTCTCCAGGGCTGAGGCCATGCCCGTGAGGACCCTTCCCTACCCCCATCACCTCTGGGTGTGGGACACTCACAGGTTTTGGACAGCTGACCCTTTGGGCTAGAATTCAGTGAGCTCAGCCTGACACATCTTCCATCAATTTCCTTGGGAAAGAAAGAGCCCAGAGAAGCAGCCTGCATGCATTTGTCTGCTCTCAGCCATCCCTGTTGTCTTTGGGATTTTATCTGCTCACTGATCTCAGTGCCTAACTAGTGCCCTTCACTCAAATGTCCGTTACATGAGGCCAGACGTTCTTGATCCTCACTGCTCCGACTTCCATCCCTCACTTAGAAATGGACAGGAACCACATTCAGACGAAGAGGTGGCTCATAGCAACTTCACCCCATAAATTTTAATTATGTGTCTTCTTAGCCAACATCAGCTTTCCTCCATTGAAGACTTGGGATTTATATCAATCCCCCAACAGTCTCCTTAAAGTAAATCTGGGCAGATGAAAGCTCTGAACATAGATAAACCTGATCATAAATACCAGTTCTGGCATTCATTTGTGATGTAAAGCAAGGCAGTAGGTAGACTGAAGGAGAGAATGCATGTGAGACCCTAAGCCTGCTGCCTGGACCACTGAGAACACTCTGTAAAAATTAGCTGTTGCTTAGCTGTTGTACTAGCTGCACGATCTTGGGCAATTTACATAGCTTCTTTGAGTTTCAGCTTCCTCATCTGGAAAAATAGGTCATCTGTAACAGGTGGCTGGGGAGAAAGAAGTTTCACACTTGGAACAGGTTAGGTTCATTTTCTTCTTCTTCCAGTTAGCCAACTGTTTCCTTGCATGTGGTTTAAAGGCACGTCAGAGTTTCAGATTCCTTTGTTATAAAGTATAAATAATCATACTCATTTTTCAGGGTTGCTGGGAGAATGAGAGAGAGTATCTGGAAAGTTCCTAGCAGGAAGAACCACGATGGCATTACTCTTGATGGGTGACTGGCAGAATGACGACCACGTTAATTCTGAGTGGCAGCGATTTACATGTGGCATGTGAAGCCATCGCCTTCTTCAAAGGGCGAGAGAGTATAATCACCAGCCAACATCGCAGCAAGCAGACACTGAAGGCAGATGCTGTGTGCGCAGCTGATGGGCCACATAAATTAAATCAGAACCAGGCTCAAATGACACAGCAGCCACTAAGTACAGAAGATGACTGCTCTTCCATCTGTCCTTCCCAGCCTTGCCCTGCCCCAGTTCAGGAGTGGATATTCCTTGAGATCTGAATGCATGGAACAGTCAAATAAAAGACTCATGCTCCCTAGTTTTCATTCCCTCCTCAACCCCCATGTCTACCCTGGTCACTCCGCATGTAAAAGCGACTTTGTCAGAGGACTTTCAGTTTAAAGAGCTTCAGTGAGTTCCTAATATCTCCCAAATGAAGCTCAAATGCAAAGCACCAAGCTAAGGTCTGCTAGAATCTTCCCTCACATATTCTGAGGTGAAATCATGGTATGGCGGAGCAGGGGCTGTGGACTAGGAATCACACACGCTGAGCTGAAGACCGGGACAACAGAATGCCTCAATGGTGTGCACAAGTTTCCTGGAAGAAACTAGTGACTAGCCCTCAGGTACTACGAGAAAGCAGCTGGTGCTAGGCACTTCTGTCTTGTTACTTCAGGTGTCCTCACAACAATGGTTGTGAGCAGAGATGCTTATTGACTCCATTTTTCAGAAGTGGGACAGAACTCAAGACCAATCCACTGATGACAGAGTCTTTGTGCTCACTTCCGGTATAAAACATGGAGGCCCTAGGAATGCTTCCCTGTGGGAAACAGGAGGACCACTCCCCACACATCGTGAGGTTCAGAGCTTTTGCCAGCATCCCCTCGGCTTGGGTGTTGGTACTCTTCCTGGCCTCCTCATTCTTTTTACTTGATCCATCGCTAAGCCATAGAGACCAGTTGGTATCTAGAAGGAGCACAAATTTAATAAAAATCTGCCTGGAAGCCTGGACGCATCACCAGACCCCCATCAAAAAGAAAGGAGCAGGCAACTCCCCCTACCAAGCCTCGTCTAGCATAGGCCTCCCTGTTACACATTCTCAAAGTTCCACTGCATTTACCTATAGCTCGGAGAATTATACACAGTGGGAGCATGGAGGCTGTGGAGTTCATAAGGGCAAGAATTACGTCTAAGGTGCTGATCACCATGCCCTCAGTGCTGAAAGAACAGATGATTAAGAAGCCTGTTTTACTGGGCAGCGCTGTGTGTCCAGCATGAATTGCAACAGGAAGGAACAGTTGAGACAGGTCATGTGGGTTCACACTGATGTAACTGCTGGCCAGTGTTTGTTAAGCCATTAACAGTGAAAAGGAGACTAAGGTGAATTTTGCTTACAAACTCCTAATAGAGCAAAAGTTTCACCCTCGAGGACCTGAGGTCAAGTCCCACTGCTGCCCCATCTCCCACTACATGATGTGGGGAGGTGTCATGTCCTTCCTGGGATGAGAGGAGGTGTGGTCAGGAGATTTCACAACTTGCTTCCAAGTCTGTTATGCACATTTCCCACTGGCTAATTCCTTTAGCTCCAATGTCTAAGCATGCTTCAAAGAGAGCTGAAATTATGTCCTAAATATTAGAATATTAGAGGCACTACTTAGGGTAAAACACATGTTGACCAACCCCCTCCCCACCTCAAAAGGGTGCAAAGATTTAGGGCATCAGTAATTCAAAAGGAAAGAGAGGTCCCATCTATTAGGATTAGGGTTTTTAATGTGACCAGAGGGATTCTCAAGTTCTCTCTCTCCCATGCTCTCCCTCTCTTCCTTATATACACACATTCCCCCACACCAAGTTAATCCTACTACCCACGGGGACAAAAAAAAAAAAAAAGATGAGAGATAGGAGATGGAACTGGCATTAGCATCCTATCTACTCCCCCTTCTCTAGGTTATTCTTGTTTAAAGCCTAGTTCAACCAAGCACAAAGTATCGCCTCATCAAAATCGCCCATGGTGGGGAGTCACATCTGTTCAAATGCATATATCTAGGCCCCATGCAGATCTTCACTGGCCCTCTTCCCACTGCTTATGCTTACTAACTTCTGAGACTCACTGCATAAATGTTTAGCCCACTTTGGGGACAATTCAAATGTGCCACTTTATACACATACACACATACACACACACACACACACACATTTATATTTACATTTATTTATAATGTTAATTTATTTCTAGAGTGAGACCTTGAAGTATATGAAATCACCAACATTTAACCATTTTTGACCTTCAAAAGTAGCAATTTCATGTGATTCAACTTGAACCACTGGCAGATGTGATTCAGACCTCAGCAACCGGAAGGTTGTCCAGGTAGGTATGTTACTCCTATTTTACAGCAAAGGACAGAGGCTCTTCAGGGCTTCACATCTTGCTGAAGGACATGCTATCAGTGGGAGGCAGAGGAAGATTCGAACACAGGTTCATCTGTGTCCACCCAAGTCCAGCCTGTGTCCCTGAATTTGGAGACACCACTCCTCAGGACAACTGAAACACAAGACCGATGTGCACTGCTTTGGCCCCAGTGTCTGAGGCTGGCGCCACCTCTGGCTCAAAACAGGCTGTGAGTTGGTCCCTCAAGGCCTTGGCTGTGTGTGCAAGTTTTCAGAAAGCTTTGTTTCTTGTCAAGGACTAAACTGATGTTTTTTCTGGAATGGCTTCTGGAAGGGAGCATGATTGCCGATTAAATATGAAGTGGTTTGAAACCTCAGTGTCTCTCTGGATAACGTAATGTATACTTCTGACGACCAGGAAGGGGTGCCAAGGGGCTGTCTCCTCAGGGTTATTTACGTGTCCGGGTCTCCAACACCCCCTCTGAAAGCTGCTGCCATGACCCTCTTTGGGTCTGACGCCCCCTGAGGGATTCATGTCCTGAAGTGGCCTGAGGGCTGGGAGGGAGGACTGCTGTCCCCAAAGCCATCAGCTCTGCTGGCTGAACCCTCCACGCCTGCTGAGAGCTGGCTGCAGTTCTCTGTGCCCAGAGGAAGAGGCAGAGACACACAGACACACAGGGTCCCACCATCTTAGCCTGGGGTTGAGAGACCCTCACCCATGATGCTCCGGATGGAATCCTGGAGGCAGGTGGAAGGGAAAAGAGAAGCTTTGTCTAAAAGGGCCTCCTATGTTATATCGATCATCTCTTTGAATTCTCCAAAGAACCCTCATTATGGTTATTCCTGTCACCATTTCATAAATAAGAAAAACTAAAACCCAGGAAAACGAATACTCTTCCCAAGTACACAGAGGATTTAACCGAGAACTAATTCCAAAGTCCCTGTTCACTTCAGGAAGGAAGGGGCAGGTAAGGGAGAAGGAGATTAGTCTTCTGCCATGCACTGCGCTGGGTAACTTCCTCTCCATTATCTTCTTTTTCCTACCATTCTTGTGAGGAAGGCATAATTAAGCCCATTTCACAGGTAAGAAGAGTTTAGAGTTTAAGAATACTGCAGTGTTTGCCCAACGTCACACATGCAATAAAAGCTAGAACTAGGCCATAGTCAAGGCTGGTCCTCATTTCCCACTCCCTTGCACTGGTTCACTGATGATGAGTCCCCAAATCTGGATCTCTTCCTAACCCTACCTCTAACCAGTGTGTAATCTGAGGCAAATCTCTCACTATTTCAACCTCAGTTTCCCCTTCTGAATAATGAAAAGGCAGCAAGAGTCTCTCGGGTTTGTAAATATGAAACAACAGAGGCCCATCAGAATAGTCTCTACATGTCAGAGAGACAACTTGGCTCCTGGCTGGGTTAGAAATAAATGTTGTTTAAGTAGCTGGCCCTTGAGCTGTCTTTGTATAGGGAAAATATCTCAGAAGACACCAAAAGCGTTTATGTCGGTCACTAGGGAGAGGCTGGCAGGGGGACTGGGATGTAGGAGTGTTTGGGAGAAGCAAGAAGCTTCAAGAAACCCTTGGAAAGTCCCTCAAACAGCTCATGCAGCCACCAAGTCACTCAGCCACAACAAGAAAAGTGTAGGTGATCTGGGGCTTGTGCAATGTGATTCTAGGGTTGCTGAGAAACCAGGTGATATTTTCTCCATACATGCCTGCAGTAAATGTACTACCAGGTCATCACCCACAATTTTCAAGCCCCTGATGTCTACAGGAGTCGGGGCATGCAAACATTCAGTCCTGGGCTACCAGTCACAGGACAGTCAATGAGAGACCCTGAAAATGGGAAAAAAAAACTCATTTGTTGCAAACAAAATGAGTACCAGGACCATAGTCAATAAAAGTAACAAATACAGTATTTTTTTTTGTTTTACCTAATAGAAGTAATAGCAATAAAAAGGAAACTAAAGACAGATGAGAACAGTAACTGACCATTTCCAGAGCTCTTCCTTTGCGCCTACGTACCAGTCCCTTTCCATATACTGTTTGTTAACTCTTACTACGACTTCATAAAAAATAGTTACTATGGCCGCTTCACCATTTTGGCCCCTCAAGGCTCAGAGAGGTTGAGTAATTTATATGAAATCAAACAGCAGGTAGCTGGCAGATTGGGAACCTGAACCTATGTCTGTGACTGAATGCTCCTACTACTCTCCACTGAACCATGAGGCCTCCTAGAAGAATGTCATTAAGTTAATAAGTCACTTTCCCTTATTAACTGTGCCACCTAGGTTAAGGCATTGAACCTCTCCAAATCTCAGTTTCCTTCTCTATAAAATGGAGTTGTGTGGGGACCAAGAACATTATATCGGTTCACATACTTGGCCAGTCATTCCACAACCAGCTGTGGGGCTCCCCTGGTATATGGGGCACTGAACTGGGTTGTTCAGTGGAGCTGGAGCCGAAGGGAGCTGAAGGAAAGTCTCCGCTGACAAGGACAAAGGACCCCAATGCAACTAGCCCAAGGCAGCACGCGAAGCATTATTAGGGCACTGACTGCGCACCCAGCAGCACCAGATAAATGTTCAGGGTTCTTAGAAACCTCACATAAATTATTATTATTGCTGGTCACTGGAACATTAGAGGCTCATTTCCCTTCTGAGTCTCCCTTCCTGGGCTCTCCCTTCAGATCCCACATTCCTCAGATGGACACTTGGGCCAACAGAACTTGTAAATGCGGCTGGTTGCAGAACTTGCAACACAATGGACTTTTTTTTTTTTTTAACCCTCCAGGAGCTGATAACTTGGAAAATCCCAAAGGTGACTCAGAGACTTTCAGGGAAAGTGACCATGGCTGAGGCCACTAAAGCCCCTGGACTCTACCCACCCCACAGCTGCCCCTCTCCTGGGGCAGACCTGGCCTGAGCTGCAGCACATAGACCTTCTCACGCCCTGTGGCAGCTGAGGGAGAGGGCACCCAGTGGGGTCTCCGCATCCAGGTTCTACTCGCCCCTCAGCTCTGGGTCAGTTGTGGGTCCCTGGGCAAGTCCCTCCAAGGTCAGCGTCCTCTTCTACAAAGTGGACACAGAACTGCTACCCTCTTTTCCTCCTGAGGCTGCTGTAAAAACTCAAGGGGAAAGTACAGTATTATGCAATGATTTACCTGTAAGAAAGAATCCATTTATTCTCCATTTGCTGAGCACACACTTTGTGTCACAAGCTAACCCAATACCTAATATTTATTGGGTACTAATTCCATATATCAAATTAGTTAATAATTCCACATTGAATTTCATATATTAAATGTGATAACATATGTTTTTAAAAAGCTTAGTTTTACCTATATTATCTAATTTAATTCTCATAATAAGCCTGTAGGCAGACAATTTCTGTATCGCCATGTTACAGAGGGGTAGCTGTTCACAGAGAGGTTAAGTGACCTGCTTAAGGCCACAGAGACACAGCGGTGGAGTGAAGAGCTGGACTACAAACCCAAGCAGGATAGTTCCAGAGTTGTGCTCCTAAGCTTTATACACCTCCCTCTCCAGGGGCAAGATGTGGTTTTTGCCTTCAAGAACTTCATGGTCCAGCAGGAAAGAGAGACAAGTAAGCAGACAATGACAGTATGATTCAGCTGTGATGGGAGGCATACCAAGGGATCCTGGAGCCAGAGGAGGGGTTCTGGCCAAGCCTGGGGGTATCAAGGAAGGCTTCTTGGAGGAAGTGGATATGGAGTAACAAAGCAGGAAAACCCTGGGGTGAGAAGGAGAATGATGCATGGAACACCGGAAGGAGCTGGGGAAGATAGGCTGGGATGGATCACACAGGGCCTCAGAAGCCCTATGTGTCAGGCAAGGTCCCTGCAGGAGGGAGGTGACATGCTCACCCACATGATTTCAGAAAAGCTTAAAAAAGGAACTTCACACAAAGTGTGGGCAGGATAAGGAAAATGATCATGGATGCTGTGGTGCTCAAGGCTAACAAACATCACCACGCAGCCTAAGGGGACAAGAGGAAGGAGGGGGACGGGAATGTGATAGAAGCTATGGCCTTTGGTAGAGGGGTGCAGTCCTCCGTGGGAACCTGGCAGGAGGGAAGTGGGAGGTAAACAGCTCTGACCGCTCCCCCTCTCTCCCACCTCTTGGAACTTCATTGGTTGAAGCCAACTGGAAATGCTCATGCCAGTGGGCCTGTTGGCACACTCAGTATGGGTCAAGGTCCTAAGGCCCAGAGGATGGCAGACATGCAGGGGTTAATCCAAAAACATCTTTGTCCAGGCTTTGCTATTTATCCTGAGGGTGGTGGGGAGCCACTGTAGTGACACTGTCACTGCACTAAGTGGAGTGTCATTCTAGAAGAATGGATCACAGTGTGAAGAAGAACTGGAGGCAGGAAGGCCCTTGAGAGGGTGTGGCAGATGTCCCCATGGGAGGGGTGTAGGCCTGGACCCCAGCAATGGTGTTTAGGGTAACAAGATTCCAACAGGTCATTAGGTAAAGCCTTCCCAAACCTCAGGAAACTGCACACCTTTCCTCTTCCTCCACCCTTACACTCACCTCTTACAGACCCCCACAAGCACCAATCCATGTGCTATCGTGCTATCACCAGCTGCATCCTCTGTTCTTCTGACTCGGATCAAACTCACACTTGTCAGCCATCTCTAGGACAGCTGACACTGTGCCACCGACTGGCTTCATTCAGACCCTCCACAGATTCGTAGTCTGGGCACTATGCTTTCATCTTACAGATGAGCAACATGAATGTCAGACGAATCCAGAGACTTGGTCAAGGTTCCCACAGCAAGTAAGGGTCATAGCCAGGACTGGAAGCCAAGCCTTCCTGGCACCATCCCACTGGGGCCCCCTCCTGCCCTGACTGTACAGGGTAGACCACCTCCTCTTCCCCTCTGTTCTCTTGCTCTCTCCTTTTCACTGCCATAAGACCTCTGATTCTTATACCTGGACACCCTGGGGTTTCCCCTGGTGAGAGACATCCTCCCCTCTGCAGTCCTGAAGAGACAGATCTGGGGATAAAGTCATCTTCCCACCAGCACAGGGAGCCTGGTGCGCTGTCGGGGCCCCACAGGACTGCAGTCCCAGCAGTGACACGTCATCTCCACCCACCCTCTAAAACAGAGGGCATTGCCTGCTGTAGGGTGGGTGATAATCACAGTAACTGTTTTACTTGTAGGGCATTTCCTTCACTTCCTGCCAGGCACTATTTTAAGTATTTTACATTTCACCATCACAAGACCCCATGTGATATGTACTATGCGTATTCCCATTTTATAGGTGAGAAAACAGAGGTGCCGATGGTTTAAACAAATTACCTAAGAACACAAAGACAGTGAGCAGCAAGTCTGGATCAGAACTGAGGCAAGGCGGTTCCAGAATCTGCTCACTTAATCTCCCCATATGTTTTCTGTCTGAGCTGGAAAGCCCCAAAGTACATCCAATACCACCCCTCATTTTGCAAACGAAGACACTGAGGCCCAGAAAGTGGGAGTAGCTTGTCCCGATCCATGGCACAGTGTGGACTAGAATTCTGACTCCCAGCCCAGTGCCCCCCCCACCTCTGTCACTACACCTCCTCCAGTCTTCCACGGAACTCCTTCCCTAACTGGAAACAGGCTGGGTTTCTTGCTAACAGCTCGATTATGCTGGGGTGAGCACTCCACTCCAGGAAGCCAGTTTACGGGACATTAAAGTCTCTTACTAATGACCTATGTTCCTCACATTCAAACTGGAGCTTGGCCAGGTGCTCCAGGCAACCCCTTGTAGGAGCCGTGAAGCTTTTGGCTGGGGAATAACCAAAGTTAGATATTTCCAGAGACAGGAAAACCCCTAGGGTCCCATTTCTCAGCTCCTCCACAGCCCACAAGGAGGTTGTTCTGAAACCAATGGAAGATATTTTCTTTTCCCTCTGAGATTCTCACGAATGATACCTGGTTAGCCTGGGCTCCCAAGACCAGCTAGTTACGCTCACCCTGTACTTATTCTATAGATGAAGAACTGCTATGGGCTTTTGGGCAGGCGATGTCTTTATCCAAACCCCACACTGAACCACTGGGGAAACTGAGACCAGAAAGGAGACTGGGCCAGCTCCAAGTCACACAGTAGGGCCAACAATACCCAGAAGCAGACTGGAAACCCAACCTGTTTACTCAGAATCCAACTTTCCATCACACCATGTAGGGTCCTCCCACCACTTTGCCCAGAGTAAATATTCACCAAAAGCGTCTTACATTATTCTTAAAATCCTCAACAATTGTAGATATCTTCTCAAAAATGTTTTTGTAGAAATAAAGAAAAAAAATGTTCAGGAAATAACTTGTCTCCCTCACCCCTTACCTAATCTGTTTACTCAGGATGACTGGGCCAGTTACCAAGCTGTTCCCCTTCCTTCCCCTGGGGGGCTTGAAGGAGGTGAATTTAGGACATATATCAATGAGTTTAATGAACTGATGTTTGTGAGTCTTCAGCTTACACAGTGTTTTCATTTTCCAACAACTTGTGAGGTAAATACAAGCCTCTTACAAGAGACAATATGGTCTGCTGTGTCTCTACCGGGCACCGGTGTGAGACAAACCAAGGGCTGGATCCCAGTCCCTACACACACAAACTGTGGGAGCTCAGCTCACTTATTTATCTTCTCTAAGCCTCTATCTTCCTCATTTATTAAATGGACATCACACCCGCCCTACAGATTTGTTGGGGAGACTGAATGAGATAAGGTGCCCAGCATACTATAGCACTCAGGGGATGTTAACAATGATTATCCTTGCATCCTCTGTGGCCAGGGACCACATTACCAAAAAGGTAGTTAACCCTGGGTTTTGATGATGCAAAAGAGGCAGCAAATAGAAAAGAGCATCAGAAGGCTTTGACAGATTCCAGTCACAGTGGGAACTGGATATACTCAGGATTGGCACATCACTCTGGTTTATCTAATCAGAGTGGATACAGGTTTTGTGAGGGAGTTACTGGGAAGAGGCACTATGTTTTTTCTGTTTGATGTGAACATGGAGAATGCAGGTGTAGAGGTGCTGGCTGTCATGTTAGCACTACGTGGAAACTGGGAATGGAGCCAGCAGGGAGAGAAAAGCCCAGGAAGGGAAGACACATGGGGTCCCAATGACATCCTCTGAGTCCTTCCTATAGCAAGTTCTCCCCCAAGGGATTGAAAGTGTATGAACCAAGGTATTATTGTGGGGTACGGGAGAATGTCTATCACTTACAAGTGAGAGAACCCTACAGATTCACCCACTGGCTCCCAGCGTTGGTGAAAGATCAAGCGAGTCCCTGGCCTGTTGAGAGGAAAGTGCTGGATGATACCACTGGAGCGAGACACACAGGGCACTTCAGGGAACCATGGAAAAGCTTGACTCCTTCCACTGGATAGTGAAGATGTGCTTTTGATGCTATTCTTTGTACCTTGCCTGTATGAAAAATTCACCAAAAAAATTTTCTTTAATTCTATTTAAAGAAGCATAACTCAGAATGACTTTCTAGAGATAATTTGGCAAGACATACCAATTACAATGCACCAATTTATTTATCAATTTCATTAAATTGCCAACTGAAGATACACAAACATTTTAGCTCTAAAATTCCTCTTCTTATCTTGAGAAAATATTCAAATGTGTACAAAGATTTATGTTTCACACTGTTTATCATGTTCAAAAACTGAAGCAAGAACTTATGATATTTATCAATAAGGAACTGAGTAAATTATGGTAAATCCTTAAAAGGGAATATTTACTTAGTCATGAAAAAGAGTAGAGTAGATTTTTCAATGTACTGACAAGGGAAAATACCTATAATATAAAGTTAAGTGGAAAGGGTAGGAGAGAACTGTGCGTCATTTAGAAATTGCAGAAGACCTCATCACAGTAGCTTGAAATCAGAGGAAATTATTCCCCAATGTGAAAGAGAACCGGCAGAAGGATAGTCTGAAGTGGTATGGCACTCCTTTAAGTTGTCAATGACTCAGACACTTTCTTGTGATCTCCAATGTGTGGCTCCCATCCTCAGGGTCCCCTTGTGGCCTAAGATGACTGCTGGAACTCTACCTTTACGTCTGTTTTGTAGGCCAGAAGGAGGCAGGGAAAGAGCTAAAAAGCCACACTTCCTACCTGAATTAGCTTCTTTTAAGCAACCTTCTTGGTGTTGCACCATCTGTCTGCTTCTCTGCTACTAGGCACAGGCACACACCTGGCTGGAATGCAGACTGGGAAATGTAGTTTTTATTCCAGGTGGCAACGTGCTCAGCTAAAAATCAAGATTCTGGGCACCTAGGTGGCTCAAGTCAGTTAAGTGTCTACCTTTGGTTCAAGTCATGTTCCCAGAGTCGTAAGTCCTACATCAAGCTCCCTGCTCAGCAGGGAGTCTGCTTCTCCCTCTGCCCCTCCACCATTCTTGTTTGTGTCCTTGTTCTCTCTCTCTCACAAAATAAATAAAAATCTTTAAAAATAAATAAAAAATAAAAATCAAGATTCTGCTCTAAGGGGTGTGTGTGTGTCTACATGTGTAGAGAATGCAACGTATATGTTTATCTGAAGTAAGTCTGAAAGCACATGCATACAACAAAAAATGGTTATGTCTGGGAAGTCGAACTGGAGAGTATCCTTTCACTTTCTACTTCATATCATCCTGAATTAATAAATTATTTTTTTAACCAACTTATTTTTAGAATCAAAAAAAAAAAAAAACCATAAACATCCCTCAATATTGGGGAAAAAAGAGGTAATGGTGTTATGATGTGAACTTCAGAGCGCACTATGTGATTAGCAAGAATATCTCAGGCCAGGATTTGAGTATATACGTTTATATTCATGCCATTATTAGCCATTCTCAGAGACTTCAGCACATCATATGCCTGAATAAGGGAAAAGCCAAACACTGTAGACATGAAAATCTCTTTTCTGATCTAAAGAAATTAGAATCTACTGGTAATACTCTTACCGTGACTGAATAAGGGATTTTTTTAACAAACATTTCATCTCCCCATGAGATTCATGCAGTGAACATTAGTTGAGTACCTAGCAGGGGCCAGACAATTTAACAGGCTCTTTCAATCTTTTCTCACCTCATCCTTCACAAAAACTCTGTTGGACGGATACTACTGTCCCATTTTATAGATGAGGAAACCAAGCCTGAGAGAGATGACTTGATCATATGTAGCTCAACACTAGGTCTATCTGGCCTTGTAGCATTCCTTTTTATACTCCCTGGGGGGGGTTCCTCAGAGCTAAATCGGCCCCAGCTCCTCCCCTAGAGACCCATGGATGACAAAGAACAAGTAATCCTCGCTGAACTCCCTGTCTCTTACCTTAGGAGCCTGAGAGTGTGAGGCTTTCTAAAATTAGGCTTATCGCTTCCTTCCCTTCCTCCAGCCAGTTTTAAATATAGGCTCTCCTATCCATCTTCCTTATTCACCAATGTTTCCTCTGAACTTCACGGACCATCAGACCAGCAGTATTTTTCCTACTGACCTCTTAACTTCCTCCGGTGGTCTGGCATGTTACTCATTTTGGACCCGATGTTCTGTGAACTGGTTAATGGTCTCCCTTACCTAGCTGTCAGCCCTGACACAAGTCAGAAAGAGCCTCCATGTATTAGTCACCCCTTAGGGACAGAACTGTCCGTGTCCTGCAGCTCATTCCATGTTAACTTGAGTGAGTTTCCTGGAGGCAGCGGGCGTGGTAGACAGAGACTGGGCTTTGGGCCCAGAGATACTTGGGTTTGAATCTAGGCTGTTTGAGCTTTCTGAGTCTTGGTTCACTTCTCACTTATTTTTAAAATGCAAGCAGACAATATATCTTTTCTAGGCTGCATATGAGGGCTGATTGAGATAAGTATTTGATCACCTGGCACCTGGGTTAATAATAACTTCTGTTGTTTCTCTTCCCTCCAGTTTTAATGGAAAATGCCCCAAATTCTCACTCATCAGTTATAATTATGCCAGTAATTACATAGCCTAATAGTCAAAAGCACAAGCTCTAGGACAGACTGCCTGAATGTGAAGCTCAGCTTCATCACCTGGTAGCTAAGTGGCTTTGGGCATTTACCTAAACCATTTAAACTTCAGTTTCCTCAACTACAAAATGAGTTTTATGACCACACCTACCTTATGAGGTTAAATCACTTAGAATAATGCCTCACCCATTTGTAAGCACTCAGTTTATGTAAGCTATTATTATTGTTGCCATGCACTGAGCTCTTGCAAAATGTCAGCCTCTGTGTTCCAGTCCCATATACGTGCTCTCTTTCTTACAATGCCATGGGTCATATTATCCCCACCTCTGGGCTGGGGAAAAGAGACTCACAGCAGAAGGGTGACTTCCCTTAGATCCCACAGCTGGTGGGTGGCAGAGGCTGAGTTCATGTCGGGGCTCTTTTCCACTTCGCTATGAGTTTATCTCCTTCGGACTTCCAGCTCATTCTCCAAGGAGCCTCCATGGCTCCTTTGCAATTTCCTATCCTGATATCTCAGGGACATTTCCACATTAATCTTGGTTTCCTATGCTATTTATGTTCTGTTACCTTGCCATGCTGTATCACAAGGGTTGATTAGTCAGAAATTGTGTCTCAGTGGTTATGACCCCGAAGGAAATGTTTCAGAACCCCCGCGAACCCGTCACTGATCTCAGTTCATGAAGGACAGGCTGTTTATCAGAGGGGCAAAAGGCAACCTATTGTGGACACGTAAAGGAAAGATGACCGGGTTAGAGCGTCTCATATGAGACTTGGCCTTCAGGACCTGCTGAGTAAGCAGGTGCCCATGTGGCCCTCTGTAAACAGGATGGTGCCAGCCCAAACTGCTGACACGCAGCTCCACTATCATGTGAAGGGAGTCTTCCAGGAGCAGGGATGCTGGATACACTCATGCATCCACCTAACGACCAGTAGAAACTAAGATCACAGAAGCTACCTCGGACTGAGTGTTTCCCACATGCTAAGGAGGAGGTATGCATACCTCTTGGGTGTCAGCTCTGACCAGCTGCTGCCTTGCTCTTTAAGCTCCTAGAATCCCAAACCGGGATTTCCTCCCTCCAGGCTGCCTCCCTACCAGCCCTCAGCAAGCTAATTCCTGCTTCTGTGCCTTTATCCAACCATTCCTTCATTCGACAAATGTATTTTGACTGTATATTACATGCCTTTTGTGGATTGAATTGCATCCACCCACAAAATTCACGTCTTGAAGTCCTAACCCCCAATATCTCAGAATATGATCTTATTTGGAAATAGGGTCATTGCAGATGCAATTCGTTAAGATGAGGTCACACTGAAATAGCATGGATGCCTCCTAATCCTATATGAATTGCATCCTTCTAAAAAGGGAAAATTTGGACCCAGACACTCGGGGTAATGACACACAAAGATGAAGGCAGGGAGCAGAGTATATATTTACAAGGAGAGGAACATGACAGATCGCCGGCAAACCACCAGGAACTGGGGAAAGACATACAACCGCTTCTTCCTCACAGGTCTCGGAAGGAGCCAACCCTGACCATGGCTTAATCCGAGACTACTAGACTTCAAAAAAAGGGGAAACTAAGCTTCTGTTGTTTGAGTTGCCCAGTCTGTAGTCTCTCGTTACAGCGGTCCAAGCAGACCCGAGGCCACGGGGATACCATGCTAAATGTGACACAGAAGGTCCCTGCCCACGGCGAGCTTACATTCCAACGTGGAGAACAGACTATAAATCCACAGAAAGACATTTCAGCTCATGACCATGTTGTTAAGGAAACTAAAGCAGGGTAAAGGGATAGACAGGGACCAAGGTGCTCAGAATGAACAGCTGTGAGGAGGGGACATTTTGAGCAGAAGCCTGAAGGAGGAGGAGTGCGGCATGAGAATAGGCAGCCCCTCTGCACAGTGGTCCGCCTCTCCCCTGCACCACCCCCCACCCTCAAGCTGGCTGACTTGTCCTCCAAGTCTCAGTTCTGGTGCCATCTCCTCCAGAGACTCGGCTGACCTGCAGGCTAGGCCAGATGTGCTTCCCTCGGGGCTCCCATGTCCCACCAGGACAGGGCTCTCCCTGAATTCCCACACTGTTTCATAATTTTGGGGGGTACAGTGTGTGCGTGTGCCTAGAGAGTTGGTGTCCCTGTGCCCACACTGTACTTTCATGGAGAACAGAGCCACCCGCATCTTACTCATTTCTGCATCTCTAGCACGTGGCACAGGAACTGCGTGGAACAGGTGTGCGATACGAGCTTGCTGGATGGATACATGGACAGAAGCAGAGGGACGCGGATTCATGCCATGCATCACTACAGCCTTACAAGATACTTACTACTACACTCATGGAGCAGAGGAGCAAATCTGGGGGTCCCCAAGGAGGGAGCCTGCCTATTCTCACTCACTGGCCCGAGCCGCGAAACAGCAGGCTGGGCAAAGTCACCAGGGAGGTTCAAGCTGCTTTGAGGGTGCACAGCCTTTTACAGATTCCACTGTGAGAGCTGCCCTTAACCCTCCGACCACTGAAAAGCAAGCAAACACGCTAACTGTCTTCATCGGACAGACAGGAAAATCTTGACTTGGGGAGATGTATGGGGTTACTGAGGGTCTCGCCGCTGGTGAGATGTATGGGGTTACTGAGGGTCTCGCCGCTGGTGAGTAAGGACTCTGGAGCCCCTGCTCCTTCCACTCCTGGTGCAGTCTCCACAACTTGCTGACCACGAGAACCGTATCTTACAGGCTCAGACCTAAGAGGACCTGCAGCTGCATCCAGTCCAACCTCTTACAGACAAGGAGGAAGGGTGGGCTCCAAGCTGACCACCGTCACCTTAAGGCCAGCCTCATTCCCTTCACTCCAAACAAATACCAGAGAAATGCTGCTCTGTTCCAAGACAGCAGGAAGCACCTGCCCTTTAAAACAAAATAAAAGCAAAACAAAGAGAGAAAAAGGAAAACCATTATCTAGACAGAACCCTAAAATCTATTTTTCCCTGCACTTTATTCTTTAAAGCCCCTTTCCCTGGAAGACCATGGCTTTCCTGGAGGATGGAGCTGGAGGAGAGCAGACTGAGGATGCTTCCACCAATCAAAGCAGCCCCCTCCATCACCCCTTTCATGAGAAACATGTGGAGGTAGACTAGAGTAATAACCTCGGGGATGGCCAGAGCTCAAGAAGCTCCTGCCTCTCTGGCATGGATGGGGGTTCACCACATGTCCCAAATAGCCCAGCATTCCCAGCAGGAGATGGCAGAGAGCACAAGTCCCCATGTGGCCAGCAGCCTGGGGGTCAGTGAAGGTTACTAAGGCTTCTCCTCAGTCTGAAGATCACCAAGACTTCAATCCTTGTTGCCCACATTACAGAACAGCCCTCTGTTCTGTGATGGGCCTCTGTGCCCAAGTCAAGGGCATGGCTTCCACCTGGAGAAGTCAAGATCAGATCCCAGAGCAGCAGTCACCCCCGAGTCCCCATGTGAAAAAAATCCTTCACGCTTACAAAGCATTTTTGTGTACAATACCTCAAAACTAGCTAAGACTGAGGACTCTTACCCCTGCAAGCTTACTTCCACTCCTGCGTTCTCAGGAGACACCAGTATTCACCTACCATTGAGCTAGAAAGACAACTCAGCATCTTCACTTCATCTCTAGATTATTCTCATATTCAAATGATGAACAGAGGAGGTTGATTCTACTTGAGAAATGTCTCCCCAGTATCCCTTCTGCTCCACCCCTGGAGCACCTGCCCTAGGCTAGGCTTTATCGCCTCTCTCATGGTCTCCATACCACAGCAGCCCTCCTCCACCTGCCAACTCACCCTACCTGCTGGTCTGATCTTCCCGCACAGTTACCTTGATCAAGTCAGTTCTCTGCTCCGAATGTTGAATCCCAATTTCCCTTGGGATACACCCAAACTCTTTTCAAGAAACACAAGGCCCCACAGAGGCCAGCTTCATCTCCTCTTTACCACTTCTGCCTTCCACTTTTTTCTCAGGCACCTGTGAGCTGCTTAAAACCGCATCCCACCGTTTATCATCACCGCTCACTTCCTCATGTTCTTCCCTTTCCCTGGGGCACACCTCCCCTCCCTCACAGCCTCCCATCCCTGCCTAATTCCGACTCATTCTTTGAGGCACAGCACAAGGATCAGTCCCTTGAGGAAGCCTTGCCAGGCCTTCCTCACACCACTCCAGCCACCTGGCAAGGGTAGGTGCCTTTTCCACACCACCTTCTAGAACCCAGGTAAGTCATCAGCCTACAGCCCTTTCTGGCTATGTGGCGCACCCAGAGTGACAGCCAGCTACTCATGAGCCATTCTTCCCGTCTGACTGAGCTCCTCAAGGGCCAGAGCTCTGTTTTACCCATCTCTACACTACCTGCTAGTCGCAGCCCTGGCAGGAAGTAAAAACTGAGTAGGTGTTGAATGAATGAATCTTCAGTGGACTTGATGTAACTTATGAGTAGAAATGAGGAGTCTAGCGTAATTCCAAGTTGGAGCAGCTAGACAGTGATGATTTCTGCAAGCACAAGAAACAGAGGATGAGTGAAGGGTTAGGGAGCAGATGGCCACCTGCATCAGGTAGAGACTTCACCAGGCAGTGGGGTCTATGTATACGTCTGGAGTTCAGGAAAGCATCTGGTGAGAGAGATCATGTGGGGAATCACTGCAATGGGAAACTCTCCAGAGGAAGGTCCGGAGCAGGACAAATAGTGGAGGAACCCTGAGCAACACTGGCATTAAAAGGTGGGCAGAGAGAGAGACAACCCCATGCGAATGACAGAGGGGAGCAACCAGGGAGGCAGGAGCTGCTCCATCAGAGTGATATCAACCAAACCAAAGGAGAAGTGCCTTTCCAGGAGAGTGACACAGTTTCCCAAAGCAACAGTCATGACCACACTTCTTCAGCAATGGGCAAGGCCCTTTATAATCTAGCCTTTGTCTAGATTTCCCATCTCATCCCCTCATACCATAGATCCCAATTTGCCTGTATAGTTTAGAATTCCCTGACTATGTTCTACCATTTCACCCTCCCATACATTTGCTCAGTCATTCCTTCTGCCTATGAGGTCCATGTCCACCCACTCTGAAATCATCATCAATCAAATGCTATCTTGAGCTTTTCTTCCTGTAAAGCCTTCTTAGCCTGTGCCTGCCAACAGAGTGACTTGACCACTTACATCCTCCTTTAGGCCTGCACTCTTCCATCAACCTGGTTCTCACAGATCACCTGTGACACTGTATTTTTGTTTCCATGCTTGAGCTGTCTAGGGGCACAGGCTGTCCTACATTATTTCTATAATGCCAAGACTAGACACATAGTCTAGCATAAAGTCAGAAGCCCATATATTTTTTTGAATGAGAAAGAATGAAGGACTTTTCACATCAACATCTCTCAGAGAACAAAGCAAGAGAACTGCAAAAACAAAAATCTGGTTAATTACTTCTCCTTTGTTGGGATTTGTCTAACTGAGGTTTTCTTAGAAATGTCTAGGTTAAACAGTACATAGGATGCTTTAAGTGAATTCTGCCCTGGCCTATATGAGCTCCTGAACATAGTTGCAAATGAACTAATCTGGGTGGGAGGGAGCACCTTTGTGGGGTTATAGAGAAACATCCATTTGTGCTGAAGCTGCCAAACTGCCTTTCCCTTGCCCCAATGCACTGAGGGTGTCTCATAAATGTTAAATAATCATAATGACCATGCTCAAGTGGTGTCAATGGTCATAAAACCTAGCTTTTATGGATGATTCCCTAGTCTCCTGGTGGGTGGTTAGAAATTGAGCAGGCCTGATGGCCAGAGGTCTCCATACAGGCTGCATCTGAGAGACCTGTAAGCTTGGGTGGCAGAAAGGGGATCCAATCACAAGCTAGGACGCCCAACCATTGATTGATTGAGGAAGGCCACCCACACCGAGCCTTCTGGAATCCATTGGTGAGTCATGGGCCAAAGGATTATGTCTTCAATATGGGCCATTGGACCTGATACCGAGGCATTTCCTGCTTACAGCTTAGGGGAGCTATCCTTAATGAGGGTGATGACCTATAGGTCTAAGAAATAACCAGATGAGAGGAAAACCCTAGTCTCATTTACCCCTCCTGGGGCACGGCTTCCTAAGCTTTTTCTGATTGTATATTCTCCAGCAGACCTCAGTTTACATTCATTCATCCATGACATCATTATTTATCTGTTGTATTCATTCTTTCCATGGACATTAACTAAGTACCTGGGCTAGATGTTAGAAGTACAGAGATAAATAAGACATGGTTTCCACCCTTGTTGGGTCAACTGTAAGGAAATAAGTAAGACAACAATTTTCACATAATTTGTTCACTATATATAGCCATTGAGGTATGTACAAAGGGAAGAATGGTGATCAGAGAGCTGATGTTTGTAAAGGATTAATAGAGTACCACCAGGCAGGTAAAAGGGAGGAAGAGGGGATACCAGGTATCCAGAGGGTGAAGGAGGCATTTGAAACAATCGGATAAATAGAGTGAGAGCAGTAGCAAAATGGGGGTGACGACCAGGACCTCCACTTCCATAATTCCAGGGGCTACAACTCACACCAGCTCCTACAGTCACGCGACACATTAGCAGCCCCCCACGCCCCTAGTCAGGAGACCTGGCTTCAATTGCTGGCTCTGCTTCTAACTAGCTGTATGATACTCTCAGATGGTGCTCTTCCTATTTCTCAGTCTCTTCAAGTGCAGAATAAAGAAGCTGGACTGGATAGCTTCCAAGTATCCTCCTCCCTCTAGAGTCCACTATGAATCTACGAGTCCAAGCAGAGCTGAAATGATGTGGGGCTTAAAGCTTTCCTTTAGGACTGAACTAGGTATTGTTCTTGGAAATTAGACTTTAATCTTTGCCCAAGTCTTGATTTGCGCATAGGCTGATTAAACATGGATGTGTAGACTATTAGCACTCAAAGGGAAATTAAGGCTCACTTAACCCAAGTGGTTCCTTTTTGAGAACATGAGACTAAGGACCAGACAAAGCAAATGATTCACCCAAAGGCAAATGATTCACCCAAAGGTAAACAGCAAGTTGGATCAGGACCAAGACTCAGGTTAGGAGAGAAGTGTTCTTTGCACCAAGCCAAGTAATTACCAAGTTTAACCCTGATTCCTTCCAAAACTCTGTAATGGCAGAGCAGCCAGCTGACCAAAACTATAGATCTAGGATCACAGCACATCTTCACCTGGTATTTCTTTGAAATATGGGACTTCCAAACACTTTTCCTCAGAAGCAAATTTAATCTATGTATATATTCAAGTTACTTTAGACGTGACCAAAATATTTTAAAAACTATCCATTCTGACACCCAAACAGGAACCCATGTGTGATCCAAGCTCCTCCCTCTCCCTTCTGTTGTCTCCTGCCAGATCCAAAACACGTCCCTCTCCTTGTGCCACTGCAGATCTGTTCCAGAGCCACACCCTCACCTCCCGGGGTTAGCATTAGTGGGCTAACTGGTCTCCCACCCTGCAATGCATCTTCCTCTTTGCAGCCACCATGACTCTGGGGACACATCCAGCTCTGGGCAAGCCAGGGACACTCCCACACCTGCCAGATAAAACCCAGACTCTGCAGCATGGCATACCACACCTTTTGGGATTCTGCCCCTCCCGTGCCTCAAGGCGCACAAGGATTACTAGGAGACTAGGAGGTCTGCAGATATTCCATGCTCTCTCAGGTCTCTGTACCTTTCCTCAGACTGTTTTCTATGTCCAGAAGGTGTCCCCCTCCTCAAATCCAGCTACCTCGTATATCCCTCCTTTACTTGTCTGGTCCAGGTGCAAAATACCACAGACTGAGTGGTACAAAAAACAGACTTTTATTTTTTCACAGTTCTGAAGGCTAAAATCCATAATCAAGATGTAAACAAATTCAATTTCTGATGAGAACCCTCTTCCTGCTTAGGGACAGCTGCTTTCTCTGGTGACTTTGCACAGCATTTCCTCTCTGTGTGCATGGGAAGGGAGCTCCCCAGCATCTCTGTCTCTTCTTACAAGGACACCAATCCTATTGGACTTGGGCCCTACCCTAATGAACCCCATTTAACCTCATTTAACAATATATGAACTAAGGGAAGGAGGACAAAACTCAAGCCATAACACCTCTATGACAGTTCTTATCTCTATGAATTAGGATGATTTATTTTCATATCTGTCTCCTCTGGAAGTCTTTTGGAAACTCAGAATGGTCTCTGAATCCTTACATCAGTGAGGACCAGTCTAGGTTTTATAAGCCCAAGGCCTGAGTCTTATAAGATGTGGTAGGCCCTCAGAAAAGGGTGAACAATTAGGTATGAATGAATTTAGAAAGGGCCCAAGCAAGTGAGGGACCCTGGAGTTAAGCTTCACAGTGTTTATCTACCTCTGGGCTCATAATACAAAGCCTCACTGGGAGCTAAAAAGACCACAGGTTGGGCTGCATTACAACTTCTCCTTTCTTTGCGGGCAGATAAGTTTATTACCTGCACCTCAGTATTTCTGCATATCTAAAATGGGCTTGTAACAACTGCTGTGTGAGGTCTTTTTGAAAATGTAATTAGATAATCTGGAAGGATATTATATATTTATGTGTTTACTACCTGTGTTTCCAACTACAGGATATGCTCTGTGAAAAAGGGGAGTAGCCCTGGTCATGTCCATGATGGTGCCATGGCTAGATGCTCAACAACACTGCTGACAGAAAGAAGGTAGTATTTGTTAGTCCCTGAAAGACTGGTGCCTAGTACCCATCAGTAAGTAACTTTTCCCCACTGAAACTATTGCTGTTATTAGTGAATCTTAGTTAAATGAAAAAGGAAGAGACAGAACATATACCAAGACTTGGAAGACAAAAATCACTGTATGCTAGACTCTGGGAAGCATTATAATTCAAAATTGCTTACTGCCCTAAAACGTTTTTAAAGCAGAATAATAAAATATCTGGAAGGAAGAAAAGAAGGAAAAAAGGGCAGAGGGTGGGTAAGGAGGGGGAAAGAGAAAGTGAGGATGCTGGGGGAGTGGTGGGGAGGAGAGAGACAGAAAGAGAGAGAGACAGGCAAAACAACACAGAAACCCCTCCAGACAGTGAGTAGAATCCAAACAGGAAAGCCCCAGAAAT
This sequence comes from Lutra lutra, assembly GCF_902655055.1. Taxonomy (NCBI): domain Eukaryota; kingdom Metazoa; phylum Chordata; class Mammalia; order Carnivora; family Mustelidae; genus Lutra; species Lutra lutra. The sequence continues at coordinate 152,000,053 of NC_062281.1, read as the reverse complement.
TGGACAGGTTTCTCTGGAGACTAAGAGCATGTTTATTCCTTGTGTAGCAGCTATCGCCATATGCTCCAGGGAGTAGAGGGTGCTGGTAGGTGCTCACCAGTGGGCTGAAGAAGCGGGGTTAGGAGCAGCCTCAGCAGACAGCCTCGAATCGTGCCAAGCCCCAGTCTCTTGCAGCTTGGAGCTGAAAAGCCAATCCAACTTAGCTCTGAACTCTTTACCCCAATCAATTAAGAGAAATCCCATCAAAAACCCCAAACAAATCTGCTTGGCCTGACCTTGATGATTCAAGCTAAAGAGACATCGCTGCTCCTGGAAGAATCTGTCCTTCTTAAATGGCTCACACTGATGGTGGAGGAGTTCAGAGAGGCAGACTGAATCCCAGCACTCAATAAAGCTGAAAGGGACTTAGCACAAAGCACATGTCCTGTCAGTGTCACAGACCCTCATTAGTGTTGTTAGGAGAAATTTCCTAAAGTGATCTGGCTTCCTTACACAGACCATTTAATTCTCACACTTAACTGTGTCAGTAACTCTGACTCATGGTTCAAGAGTAAGAGCGTGGCCTTGGCTTCACAGACCTTGTTTCATTTCTCACTCCACTTCCGAGGCACCGTGTGAACTCAACCAAGTATCTTTACCTTTCTTGACCTCCGTTTTAATTTCAACCTCGCAGGACAGATAATGGTATTTATCTTACATTCCTGTTGTCAAGATGAAGTAAGATCGCATTTACTTAAAAGCAGCTATTTTTAGTGCTGAATCAAGGGTGATTTCCCACCTTATCTCTTCTTCCCCATTCCCTCCACTCCTTTCCAGCTTTGTTCCCAACAGGTACTGTGAAAGATGCAAGGTAGAGCACAGGGTCCTTGCTCAGAGGAAGCTCAGCCCCAGTCAAGCTTCAGTTCCCGTGCCTATAAAACGTGAAGGTGGGGGCACGTGGGTGGCTCAGTGGGTTAAAGCCTCTGCCTTCGGCTCAGGTCATGATCCCAGGGTCCTGGGATCGAGCCCCGCATCAGGCTCTCTGCTCAGCAGGGAGCCTGCTTCCCTTCCTCTCTCTCTGCCTGCCTCTCTGCCTACTTGTGATCGCTGTCAAATAAATAAATAAATAAATTTTAAATAAAAAAATAAAATAAAACGTGAAGGTGGGAAGACATGGCTTCTCCAGACCCATGCTCCCTAACCAACTTCTGGGACACCACATGACTGTGTAACCAGGCTGTGGGCCAAGCTACAGGGATACACAGAAGTCCCTTCCCTGTCCTCTGGGAGCTCACAGAAGACTCTAACCGAAGACAAGGAAGAGAAAAAACCCACAGTAAGCATGATATTACATCAACACTGTAAAGAGTTCAGAAGTCATGGAGAAGGAGGGGAAACAGCTACATCAGGGGCCAGTGATGAGATGGTCAAGGGGGAAACCCAAGAAGAACTATAGTTCTCCTTGTCTGATTAAAAAATAGGAAATAAGGGGGGAAAATGGTAAAAGGAAGTAGAAGTTCATCAGTCAGGGCAAACTATTTCTGGGCATCGCATATTCTGAAGAGAATCTGGCATGTACCAACTCCTACATGTATTTAGTCCTCTGGATTCTGTGATTATTAAGGCTGGTGGGAAGCAGTATAAAATCAAAGGAGACTGAAAAAAAAAGAAAATGAAAGAAGAGGAGGAAAGAGAAAGGAAGAAAGAAAGGAAACTACCTTTGGTTTCCCTTCTATGTCTGAAATCCCATAGCAGAACACTTAACTTATTCACTCCATGAGTGGAAGAAAAGAGGAGGGCAGGGGCAGAAGAAGGAAGGGTGAAAGGAAAGAAGAAACCTGTAAGGTGGATAGTATCTTCTTTGTAAGCATGAGGATAGCAAAGCCAGGAGATGAAATGTCCTAAGGCCACACAGCAATAAGAAGCAGAAGCAGGATTGAGAGCCAACTACATCTGACTCCAAAGTTCATCCTCCTTTCAGGGTAACCTGATGCCTGCGGCAGAGTCTACTATATCCCTCAAATGATGGCATAAATGGAAAGGGATAGTCTGAAGGGCCAGGACATCACAGACTTAGGAATATAAAGAACAGAGACAAGAGCCCTTCTACGTGCCCAAAGAATCCTGCCACTCCTACAACTGACTTCTCCCTTTGTTACTGAGTTAACCCTGGGCAAATTGCCTAACCTCTGTACACTCCCAGTGGCCTTATCTGTAAAGTCATTTGATGAAGGAGACTGGATTAGCTAAACTCTAGAGCTCTGTTAGAGCTTGAAGTCCTTAGAGTCTACTCACATCACGGAATTTCACAGCTAAAAAGGACTGTGGAAATTAGTCTTTCTCAAGCTTGAGAAATGGCTAGATCCTCTGGCAGCAATCTCTATTTGGCCCCTTTAACTGTTCTCTTTTGTTTTGCATAGCAAAAGAATTTTTAGTTCGTCTCAAGGATGCCCAGCTAAAGAGATTTCTTGGCCTCCCTTGAACATAGGGGTGCACACATGACCAAATTATGGGCAGGGGGGATGTGAAAAGAAGTGATGTGTGCAACTTCTGTCCTTAAAAGGAAATGGTAGGCTCTTGCCTTTACTCCTATCCTCCTTCCTGCTGGATGGAATATAGACTTAATGGCAGAAACAGGGCCACCATCTTGGATCACAAGATGGAAGGTGTGTATTGAAGACTACAGAGCAACATAATGGAAAAAGCTGAGATCCTGATACTTGAGAATCCATCATTCGAGCCCTGGGTTGCCTATCTGGACTTTATACATAAGAGAAATAAATTCGTACTTGTTTATGCCACTATCTTCTAACAGATACATCCCTTTTAAAGAAAAAAAAATTCACAGATCCCCCAGTTTGAGAAACATACTACATAGAAAGTGAAACCGGGAACATTTTAGATGTTTTCAGGCTGCTGCCATAGTCATTCATATAAAATCTCATGTCTGTCCATGGAAAGAAGGGTCAAGGTGGGTCACCTAGATAAGCTGGATGATGTTTATGTTGAAGGGGGAAAGAGTTGGATAATCATTTAATGTATATATGAAATTATAAAAATGATCACAAGACTTTTTAATTGCCCTCACCTCTACCTTAAGCCCAGGGACCAGAGGAGCCGATTGAGAGGGGAAATGTTCAATCCAATTGTTTTAAACTAAATTCCACTATGATTCCAGAGCAATATCTAGTAGAGCCTGAAGTCCTGAGAGGGTGAGTAAGGACAAGGTGCAGTTGAAATCAGGAGAACTCCAGGCCCCAAAACTGCCTCAACCACAGCACCACCATTTTCATCTGGATTATATACTATGGGGCCACAGAAGAGTTCAAAGAACTCTGCTGTTCACATTTCAATAAGTGAAACCTTCTGGTTAATAGAGGAAGGAACTAGTATCCCGAAAGAGGAAGTGACTTGCCCACAACCACATAGTGAGGAAGAAGCCAAGTTCCCAGGCCTAAAAATCAACTCCAATCACCTGAATCAGAGCTACTGAGCAGACCACACAGCTTCTAACCTGCAGACCACCTGACAAGGCTCTTGGAATCCCTCAGCCCACCCCTATGCCAGAAATGGAGCTCCCCTTTCCTTAATAATTTTTAAGTGACTCTCTCAACTCCATTGGTATTTTGGCCAGAAGAGAAAGAGCCTTTGACCACAGCAGGTGGTCAGAGCCTGAGGACGAGCTGATGAATTCCCATACAGGCCCCGGAAAGTCACCAGTCACCTAGCCTGCTCAACTGACCCAGAGGGAGAGGATTTCTTTCCAATTCAGGATGGGCAGTGACAGCAGATGGTGAGAAGGTGTCATAGTTCCTTTAGTATTGTGATCACAACCAAAGGTCACTTCATCCCCAAGGTACAATCAGGTAGGTGCCTGGTGTCAGGAACAGTCCCCCAAATGCCTTGGCACTGGTGTCGGCCACACAGATGAAAATTAAAATATTTATTCATAGGAATGATCCAGTAGTTCCCAGTTCTCAAAGGGCTTTACACACATTATCTCATTACATACAGTGCAAGAGGGAAGGTCCCTTCTGATTTGGTAATAGACACCAGAAGCCCATCATCTCACTAGAATGTAAATTCATTCCTCCAGGGCAGGGGATTATGTAGACTTTGTTCACTACTATTTCTACTTCCCTCCAACAGCAAACTGAAAGTGACGCCCACTGATTATTTACTTCATGAGTGAATAAATTCCTCTGCCAATCCTTCCAACTTAGTCTCAATTCCCCCAGGGTGCCACTCACGCTCCTTTCTAGTCACATTGAACACCTGCAGGTTCCCAAGTGAAAGAACCACTTTCCCAAGCCTGCAGGTTCTATACATGCTCCTTCCTCGCCTGAAATGGACTTTTCCACCTTTGCCTTCTATTGGACCTTTACACCTCAGTCTTGACATTCAGGGCTGCGATGGTCAAATTTGTAAGCTGTTCACCAGGCAGGAGTGACCAGCTCAGGGGGCGACTGGAAACACAAATATCTGCTTGGGCTCGGCTGGCCAAGCTGTGCACTCTGGTATGGGGCTGCATTTGCCCTGGGGGAGGGGGGGGAAGGGGGGGTGCACCTTTTTCAAATTTTCATGAAGTTTCCATAAGGGTTGTTGTGGCCCTGTGGCCATCAGTTCCTCCAGAGAGCCTTTGTCCATACCCAGAGTAGCTGAGGATCCACTCACGATGTCTGGTTTTGTCTCTCCTCCCCTCGAGGCTGTGAGTTCCTCCGCTGTGGGGTTTTAGACGTTGTCTCATCCATCAGGACCCTGCCAGGCCCACAGTGGGGGTTCAAGAAATGTTTATTGAATGACTGAATGAATAATGACTGAGCTCTAGAGAAGGAACTGCAATTTGCAGGGTCACACACCCAGTGATTGGCAGCGCTGGCTCAAGCCCCCCAGACCTCCTAGAATCGAGTCCAGAGCTGCCTTCCACAGTAGAAGCCCTCCTTCTAAATAACCCTTCTAGAAGCCAAGACTTCAGAGACACCTAAGTTAGCAGTGAAGACAAGCCAGAGGAGCTAAATTAATTTTGAGAAGTCTCGTGCATCTTATTCACTAGGTCAGTGAGGGTTACTCATGAAGAGAAATACTTGGGAGGGGGGCTCATTTTTCCACCCCCAATTCATAACTCTATTCATCACTCTTCACCCAGATTTAAGAGGTGCTAACTGAGTTCCAGCAGGCCCCATGCCTCTAGTGTAGGCTGTCCTGACCGGGCTTTGCCCCCTTGATTCTTAACCTCCAAACCTAAACCAAAGAAGCTTTACCAACTGGTTTCTCTCAAGGATCCCAGAGCTAAAAACATCTCAGACTTTGGTTTTGGGGGGATAATGTGATCCAGATCTCCTGAGGACATGCCGCACAGGAGAAAGTGAGGAGGAATGCAGAAAAGCACCACAGTAGCAGCCAGGAGACCCAGGTCCCTGTCCTGTTTGAGCAGGAAACTCATCATGGGAAAAGTGATATTTGACCATACAACCAGGCCAGGACTAGAGCTACTGCCTGTAGAGGCCAATATCCCCAAGGCACTGTCAGAAAGATGTGAGTCGCGGCACCTGGGTGGCTCAGTGCATTAAAGCCTCTGCCTTCAGCTCAGGTCATGAGCCCAGGGTCCTGGGATCGAGCCCAGGATCGGGCTCTCTGCTCTCTGCTCAGCAGGAAACCTGCTTCCCCCTCTCTCTCTGCCTGCCTCTCTGCCTACTTGTGATCTTTGTCTGTCAAATAAATAAATAAAATCTTAAAAAAAAAAAAAAAGAAAGAAAGATGTGAGTCAGGAGGAGAGCTGTGATGGCCTTTCCTAGCTAAGGTGGGGTTGTGCCAGATGGACCAGAAAGAAACCAGACCTAGTCTCCACTGTGGGCTGTCCACCACCTTCTCACTCTGTGACCTTGGGCAAATCACCAAACATCTCTGAGCCTCAGGTCTGCATTTGAATAAGGGAGTGATACACATTTCTACTTCTGAAAGGTTTGTGCTTGTTTCCTCTAGCACCTCTTATCTACTTTACAGATAACAGAGGACTAAAGAGCCTGGGCTCCAGGCTGAGATTTGCAGTGTGATTTTGGGTAAGTTACTTCTATCTCAATTCTCTCCTTCATAGAATACTTGTAAAAATTACTGTATTTTGCCCAAATACCTCATGGAGTTGTTACAGGAGCTAAAAGAGACTAAAGTATGTAATAAAGTACTTTATTTAGTAAGTACTAAACAAGTGTTAACTACTCTTACAGGATGAGTCTGACCATTGAATTATTAAGAAAGCCAGACCACAGCATCAAGGGCTGAGAACCTGCATCCCAGGCCCATTTGGGGTTCTTAAATAATTCCTTATCCTCTCTGGGCCTCCATTTATTTCCTCAGGGAGGGGGACCCCTAAGGGTCTTCTAAGCATTCCATTCTGAGAGTCCCGGTATCTTCCCCTTGGAACCTGCTCCCTGGGCCTGAAGCATCTGTCTCTGCCGTGAACTCCCTACTCATCCTCACTGGCCAGGTTACATTTAATTTCATCTGGGGATGCTTCACCGAATCATAGAGAAACAGGCAAACACACAAAAAATGAATGCTGGCATCTTCCCTTGCTGTTAGCATTCAGCAGAAACAGCACTGACTACTTCACTGATCATTAGTTTCTCTCCTCTCCGCACCCAGCCAAGCCGGTACCCCTGGAGGGCAGGGCACAGGTGCAGTATTACAAAGCGCCTAGGCTATCAAGGCAGATCTGGGCCAACCCGAATTCTGTCGCTACCATCTGGAAGATGTTCGCCACGTCACTTCAACCCTTCCTTATCTAAAAAGAGGCAGACGAGTATCTACATCAGAGTTGTAAGGATTCCACGCAGGGACGGCGAAGAGCTGGGGCACGACAGTTTCTTGAAAAGGCTGGAAGTTGCCCTTTTTCTCGGGAAACATCCCCTGGGCGTGGCACAAAACACGAAATCCACTGCAGGAGGACCCTACGCCCGGCTCCGACCTGCTTGGAAATCCAAAGCCTCCCACCGCCCCGCCGCCCCCACGGATAAGCCGCAGCCACAAAGAGTTAACAGCCACAAAGAGTTAACAGCCACAAAGAGTTAACCACTCTTCTGTCCAACCACTCTTCTGTCCCCAGTCCTCTCAAAAGCAGGCCGGGCTTATCCCACGGGGCCCGTGCCCGCCCCGCCCTCCGCGGCCCCCTCCCCAGGGCGCGGCGGAGGGAGAACGCCAAACAAAACCCTCCTGCTCTGATCAAGTCGCCCAAAACACGCTCCCAGACAAGCGCACTGCCGCTGCACGCAGCATTCTGCACTCGCAGTCTAAACCGCGGCGGTGGGCATGAAAAGCAAGGAATTGGGGCCCAGCCGGCTCCCCCCCGCCCCAACGCCTACCCCCCCCCCCCCGCACCAACGCGATACCAAGGGCTCTGGGGCCCAAGCCAATCAGGAAGGAGTTCCGCCCGCTTACCGCCGGGTCCCCGCCCCTGGCACGCGAGACAGGCCCCGCCCCCGGCAAGCGGGTTTCCAATCAGCGCCTCCTTCCGCCTCCCGCCACCTGCGTGCGGGCCCGGAGGAGCTGCCCCCCCTCCCCCCGCCCCCGCAAGCGCGCGGGAAAGCTGGCAGAGGACAGCTACAGGGCTGGGGCCTCGCGCGCGGAAGTAACCCTGAGAGAAGTGCCACTCACCTCCTCCCGAAAGTCAGAGTGTGCTCCACACGGGAAAACGACGCAGAGGCTATTACAGAAAGGAAAAGGAGAATTGGAGAGTTACAAAGTGCTCCTGGAGAGGGGAAAAAAAGAAACCTATATATATATGTGTAATATATATAAAAATCCCTACTCCAAAAAACTAAGTAATTTTTAAAAATTAAAAAAAACTCCTACTCCGCCTCAGAGATTCAGTGATCCACTGCTCCCATCCCTCCTTCCGCGGCTCCAAGGCCAGGCTCCATCACCTTCACTGGGCCTCAGCCCCGGGCCCACCACCGTGCGCCCAGGCTGGTTAAAGCCCGCCTCCCGTCTGCCCTCACCTGCGCCGGCCTCGAGGACGCGGCCGAGGGCCACACCTCCTTGCTGACTGGTCTCAATAAATTCCTGTCACCAAGTCCAAGTCTACTGCGTTTCCTGAATGGATCTTTTCCCCGCTACCACCGACATCTCTCTTACCAGCCTCGACACTTCCTCCCCTATCCTGACTTACGGCGCCTAATCTTGACCCCGTTTAACTGCGGAGGTAGACGCCATGCTCCCAGACCGCACAGGTGCCACCGAGGCCCGCACCGCATCTACATCCGCGCCTGTTCTTCTGCCCGCCCTCGCCCTCGTGCTTTGGCAAGTGCAGGTGGCACTCCTCCTTTCCTAGGCCTCGTCCCTGCAGGCACTCTGTAACCCCCGCTCTTCTTGCCCGTACTGTCACTTGCCCCTCTCACCTCAATCATTTCCCTTTGGCACACAAGTTTTCTCCAATCTTTAGAAACAAAAGCAAACGAAAGCCAAACCAGAAATAAAAATCTCTTCTGGTTCCCTATCTTCCTACAACTTCCTACCCGTTTCTCTACACTCTACAAAGCAACTCAAGAACAATCTAGGCCAGTGGTGATCAAGCTTATTTGGTTCACCTACCCCCGAAAGAATATGGAAAAATTATGTACTCTAAAGCACATTTTTAAGTTAGCGTCTGAAGTTGTTCATTTTATGTTTATGATCTCATCCATCCCTGAATCCCTGTCATGTATACACGCTTGTAGATGCATGGCGTTTACTTTACATGAATGGTCACCAGAAAATTTCCCAGCACTCTCTCAATGCCATACGCTTTTAATTATTTTAATTAAGAGAATTCTGTAAATGCACAATAGAATCTAGTTTTTATGCAGTTACATGAACTTCATCATAAATAAATTCGCAAATCTGAAAAAAATGTTCATTTTAAGTTTAAAGAGTTGCAAACATGATGATTTATGGAAATTTGTAAATATCGACATCATAAAAATATTTACTCTTTTAGGTGTATCCCGATGAATTTAAATATAGCATTCTGATGCTTACATTTACTTTAAAAATATATGAAAGAGCTAAAGAATGAGAAATTGTATATACTTCCTCTTATTTCTTGAACTCATGTATTTTTTTCCCATTTACCTCCACTCCAGGAGCTTAGCCTAGGGCAGATTATTTGACTGAAAGTCGTTTATTCATGATCATACCATATATCTAACAAAATTGTGGATATAAATAGAAATGTAAAATGTTCTGTTGCCTGTATCCATGTGGTTCTAAGTATTAAAAAATTCCATCTAAAGTATAATAATCAATAGTATACAAATGATCAAAACAACAAATACCGTATGGATTTTAAAATTAATTCTTAAACACATAAAGTAAAATTTTATTGGAAATAAATCTCATAATGAGATATATGATTTTCTTTATTTGGTTCATACATTTATTTGGTTGGTACATATTTATTGCTAGAATGGAACAAGGTTAAGCATCAGTCAATCAATAGGAACAATTCTGTTCCTATTTTTCAATTACAGATGTCAGCACTGAGAAACCTTATTCTCAAAAATAAGTTCATGGGGAAAGAGTTTGTTAAAGGAATATGACTCAATTCTTTGAATTACGTCTAAGGCATATTCCAAAAACCACATAGTGAGCTATCATCAAAAATTATTTTCAGGGGCGCCTGGGTGGCTCAGTGGGTTAAGCCTCTGCCTTCGGCTCAGGTCATGATCCCAGGGTCCTGGGATCAAGCCCCGCATCGGGCTCTCTGCTCAGCATGAAGCCTGCTTCCCTCTCTCTCTCTGCCTGCCTCTCTGCCTACTTGTGATCTCTCTCTCTCTGTCAAGATAATAAATAAAAATCTTAAAAAAAAATTATTTTCAGAAGTGTACCACTGGATGACAAATCAGGGGCTCAGGTTAGGACAGTGTGAGGTGCATATTAGACATTTAGCCAGAAATGTCAAAGAAATGCATTTTCTGTCTGCTGTGGTGAAAACAGTGGAACTCCAGGCAGCATCAGGATGTGAGAGTGGCTCCAGAGGTAGACCCTGACTCTGACCCTGACCCTGACCTTAATTCTGAACCTCATCCTGACTGCCAGTGGAATGGGAACAGCAGTGAACTGAAATCAAAAGATTTGGATTCTAGGGGCGCCTGGGTGACTCAGTCATTTGAGCATCTGCCTTTGGCTCAGGTCAAGATCTCAGAGTCCTGGGATGGAGTCCCGCATCGGGCTCCCTGCTCATCAGGGAGTCAGCTTCTCCCCTCTCTCTCTGCCTGCCCCTCCACCTGCCCCTTCTCTCTCTCTTTCTATCAAATAAATAAATAAAATATTTAAAAAAAAAGATTTGGATTCTAATCACAGGACCTGGTCTCTGCTGGCAGTGTGAGCTTGCCCAAGCTATACAACCTCTCAGCTTCCCTTTCCCCCTTCATGGGTGACCACAAAATCTGACAGCAGAAAGAACTCTCACTGGGAGCACAGACATTTTGAGTTCTTTAACATCTTTTTTTTTTTTTAAGATTTTATTTATTTGAGAGAGAGAGAGTGCACACAAGCAGGGGGTGGGGGGGGGCAGAGGGAGAAGGTCAAGGAGGCTCCCCGCTGAGCAGGGAGCCCAATGTGGGGCTCAATCCCAGGACCCCGGGATCGTGACCTGAGCCAAAGGCAGATGCTTAACCGACTGAGCCACCCAGGCGCCCTGAGTTCTTTAACTTCTCAGGAGAATGGAATCACACAGATCCAGGTACAACTGAATCACCAGCCACACGGTCTGAATTTTATTATTATTTTTTTAACTTTTAAATGCAATTAAGTTATATGTAATATAAAGTTTATCATCTTAACCATTTTAACTGTACAGTTCAGTAGTATTAAGTATATTCACATTGTTGTACCACCAATTGCCAGAACTGTTTCATCTTGTAAAACCGAAATTCTATATCCATTAACAATTTTGTTCTTTCCTCCCCCAGCCCGACAACCACCATTCTGCTTTTTTTCTATTACTTTGACTATTTTATATACTTTGTATAAGTGAAATCATACTTCCTTTGTCCTTTTATGATAGTTTTATTTCACTTAGCATAGTGTCCTTAGGGTTTATCCATTTGTAGCCTGTGTCAGAATTCACTTCCTTGTTAAGGCTGATAAATATTCCATTGTAGGTATATACCAACTCTGAATTTTATTTCACACTGAGATAGGGTTTTTTCTTGATATTTCTAGAATCTATCCCTGCTTCTATATATCTCTTCTGGGTATGCCTTGGCAAAAAATATTATCCTTTTCTCCTAGATTAATATAATAGACAACGAGTTGTCTCATTTTTTTTACCTTTCTCTCCTACTTAAACCTCTATTCTGTACAATATCCATAAGAGTGATAATTTTAAAAATATTTTTAAATTATAAAAGCTACACATTCATTCTAAAGATATGGAAAGTACAGAAAAATGTAAAATAGAACAGTAATCACCAATAATCCCTCTACACAGAGATAAATCCATTTCTTTCTTTATTTATTTACTTTTTGTTTCTTCTAACCTTCTTCCCTCCCTCTTTTCTTTCTTTCTTTCTTCTCCTCTCTCCCTCTCTTTCTTTCAAACCAAAACCTGAACCATTGTATTTAAGATCTGAATTCTTTTTGGGTTCACATTTTATTATGACTGTCTGCTATACCTTTCAGTGCTGTCAAATACATTTGAATGCTTTAAAATATTACATCAGTTGGACATATTAAAATGTATTTAATCATTTTCCAATTATTTAACATTTAGATTGTTTCTAATTTGAATATTATAAACAGTCTTCAATATGCATTCTCACACATAAACTTTGTCTTTATCTCTGATTACTTCCTTATGATAAATTCCTAAAAGTAAAATTATCAGATCAAATTATATGAATGTGCTTAAGGCTCTTGACACTTTTATTAAGTCGCCTCAGAGTAACTTTGAAAAAACGCAAATCTAAACATTGTTCTCTTTATTTATTCAAAACATTTTTTAAATTTATCTATTTATTTATTTGAGAGGTAAGTTCCAGCTCCACATTAGGCATACAATTACTAAAATAAACAGAATAGAATAGAATAGAATAGAATAGAATCTTCCATTTAAATGCTTGCAGTGAGACAGACCTTATGCTAAAAACTCAAGTCATCTAATCAGCAGCCTATTTCACAGGTATGTTGTCTCCAACGTCCAACTGAAGAAGTGGAGGCTCCATTAGTGGGTGGCTCCTACGGTTAAATGGCAGAATGGAGACTTAAACCCGTCTTTCTGCTTCTAAGCTCACATTCCTTATCACTGTGTGAGATGTGCTTCCTCTCTGAACTTCTTGCCTTTAGATTCCCCTTCTCTGGGTTTCCATAGTGTCCTGGGCTTACGTCTGTCTTTCTGTTTGTCCACATGTCAGTATCTCTCACTAGACTGTAAATTCCTTGAGGGCAGGAGCTATGTCGAAGTCACAGTGTAGAATCTCAGTGAATATTCATTGAATGAATGAGGAATGAATCAACAAACACCGGTTGTACTCTTAGAACTCTGACCTCGGTTTTCCTTAATTTCCTTTGCTGTCACTGATGATGACTTTATGAGCTTGTCTCCTTGGGGAATCACCACTCATTTCCTCTGATGTTTTGATTCATGCTGGGGTCCTCCAACTGAGCAGAGGTGACATCATGGTCATGGAACTCCTGTGCCAATAAAGGTGGACCCCCAGACAGCATCCCATGAATCAAGCAGAAAGAGAAAGATGTCGAGTGGCAGCGCTGGTAGGAAGTTTCTGTTTGCCCACACATGCCAGAGTAATGAGAGGAAAAGACGCAGAAAAATAGAAGGCAGAGGCTTAATGGGATGGAAAGAGGCCCTTGTGTGTGGCAGGAACTGGCTTCAAAGGATTAAAAAGAAAATGAAAAGAGAAAACATGGCACATAAGCTTCCATTGGCATGAAAGAGATCAGATCACAGGAACCACTGTCTGCATTGATGTCAAAACTCATTACACCCCTCCTCCCAACACCCTACATGCAAAAGCAAGGTAGTATTTGCTTAGGTAGAATGGATTCCATACCCCATAACAGGCACCTTCCATAGGGAGAGTTTCTGACTGAGAGAGGCTTGGACCACATATTCCACAGTTTGGTCACCAAAGTGGCAATTATCCTTTATTTCCCCTCTCCACTGCCACCACAAACATCACAGCATCTCCATAAATGCCACCTAACGGCTTGTGTCTCCCACTCAGAAGAAGCAGAATGAACATGGACATACATATATTTGGATGCACACACACATACTTGCATGATTACCTAGAGATACACAATCATGTATTTGCAAATCCATATACACACTGACACATATGATCACCCCCCCCACACACACACCCCCACACCCACATACAACTTCCACATAAATAAGCTAGGGACTCTCTAGTCATCTACTCAATCAAACATTATTTATGGAGTTCCTACTCTGTGCTGGCCACCATTCTCCATCCTAAGGAAAAAATGAAGGATAAGACATTGTCACTGGGACGCCTGGGTGGCTCAGTTGGTTAAGCAGCTGCCTTTGGCTCAGGTCATGATCCCAGCGTCCTGGGATCGAGTCCCACATCGGGCTCCTTGCTCATCAGGGAGCCTGCTTCTCCCTCTGCCTCTGCCTGCCATTCTGTCTGCCTGTGCTCGCTCTCTCTCCCTCTCTCTCTCTGACAAATAAATAAATAAAATCTTTAAAAAAAAAAAAAAAGACATTGTCACTGCCCCAAGTTCCCAGTCAATAGTGAGACAGAGAGATACATGGTCAGTTGCAGAACAAGAAGGCAGTTGGAAGTCCAGAGAAGTCATCCAACACAACCTCTGGGCTCAGAGTTTTTCCAGGGATGTTAGAGGTAGATCTAATCCTTAAAGATGACTAGTTAAATATACAGATGGGAAGTAGTATGAGTTTAGGAGAATTGCAAGCAGTTCAGCATGGCTGGATTTTTAAGGGACAAGGGGAAAAGTAAATACACTGGGAAAAAAAAAAAAAAGTAGGGCTAGAGGGAAAAGCAAGTCCCAGATCAGGAAAGTTGTCCCATGCTGAAATTCTGAATCTAACAACATGGCAGACTTCGCTGGTATAGAACTGTTTCAGCCTGAAAAAACACATAGAAATACTGAATAAAATGTACTCTCTCTCTCTCTACTGAATAAAGAATAATAGTTTCATGCCCCATTAATCCATGGACCAGATCAGTAGAAGTTCCCTAAATCTGAAATGAAAGAAAAGTATAAAACCAAGGTAATACCTTGAGGCTGAAATTGATTTGGAGAGGTAGGTAGAGGTCAAATCATGCCATCTTGTGCCTCTAAGAAGTCTCAACTCTTTCCTGCAATCCTTCTTTAGAAATTTTAAAAAGAAAATAGTATGATTAGATTTGCATAGGCCAAAGCCTATGAAATCCCCGGGACTCCCTGGCAAGAGCAAAAACAAAACTACTTTTAAAGACCCAGGGCACCTGGGACTCCTACAGAAAATACAAGTCCTGCTATAGATTGTCTCAGCATAAACAATTATAAACAACACAAGCTCAATCTATTTGGCATCCAAAATGAAAATTAAAATGCAAGGGGATTTTATTTATTTATACTTATCCGATTGTTAAAATTTAACAGTCCAACAATACCAATTGCTGAAGATGGAAATCAATTGGAAATCTCATGTGCTGCTAATCATAGTATAAGTTTGATACAACTACTTCTGAGAGTATTTTGGCAATGATGTCTATGAAAGAAAGGATGTATATACACTGATTCCATTTCTATGTATATTGGGACTCAAACTCACTTACTTGGACAAGGAGAGGGACATAAGGGTGTGCAATGTTGCTCTGTATATAATAGTTCAAAAATGCAAACAGCTTGAATGTCCTTCAACATCATAAAGGATTGATAAGGAATGGTGGCTAAAATGAAAATTCTAGATCTGTGTTCCTTCATATAAAAATTGCAAAAACTCAATGTTCAGTGTTTAGGGCAGATTATAAAAATACATACTATTTTGATAATTTTTACATTTATGCATATTTAAAATTCATAAAACAGTTCTACACATTATTCATGAATGCATCCATATATGGGGCCAACTAAGATCGGATGTGAAAGAACTAGCATTTAGGGTAATGGTTACCTTTGGGATAGACTGTGTGGAAGAAGGGGACTGAATTCAAACTGTATCTTAACCATTTGTTTTTCAATTACAACAATATTTAATCTGGAATAGGGTAAAATGCAAATTTGTTATATCTGAGGAGGAGGCATATGGTTTCTATGTAACTCTGTATTGTATTACATTTTTAAAATAAATTGAAATTTTAAAATAAGAATAAATGCCATGCAAAGATTGAATTCCCTGAGCAGAGAGGGACATGGTTAGTTTTATGCTCTGGAAAGCTCCCTCTGGCCTATGAGAAGGTAGGCAGAGACAGGGCTACTGCAAGAGACTAAGAAAGAGTTAATGAGGCCCGGCGCAAGTTCATGATCAGGGAGTGAAAGGAAGGGAAGAGTTTGAAAGCTATTTAGGAAGTAAAATTGCCAATATACTGTCAGTCTTTTTCTTTAGCCTTTGGTATTTTTGTTTGTTTGTTTTTACATACTTTCCTTTTTCCCTTTAGAATTGAAGTATGACATAACAATAGACAAATGCATAAATCATAAGAAGACCGCTTAGGAAATTTTCACAGTGACCACCAACCAAGGCAAGACCTCTCCCAGTCAACATACCCCCAAAGGTAATCACATATCTGACTCTGTCACCAAAGCTGAGTTTCATCAGTTTTGTTTTTTTTTTTAAACGCTAAATTGAATTTATTAAAATAACAGAGGCATTTAATAATCACACATCATGAGAGTCTAGATCCAGGTGGCTTCAGAGCTGATCCATCCAGGGCATTGGGTCAACAGCTCTCTGAAGTTCTGGCTTTTTCCTTAGGCTGGCAAGGTGGCTGCCATCACCCCAAACATCATACCCTCACCAGACAATGTCAAAGGAAGGAAGCAGCAATAACCAGCTTCACGAGCCATCTCCTCAAGTGCCTTCCTGTTTTCTCAAAGACAGAGAAAATGAGCAGCTGCAAGTGGGCTTGGAAAGCCAGCGCCCCTCTTTTTTAGACTCCATGGTCAAGGTAGGTTAAGAACAACCTTCTTAGGGTGGGGGCCATTATGACGGTCAAGCCATTTCCTTGGTTTCCAACCAGGCCAATTCGACGCTAGGAATCAAGTAGTACAAATATTTATTTTGGTTCAAGTGTCCTTTCTGTCTAAGGTATAATCATTACTCTGGAATTTTCTGTTCTTGTTGAGCTTCTTGAAGTACTGTGTTTGTTAGGGTGGTTTTATTTTTTGTTGCTGCTTTCCAGTTTTGAGATATAATTGATATACAGCACTGTTTAAGGTATACAGCATAATGATTTGTCTTACATGTATCGTGAAATAGTTACTACAGTAAGCTTAATTAATATTTATCATCTCATAAAAATAGCAAAAAAAAAAAAAGGAAAGAGAGAAAGAAGAATCTTTTTCCCCCTTGTGATGAGAACTCAGGTTTTTCTTTCAAAGCTTTCAAATATACTGTACAGCAGTGTTAACTATAGTCATCATTGCATCCCTAGTACTTACTTATCGTATACCTGGAAGTCTGTACCTTCTACCACCTTCATTCAATTCTTTCTCCTCCCGCCTCTGGCCTCTAGTAACCACAAATCTGATTTCTCTTCTATGGCTTCATTTTCTTGCTTGTTTTTTACATTTCGTATTGAAGTGAGATCATATAATATTTTTCCCCCTCTGATTTATTTAAAGCCCTTAGAGTGCATCCATGTTGTTACAAATGGCAGAATTTCCTCCTTTCCTATGGCTGGCTAATATTCCATTGTACATATATTCAACAACTTCTTCATCCATGGATGACACTTAGGTTGCTTCCCTGTCTTGGTTATTGTAAACATAGCTGCAGTGACACGAGGGTACAGATATCTCTTTGACAGCATGTTTTTGCTTCCTTCAAATATCTTTTCAGAAGTGGAATTGCTGGATCCTGTGATATTTCTATTTTTAATTTTTTGAGGAACCTCCATACTGTTTTCCATAGTGGTTGCACGAATTTGCATTCCCACCAACAGTGTGCAGGATGGTTCCTCTTTGTCCACATCCTCACCAGTGTTTGTTATCTCTTGTCTTTTTGATGTCATTCTACCAGGTGTGAGGTGGTATCTCACTGTGGTTTGGGTTTGCATTTCCCTGATGATGAGTGATGCTGAGAATCTTTTCATGTATCTGTTGCCCATTCATATGTTTTCTTTGGGAAAATGTCTAGTCAGGCCCTTTGGTGATTTTTAAGTTGGGTTATTTGGTTTTTTACTATTGAAGTTAGTGAGTTCTTTATATACTTTGAATATTAACCCTTTATCAGATATAGAATTTGCAAATATTTGTTCCCATTCCATTGGTTGTTTTTTCATTTTGTTGATCATTTCTTTCACTGTGAATTTTGCCTGTTTTGAACTTCATAAAAATGAACTCATGGTGTGTATTCTGCTGGGCCTTGTTTTATTCATTCTATAGTCTTTCTGTGAAATTCACTCATATTGCTCTGCATAATGGGGGTTTGCTCATTTTTGTTGTTAAATAGTGTTCCTCAAGTAACTAAGTAATTATCTACTTGATTGTTGATGAGAATTTGAGTTGTCTCCAGTCCTAGATAGTACATCTCTAAGCATTCTTATATATGTCTTTTGGTGAGCATATGTAGATCCTTCTGTTGGGTACATATTTAGGAGGGCAATTTCTGGGAGATAGGGTATGTGTATTACTGGCTTTAGTAGATACTGCCAATATTTTCCAAAATGGCTGTGCCAATTTACTTCCACACTTGTAGTGCATGAGCGTTCCAGTTTTCATGCCTTCACCATTTTGTAGTATTGGGTTGTCTTTTCTTTCTTTCTTTTTTTTTTAAGTTAGAAAAGGATGTCACAAGTATGTAGTGGTATCTCATTGCGACTTTAATGTGCCTTTCCCTGTGACTAACAGAGTTCAGCACGCTTTATGTTTATCTTCCATTTGTATATCCTCCATAATGAAGTTTTAAAAAAATGGGTTGGCTTTTTTTCTATTTCTGCCTTAGTTCTTAATTACAAATGTGTGTGACTATTTGATTTTATACATTCTCCTCTAGCCTATAAACTCCTTAAAACTGACATCCGGTTCCTTTAATCCACAGTCTTATCTTATGTGTTTGCTAGTGCTCGGGACACAGTAGGTAATTAATCCTAATCGACAAGTAATTGAAATGGTTTGGACATGAATCCCAGAGTTGTCTGTACTATGGCATGGCTCCGCCTCTCCTTAAGTCTTCAGGAAATGGGATTATTTCTTCTTGAGACCAGCTGAGTCTGTCCAGTGCTACTGGAAAGTTGTGATGGGAAGACTGGAGGATTAGCAGTATGGGACACTTGGGGATTGGTCTCCCAGTCCCTCCTCTCACTTGCTGTGTGTCCTCCTTTATCCCCTTCCCCCAGCAAGTTATTTTGTCTATCTGGACCTTTGTTCCCCTCGATTTGTAAGGAAGATTTGGATTCTGACCTCAAGGATTGCCCTGGCTGCATCCTGGGGCCCAATGAAGCATTTCTGCTTACAGGAAAATGCTGGGAAAGTGCTGAGCTAATATCAGGGCCTGAGCGGGCTTGTCTAGAAGTGAAGAGCTGACTGATCTGGGTGGCAGGAGCTACGAGCCACATGGGCTTATTCCCGTAGCCTGAAATCAAATGAAGTTTGCCTGGTTGGATTTTGAAATTGTGTGCTAACCATGGCTTCTTTTTTTCTGTCCATTTTCTCTTTTGAAGAAGAATGTCTGTTATTCTGCGCCTATCCCCTCACTGAATTTGGGGAGCAGCTGACTTGTTTCACAGACTTACTGATAGAGGGCAATTATGCCTCAGAAAGGATTCAACCCCGCACCTCATCTTTACCTGTTTTAGATGATCTCGTTTCAATGATGAGATCTGAGACTCTGAAGTTCAAAATTAGGTAAGATTTTGGATTCGAGCTGATGCCGCGCGTTGAAACCTTGTGTGATGTTGGGATCCAGTGAAAGTATTTCGCGTGTGGGCTGGATATGAATCTTTGTGGCCTGGAGGGTGAACTGTGGTAGGCAGTATGACCCTCGCTTCCCCTAAGTTGTCCATGTTGCGATCCCTAGGGACTACGTATCTGCTCTGCACCATGCAAGGGGGAATTAAGGAGGACTTGGAATGAAGGTTACTAATCAGCTGACCTTAACATAGGTAGAAAAGGTGGGCCCAATATAATCACCAGGGCCTAAATGTGGAAGAGGTGGAAGAAACGGAGATACAGAGACAAGAGTGAGCAGGACTTGGCCCAGCGCTGCTGCCTTTGCTAATGACTAAAGAAGGCCACAAACCAAGGTATATGGATGGTCTCGAGAGGCTGGAAAAGACCAGGAAACAGCTTCTGCCCTAGGGCCTTCCAAACTGCCAGATAATAAATCTGGGCTGTTTTAAGCCACTACGTTTGTGATAACTCGTTGCAGCAGCAATAGGAAATGAATACAAGTCCCGGCCGGCAGCTGACTCCTCCAGGATCTTAGACAAGTCGTTTGATCTTTGCATTCCTTCGTATTCCTCATTTCTCAAAATAAGAACTGCCATTGAGATCAAAAGTGACAAACAGGCAGAAGTGCCTGGCACACAGGTGCGTGTTGAAGGAGAAATTTCTAGGTTCCCCGCTCTTCTCTCGGCTGGGCAGGCACCAGGAGAGAAAGCAAGGGTCAGCTGCCATTTTCCCTGGAGCGCCCTCCACCCTCCTTCCTTTGATGTATAAAGGGCTCCCTTGGGAGCTCCCCAAGCACACATTATCTGGAGCACTGCTCCTTATCTGCCTTTGGGGGGCCCACAGCTCCTCCCTCCCGACAAAACCCCTTTAGAATACAAAAGCTCTTTAGAAGGGTCCGAGACAGAGCAGAGGCAGAGCCTTGCTGGGCAAACAGGCTTTCAGAGATGAAAGAGCAGCTCAGACAGCTATGGCAGTCCAATGGCCACCATATTTCCCATTGGAAGGATCTGGTAGTGGTGCCCTGAGGTGAGGCTGGCCTATTCAAAGACCTCAGATCGCCCACAGTCCCCCTTCTTCCTACCACACACCGGAGACAACACGTCCCTCGAACATTCTAGGATTCCAACTCCTTCATTAGTTGTGTTATGAGCTTTTATTTAAAAAGCACATTTAATACAAGTATAGTTTCGCAGATACAAGTTTTCACTTTGTATTCTACAAAAGTCTTTGAATATTATTCTCTTTACAAAATGGAACCTTACAAAAATACTGACACTTTAATGTTTTTATACAGTTTTCTCTAGTTGTAGTTATTTCTTTCATTGTAAAACAACGTCTACCACAGAACTACGGTATTTTAGTTGATATTAAAAAAAAATAACTCAATGCTTTTTTAAGCAGCTAATGTAAATAACACAGGTCGAGACACAGTTTATAATCATAGTGGATATAGCTAAAATTGTTTCAGAAATAATATCTTACATAGTTAACTTTTAATGTTTTATACATTATTTATATAATATTTATATATAAAAATCATAGCTTGCTAGGAGTTGAAATGAAAGGACGGCTTCTGTAGTAAGGCTATGCGCGTGGTTGATCCATGTGGTTACACTTAGCCCTTTGAAAGGTCTGCATCCGTGATCAGAAAGCCTTTCTTCCTTCCTCCTTTCCTCCAAGGTTCAGTAGAAAGGATCCCTGTCTACTGCCTAGAGCGAGGCCTTGCTTGGAAGGACACTTACGGATAGAGGATGAGAAAAACTCTACGGAGATTTAACCCATGTGTTCTGCCCAGCAGAACCTACCAAGAACTGCCCTAGAGATCAACCCCAAGACAATAGTGCTTTACACAGCTTAGCAAGAGCAGCACCCACAGAGACCCTCGTCAGCTCCGAGATCTGGAAGGGTAGCCTCTCAGGCGTGAGACTGTCTGCTACTCTGGCTCATTCTGACTTCGAGTAGCCAAAAGCTTGGTGGGTTTTTTTCATTCTTGCCCCTTCACTCCCATGTCTCTTGTGCATAAGGCTGCTTTCCATCAGCTGGCGGCAGAGCACGCCTTGGCTCGTGTCCGGACCCTCCCGGGAAACCCTGGCGGGCACACAGCAAGGGCCTCGAGGGAGAAAGCAGTGACGGAAGCTAACTATTATCCGAGGGCGTGCAGGTGCTGGGTGACTGGTGAACACAACAGCGGCCTCCCGTAGCTGACGGTCCCCCACGACAGCAGGACGCAGCAAAAGAAGACAAAGGAGGGCCAGCACCCTCGAGCTCTTCTGAAATTGTGCTATTTGCGAAATTCACTCATCCACAAAGAGTCTCCTAATCACCAATGTGAGGGGCTGTGGTTGCTGGACTGTGGGCCAGGGGAGTGAGGGCTGAGGCCTCAGGGCTGGGAGCTGGGACTCAGGATCGAATCACCTGGCGTAGAAAACCTGCTCCTTCCTTAGATTTAACTTCCCGAACCGAAGTCACAGTACAGAATAGAGTGGTGTGGACAGAGAGACACGAGAGAGGAGCCCCCCCATGGCTATTTTCTTGATTCAGTGCTATTTCTGGCATTGTGTGCTACAATGGGAATTTGAGCTTTTTCTCACAGGCCTGGGATTCCTCGGGTCGCAAGGGTGATCGGCAGACTCTACGCAAATCATTTTTTAGTGTTTGTTCCAGAACAAGCCCGTGTTCACTAGAACATGAACACTTAAACCAATTGCACATCCAGGATTTCGGCACTTGGTGTTAATTTGCTGTTGTTTCCACATAGGTGAACGCTACCTATTTTGGAAGGCCACAAAGTAAGACTTTTTTTTTTCCTTTTTAAAATCGGTTGGGCAAAAAGTTTTTCCCTACATTCTACTGTCTGATGAGATTGAAGAGCAGCAAGAACTTGCTGTCAGCAGTCATTTCATAAAACAGCTCAGGAGGTGGGCGGCACCTACACCATGTTGTGGTGATTGTTCCTGTCAATAACATCCACAGGTGAAAGGATTTCCTTCCGGAGAGCCGAGGGAGGCAGGGAGAGTGTCGTCTTGGTCTTGAAGAGGTCGGACACAAAGAAAACCTAGAAGCACAAAATCAGACATCCGAATCAGAAATCTGGGGTCTGGGGTCTGGGGATAGGCAAAGGGAAGGTCACAGGAGCACAGACTTTGGGAAAAGGGGACCCCAAACCGTAGAACTTTGAATAAGGAAGGATCACATAAAGATCACATATATAATATATTCCAACTTGTGTTCTACAGCTAGAGAAACTGAAGCCCAGGGAAGGACAGTGACATGCCCCAGATTGCACAGCTGTGGCAGGAGTAGAACTCAGTTCTCTGGACCCTCAGTCCAGTGTTCCATATCCGAAACCCTATTTCCTTAATTTCTCAAGGCAAATAAATAGCGATGAAAAATAAGTTCTTAAACAAGGAAGCAAGTCGTAATTAGTCACATTCATTAATCCATGATACTTTCCCTTTCCCCATAAAGAAATCTAGGGTGTTGACCACAAGAGATCAGCCAACATGAATTCCTATCAGCAGGACTGGAGAAGGAAGCAGTTGTGACCATGTTTTCCTGAAAGTCCAGAGTGTTCAACAATTTGATGGGGGTGAAGGAGCTGGGGTTTTGTGGCTGAGGGAGAGTCAGCAACTAACCCGGGGGAGAGGTCAATGAAAACTCCTATCGCTCCTTCCCAACGTCCTTCCTCCTTGTGAACAAGACCTCACACAGTCTTAGAATCACTGAGGAACATTCACTGAACATCCAACATGTAGGGCTACGGGGATGGCTCATGCGTAGTTCCTGTCTCAATCAGTCGATGACGACAGATTCAAGAACTTGATGAGTTGGTATAGTAAGAAAACTTTGTGCTTTGTATTAGATGGCAAAATAAACATGCAGGCATCCTTTTCAGCCACTCAGCAACAGGAGTTTCTATTGAGTAAACCATAAGAGGCAGCTATCAGTCACATCCTTTAATAGGAAACACATGCCCAGGTTTCAGAATGGAGACTAGAACACCCTTAACAATTTCCTTATGTCTAGCAGCTTTCTGGATTAAGATATCCTTGTCCTGCAGCGGGTCATGCGCTCACTAATGGTGATGGTACTGTGACTTCAACACAGTATAGGCTGGCAAGTGACGTTCTTAATTTAATAAGACTTTGTCAACACCAAGGTTTGGAGCAGCCAAGGCCTGGCCATCATAGGGACTTGGATCACCTGCTGAACCAATTTCCAAAATGTCCTTTCTGGAGAAATACAGCAATCAACAAAAGGGCCCCAAAAATCACAGCAAGAAACTGGCGATGACGGTTATTCAGGAGCTCAAATGACTAGAAGACAAACGGGAAGCAGAGACTCACCAGCCACGACAAAACTGTGACACCTTTTGCATTTTGTACCCAGGTCACAGATCACCTACTCAAACATTTGCAGTCCAAGAGCTACTCCATTTTACAAAGGAAAAAAATGAAGCCTTCTGTCCCTTTCCTTTCCAAGGAGGTATCAACAGTGAAAGAACTAAGAGCCAAGGCAAGAAAAGATTTGGACCCAACCCTGCTGGGAGGTTCTAGGCCCCTGGGCCGGGGATCCTTTATACACATCTGGAGAAGAGGCTTTCAAGTGCTCCTGGGATGAGGAAATACTAAGGAACACAATTAAAGTTAAACGCGGAGACAAACTTTCAACTCTTGGCTGACAGGTACAGAGTCAGTGTCCCCACCTCTACCGGGAAACTACCCTCCCTTCCTCCTTAACTTTGTCTTTGAGGGTGTCTTCAATTAACCCCACCATGGCTGACTCCCAGCTGCACTTGATCCTGCCCAGCAGCTGGCCTCACCAAATAAGGTCTCTTACTGCTCCCCGTTTCTCAGAGATCTTTCTCCCAGCTTCACTCCACCTGCTGAAGACAAACACAGCAGGGGGCAGTCTGCCAGCCCCCATCAACGTCTTCCCTTCAAGATTCTGACACCGCCTTCATCTACTGGCTCATTTCCCAGTTTAATTTTCAGAGCTCGTATCTATTGCCTGTTAAAGTTTCTGTTTCCCAGCTGCAAGATGGGGATAATATCGAGGTTCAAGGCAATAATGTACTCGAGGAGACCTAAACCTGAGTCTGGAATATAGTTCAATAACAAAATGTTCCTTTCGGGGCGCCTGGGTGGCTCAATGGGTTGATCCTCTGCCTTCGGCTCAGGTCATGATCTTAGGGTCCTGGGATCAGGCCCCACGTCAGGCTCTCTGCTCGGCAGGGAGCCTGCTTCCTCCTCTCTCTCTCTCTCTCTGTGCCTCTCTGCCTACTTGTGATCTCTGTCAAGTAAATAAATAAAATCTTTTAAAAAAAAATGTTCCTTTCTGTAATGCTCTGGGCCCCAAAGTAAAGACCTAACGGACCTTGAGTAAGTCAAGCCCCTCATGTGACCTTGCTTGTCAGCCTTTCTCCCTAGATGGGAGGCCTCTTGGGGATGGAATCCGGGCCCTAATGATCCCACATCACCCATAACACTTAGCATTGGCCCTTGCCCACAGGAGGGGCTCCGTGTTTGTTGTTGAATTTCTAAACTGCTCTCTACTGGAAGCAAGCACTCTAGCCTTCCATCTGATGGGCACAGGCAAATGCCCTGGACTTGTGGGGCACCACACACTCATACCCTGCATGTATACAGCCAGGCAGCGGGATGAAAAGTTGAGTGAGGTCCGGCAGAATCCCCCTTTAAGCTGCATTTCGCTTTCAGCGCGGCTTGAGCTTACACAAACACTTTTTTGGGATCATGAAACCCAATCCTGTCAGGACTCAAAACAGGGCTCAGTCTTTCTAACGCCTGAACAGCAGAACACAAAAAGGACTAGCAGAAGTGAAAACTTCGCTAGGAGCAGTTCCATTTCCTGCAGAAGGTGATCTCCACCCAAAAAGAAAACCCAGAGGCCCAGGTGGAGAGGTAGCTATCTGATGTCTAGGGAACCGCTCTCAGCCCACAGCCCTGGTCCACAGATCTCTCTGTAGGAAAGAGCGCAGTAGGTAATAAATGACAGTGTCGGCAACCAGAAATCTACACCCTAAGCAGCAAGATCAGCTCTTGCTTACGCTGCCCGAAGCATTTGCCTTCAATTCCATTTCTCTGATTCTTTGCATTTTATAAATTGCTTTTTTCACACCGAACATCTGCTCTGTGCCAAGCCCTGAGATTAGAAAGACAAATACACATAAGAGTCCTTTGCCCTCCAAAAGCTCGCAGGGCAATGAGGGAGAGATCCCGGCAAACAGACAGCTACAATGCAGTGTTAAAGATCATGACAGAGGGAAGCCGGGGTGTTGAAGTCGCGCAGAGAACGTGGCATCTAACCCAGACTGAAGCGGACAGGAGGAGGCTTTACAAGGCTTCCCCTAAGAAAGGTGTATTTGAGCTGAGCTCGATAAGGGTAAGTACGAGTTAGCAGGTGGTGAACGCCAGGAATGTTGCTCCAGGCAGAGGAGCACAGGAGAGGGGACAGCATGTTCAGGAGCTTCAGGAAGGAAGCTCAGTCTGGCTTCGGCCAAGCGGTCAGTAAAGCTGAAGACGAGAGAGCCAGGTCTCAAGAAGCCTCCCAGGACAGGTTAAGGAATTCGGACCTTATCCTGGAGGGCCTCAGGAGCCGCTGTCTAGGCGTTTATGGGCAAGAAGCATGGTGAGAAGACAGTAGCTGATAGGCAGAAGCAGTCAAAAAGGGCACGGGGAACCTGAAGGCAAGGGCGCCAGGTAGGTCCTGCAGCATCTCGGGGAGGATGAGTCCACGGCATGGTTGTGGTACAGGCCAAGAAGACACAGTTTTCTGAGCCATTGAGAATGGACTGCGGTTGACAGAGATGCTGTGTACCCGTGTAAGTGGTTATGTGCACAGGGGAGGTGGTACTTTCCTTTCGAGTTCTGCATTAACTCTAGAAATCTTTGCACTTGTTCCCACCAAACCTCTTAAGGTCTACTAGGGAAGGAAATTCCAGCTCTGCTTTCCTCCACCTTCGAATATTCAAGGTCCCTCTTGCAGTATCTTGGGGAAGTGGTTCTGACCTTCTCCTGAGTCAGAATGGCAGGCTATTCTGTGACCTAAGGGTGCAAGGTGACCTGATGGGACCCAAGCCATCAGGATGGTGGGGTCCTTTAAGTGAGAGCAAGACTACATGCAAACAAGGCAATCCGAGGCGAGAAACGCCATTCACGGTTATGAGGGGGTAAGAAGCATACAGGGAGTCTCCTTGCCAACAATGGCTGTCTTTACTGGACTATCGCAGGCTTGCAACCAGCTCTGCCCACTAGAGCAAGACAGACTAGCCTTCAAACCCAGGCTCTGCCATTTTCAGTAAAATACCTAAATGAGAGACCCAGTACCCACCTCCAAGCATTACTCTAAGGACGTGTTATAACAAAAGACATAAGCATGACAACGTGCCTGGGGCCCTGTCACTGGCTTGTGTGTTCAGTGCCTATCCATACAATGTCACTTCTCCTCCCCCGCCCTTTGTCGGGGAAGGCAACAAACAAGAGAAGGCGCTAGGAAAGAAGGAAAAGGAGAGAAAGAGGGAGAGAGGAATGAATCAGAATTATAAGCCAACAGGTAGAAGTCAAGCCAGACAGGAAGACCATAGGCAGGTGGGAGTTTTCCAGAAGGCAGATAGAATCTGATCGCTAGGTCCTGTAATTTCTGAGGCCATTTTGGGGAATGAGTCAGCACAATCAAAAAGGAAGATGCCGTTGATGTTCTGTCGCTGGCACTTACTGGCTCCAAGAGACGCCAAACCCCCGGGAGCCCACACAGTCCAGTGCTGCTGGGGTACTGCCTGGCTGGAGCTCACCAAGAACCAAGGCGGCCAGGAACAAGCATCCTGGTCTACTGCCAGGTTTCCACTCCCGCTGCTGCGAATGGCCAGCTCAGCAGATGCGGAAGGTCATGTTGTTAAGAGTTGCTTATGGTGACAAAATTGTTCTTTACGTGTTCCTGGGGTCCTTGCGTGTGTCGACTTCTGAGAATGTGTAAGTGAATGCCTTGAAAAGAGCAATCACATCCTCAGACATTGAGGTTTTTAGAAGCCTGCCCACCACCCCCCCCCGCCCCCCAGGTGAGCTTAGATGCCAGCTCGGGGCAGATAAATAGAAAAGGAGAAGAATGTTGGAATCTTACAACCAGAAGAAAACGGCAAGTTGTCCATTCTAGTATTTCTCAGAGTGTCATCCTCAGAGCATTATTTCAGAATCAGCTGGCGGCCTCTTGAAAAAGCAGAGGCCCGGGCCCACCGGCAACCTACCGGGAGTGTGGCCTGGAACAGGCATTTAGAGATCCTGTAGGTGTCTGCTACACAGACTCCAGTGAGGAGAACCACTGGACACTGGGTACAGATGAGCAGATGGGCTCAAACACGACCTCTGCTATTGAGTGGCTGAACGTCTTCCACATCTTGCAACTGCTTTGAGAGCCGCTCCTTTATCTGTACACTGGATTCTGAGATACCTTCCCCAAGCTGCCCGTATCTTCTCTTTGCTACCCACGCAACTTTCAAAGACCTGCCATCTTAGCACTAGGCATAGGTTTTCAGGCATAATGCTGCAACAAATTTCCACTTTAGACTATGACCTACTCAAACCCATGAACTACTCAGAGCCCAGGAACTATAGCCCTCAATAAATTTGAATCCACCCAGATGCGAGGATAGAGACCATGTGCTGCTCCCCGCCCCACTTTTTTTTTTAAGACTTTATTTTTAAGGAATCTCTACACCCAACCTGAGGCTCAAACCTACAGCCTTGAGATCAAGAGTCCCAGGCTCCAACGACTGAGCCAGCCAGGCACCCCTGTGCTGCTCCTTTTGCAGACATCCCCCATGCCTTGGCCCCTGGATTTCCTTTTGGCATTCTGCTCTATCATAACAAACAATCTCCTAGATTAAAGGAATCATTTTCTCTGTAGGAGAAAGCCTCGGGACCTGGCTCACCCTCATGCCCTAAGGGTAAGTGTTGTTTAAAGAAAAGCCATCCTGGGCAAGCCCTGTCTTTTGACTAAATGAGAGTGACCCAATTGCAGTCATCACTTCTGACCTCAAAAAAGGGCCTCCAGTGGCTTTTGGCACTGGGAACCTGCCAGCACCACTGTTGAATAATTTCCTGGTCTATCTGTGAGGGAACTTGACAGGGTGGAAAGAGTGTCTCGTTCAGAGTCAGACAGCAGGATCTGGTCCCCAAACTGCTCCTGCTGTGTCACCCAGGCCAAGCCACACTCTTCTCAGGGCTTGAATTTATCCAAAGCGAAGAGTTTTGTGACTTCAGATGATGGATCTGCCCTATACTTGAGTGCAAACATTATTTAAAAATTCACCTTCCCATAGTTATTGTCAGGTTTCCATGGAAGAATTTATGTGAAAACACTTCCTATCCATCAAGGGTCATTCAAATGCTGCCTCGGTTACCATGATTCATGGCCATCCTTGCTACTGAGGGATGTGGAGGAAGTTAGTCCCACAAAAAGAAGGAGGGCTCGGAGCAGCAGAGAGAGGGTGGGGGCCGTTGTGGAGGAGGAGAGTGATCGGTGGCTGTCTGGGGCCTTCTGGGAAGGCACTTCTAGGTTATGATGAAAGAGGGTTTCTGAGAAGGGGGAGCACCGGGCTGACAGCTCTGCTAGTGGGGTGCTAGTTCCAGCAGGAGCCAGCGCTCAGGAACACCATACAAAAGGATGATAGAGGCTGGAAAGAGGCAGGGCCCTCACTCCCAGAAGTCCTACAAATGATGCTTTCTAGGATCAGAAGACACACTGTATTCTCACTGTTCTTTTCCATCCCTGTGTCTCTGGAACATTCCTCCTATGTGAAATGCCTTTCCTTCTCTTTTGCAGCTCATAGAAAATGTCCCCTCATCAAGGTTCCATCTCAAAGAATTCTTTCTAGCCTTCCACCACCCTCAGGAAGAACCAACTATCCCCTCTCATGTGTCCCCATGGTCCCCAGTAGATCAGTGTTTTTCAAACTACATGGCATAAGTCATTAGTAAGTTATAAAATCCACTGACTGCTTTTTTAAGGGTTGAGTAAAAAAATACTAGAATGTCTCACACACAGTGAGGGTAAGTCTTATCTGGTGAAACGTTTCAGTTATGTGTCGGTGCCTCTACTGGCTTATGATGGAAAATGTTTTTCTTATCATGGATCACGGTCAAGTCTGGGAAAGCTCCGCATGAAAGCTCTTTAAGGACCAGCTCTTCTTATCTCCAAATCTTGAAGACAAAATATAGTACCTTCCCCATGACACATTCCAGCTGGGTTGCACGGGCCAAGCATGAGCATCTTTAATTCACTGAATCCTCAGTCCAAAGACTGTGGGAGGAGCTACTATCCCCATATCACACATGGGGGAAAGGTGGCTGAGAGGAAGTGATGTGCACAGTATGCCTAATTAGCAGATGGCTAGTGAGACTCCCCTCCTGGAGTCTCTGCCTCATCATTCGTCCCACTCATCTCAGCAGCGCAATGAGAAAGGGGAATTGAGAAGGACACTGCTGAGGGTGGAGGACAGATTCATCATCTGTTGGGGTCAACGTTTGTCCCCACTTTTGCTTCCTTCTCTGTCCCATATCCACAGTCTTGGCACCCGTACCCACACAAGAGTAGGGGCCCCTGGGAGGCAAGGTCAGCCCCAGGGCCTACTGGGCAAAGACCTAGACTTTTTGCTGGGCCAAAAAGAGACTCGCAAGGTCATTTCATCCATTGTCCTGTGCCCGGGCAGCAGTGGGATAAATCCAATGGGAATAGATGGGAATCTTCCCTTAGAGAAGGAGATCTCAGATTCCTGACATAGACCAAGCACGTTTAGAGTTCACAGTCTTAGTCTGGTGAGATAGGATTAGGAGGGCCAGGATCTGGTCCCAGCTCTGCCACTGTGTGTCCTTGGGCATGTCACACCCTCTCTGCACCCATTTGCTCTTGAAGGGGTGTCACTACGGAGCTCTTCTTCACACTTCTGTTCTTGCTTGTCTGCTCTCCCAAGGTCACCTCACTGGGGCAGAGACAAAGAACACCCTCGCCCTTCCCTACATCCTGGAGGAAGACAGCAGCACACAAAAGAGCAACCGCTAGCCGAGCTACACCCCCAGGGAAGAGGAAAACCAGGAAAGACTCTGCTGTGTGTTTATGACATTCGACAGCAGCTGCTTCCTCTGCAGAGCCCACAGCAATGGCGGCCTGGCCCTGCCCTGACCCCTCCCAGGGCCCCGTAATTTGCCATCTGCGAGAGGGTCAGGGAGGAGGTGACCAGATAGGCAAGTTGTCACCAGACAGGAAATGAACTGATGTTTGTTGCCTCGTCTGAGTCCCTGGGTTACTCCAGGGGTGGGTCAGCTAAGCCCAGCTGTAGAACTCCAATGTTGTTGGTAGGGATGACTGGGTGTGTGTGTGTGTGTGTGTGTGTGTGTGTGTGTGTGTGTGTGTGTGTGTGTGTAGATAGGCAGGAGGGGGACTATGAGGGCCAGTATGTGCCTGTGTTTGCATTGGCCTGTCTGTCTGGCGTGTCTGAGCTCCTCAGTGCCTGTGAGAGAGAGAGAGAGAGAGAGGAGGGCTGTCTATGAGTCTGGGTCTTACTGGGTCTGTCCACGTGCCTCTGGATCTCTCCACCTCCGTCCATGTACATGAAGATGAACATCAGTGCACAGGCCTATCCGGCCCTAGGTGCCCACGTTTTTGTTCAGTCCCTGACACCACAGAGGCTCTCTGTGACGAGTGCCATCATCTTTCCTCTTTGGAAAGGGTTTGAGTGAACAATGGGGAGAGGAAACTGAGTCAGCTCCTGCTTGACACGTGGTTTCTGTCTAGACACATGTGCTTGCTAGGATAAGGCTTAGTCTCCACAGACCTGGGTGAAAGTGCTTCGCTGTCACAACCTGTTGCCCAAGGCTCTCCAGTGACTCAGCCAACATTCTAGGGTGATACCCTGTACCCACTGGGGACTTATAGACAAGTCCCCATCCCCAGAGAGAGGCCCCCTTCACAGACACTGCAGGGAGATGGGTCCATCTGAGAAGGGAGGTCAAGCTTAGTTACTACAAAGTCAGCTATGCCTCTGAACTTCTGTGGAAGAAGGTCACAGAGGGGCCTGCAACACGCATTTGCCCAGATGAGGAAACCAGGCTCCAAGGGGAAGTGTCTGGCCTGGGGTCAGAAGCTCATTCATGACTCATTCTTTAACCTCAGCTAATCAAGCATCTATGGTGTCC
Organism: Lutra lutra; assembly: GCF_902655055.1. Classification (NCBI taxonomy): domain Eukaryota; kingdom Metazoa; phylum Chordata; class Mammalia; order Carnivora; family Mustelidae; genus Lutra; species Lutra lutra. The sequence goes on along the minus strand of NC_062281.1, from coordinate 151,968,788 downwards.
ACCCCTCACTAAGCCTGAGGACGAATCCGCAGAAGGTGAAGCCATGGGTTCTGCTAATAAGACAGTGGTTCTCTAGCTGGGGAGACAGACATTTGGGCAGGCAACCACACAATAAAACCAGGCTGAAGGCCACAGCAGGAAAATCACACAAAGGGTCAAGGGAGCAGGAGGAGAAAGACAATTCTGTCTTCAGGGAAGAGGGAGGAGAAGGTGTGGTAGACGAACAACGGACCCCTGAAGATGTATGTGTCCTAATCCCCAGGACTGGCCATTATGTCACCTTCTATGGCCAAACAGGCTTTACGGATGCAACGAAGTTAAAGACCTCAAGATGGGCAGATTCCCCTGGATTAACCAGGCAGACCCAGTGAGTCACAGAGCCGTAAGAGGGAGGCAGAGAGTCGGAATCTCAGAAGATGTGGTGATGGAAGCAGAGGCCAGAGAAAATGAAAGAAAGATCTGAAGAGGGAGGAAGGGGCCATTGGCTAAAGAATGCAGGCAGCCTCCAGGAGCTAGGAAAGTCAAAGAAACAAACTCTCCCTCGAGCCTCCAGAAGGAACATAGCCTGCCAATACCTTGATCGTAGTCCGGTGAGATCTATTTTGTAATTCCAAACTCAAGAACTGCAAGAAAGTAAATTTGTGTTGTTTTAAGCCACTGTAGTTTGAGGTAACTGTTGCAGCAACAATATGAGAAACACAGAAGGTTCCACCAGCGATGGGGTGAAACCAGAGCCATGCTCTGTCAAAGGGGGGCCGCCATTGAAGACGGGCGCTCAGGGGGTGGGAAATGGTGAGAAGTCTGGTGTGCTTGGAGGTGTGAGGGGTGCAGAGAGGAGACCAGACCCTTCAGGCCCTTGGATCTCACAGTGCCGGCTCTTGCTGGCCCTTGTCGAATGCCTGCGGACAACCCTGGCTCCTCTATCTTCTCTTCATGGTACTCAATCCTTCTTGTCCCTTCCTCATCTCTTTAGAGAGGACAATCATGGCTACAGGGTAGGACAGCATTTTCAAGGGACTGAGGATGATCTGTGAAAAGGGCTTATCATGGGCGACACACAGAGCTCTCAATACGTGTTTGCGAATATTACTTCTCTGTTAAGGTGATGGGGAGTCCAGTGAAGCCCGGCTCGGTGATGGGGCAGAGGGAGAAAGGGATTCCGGGGTTCCTGGCACCCAGGCAGCGGCCTGATACCATCCTATGCTGCCTCCTCCAGGTGTCCCTCACCAACCCCAGGAGACACACCCCATGCTCCGTGTCCATCAGTATCCATATCCATATCCATATCCATCAGTACAGCCACATTCAGAGATGAGCGCTGGGCTTTTCCTGGGATTCACTGGGACAGCCAGCCTTGGTTCTTGACGGGGAGTTTCTGCCACAAGACCCAAATGGAAGGGAGGCCACGGACTTTGGCCTAGGCTGCAAACGCCACGCTGCACCACTCCAAGAGAGCACCTGAGGCACTGTACCACCTGTGGGGCCATAGCCTGCCACCTACCCCCTCTTCCAGTGAACACAGGGTGCTCACAAGGCCTCTGGATTGCCCAGACCCCTCTCCAGCTCAGGCCAGGGTTGAACTTTGGTTGTCTTCCTCACACTCAAAGCCAGAACAACAGCTCTGGCGATGGGCAATCACCCACTGGCTTCCCTCCTCCAAGGTGAGCACTCTTGAGCTCTTGGGCTAACTCGGCACGGTGTCTTACCCTGGCCCCTCTGATGTCATCCGTGAAGTGGATGGCTCAGCGCTGGGATGCCAAGCCTGTCAGGACCACGAGCTCCTGAGTACCGGGCTGGGTGTTAGGCATTTTGGAGAAAAATGGTAAATAAGACCAAACCCCTGCCATCATGTATTCCCAGCTAAGTAGGCAAAAGACAGGGAAAGATATTTATCATTCTTTTCCAAACGTCCTTACATTGTCAAACAGGCTCTTAAACTCAAAGCGATGGTAAGAACCTGGGTGGCTTAGTTGTTTGAGTACCCGACTTTGGCTCAGGTCATAAACCCAGGGTCCTGGCACACATCAGCCCCACATTGGGCTGCCTACTCAGCGGGGAATCTGCTTCTCCCTCACCCTCTACCACTCCCCTTGCTTGTGCTCACTCTCTCTCTTTCTCTCTCTCTCAAATAAATAAACTCTTAAAACAAAACAAAACAAAACAGAAAAACTTGAAGCAATGACCAGAGCCTCGGTGGCTCAGTCAGTTGAGCATCTGCCTTTGGCTCAGGTCATGATCCCAAGGTCCTGGGCTCGAGTCCCACATTGGGCTCCTTACTCAGCGGGGAACCTGCTTCTCCCTCTCCCTCTCCTGCTCCCCCTGCTTGTGTTCTGTGTCAAATAAATAAACAAAATCTTTTTAAAATAAATAAATAAATCAACCCAAAGCAATGACCAGATCAGCCCAAAGGGTAGGGAAGGGCCCTGTGACACCCTTAAACGACACTCCTGAAGCAGGTGTCTATGCTGTTCTGCCTCAGGTTGCCTCTGGCTGCCCTTCAGCTCCAGCGACCATCCTCCCTTGCCCAGTGCACATGGCCAAGGTCTAGAGTCAGGGGGCTTGTGGGGGCAGCCATCGACCAGTTCTGACCTTGGACGACTTGGCTTATCTCTCCGAGGGGCTTTACAATCACTACTACCAAATTCCTATCCTGTGCTACAGTCAGCCAGAGCCAAAGAGGATAAAAGTCAGACCCGTCACTTCCCTCCTTGAAAAAAAACCCTGGTCCTCCTGGACACCATCTCACTGCCCATGGAGAGTGCAACGGGATATGCAAGAGGACAGCAAGGAAGGACCCCCAGCACCTTTTTAAATTGGGGGTGCAGGAGACTCGAACTAAGGCAGCCGAGCACGGAAAAGGAAACGCAGCAGCAGGCCGTCTGCCTGCCGAGAGCACAGTTCAGAAGGGCCCAGTCAGCAAAGGCTGACCCTTCCCTGCAAACACCCGACCCCTGTTGTCCCTGCCCATTAAAAAGCCAGTGACAGCTGTTCTCATTAACGGTTTGCTCCCACAATTTCTCTCCCCTTAGCCTTGACTGAAAAAAAAAGAAAAAGAAGAAGAAAGAAAGTAATGAATAAAACCATCGAAACAGGCGGTCCCTTGGCACGCAGCTCAGATGCGACTTTCTGCGTGTCTGCGTGGTGCCCACTCTGGTAGCCCCGGGCCCCTGCCCCCTCCCTCCATTCCTGCTGCACCCCGCATCAGCCCCTCTCCCCCAGGCATCCTGTGGGTGTCTCTGTGAGGCCCCCTGCTGCATTCTAACTCCTGTCCTGGCTGGCGGTGCAAGCCACTAGACTGGGGTTTCCTTGAGAGCAAGCGCCCTGCCTTACTCATCCTCTGCCTTCAAGAGAATGTCCCTTGTAGTGTTCACAAGGAAGACAGCCACCCACTGACCCCTACTTTTTGTTGATTAAAAAACACGTTTACTTATTCTGAGCTAGATTCCCTAAATGGTGAAGGCAGGGAGAGCAACATGTACGTTTCACCTATGGTCCCTGTCCCCGGGCAACTTGACAGTCTCAGGGGAGAGACACATCAGCAACCTCAGCACAGGGCGACAGACACCAGCAGAGGAGACTGGGAGAGGCTATCGTCGGGAGACACAGGGCCACGGCCAGGCTCAGAAAGGAGGAAAGGCCGGGGGCTCGTCTAGATCTCTGGATTGTTCATGAGTCCTATAGTGGGTGGGGCAAGGGTGATACAAACAACACAACCCACATGTGTGGTGCCTAAACACCCAGCCATTACTGAGCCCTGGAATTCCCACGGGCCTGGCATGAGCTCCCCTGAGTGGGGCCCGGGAAGGCACGGGGTCAGAGCAGGTGCTCTTGGCATTTGCTGAATAAGCCCCACAAAATTTCGCAGGTGAGAAAAACAGATTCTTGAGGAGACGGAGGCATACGGAAGTGAGCTGCCTCATGCTGCACTCACCGAGAGGCAGGAGTGAAATGTGAGAAAAGGGTAACCTGGTCACCTGGGGCAAACGAGAACCTGGCCCATCCCAAGGCCATTCTCTAGGCCCTTCTCTTGGTGGACAAGGCCCTTCAGGCTAGCCAGGGTAGGGCTCGGCCTTGACCAAACCCCTCTTCTCTAGCCAGCACCAAGTTTAGACTTTGACCAAGTCACCCTAAGGTCACAGTGGGAAGGGGAGAAGTTTCCAAGAAGCTGAGTTCTAGTGAATTTTAAGTGTCCACCAAAGCAGCACGTGAGCACCAAATGAGTCAGGGACCCAGACTCTGCTAGTCACTTGACATGTGACCTGGGGCAAGTTTCTTCCCCCCTCAAACCCTAAATGTTTTCATCAGTAAAGTCAGCAAGGTGGACATAAGATCTCATTCAGCTGCAACGTTTTATGAGCCATGGTTAGAGAGAAGAGGACTTTTAGATTCTGCCGAAGGAAAACTCACAGGCTGGAAGGAAACAGAAAGTATCGTCCTTTTACTGAAGGGGTCTTGGGGTGAGGGGACCCTTGATACACCATGAAGAGAAAAGAATTGAGAGCTTGCTAGTTTTGGTCACCGGGCTGGAAACATGGAACAAGCAAGCCATCTGGGGCTTTGCTTGTGGACCAAGAACAAGATGCTACTCACTATGCAGCAGGCCACCAGGGCTCCTTGAGCAAATCCCGCCAGCACATCACTGGGATGGTGCTTGTGGTCAGACACACGCGACAGTCCTGTGTAAAAGGCCATCATGATCAGGGTGAACTGCAGGAGGGGCCGGAGCAGGCGGGCCCCTCGCCAAGTGAAGCGGGCCTGCAGGTACAGCTGGAGAGGGGAAAGAAAAGGAACAGACACTAAGTGCATTAGAAGACCAGGTCGAGACCCACTCTGTTTCCACTCAATGGAACCATCTAGACCTTTGGTGACATGGTGTGTAAAGAGCATTCGACTTGGATATGACCTCAAGTTACTCAAACCTGGAGCCTTAGTCCCCATACAAAAACAAAAAGTACAAAAAATGAGAAGAGCCAAAGAATGCCCTAGAGCCCACTGCCCGGCACATTCTAGACACTTCATGAACGTGTGTTCCCTTTCATCTTCTTCATGGTTAAACTAATGAAAGCACAGTAACCAGAGGAGTATAGGTCTCTCTTCTGCAATCCTTGACGACTCATGCACTGCATTTGTGTGTTTCCCTGGACACTAGCATGGTGCCGTCTATATGCTACTTATTGCTTAGGACCATCTTGGAAAGAAATGCAGGACTGATAGAGGAGGTTCTCGTGACAGTCAAAAAGGGATGTTTCTAATTCAACAGAAAGCACCTCTACCAAAGAACAAGTTTCTAAGTCACCACTCCCAGCTATGGATTTTTGAGTTCAAATATAAGGAAACACATAAAGCAAGCAGACAATGCCAGAGAGCTTTCACACAGAGGCTGACAGACACTGGGCTGGGTGGGGTAGGAGAGTAACCTGAAGAAAAATGGAAGAACAAAAAAACCACCTCTGGCCGAAGCAAAGAAGTTGAAATGACGTCAACTGAGCATTGTCCCTCAGAGTTATCTTGCTGCAGTTTCCGTTCTAACCTCTGGGCACAATCTACTTCCCAGGTTCCTGTGGGAACTTGGGAAATGAGGGGGAAAAGGCAACTGGACAAGGGGAACTTCCGACAACAAATCAAAGGCAGGCACTGGGGGAGACCAGGAGAAAGGGGAAGAGAGTGGAGGGGAGGAGCCGATGGCCCCAAGATAGACCTGGGACAGCGGCAGAGGCTGGGCTCAGCCCTTCCTGAGACAAAGGAACACCTTCCCTCTGGAGGACAGGATGGAGCTAGCCAGTGGCTGGACTTGAGTAGAAAGACAAGTGGAAGTTTCCGGAGCCACCCTTGCCAGTGAGGGAAGACTGCCGAGCTCTGAATTCTCAACTAAGGGGAAGACAGTTTCAAAACCCAGGCCTACACAACAGCAGACAACTTTATAATCATGATGAAAGTCTACGAATGCATTCTTGGGCAATCTAAGAATAAAAAATGAAAAATAATAATAAAGAATGCACTGAGGTTAGCTGCTAAACAAGCAATAAAGATCGACAGTTTCTTGTATGTAAAATATAACCAGTTAAAAATCTAAAAGAAGAGGTAAAATACTCGCAGCAGCCAAGGTGATTTGATAAACAGTAATCACCCTACCACAAACTACACAGGACCCTTTCTGAAGTAAGGGACATAAAGGACACGTTGAATAGACAGCTAGAATTTTTATTTATAAATACTCAGCTTGTAAGCTCATAAAGTTGATAGGTAAATCCCATCCGAATCCTAGGGACATCTTAAAAAGATTTGGAGAAAAAGACTTGAAAGAAATTCTGCTAGGAATAACCTAAAAGGCCCAAACCATACAACTAGCCAGAAAAGAAACACAAATAAGCCCGGGACTCCAACAGATGCTAAGGACACAGAAATGGGAAGCCATAATTCCTGCCCTACAGAGCATTCATTCGTTGGGGGGAATCCACGAACATGAGCAAGGGCACTTACAGGCTTCCTAGGAATTATGAAGAAAATTCTGAAACCAAGGTCAGTTACTAAGGGGAAGGGACACTTGGCTTAAGTCCTAAAGATGCATCTGCTTTTGCTAGGAGTTGAGGGGACAGTGGGGAGGGGTGTGTATCTAGGCAGAGCAACCGCTTAGAAGCCAGAGTTCTGGAGAACCTCACAGCTTTCGGTACAGCTGAAGAGGGTGTACAGGGTGGGGATGGGGGGGCTGATGAGCCACAGAGCTACAGAGGCAAAGGGGGGGCTCAGGAAGGGTGTGGATATCAAACTAAGGAACCTGACTTTTACTTAGTAGGTCAGTCTTTCCCAAACCATAGTCCGTGGAATACTAAGAGTCTTTTAACAAGATGGTAAATGCTCCATAGGAAATCCTTACTTTCATCACCAACAATACTTATTGACGTTTACAGGGTAGCTACCTGCTGAATCACAATTGGGAAATGTTATTACAAGCAAATGGTGAAAAATTACATGATTTTAAGCAAGGCCATCAGTACCATAACAAATAACCTGCAGGTCAAAGGTCTGCACGCCCTCGTTTGTGCAGAAATGAGCCAGCAGTAGATTCTGTAATGGAGAATCAAAAGATCCTTTCCTTCAAGGAGTGGGGATGGGATGACGCTGGCGTAGCTCCCACTTAACACAAGTCTTGGGGCAAAAAGCAACCATCCGGGGCGCCTGGGTGGCTCAGTGGGTTAAAGCCTCTGCCTTCGTCTCTAGTTGTGATCCCGGGGTCCTGGGATCGAGCCCAGGATTTGGGCTCTCTGCTCGGCGGGGAGCCTGCTTCCCCCTCCCACTCTGTCTGCCTCTCTGCCTACTTGTGAACTCTGTCTGTCAAATAAATAAATAAAATCTTAAAACAAAAAACCAAAAAAACAACCATCCGTTTGCCAGGTCGGGGACAGAAAGAACGCCAGGTGCTCATCAGAAAAACCTCACTGAGCCTTTGGTTTTCTCACAAATAATCTGCAGATCCTCAGAAAATGCTCATTTAAAATCCTCCAACTCCTCCCCGCCCCTCTGTATAGAGGTTAGGTCATGGACCTTGGCAGTCAGGGTGGGGCAGAGGAAGGGTGGGTTTCCCGACCGGACATGGCACACATCTCCCCTTCCACTGACTCAGATACTTAAGGCTGGAGCTTAAGGAAAGAAAATAAATAAATAAATACAGGAGAGGAACTTGGGGAGAGAGGAAGAGAACAGTCATCAGAAGAGCTTCAGGAAAGGAGTGCTTATGAATGAGAAAGGAGAGGGGCCTTGGGAAAAGAATGCCTTGGGGAAGCAGTCAGATGTGGAACAGTCAGCCCCCACTGAAGCTTGCTCCTTGCTACAGTCAGTAACAAACACATCGATCCCAGCTCAGGGTCTCAGGATTGACCTCAGCCGGCGTCTGCAGCTGGGGCTTCAGGGCAAAGCAGAGCAGCAAGAAGAGGGTGAATCTGGGGGTGAAACGGCCCCAACGCTACCACTTCCTAAGTGGGTGGTCCCTCAACTTCTCATCTGAGAAACAGGTACAAGAGTGTCTCCCTCTCCGGGTTGCCAGGATCAAAGGGACTCCCAGGACCAGGCACTCAATGGGCTCTTTAGAAATCCTATCACCCTTTGCCTTGGTGAATGAGATTTACTCAATGGCTGTGGTTGATTTCACTAAAACAAGTAGATTACTAAAGCAAAGATTGGGCAATGACCCTCCACGTGGTGCCTACTTCTCATCTGAGAAGATGGCCACAACGGACTTTGAGGTTGACCAAAGGATCGAGTAAGTTCTTCTGTGCCCCACCCATCCTACTGCTAAATGGATTGGCTTTTGCTGGTTCATAGCCCAGTTCTCGTGAGGCTCTCCATACTAGAGGCCTGGGCCTCACCATCACCAGAGAGAACTTTCTGGAGCACCCTCCTGCCTTGGAAACCTGCACCAGGGGACAGGACAAGGGGCAGGCGACTGCATTCGTTCCCATTTCACCAGAGGAAGTCACACTCCTGACCACAATGATACTGTGGCCCATGTCCCAGACCAAATAGTAAGGAGACTTGCTGGGACTCAGAATTTCTGCAGGGGCTTCTGGGAAGTCCTAGGCATCCTGCAAAAGGGTGGTTAGGAAAATGGTAAGCAGAACTGGACAAAACCATAAAGGCTGAATTGCTGTGACCTCTCATAGAGGTCAAGACTTATCTGTCTTTACTTCCCCAGCTGCCTGAAGGTCTCTGGGCTGGGGGAATCCACTTCTAAGCACCCGTGTGACATCGCAGAAAAGGGTCTGATTTGCAATCAGAGCAAAACTAAATTTGAATCTTTTCTCTGTTCCATGCCACCTAAAGGACCCTAAACAAGTCACTGTCCTCTGAAGTTCTGCTTCCTCTTATGTAATGAGATTCATTCATTTAAAAAACAAACGCCTGTTGAGAGCACCTATTCTGCTCAAAATTGTGAAAAGACAGCCAACACGAATAAAGTTAAGCTCCCTTCCTGAAAAAAAAAATGTTAAAATTAAAAAATGAAATCTCATTCTTATACTAAGATTTTTCTTCCAATTGCTAAAATAAAATGCTGACTGTAGACAGGAAGGTTACAACAGAAAGCTGTATGCCCTGCCCATGATCCCCCATTCCCAAAATGATGTATGTGAAAGTCCTGAGCACAGGGAACTCACTCCATAAATGGAGTTCTCTCCTCTTTCCTAGTCCTAGCTTCAAAACTGGGGTCCTGTGGAATTCCAACAAAACCTCTTAGAGAGGTCTGGCTGAACTCACGCCAGCTCCTCTGGTCTGAACCAGCAGTCAGATGTGGGGTGAGTCACACTGGGTTCTTGCTAAGTCATTTGTGTTTCATTACATGATTTGCATACTGGCGAAACAGGTCCGTACTGTCCTCTCACTTCATTTCCATTGCTCTTGGGACTGCTCCGCTCAGAGAGAAAAGGAGGCTTTTGTCCTTCCTCTGTCCCTGCCTGCTCTCTTCCTGGAAGTTTGTCCAGATCACTGACACCCACAGGGAGAAACTTTCTCCCTTCTCTCATCTCCACCACAGTTCAAGCTTGGCTCTGGTTCATGTGCCTGGTGACTTGTCTACGTGGGGCAGAGCTGGGATTTCTCTCTGGGAAGCTATTCAACAGCCTTCAGGACAAAAGAAGAATTTTTAGTGGGCTTTTCTCCTCCTTCGGGAGGGAATCAGCTCTTGCTTCCTGTCACGATCAGGGGGAGAAAAAGAAACTACCAGTGTGTTGAGCCCTGTTCCAGACATTGTTCCAGACGCTTCACATGACCTTCCCTGCAATTATCATGGCCATCCTACTGGGTAGACACATTCTGTCCATTTTACAGATGAAGAGATCAAGCCCAAAAGGCCATGTCACTTGCTCAAGTGACATGATGCAGGATTTACACTGAGTAAGATGTGTCTTTTTCTAAGTCTAAGCTCTAATCACAGAACCTGGCTTCCTTAGCGAGGAATTAGAGGAAATTCGGGCTCTGCACAGCAAGTATTAGCTTATTGTACTGGACTTCTGTCTAAGGAGAAAAGCAATGTGAGGGGACCACGGGGCTGTTGGGGACTAAAGGATGGCCTATAGTGCATATCTGGAAACACATGCTCCTGGAATTCACCTGTCACATACTTTTATAAGGCCCACGTCTAAAATTCAAGTGTAGCTTTTCTAATAGTCAAAGTATTAGAATCTCTGCCCTGATTATCAACTAGAGAACCTGTGAACTGTGCAGTCAGTGTCCCTCCTAGTGGAGTGAGCAGCCCCCTCCTCAGGCCCCGTGCCTCAGTCCACCCGAGTCAGAGACCCACTCCACCTGCTCTGAGACTATTTACTTTTCAGACCTTCCACACCAAACAGGAGGTCATTTGGTGTCCCCAGGTGCTCAAACAAGGTCTGGCTCAGAAAGTGCCGGAAAGATGGGTGGACAGACGGACTGACGGATGGGTAGATGGATGATAGATGGATATAGGCAGGGGAAAGACAAGGGAAAACATCTATATCTGACATGGTGGTTTATTCTCTGTAGAAACCACAATTTTGTCCCTGTAAGGGGTTTCACCAGACACTCCCAAAATCTGTGGGCATGTCTCGTGGGCATACCAGACCCCACCGCTCCAGGATTCTAAACATGCTGAACAAAACCTCAATGACTAACAGCCACAGGCCAGGGAACATGGCTGTCAGCGGACAGATACTTCCCGGTTTCCTTGGTATCCGATAAACCCTTTGACACATAAACAGTTCCCACGGGCACCCCAGTAAAGAGTCAATATGTCAATGGTTTGGCAAAGAGGCGGTAAAGGCCTTTCCTACATCCCCCAAGTCCTTTCCCAGCGATCAGTTCAGGGATGAGGGGATGAACACAGTTCTAACTGGAATGAGAAAGAGCACAGCTTGGGGATATCCAAGGCCCGCGATGAAGTCATTCATTCATTCACTCATCAAATATTCACTGCATACCTAGCTAAGGGTCAGATCCTGTTTGGAGCAGTGGGATACAATGGGGAATCAAGAGACAAAAACGTCCCCCTCATGAAGCTGACACTTTATCTGGTAGAGAAATGAATATTAATATCAGATGCCTAGAAATGGGTGGGGGGAGAGGGGAATGAGGCTGCAAAGGGAGTTAGGGAGTACTGCAGGAGGGGCCAGGGAAGGCTTCTGACACAGCACTCTGAAGAAGGCAAGGGGGCATGGTGCCCGTTCAGAGAGGGAGGCGCAGTGGCAAAGGAAAGGCCTCGCCACCAGCTTACTGCTGCCTGATGGAGCTGCAGGAGGAGGGGCTGGGGCAGCTGGTCCCGAAAGCCCCCTCAGTTCTCAATGCACCCTCCACCCACTGCTTCCTACCGGCCACCACAGCCGGACGGAACTGAAAACCTGCAGTTTGCAAAGCGCCGCCCTCCTCTTCACCTGCACGCAGGCGGTTCTTCTGATCCGCCCATCTTCACCCTACGGGCAGCCTTCCCCAGCTTCCGCCACCTGCCGCTCCAGGCTGGCCTGGGTGCCATGACTCTAAGTTTCCGTAAGGACCTACACCTGCCCCTATCCCCACCCCGCACAGTGTACCAAGCTGCTGTCATCGTCTACTTGCTCCCTGAGACTAGGCTGAACTCCCCAAGGCCTGTGCCTGTGACTTACCAATGTCTATGTCCCCACCCCTAGCATGCCACTGGGTCTATCAGTCACCCCCTAAACATGGGCTGATGTGCCGAGTGCTGAAGCCACGTTGAGCTCCTTGAGGGTTGGGGCCAGGTCTGATTCATGTTAGTAGCCCTGGGAGGTAGCAGAGGGCCTGAGACAACACAAGCAACACCAGGTAGGCCCACAGATTGGGTCCTGCGCGGGTGTTGGCATCTTATCCAGAAAGCCAAGTCATCCTCGACCCCTGACTGTGGAGGCACAGGGCTGGTCCAGATGTGGTTCTCTGGGGCTTCGGCCAGACTCAGGGTTAGAAAAGCATCACGTATGCTTATATATGCTGTGGGTTTTTCTTATTAGAATCTGCATTAATCACTAACATGCCTTAACCTTGTCTCAAAGCTTCCATGCCCAGAGATAATTTGGTGTTTGGGGCATGGTTTTTCCAAGCTAACCATTTTACAAATCAAAACCTAACGTGGAGAGTCCTTCAGAGCCATGGGAGGCTGCTTCGGAGGGCAGCTGCTACCCACAGGCCTGGAGTACTGGTGGCTGGTGTTTCCCATCCCCCCACCCCCCTTTGAACGCCAAAGTAACAAGGGCGTAGGTTTGTCCCTGAGGGCTTCCCATCTTTCCTTGTAGTGCTAGGGGGGGTAGTTCAAACTTCTTTCAAATGGAACCACAGAGATTGAGAAATAAGTAGATACTATCTAATTCCAATCTTTATGGAGAAAGCAGGGTCTAGAGATGAAATGTGGCAAAGGCCTTGCAAAAGTGACTGTCTCCACTTGACAGAGGAGTACACTGAGGCACGAAAGCTAAGCAAACAACCCAGGTTCCAGAGCTAGTCAGGAGGTGGCGGAATCATCTGGGTCTGCCAGACCTTGAGGGAAAACACCATCCATGTTACACCCAACTGGTTCAGAGGTGATTTTCCCCAACGCCCCAGAGAAGCTGTGCTGGGGGAGGCCAGGGTCTCCTCTGCCCACCTCCCCTTCCTGAAGCTCCACAGAGCCGCACTGGGGTGGGGGGCGGGGAGCTGCTCAGACGGCAGCATTTCCCACGGACCCTGACCCGCAGTAACGGTGCTCTCGAAAGCTCTGCACACTGGACATTCAGAGGGTTGAGATTTCTGCGTAGCATCATATAGAAACGCACCTGGCAAAGAGTACCATCCTCCTTAGAATTTAGCCTCAGGGGTTGTTTCACGGCAAGATAACCTTAGAGCTAAAAATAAGAGCCCTGGGTTTATATGTTGTATATATGAGTATCCGTGAGTTGTGCACGACACAATGTGTGTAGTGGTGTGTGCATGGCTGCGTGCATGTGTGTGTAGTAAGACACTAGGGCGATGGAGGACTAAGGAGGCTCTTCTCTTCCTCCTTCCCTCTTCCCTGCCTCCTTCCCCTCCTTCTTTCCAGAAACATAAAGGCACTATAATTTTTTTCCTCCCCCAAAGATGCAAACATTCGGTCCAAATCCACCCTCACTCCTCACCCCTGCGGAGGAGGTTTCTGGCTATAATCATAGCTGGTGGGAGGTGGTCATGGGGAGTGGGGGCAGTGGGGGACAGCTCCTCCATTAAAGTAGATCTGAAGAAAGGCAGGTTGCTGAAATGGAAATTAGAGTCAGGAAATTATATTCTTTTTCTTTTTTTTTCTAAAAGACTTTATTAATTTGACACAGAGATAGAAAGAGAGAGCATAAGCAGGGGGGAGCAGCAGGCAGGGGAAAAGCAGGCTCCCCACTGAGCAAGGAGCTCAATGCAGGGCTTGATCCCAGGACAACAGGATCATCATCTGAGCTGGAGGCAGATACTTAACCAACTGGGCCAGATGAACACCTGGCAAACTTTTTTTTCTTTAAGGTGATCCTGGCGGGGTTGTTTTTGTGTTCTGAAGAGAAGTACCATGAAAACAACAGACTGTGATCCTGCTGTCAACAAGAAAAGCCTTCAAATCCATTTTCTCCCTTTTATAGGAGATAGAAATTTTATTACTAAAATTCTTAAGATTTGGGTTGATTGGTGGGTTTCTAGCTAAGAACGAGGTAATCAAAATGCATCTCATCAAGTTACTGAGAGAACCGAATGCCGTCTTGTGAGCTTGCCCCAGTGTCCAGCACACAGAAGGCACCAGAAACAGGTCAGCACCTTTATCTTTTCAGTGGCTGTAGAGCACACAGCGCACAGGGTTGGTTTCAAAATCACCCAGCATTTTTCTCTTGGAAAAAAAAAGAAGGAATAGGAGAAAAATGAACACAGACCCACTCCTCCAAGCACCTTTGCAAACACTGAAATTACATTTGTAAAATTGTTTCCAGACCGGAGTAAAGTATAAAAAAAAAGAAATAGGAAACTAAATATCTTCACTACATTAGCTTTCTAAAAGAGAGCAAAAGCAAAACAACAACAACAAATGAAGAAGGGAGGGGAGCACAATTCGTGAATAAATAAAATCCACGTTTGAGGTATTCCTAGGCTGGGGCCCACCTTTCAGCTCTGTATCCCAGGTAATGGGAAGCCCGAAGGCCTCCGGGCTTGGAAAGGATGGCGAAGGAAAACAAAACAAAACAAAACAAAACCCTTCTGCTAGTTTTTCCAAATCCTAATTATGTTTTGTAAGTAAGTCAAAATCAAAACGCTCTTTCTGCAAACAGCTTATGCTCCCCTGAGCTACGTCTGACCTCTCAGCGCCTTCTTGCTCTTCATCAAAGGGGCCGAAAGCAGGAAGTGCCTTGGCACAGGGACCTCATTCAAGGGGAGAGGAGAGGCAGGGGACCGCATGTAACTCACAAAGAGAAACAGACCAGCCGCTGTCTGGGCAGCAGCTGGAGACGAGCCCTCGGCCTGCACTGTCCCAGCACCTCTAGGAAATCAGAGCAGACGTGGCCATGGGAAAGGCAACACGAGGGGGGGGGGGTCAGATCATAGCCCCACCACCAGCTGAGGGACCCCCCAACACACTGCTTAGCCTCCCTGGGGCTTGGTCTCTGGATCCCAGCAGCAGGGATACCCATGTCATGCCTCACTCTGTTATTATGAGATCACGTGTGCTCAGGGAGGCAGAATTATACTGTCACACATGAAATCACTCCCCATCGCCAGATACTGATAATTTTTTTTTAAAGTTTTTTTTTAATTTATTTTATTTGACAGATAGAGATCACAAGTAGACAGAGAGGCAGGCAGAGAGAGAGGGAGGAGGAAGCAAGGCTCCCTGCCGAGCAAAGCGCCTGATGTGGGGCTCTATCCCAGGACCCTGGGATCATGACCTGAGCCGAAGGCAGAGGCTTTAACCCACTGAGCCACCCAGGTGCCCCCAGATATTGATAATTTTGAAAGCCTTTCCCTCTGCAGGGGATGGAGGAGGGTTGGTATGGCAAATACCACAAGGAATTTTATGACAGAGCTTGGATGTGAGCATCAGTGCTAGTGCCCGTGTGAATTCTGACCATTCACTTGAATTCTCTGAGCCTTACTTAATAATCCTTTCCCACAAAAGAGATAATACTACTTATAACCTAGAGTGCCTGGAAGGGTCAACTGAGTTAAAGGGATGTTCAGAAAACAGTTTTGTTACATTAAAATGTGATACACGTGTCTTCGTCACCTTTTAACTTCAAAATGGGTGCACAGTCCTTATCAAAGAGCCATGATAAGTATTAGTTTTATTTGAAAAATGGGAAACATCTAGAAAGTAAAACAACTTCTACTGACGCCATGGCAGAGCTAAAAACAGAACCTCACTTTTCTAGCTAACTTCTCTTTCAAGGATTTCACAACGACAGCTCTCCCTAACTATCCCGAGGGCTCTCCGCTCCGGAAAGATGTGAGCTGGGGCAGGGCCCTGCACTGCACTGGAATCAGAAGGAAGGTACTTACCACCAAATACAGCATAGTGTACATGGAGAAGGAGGCGTGGCCAGAGAAGAAGGACTTCCTGCAAGAGCAAGAGAGGGGCATGAGGGGGCCATATTCACACCCTGACACATGTTTGCCTATCTGTCTTCCCTCCCTAGACTGTGACCTTGACAGCAGCACTACCTTGTTCAGTTTTGTATCCTTGGTAGTGCTTTGGACACATTGTCTAGAACCTAGCGGGCACCCACGGATGCGTGAGCAAGCGGATGGATGGATGGATGGATGGATGGATGGACTTACCAGTGTTCTGCCATAATTGCTTATTTATCAATATATCTAAAAAATTTGACCCTGAGTTCCTTAGGAATGGGGACAGTGCCTTATACACCCCTTGAAACCGAAGCCCAGCCCTGAACTTGGCACCTTGTGCAGTAGGCGCCTTAGTAAGTGTTCCCCAAACCGCCTGCATCCAAGGTGTGTGCACCGTGCCCATGGCAGGCGGCGACTCACCTGGCTTCCTGGACTTTGCTGTCGTCCCCTCTGCATTTGTAGTTTTGGATGTAGCCCTCGGAGCAGTTGATCTGGCTGAAATCGGGGTTGCAGACGCTCAAGAAGTGAGGACGCAGGCGGCCTATGGAGACTTTGGCAATGTCTGTGAAGGACTGGCTGATGGCACAGCCAAAGAGGAAGCAGCCCACCTGCTTATAGAGGGCCGCCACATAGGGATTCTGAATTGTTGACCGGGACTTCTCCTTCAGGTAGTAGATGCGGTAGAACTCCCCAGTGATGATCTGAAAGGAAACCAATAGGGGAGTTAAGCAGTAATGAGACCTGACATGTAAGTGGATGTTGTAAAGGATAGTTACCGATGGAAGAGAATGTTCTGTGTATAACTGCTGGCTATAACCTAGGAAGTCTCAATTTTCAGGACACCTGGGTGGCTCAGTCGGTTAAGCAGCTGTCTTCGGCTCAGATCATGATCCCAGGGTCCTGGGATCGAGCCCCACATTGGGCTCCCTGCTCAGCTTCTCCCTCTCCCTTTGCCCCTCCCCCCCTTGTGTGTACCCTCTCTTTCTCTCTTTCAAATAAATAAATAAAATCTTTTAAAAAATCTCAATTTTCTATTTGAGAAATACATGGACAGAAATATGCACGGGAGGAAACATAGGAGTGCTAACATGGTCATTTTTCCCTTTTTGAAAAAGTCCCACATGGCCCTATAGTATCTTTGTAAAAACAAAAATATACAAATATATTTATACATATACAAATATAATATTAAATATATATATTATATATCATAGTTTTATGTATTTTTTTTTTTTTTTACTAAACAAAGAGACAAAGACCCAAATATAGAAAAAAAAAATTAGATGAACAATCAAGGACATGGTTAAGCGTGGCCAGGGCGTCCGAGGATCTGAGCCAATCTCAGGATACTGGGCTTCGGAGTCAGGGATCACCAGCCTTGTGTCAACACTGAGCCACGGTGGGAGTTTCTATAGGAAGGTGAATGCCCAAGACCATGTTTGGGTTTGAGTCCCAGCTCTGCCACTGGCCTGGTGTTGCTCAGTCATGACAACCTCTCTAAGCTTCGGTTTCCTTCTCCATAAAAGGAGGCCGCATGCCCTTGCCGAGTCGTTGGCTTAAATCTGGTAACACGGATGGGAAATTACCTGGTCATAGAAAGTGATTCTTTCATTTTCCTTTTTAGAAGAATGCTGTGATGAGAACACTGGCCTACAAACTAAAGAACTTTTAATACAATGACCTTCGGTGTTTGCAAATTTCCAAGTCTATGGGCATTGTCTTCCATCTCCTCAATTCTACAGGACAGCCAGTGAGTCTTGGCTTTCGTACCCTTCCCCCATCACACCGTGTTTACTCCTAACACTTCAGGGAGGCTTCTCACCCCTGGGAAAAGAGCCACCAGTCATAGATGACCCAGTCTCCACCAGGGATTGCTCCCAGATGCTTTATTTCATGAAATCCTGACAATGGCCATGAGACAGGTATAGCTGAAGCTCAGACAAGGGAAGCGGCAGCTTGACCCACACTGCCTGGTGTGACATTAAGAACGGGGCTCCAGCTCATTCTCCGTAAGGCTAACGCCCGTGATGCCTACACAACAGAGAACCATCCCACTTCGGTCATGCCCAACCACACAGCCTGCTGCTCTTGTCTTAACTCCAAAGCACAGCCCCGGCCACTTCCTGATCGCAACCACAGTCCAGGGACAGCAACACTCAACTCATCACACCCCACATTGCTCCTTTTACAGCTTCTCGCGGGGCAGGGTGATGAGCCACGCTTGCTCTTTCAGGGAAGCCCAGTGTGTGTTCACAACCGCAAGGGAAGTAATAGACAGACGTATCCGGCCACTCCTTTCCAAAGTCTCCCGTTATTGTTTCACAGCTGGGGAAGGGGTCAAGGCATGGGGTCTGATCCAAGTTCTCAGGGGCTCCCAAGTCTAGTGGGGGGTGGGACGGATTGGCCAGGTGGAAAGAAGATGCCAGCTGGGCCCAGGAGCCAGCAGGTGTGGGAGCGAGAACAGCCACCAGCACTACTAACGTTTGTACAGCGAGTCTGTGTTTATAAATACTTGATTATTTCTAAGTGCTATGCTTTGGTTCCCAGATCACACTGAGTGTGATTCAGAGGGAGATGGTCAAAGGCCAGTCTAGCACACAGTACTGGCTTAGCCATTCTCTGGGAGAGCACCTGATCTCGCAGATGTGCTCAGAGACTACTGGCTGCATGAATGAATAAAAGGAAGAAGGACCATAGTCTTCACAGTTGTTTTATTATAAAACTGGAAATATCCTCTAAATATTACTGAAAGGCCTTTGATAACATGCTGCAGAGATTAAAACCTGAGAAGCACAGCACGTCAGAAATGAAAGGGTCCATTATACATGGAAGAAACTGAGGTCCAAATTAACTAGCAAGGAAAGATTGGACCCAGGTGTTCTAGCTCCCCACCCAGCAATCTTTCCTACCGTTGCTGGTCTAATTCCCCTTTGAACCTGTTTATACTTTTACCCTGTGTAACCTTACAGGCTAACAAGTTCCAGATGTCCACTGCCACCATCATGCTCTTTCTTCTTTATTTATAAATCACGCTCGCATGACTTTGGACTCAAGGAGACGAACGCTCAACTAGGAGGCAGTGGCCAGGGTTCAAGTCCCTACTCACGGAGTGAACGTGAGATAAGCCAGTATCTGCATTTGCAAAATAAGGGCGCTAGACTCTGTAATTTATCCCTTCATAATTGCAATGACATTTACTTTCAACTCTCCTGTGCTACCTCTACCACTAGCCTCCCAACCAAGCAAAGGCAAAAAGCAACAGCACAGGAAAGTACTTCCTCAGAGACGATGCCATGGCCACGGGGCAGAACCAAGGCCCTATGCACAGTCCCTGTCCTTGAATGATTCCTGAGTTCCTTGATGTGTCACGGCTACAAATTAAGAAACTCTAAACTGATCTGGCTTGAGCCTGACTTCCTATTTGATGCTGAAAAAGAACATGTGGCTTTTCCCTGCCAATCAGCAACTCATAGGTGAATTTACTGATTAATCTCAGGCGATTCACCTCTGTGCTTCCGTCATTTCAGGGAGAAAGGGTTTGATTACAGCTCAAGGGCTACTTTCAGCTCTAACATCCCTTCGTTCTAAAACTTCAGTTTCAGTGCCAGGTGCTCGCACATGGCAAACCACCAGTTAAAATGCTTTCTCCTCTCACAGGAGGAGAAAGGGGTAAAGAAGCTGTTTCGTGGCACCTCAAATGCCTAATAACTAAGCTATTAATAGCAGTACCCTTGTACATTTCTTTCGAACTTTACAGTTTCATTTGATCTGTGACTCTGTGAAGAATTTACAGCCACTGTACAGCTGAGGATGGTAAGGCTCTGAGGGACAGGCACTTAGCTGAAGGAGTTGAGGCTTCTTAGTGACAGAACAAAAGTGGAGCCCAGATATGCTGACCCTTAAGTTCAAAGACTCACAACAGACTATATGGATATAATGTTTTGTTACAGATCTTTCTCGACTTATGATGGTGTTACGTCCTGATAAAACTCATCCTAAGTAGAAAATATCGTAACTCAAAGATGGACTGAATACACCGCCCGAACATTATAGCTTCGCCTAGCCAACCTTAAACATGCTCAGAACACTGACATTAGCCTACGGTTGGGCATAATCAATTACCACAATGCCTGTGTTGCAATTAAGTATAGAATAGCGTGTGTAATTTATTGGCTACTGCATTGAAAGTGAAAAAGGGCAGCATGGGTACAGAAAGGCTGTTTACGCTTGTGATCGCAGGGCTTGGCTGCGAGCTGGGGCTCACTGCTGCTGCCCAGCCTCACAAGAAGGCACCCGTACCACAGATTCTTAGCCCATGGAAAAGAAAAAAAATCAAGTACAGCTTCCACTGACTGTGCATTGTTTGTGCACCATTGTAAAGTCGTAATTCAAACCATCGTAAACTGGGCATCAGCTGTACTTCTATCATTATTAAAAACAATTTCCACTGCAGAACAGCAATGGCATATTTTCAAGGACAGGAACGGGCTGAAGCCATTTAGCAGACACATGACTCCAGGACCACATGGCCTTCTGGGGCAGCTCTGACAGATCTTGCAGTTAATGAGCAACAAATTATGTATTTTCTCTATCCCCTTGTACAGAAGGGTCGGGGAGTCGACAACACAGCCATAAATCATCATTATGAACCAGCCGGACTTGGCTTCTTGTAATCCTAACCCTTAAAAGACTATTGAATGAGATTTGGGCTGGGAGAGTCGGGCAAACACCTCACCTCTGCAGAAGAGGCAAAAGCTTAAATTGTTCTCTGACACGTTACACACCTAATGTTGGAGTTCCAGATTGACTGCTTTCGGACCTTATTCATCCCTCACAATGTTTTTATTCCTGGGTCATAAAATCAGCTCTTCCCTCTCCCTATGAAGGCTAGGGCCCCACCCAGGACTCCAATCCCTGGAGCCCACATTTCTGCTTCAGTCAGCAAAGTTGTGATATGTAAATTTCACTGCCCAGAAGAATGCCTTCAATGCTGATCCCTTTCTGAAAGAGCAAGCAACAGATTCAGGGGGATGGCAAGCTGCCATGCAGCAGAGGAGAGTTCTCCCCTACCTGCCTTTTAAAGCACTTGGCACAGAATCTGGAAACTAATAAAGTGGGAAAGCACTGCAATTAAGCTACGAGGGGACAGAAAGAGATCTTAACTTGCCTGACAACGGTAACGGTTTGTCCCCAGCTCCAAGAGCATGCCTCTCTGCCTATCCTCTCTGGTGTCAAAGAGCTTGATGGCCCACATGTTCACAAGTATCAAAGTGTTCCAGAGAGGAAATTTGGAGAACATCAACTTTTTGGAAAAGAGAGAGCATGCGGTTGTCAAAGAGGCACTGACTTTGGAGCCAGAAAATCCTTAGTCTGAAGCCCATTCTTACCTTAGGCAAGTGCCTTCACCTCTCTGGGCTTAGGTCTCCTCATCGATAAAAGTAAGATAAAAATCATCCACCTGGTGGGATTGCCAAGGGATGCAAGCAGGTGATATGCCAAATGGCTGGCCCCCAGCAGAAGACCCCTCCAAAAGTTAATTTTTTTCTCTTTCCCTCAGAGAAGAGGAAATAAAAAATCAACACATACTTGTAGAAAATATCTTTTCTAAGCTCCTTCCAAAAGCTCCTTAGAAATGAACATTCCAAATCGAAGAGTTTGGAAGTACCACCCCTCCAGAGTAGAACCAGAAGATACGTGTACTGATACGTTGGTTTTGACCACTGTGTCTATAGGATGTCTTTCTCAGGGGAACTAAGCAGAAGAGAAGCCTAAACCCCAGGCAGCAAGGGCGGGCCTACAGTACCATTTAGGTCACTTGTCACATTCCTCTCTATAAATGATCCCAAGAAAAGTTAAGACTTGTGGACAGTGTCCCAACAATCCGTCTTCGAGAGACTTCTGAAGGACAAACATCCCTATTTTCTGATCTGCTTGAAGAATAATATTTGCATAGCATTTTACAACTTACAAAGCATTTTCACATCTGCTGCATTATCTGCTTCTCACAACACCCTAGGAATTACTCAATTCTTGTCACCACTTTAAAAGTGAGTATAGGGGAGACCAGAGAGGCCAGCGAATCAGGCTTGGTCAGAAATTCGGCAATAGCAGGGCTGTTACCGCAGCATGGATCCCACTCCAGTTCCTGTGCCCTGTCCCATGGCACGAAGCCGGCTTTCTGTGTGAAGTCCTAGCAGGCAGCATGATCTGAGTCTCTGGGGAGACGGATGCTCCTGGAGCATGTGGTGAGGTCACTTACTTGTCAGGCACTTGCACACCTCAGCCCCTGTGAGCCACAGCGCGCCAAGCTGTTCTTTCACATCTTGGTTGTGCGCATGAGTGAACTTCTTTCCATGCAGAACAGAATCATTCATTCAACAAACACTGGGCTCTCAGTCCCAAGAGAAAGGGAAACGTATTTGGGTCCTGCTGACAGATGGGGACGGCAGCTGTATTTTCTCTGAAGCTGAATGCTCCATCTCGTACAACAAGATGCAGCACCTTTCGTGACTAGAAAGAACTGATGAGAAATTTCATCCTCGCTTCTTCTCCTGCTTGATTGTCTTCAGCGTTTTGGCAAGAGATCAGTGCCCTGCAGACTGGGAAAGGCAAGGAGGACAGAGCTCTATGCAAGGTCACCAGTGGAGTTTCTGGGCCCTGTGGGTAAGTCAAAACTCCAAAATCCAGCATATAGACAGCAAAGAGGCCAGAGAGAGGCCCAGAAGCTAGTGATGGCCGAAATCAGTGGTGGCTGCCCAAAGCCCAGACACTTTATGAAGAAGGCATTCTGAAGGATGAAGCATCATTATTTTCCCAAAGGTCGGGACTTAGAGCACGGGTCTCCTACATGACTAGGCCTGCCTATCTGTGCAAGGAGCTTCAGGATGGGTTTTCTGTACCACCTCCCAGGGCCCATCTCTTACTGTTTTGACACTGAATTCCCTAAGCTTCCTGAATAACGCACCACAGTGCTTTTCTTCCTATTTCTCAAATACCTTTCTCCTTGCCTTTCTGCTGCGATCTCTGCTGCTTCAGCAGTTTGAATTATTACCTCTGGGAAGATGACCACCCAAAGGGCATCTCTCTCTCTCTCTCTCTCTCTCTCTCTCTCATTGCAGTTTACCCCTTATTCCAGTCAGCCCTCTTCCAATCTTCTGCCAAATCTCCCAACTAGCATCATGGATGACATTAGGATGTCAACCCAACCCAGTCTCACATCACGCTCATTTCAACTTCTGTCCCAAACCTCACGGCTCTTCCCTTCATCTCTGTTCGAGTCACCACCATACAACTGCAAAGACATGACCCTGTAGGCCTCCTTATCCCACTGCCATCCACACGTGGTCACCCTGCTTCTGCAAGCTGCCTCCCGTCCATCACCTCTCTCCTCCCCTTGCATCACCCCCACTGTGGTTCAGGTCTCATCCTCACCTTAGCTGCAAAACTGACGAAGCTAGCTTCAAATACTTCCATCAGTCTCCAGCCCATTAATTCGGGTAAAAATCTCCTTGACATTCAAGGCATTTCACCATCTTGCTGTGCTCTCTTTATCTTTTATCTCTATCTACTTACTCCTGGATACTCTATTTTTCCAACTGAACAGGTCTGCTTTACAGTTCCTGAAAATACTCCATTGTTTCAGCTTCTCATCCCTGAAGCAATCCCTTCTGCCTAGAAGCCTAGAAGCGTCTCTGATGAAAGTCCCACCTGCCCTTCAAAGTAGAGCTCTAGTGTCAACTCACAGATGGGGTTAGAGTTCTGGCTTTTAACTTCAAGGTCTTAGATGATTGAGCACTGTAACTCTTGTTCCCTTACGTGTAAAAAGGGGATGACACCAGTACCAAGAGCTCCAGGGTCATTGTGATAATTAAGTGGGACTAGTGCTCAATGGATGATGATGGTGGCAATGATGTCTTCAGCAATGGTGTCTTCAGCAATGAAAATAACCTTCAGTCATCTTCCTCTGAATTCCCATAGCAACACTTTATTTATACCTCACACCATCTACTGCCTTTGGTCTCCTTTGTCCTTGAAGCTCTCGGCTCTGGGACCCACCACCAGCAGAGAGTGCTCTGGCTCTCCTCATGTTCTCTGATCAACTCCTCAGTCTTCCTGAGAGTAATAGTGCAGTCGGTCTTCTCCTTGCCTGGCTTCCCCTTTAGAACACCAGCTCCTAGTTTTATATCTGCGTCTTAATACCAGCTGTAGGCCAAGGTGTCTACCACAATGCTTCCTTGCTCTAAGGGCAATCTCACCAAGCATCCACCTACAGCCGGCCACTGCCTTCTGCAAAGCCACTTCATACAAAATACTACTGCACACCGTTGGTCTTAGGATCTTAGGCGATCATCTGCGCAGTGGTCATGTAGACCTCCTCCATACACTGAACTCTCCAAGCAAGCCCAGAAATGACACAGTTTTATAGCTCATGAAATAAAGAGCACTCTGCATAGTACCTAGCACAGAGCAGGTCTTCAATAAATGTCAGTCCAAGCACTGGGCTTTGAAGCCAAGAGAGACTGGGGTTTTAATTCCTGCTCCCTCCACTAAACTGAGAGTAACCTTGCACTAGCGGCCTCTACCTCGGACGCCTCCTATCCTGCCTTATTTGTAAAAAGGGGTAAATAATACCTACGTCACCTAACTGTTGAAGAGGTTTAAGATAAGGCCTTAGTCTCCCCCCCCCCGCCCCAACATTAGATCGCTTATAAACAGTATCAGATTTCCCACCCCATGCCCTAATGCACAGACTCACAGAATGGATTTCTCAGCCTCCAGAGCATTATCACTTAAAATGGATAAATTATACCCTAAAGATACAAATGTAGTGATCCAAAGGGGCATGTGCACCCAAA
The DNA here is from genome assembly GCF_902655055.1 of Lutra lutra. NCBI lineage: Eukaryota > Metazoa > Chordata > Mammalia > Carnivora > Mustelidae > Lutra > Lutra lutra. Next base: position 151,944,360 of record NC_062281.1, on the reverse strand, counting down.
TGTTTATAGCAGCAATGTCCACAGTAGCCAAACTATGGAAAGAACCTAGATGTCCATCAACAAATGAATGGATAAAGAAGATGTAGTATATATACAATGGAATACTATGCAGCCATCAAAAGACATGAAATCTTGCCACCTGTGACGAGGTGGATGGAACTAGAGGGTATTACGCTTAGTGAAATAAGTCAATCAGAGAAAGACAATCATCATATGATCTCCCTGATATGAGGAAGTTGAGAGGCAACGTGGGGGGTTTGGGGGGTAGGAAAGGAATAAATGAAACAAGATGGGATTAGGAAGGACACAAACCATAAGAGACTCTTAATTTCACAAAACAAACTGAGGGTTGTGGTGGGGTCAGGCGGCGGGTAGGGAGAGGGTGGTTGGGTTATGGACTGTGGGGAAGGTATGTGCTATGGTGAGTGTTGTGAAGCGTGTAAACCTGGTGATTCACAGACCTGTACCCCTGGGGCTAATAATACATTATATATTAATAAAAAAAATAAAAAATTGAAATGGATAAATTAAATACCACTTTCATGCTGGATACATTTTCCACGTAGTCATTAACCCCTAAGGACTACACAGACCTTAGGGAGAACTGCTGGAGCTCTCACGTCTTCCAGGGGCTGGAGAGGTGTGTGTGTGTGTGTATGTGTGTGTGTGTGTGTGTGTGTGTGTACAAACTAAATCCTAATCCCAACGTCTGTGTTTGTTAAATGGCAAATAGATGCCCCCTCCCACCATCCCCTCAGGGATAAGAAGGTCTCAGAAGAACTCTGTAGCCATCTGATCAAGGACCCGCACAGTGGAAGGATTCATGGGGCCACTCTCCGTGGGTGGTCCTGGTAATTGCACAGATGTCGTGGACTGTAAACCAGGGGACCGGGTCTCCTACCAAGGCACTGCTGGGCCAGCCTGGCTTCACTGTTTTCAGAGTTGAAAACTCGCCTAACCTTTAATGAGGAGGCAATCTTGGGGAACCTTGTTTTCTTGGCAGTGCTCTCTCAGATAAAGGGGGCTGGGGGCGTGGGGAGGAAGTAATGAAATCCAGATGTGGGCACACTGAAGCCCGATCCTGAATAAACAAGTCTTGGAGGTATTAAGCTCTTCTTGTCTCTCCAGCGAGAAATCTGCACGTCCCACAGAGCATGTTCCCATGTGCATCCTGGGCCATATTTAAGATTTGAGGGAAGAAGATGGGATACTTTTCCCTGCTGCACAGGTCCTTTGACATCTCCTGGCCCAATTTTTTTTTTTTTTTTAAATTTTCTGCCCAAAATGTATTGCTTGTGATTTAAGCACCATAGTCTGTGCCTTGCATGAGCAATTCAAAGCCAGACCAGGCCAGTCCCTGTCCCTGCCTGCTGTGGCTCACAGAGTAACAGAAGAATAAACAAGTAAACACACAGGACAGTTCCACCCAGTGACTGCAAAGTCCGAGGCTGGCCCAGAGAATCTCTGGGACCTTTGGAAGGTGGGGGAGGAGGCAACCAAGGAATGTTTCCTGGAGAGAGAGATGTCTGCCTGGGGTGGATTTAGTTCCTACCATGGGCAAGAGGGAAAGCCTGGTCTCGGCCTTCTAGGAACCTATTATCTAGCTGGGGAGACAAGACCTGAACACAAGACCTGAACACAGAGCACATGACCAGGCCAGAAGTATGGAAGGTACTATTTGCTTGAGATGCAACTAGGGCAGAGGTGCACCACCAGGTCCCTAGCATCTGCTACCTCGGGGTGCTTGAAAGTAATTGTGGAAGGCAGGCAGGCAGGCTTTACCAGGCAGCAGTGGGGCCATTATTTAGGGAGGAAAAAAAAAAAGAAAAAAAAAGAAGGAAAAAAAAAGCCTTGCTTTTGAATCAGAGGACCCCTGGTCTGGCCCTGCCACTAATTAGTTATGGGAAAGTCACTTAATATCCTTGATCCCCAGTTGCCTTGGCTGTCACAGTCCACCTCCCAGGATCACCACCAGGTGCAAATCAGGGAATGTGCCCAAAATGTGCACTTTGTTAACTGCAGGATGCTATGGAAATGAAAGGGATGATTCTCGCTGACAGCATGCATAATGGCACTTGATGTGACCTCCAGAAAAACCCTATGGAGTTGGAGAACCACTGTCACCAATCCACAGAAAAGGAAGGTATAGTTCTTTCCCAAAGGGGTCTGATAATGAACAAGCACAAAAGTTAGGACGGGAACCTAAACCAGATGATGCCCAAGTCTGAGCTATTTCTCTAGTGAGCAATATTATTACAGAAGTCACATTCAACAGGATCTCTGAGGAGGAGTAGAATTCATATGGCCAGAGGGAGGAGGGGCTGCACCCACGACTCATCCACGCTTCAACTCCTAGATATTAAGAATCTATATAAACCACTTTCAGGGTCTGACCAAGGCAAGCACAGAGCCCATGTTTATTTGAAATGAATCCTGAGCATTTTTTCCGTATTAAAATCTTTGCGCATAATGCCTTTCACGGTGTAGTGTAAGGCAAACTGAGAGGAGGCTAGGTAGGGGGTGATACTTTACAGGTTTTGCTCCTAATCTCACTGCTGCTAGAGTCATTAAACCTTTACAAGGCAGGGACAGGAACCACTGCTTTGTGGATTTGGAAAGAATTCCTATTATGCTATAATTCCAGAATCTGAGATACATCTGAAAAAGCAGTCAAAACGACTGGATTTTTCCATATCTCCTGCCATAGAAAGGTGTCTGCTTTCTCTATAATTGCTGACGACCTGCGTGTCCACATCCCACTCTGTCTTACACTGGACCCCCACTCCTTTGCTGTGGGGACACTCACACTGGAGTGAGGGCACCCAAATCAGCCAAGGCTTCTCTTGTTGTTTTAAACAAACTCAAGGTCGGCAGGAGAAGGCCCGGCCAGCAAGAAGTGGGATGATTAGATTTCCAGCCCTGGGTCCCCCTCTCCCTCCCTGAGTGTCATTCACGCCCTCTGATCAGAAGCAGATCCGGGATGGAGCCAGCCAGGCTCTAGGGCCAGTCATAATGGGAAAGTGGGAAATGTGTTGTTGTTGTTGTTGAATTTAGGCCGTATATAGGTTTTCCAGAATTGAGCATACTAAAGTAAATTACTCATTTTCCCTCTGAGGTCTCTGCTTCTGCCTGTTTCCACGAGGACTCAAGTACTTAATGGCAGGTAAGTAGGTAAGCAGACCTCATGATGGGCCCAGAACTCACACGCGCCTCCGACTGAAAAGCGGACATAGCTAGATCTGGAGGTCAAGCCCTCTTGCAAAGATCACTGGAGGGAGTCAAGAGATCTGGGTTTTAGTGAATTAACTACAAGGAAAGAATGGGACACAGGATGGCTCCCAAGGCTGGAGCTCCTTTCCTGACTCTGTTTTTATTAGACATGAGGTCTTGGCCAAGTCACTTCACCACTTTTTGACTGTTTACTCATTTGCCAATAAAACAGTTAACATTTATTGAGTATACTATAGATGCCAAGCACGGAATTACTTTACATATATCATCTCCATTTCACAGATGAGTCTACTAAAGCTCAAAGGGGTTAATTCACTTGCTACACATTCCACAGCAGGAGTTCAGATATGCTCATACCTTTAACCCCTAGGCTAAAGGGAAACCTTGAAGATTACCTAGCTACTGGGGCTTCTGCAAGGGTGAAATGCTTAAACATGGTTCATAGGTTTCTAGGACACATAATAGCGCCTAACAAAGGACACCAATTATTGTGGTATTTTCTTGCCTGCTTCCTTCCCTCACCCCCTCACCCCTTTGGAACTATAGGAAAGCACTGTCCAAGCCTATTTTGCTGACATCCTACGGGATAAGGAAGCAATGCCCTTGCTCATCCTAGATCCAAGGCCACAGCACGTGACTGCCTGTTTCAAGGAAACCTGAGAGGTCAAGGAGCACTTTAATTAAAACACCAACATGACATGAGGAGAAAAGCAAGCCAAACTAAACTCCTTAAAGCAGATCTTTCTCAGAAGTGCTGGCCTTTCAAGAGGAAGAAGGGGCTGGTCTTGGCCAACAGCAGGGAAAGGACTGCTGAGCAGGAGTTTTGCTTAAGGAAGGAAGCCCAGGCGAGAAGCCCAGCCCTTCGAGAAGCGTATTTAGCACCGTGTCCATCTAACCTAGCACTACAAGGTCCGTTCCCACGAATAATGGCGTTTGAGTCTCACAGCCATTCCCATGAGTAAACGCAACACAGATAAGGAAAATGAGGGCTGGAGAGAATGGTGGTTCACCAATGGTGGTTCACATAGCAGTGGGTGCCACAGCCTCTGAAGGGAGCTGCTGTCCACTGCACTGGGCCCAGGAGCTGCCCCACCAGGCAAGCCCACGTTAACTGCATGCAGAGAGAGCAAAGGGCTCATGACACCCCTGTCCCTGTGCTATTCTTATCTTAACCACTCCTGGGTTATAGTCAGCTTCCTAGAAGCACTCAGTTAACTAATCCTCCAAGTGTCAAAAACACCTGTTCAAACCTTAGTACAAGATACCGTACAATTATTTGCCTGCCGTGACAAACTTCTCTTCCACGAAAGCCATGCAACTCAACCGCATACTGTCAGTTTGGAGCAACAGTAAAATTAGATCTTGTATCTCTCAGTTTCTGAACACAAAGATCCTCAGTCCACCTTTAAGAAACTTCTAGAGTTGCCAAATGGACTGTTTTTATTTTAAAGGTTGGAAAGAATTCTACTAGTCCCCATCCCCCTTTCCCAATTTCAAACTGTTGATTGTGTGCCTGGTTTACGATGTTATTAAAAAACAAAGAGGGGTCTCAAAGTTTACAACCAACCCCCAGAGTGGGGAAGTCAAAAGAAAAACTTCATGAAATGTGGTTCAGTACCATCAGCGGCATGTGATCCAGAATAGGCAAGAGTAGCCAACTGCCTATCCCTTGGGCAATTAATTTGGAAAGGAGAGCCACTCACAATGTGAAGTCAAGTCTCCAAAATGGAAACAGAGTTGAAAAAAGCTAGGGATAGGCTTGAGCCCCCAATTTTATTTGCTATAGACACTGAGCATATCATTTAACCCCTCTGAGCTTCCAGTTTTCCATTTGTATAATGGGGATATTAGCACTTAACTCATGTAAAATAGTCTTAACTTTAGCTTCCTTCCTTCTTGGCTTCTAATACAGGCCAAAGATAAGCTTCCAAGTTCTGGCTAATATAAACATGACTCAAGGAACTGAGAGGAAGAATTTATGACCTTGGTGGACATGACGCTTGTCCCTTATGCCCACGTGGCTGGGGTTCAAGGGCAGAGATCAGCAGAAAATTCTGGAGGTGGGTCATGGACAGTTGTGAAAATGCAGGACTCATAAATTCCGAGACAGATTACCATCAGTTACGCTCCTCACCCCTGCCCTAAATGGACATGTCTAAAACAGGGTGGTGATCTTCCAAGTCAGGCCATACCCCAATTTCCATGATGCGACTGTTGCTCTAAATAATTTTAGACTTGGTTCCAAAGTCCGTGGCTCATTTTTGCATCCTCAATGAGGACTTCATCCTTTAAGGGAAGACCTGTATGTTTATGCTTGCACCTGAGTAACCTATTCTGCAATTGGGAGTTTGCAAACTATTTCAGTATTCATGACCTCTTTTACTGTTCATCATAATACTATGAAGCAAGATGGTCATCTCTGGTTTTAAGGATGTACGGCTTGTTAGCAGAATGCCAGGTCTAGAACCCCGGTCTCTCAATTCCAAGTGCCATTTTATCTTCACTTTTCCACCACCATCCCTGGGTGTGAGAAGTGAATGATATGCCAGGGAACATCAGTGGCATGACCACTGTTACAGCAGCACAGCCATGGTGTGAACAGAGCCCAGAAAATGCCTGTGACATCTGATGGCATCCCCCTCTCTCTGGGGCTCAGTGTCATGGCTCAGAGCTCAGACTCTGGGCTAAGGGGCAGCTGGGTTCAATTCCTAACTCTGCGGCTCCAAGTGAACTTGGGCAAATTATTTTTACTCTTGCAGACCTCAGTATTTTAATTTGTAGAAGAAAGATAAGAACAGAATCTAGAGGGGCGCCTGGGTGGCTCAGTGGGTTAAAGGCTCTGCGTTCAACTCGGGTCATGATCCCAGGGTCCCGGGATCGAGCCCCACATCTGGCTCTCTGTTCAGCAGGGAGCCTGCTTCCCCCGCTCTCTGCCTGCCTCTCTGCCTATTTGTGATCTCTGTCTGTCAAATAAATAAATAAAGTCTTAAAAAAAAAAAAAAAGAACAGTATCTAGACTTCACCAGATGGTTGTGAGGATCATGCAGGCAAAATATTTTAGGGCGGGGGGCTTTGTGTACTTTCATGATACTTTTAGTATATACATGCATATAGAAATTATACGTCTGGTATATTCGTGTATTCATATATATTTAGTATTTGAAAATACTTTTCTTAAAAGATTTCTTTTATTTTTGAGAGAGAGAGAGCACAAGCTGGGAGAGGGGCAGTCCTGCAAGGAGCCCAATGTGGGACTTGATCCCAGGACCCTGGAATCAAGACCTGACCCAAAGGCATCTGCTTAACCAACTGAGCTACCCAGGTGCCCCTGAAAATACTTTAAGTAATAGTAGTAATGTAAATAAACAATATTAATAACATGAAATTCTACTTGATCTGCCAACTGTGCTGGCTTGGATTTTCTGAAACAGGATCCAGGGGCAGTGAGTGGGTTTGAGCACAGTGGCCCAGATGCTTACCGCAAGGATGGCAATGACGATCCCCACAGCGCAGAGCACGGCATCGTTTATCGTCTCACCGGTTTTCAGAGGATACTTGATGCTCTCATCATTGCAGTAAAACCCTCGGTGGTAAGGTTTGATGGTGCTTGTCTCAATGATGAGGAAGGGCAGGCCAGCTGCTCAACATGGAACCACCATATGGACCAGAAGAAAAAAAAGAGAGAGGGGGGGAAAGGGAAAACATCAATGAAAGGAGGCCAAAGAAACACTGGCCGACAGCAAAGACCACCCCAAATAAGAACATTGACAGTGACAGTAATTCCTTGCATTTGTAGCGATATGTATGGGCCACAGAGAGCGTTCAGTACATGCACGCACTTTTCTTCCTGGTCAGCCCCAAGAGGAGCATCCAGGGGTACTATGGGAGGCAGTGGAAGAGCCAGGGCAGGAGCTTTCCCCCTGTGCCACAGTACCCTCCTAAAATTTAAGCCCAGTTTGTAATATTGACCAATGGAGCCTCAAGTCTAATGATATCTCATTCGTCAAGAGTGTTAGTTGTCACCATACCCTCTTGGAGAAGCTCCTCCCGGGCCTCTGCTGCTTGGAGCAGGGAAGGCCTTGGAGTAACAGAACCTGAATTTGAATCTCAGATCCATCACTTCCTAGCAATGTGACCTTTGGTTCTAATTCCATTTTCCTGAGCCTCAGTTTCCTTGCAAATGAGTTGTGGGGACTCAAAGAGAATGAAGCCCACAGAACTCCTAGCATGGTGCCTGGCACTTAGTAGCTGCTCAGTGGGGCCCTTTTCAACCTCTTTCTTCCACTGAAGAGTCACTAAGGAGACTAAGTGAGCTGAGTGGGGCCCTGCTGCCCACAGCCCTGGAGCAGAGCCCAAGGGCATCCGGGAGCACCAGGCCACCCTGGCAGCTGCTGCGGGTTTATCAGTGTTAGCTTAGATGCCATTCTCTTAAAGGTCATGGCAAATGGATTCCATCACCTGCCAGGAAAAGCTCTTCATAACTCTGAAGCAAAAAGCGAAGGCCTACAGTATCTCTTGCCTGCTCACTGCAATGTCCTCCACATCCCTCTCCTGGTTTTCACTGACTGTCACATGTACCTACCAGTTCACTTTCTGACCACAAGCACATCACATCAGTGCCTTGCTTAAGTCTCTTTGATGGCTCTCCATTGTACAGGACGAGATAAAGTCCCTAAGTATGACCTCGGGGGGTTCCCTGTGACCTGGACCTCCTCTCTCTTGCCTCACGGTCGGCTGCATTCCTGGACATGGCCTCCAAGGAAACAGTACACAGAGACTGTGTTTTTGTTCATACTCTTCTCTCCAACTAGAAAACCTCTTCTTCCCCTACCACCCAAGTTCAACACCAAGCCGCCATGCTACTTCACAAAGTCAAAGGTGAGCCGCTAAATGTTAGAGGACTGGGGAAGACCAAGAAAAGTATCTTGTTAATAGCCAGCACTGATGGAACAGCAACACCAGCAATGTGGAAGATATTTTATACCCATATTTGCACTGAATCTTCCAACAATCTGAAGAGGTCAAGTTAAATTATTTAAGCACACATCGTTCATTTTCAAGTGAAGAGAACAGAGACGAAGAATATTTAGCTCGTTCAGAGTCTCTTAGTCTACCCCCAAATGCCCGGATCCCCCAATTTAACTTTGCAAATTGGTTTCATCCAACTGTGAATTTCATCAGCTGAAAAATCCCAAGATAAGCGGTTGTTGAAAAGATAAAATTCCATTTCCATGTTTCTCAAAAAGGAATTAAATTCACGTCACATTGCTCGCAGCCCCAGACCGCCTCTTTAAAAAAAAAAAAAAAAAATGTACCATGAACTCCACAATTTTTCAATTACTTTGGTCCAGCCCAGCAGCGATAAAAATGCTCACTTTCTAAAAAGTGTATTTATGTATCACTGTGCATACACACATGGATTTATTTGGTTTTATTCTTCGGATTTATTTGAATTCTACGGCTATTTATTTTGTGACCCCTAACTGCTTCCTGCTAGAACAACAATTTACTTTATCAAATTCATACCGGTGCTTTGAAAAGAAAGAAACAGCGACACACCACAGCATTGTGCCTGACCTTCTCAAAGTAAACACAGAGGGGCCCTGGAAGCCAGTAACCATTAGCTCTTGAGACTGTCTCTGCAAAGGAGGTGAGTGGGCAAGGAGAGGCAGCTGGGAAACGCTGTTGCACAGAAATTGACAAGAGTATGCAGCTGATCTTTGCAGGTAGAAGGGCTGAGAGGGAAAAAAAAATTTCACATAGGCCCGAACCATCTTCATTCTACTATTCCACGTTTTGAACTGTGGCCAAGTTGGCCATGAAAAGTAGCCGAGAAGCCAGCAGTATGATATTAATAGTCCATTTTTAAAGTTCCACACGTCATGATAAAAAGTTGAGCTCCGCGTCTGAGCCTGGCCACAGCCTCTGTGGTGCCTGGGAGCCAATGCGTTGCTAATAAACTCAGGAAGGGAGCAGACCCCCGAGTGCCTTACGTTTGCGCTATGCTCTCAAGCCCAGCTTCTATTTTTAATAGTGTTCACATATTAGGCCTGTAAAACATATGTTTCTAAGGACAATAAAACACATATAAAAGAGCTGTGGAGTTAGACAGAACTGGGTTAATGATCTCAACTCGGCTCCCTGCTACTTAAGCGAGTTATTTCCCATCTTTCCCGACGCCCTTCTCATCTGTGCAATGGGAAGAACGAGATCTAGTGTGGGGATGGCGGGGATGACAGAATATGCCAGCACACGGATCCATTCATTCATTCAGCAGACATTTATTCCGTCTTCACTGTGTACCCAAAGTACAATGAATATGGAGATGGCATAAACCCTGTCCTCAGGGAGCTTACCATCTAGCAGGGGAAGACGGAATGGAAGGAAATCAGCCCAGGAAGTGGCTTTAGTGAAAAGAAACCGAGCAACAGCACTGGGTAAGTCAGCACGACATCGGGGCGCACACTATGGACACTCAGATGTTAAAATGACGAAGTAGGGGGGCAATTCCACAGAGAGGGCTAGTGAAGAAAATCTGTTTACTCTGTTCCTTTGGCTTCTCTTAGCCTGGGAGCAATCCAAATCCTTTCTCTTCCTCCTTTGCCTGAGGCTTGGGGAGTTTCCGGTTCTGATTATATGGATGAGGACCACAGACAGACAAGAAGCTGGATCTGAGTGGGTTCTGTTTATTTTCTTGAAAGGCATGGAGATAGCATTTAGAAAACCCAATGGCTTTTTCTGTCTTCCCTACAAACTTGTGGTATGACTGGCGGTGCTGTGGGGGGGGTGCCCGTCAAGCCTTGACTTTGCTCCAGAAAAGAGTAACCTCAGATTGCCTTCATTTGATGGGAAAAGCATAAACATTTTCTCAACGGGGCAGCTAGTCCTCAAGAAACATAACACCATGCCTTGTCTCTCCAGGACACAGGGAGAAGGCTATTCTTTTCGACAGCAGGATCTCCATTTCCAACATTGGCACCATCTTTACTGCCAACTACTATAGTCCCCGATCCCTTCATTTCAAGAAAATTCCCAGTGCTAGTGCCTGGGAATCTAGAGGTGAATCTCATAGAACCTGCCCTCAAGAGGCTCATGGTATTTTAAGAAAATTACAAAAACAAGTGCACTAAGATATTTTGAAATGTGAAGACTGATGTTTGTACAGAGTACATGTAGGGCCCAAGACTGCCCTACCAGGAACACCAAAGATGGCCGACAGAGGATGGAAGGCTTGAGGGAACCCTTATGTGAATGGGAGGATTTTCAGATCCAGGGACTAAGTACACTCAAGAAACTCAATGTAGTTTAGTGATTTCAATAAGGCAGTTACCCAAACATATGGCTGTTACGAGAATATGATTTTAAATCTGGCTACAGAGCAGGGAAGAGACGCACCAGTAGACAACGAAAGGAAGAAAGGGAAAGCTAGCACAGACACAATGATAGAAGCCAACATTTACTAAACAGCTATGTGCCCAAACTGGGCTGAGGAACCCCACACGAATGTCTGTCGTTTGAAGAACCTGGATGCCTATTATGTTCTCAGCACTGACCCGGCCACTGTGCTAAGGAAAGTCCCAACCTTCAAGCAGCCCAAGGGCTGATGGGAGAAAACTCATAACAACGAATGCACTCAGTCACCCCAAGATTCAAAGGGATTAAAGTTGACTTAACAGAAATACTAGGACTTTTGGGTGCTTTCTAAAGTCAGCGAGTTTAAAACAGAGAAGGAAGCCCCTGTGAGTATTGATAAATTAGCTACAGCTCAGCAAATTTCATGGCCTTTGAAGAAAAAGATGCTTTCCATGGAGGAGTCAAGGCAATGGCACAGGTGATTATTCACTGAACATTTACCACGTACCACCCATGGGCTCAGTATCTGATTTAACCAACACTCTGAAGCCAATATCCTGGACTTGAGATTTATCTATAATGAAAGCTAATTACAAGCTTTCTGCAAAGCAAAACCAAACTCTGCGTGTGTGTTTGTGTGCGTGTACATACCATCTGGTGATTCTAGACCCCAACTCAAAGCACTTCTCTTTCTTTTAATCAAGGATCAATTAACTTCCTATACCTCGAGGGACCTCTTGGGATGTGTAGGTTGCAGAGGAGGCGAAATACGAACTCACTGACAAACACTTAATGGGCAGAAAATCAAAGCATGAAGAAAGGCCCCTGTGTTGGGTTCAGGCCTTTGAAACTTTTTGGGCTTTGAAAAACTAACACTTGAGCAGGTTGGGTGGTTTGGGGGGTGGGGTGTAAAAAAAACACAGGGTAAGTTTTTACGGCCCACCCATTGATAAAGTCATGTGGGAAGTGTTACCAAAGTGACCCAGCCCCAGAACCCTGCTCCCTTCAGCCCTAGCTTCATGTTTGCACAAAATTAAACACAGCCTCCCACTCTCAAAGTGCTTTTTAGAAAGCCATGGCGTGTGTCAGGGAAAGAGTGGGGGTAGGAAAGTGAATAAGAAATCTCCACACTTTGCAGGACCCAACTCAGAGCATCAAGGAGAGGCTGCCCGGGCTCCTATAGACCAAAGCCTTCGACTGCCTTTCCCAAAGCTGCCCGGCTTTCTACTTCACCCGATCTGTAGTTACCTTAAAATAAGCAGAGTCCAGGATCTGTGAGAGTAATAATTAAACAAACACCTAGCCACAGAATAAGAGTGAGTGCAGAATCCAGATGCGGACGCACTGCTTCAATCAGGCAGCTAGTAGAACTCCACGACAGTACTTTCGACAACTTACCTACAGCACAGACTCTACTGCCCTGCTCATCTTACAAATGACAGACTGAGGTTCAGAAAGTTTAAGCAGCTCATCCAAAGGGCAAAGCTGGCAAAGGGTATTAATGCGGACAGATATTAGAAATACAGATGGAAGGCATGGGGCTTCTGATTTCAAACAGAGAGTCTGATTAGGAATTAATGTATCTGAACTTCCCCAAGAGCTGTGGCCAGGGTTCCCACATGAGTCAGGTGGTCACCGGGATTTGAACTCAGGTCTGTCTGTCTTTAGGTTCATGTTTTCTTACTCCATGACCTGACCTCTCTTTCTTTATAAATGTATTCCCTGTTAAAATATGACTAACTGCTTTTTTTTTTTTTTTTAATCTCTTAAGGCCAGAATGGTCAACCCAACTACTACTTAGAGGTTCAAAATACAAATATTTATGTTGCTTGTAAGTGACAGGGTTTCTATTTAAAATCATTAATTGCTACTGGTCTTAGAAGTGTGCAAACTTTCTTTGGTTTACGATATTTGTCCAGATTTTTATACTGGACACAATCCAGATGAGACAAAACTAAATTTATTATGAAGGCGTTTCCCACCTTTGAAACAGGCTGCCATGAAAAACACTTGCTGTTGGCTGGTGTGAACAGGCAATATTCTGGGTCTAGGGGTTTTCTTTGACAAATGCTCATTCTTCAAAACTGGAAAGTCCAGTCCCTTTCTTCACAAAAAGAAGATTGTCAGAACTGAAAGCAACTCTGAGGTAGAAGTGAAGAAATTAGTGGCACCTCTAGTCCTGGTGCCTGGGTTTCCCGTGTCCAAGTCCAGGGCCTGCAGTGGAATTCCACAAACATGTAGGACAGTTCCTGGGTACGGGACACTATTAGGTGCTGGGGACACACAGTATCAAGATCCTGAACCGGTTCTGAGTGTCTCAACTTTGGAAAGTCTCAGGTTCCATGACAAAGGGACACCTGTCTCTAGTCTACTCATGGGTGTCAAAAAGAACTTTGGATAGCCTTTCTTATTGGAAAGTGCTTAAAGAGAAAACATTTTATTCTCCAAAATAATATAGGCCACCTTAAAACTCTTAGCTCTGTCTGCTTTTGATCTTTTCAGTTGGATTTTGAAAGGGCTGTCAGATCCATCAGAGACTAAAAAACAAACTCGCAACATGGCATGATACAGACCTTTCACGAAGAGAATCCCAGCCCCCTTTTGTGGACATGATAGTTCTAGTAATCTACAGCTACCAGAGCTAATAGGACTTATGTTTCCTCTACTCCAGGTCAAGCTGGATCACCTCCTTCCTCTTTTGACCCCTCTTTTAAATAAGGATGAGAGTAAATTTGCATTCTTTGGGTACCTACTCTGTGCCAGGAGCTCTGGATACATCAACTGATATAACTCAAAACAATCCTCTAACATAATTATTAGGATACAGCCAAAGAATTGAGAGTCAGAGAGATTATATTTCACCACTGTTGATAAGAACAGTGTAACCAGGATACATAATAGAATACGGAGGCCTTTGAAGTTCATTCAGAGATGGGGTTAGCCTTTCTTGCTAAGTACACATAGGAACTAGGTCTATATGCGGATATTAGCAAAGCTACAAAGCTCAGAAAAGTGTATGCTGACCTGGAATAAGGATAAAAGGCAAGGCTCTTCCTTAGATGCTGAGATGGATTTATACTGATCCAGCTACTCTCCTGCCTCCAGTCTCCCTGATGACCCAAATGTGTTTACTTCCAATATGGCTGCCCAGAGCTAGGACACAGCAAGAATCCCAATGGGGTTTAATAGCTCTTACATAGATATCACATTTGACCTTCCTAACAACCCCATGAAATAATGTCTTAACATCTAAAGTAAAGACTTTGCCCCTGCAAAGTCCTATATGTCTTTGAAGACTTAAATACCCCTTCTACAAAGGATTCACTGAGCCACGTTAGCCACTCTGGCACAATTACTTCATTCAATTTATCCATGAACTTCAGAGTCAGGAAGATAGGATTTTACACCCTACTTCTATTACCCGCTGTGCTTACCATTTGACCTGGGGCAAGTCACTTTACCTCCCTGGGCTTCATCAATGTACAACAGGACTTTGTACAATAATTCCCAATGTACAGAGTGGATCGTGAGGACTGAGAAGACACAGTTTATAAAATATCCAACTGCCTGGCTCCATAAATGTTAGCTCCTACTCCTGCATGTGACAGGAAGCCCCTAAAAGCTTTTAAGCAGGTATAAGATGTGATCAGAGTTCAGTTGAAAGCTCCCTCAAGCAGCTGGGGCCTGCCAACTCCTTCCCAAAGGCAATCTGGAAAAGCACGCTCATAAAATCCTCTAATTCCAGGGACTTCTTGGGATTGTGTAAATAAAAGGGGCTTCGACAGTGGTTAGCAGGACCTGGCACCCTGATGCCCAAAGAAGTATCGCAGCAGGAACCCTGCCAGGCCCCGTCAAGAGATCACACAAGGCCAAATGGGAGGTTAAGTCGAGAAGGGTGAAAAAAATTCTCTTTTCATCTTCCCAAAGAGTTAAACATACATTTGTCAGCATGCACGTTCCCACCCAAGCTATGCTGCCCAGGTGTACACAAAGCCCCAGGTTCACATGGCGGTTAAGATAAACAACACGTGGACTGGCAGGACATCAGACACCTGGGAGGGCCAAAGTTTGAGATAGTCCAAAGGCAAGACTGGAACCAGATGCAGTGCCAAAAATGAGGAGTTGGCACACTACTGGAGACGCCATGAGAACCAAATCATGCTGGTGGACAGTCCAAGGCCACCAGGACACTCCAAGGTAACCCACCGAACTGCATGGGCCAATTGAGGTCAAAGGTCACGTGCTGGCCAAATCTGGCCCACAGAGATGGTCTGTTTGGCCACCCATGGCTTAAATTCCCAACATCAATTGTTGCCATTTCATGACAGCAGGTCTCATGCAATGTCCAGATTTCCAGCTACTGAGCCAGCTCCAACACCACGTGGCAACGGGGGCAGCGCTAACCATGGCTGGACACGCTCTCTTCCCTTCCTATTGTCTCCCTGACACCCAGGCCACAGGTCAGTTGTCACTGTCCCTGAACTTCTACTGTTGATTTTTCTACACCTACTCTGCAGAGTCTGACGTGGAGCTTGATCCCAGGACTTGGAGATCATGACCTGAGCCGAAGGCAGCCGCCTAACAGACTGAGCCACCCAGGCGCCTCTCACTCCTGTTTTTCTAACACGATCCCCCCATACAAAACACCACCAGATGTCCTCATGGAGAGCTGACAGATCCATGAGGAATTATTTACGGGGCATCTAACCAGTTTCAAGTCTCAGATGCATGGCTATTGGGCTGGATGACAGCTAAGACCCTGCCTTTTCAGTTTCCCAGTCTTTTTCATGTAGTGAAACTATCAGGAAATACTTTGTAGGGTGCCCCCCAACCCCAGTGACCTAGTGGCCCCCACTCCACCCTGCCCAGCGGTCCCCAGGGCCTAGAGATCCATTTCCACACACCCCCGACCCACTTCCTGTGATCCTTCTGGGAATCACGGTCCAGGAGAAAGCTCCCAATCAGAGGAAGAGCACAAGTCTCAAGAAAGCAGCTCGGGGGCGCCTGGGTGGCTCAGTGGGTTAAGCCGCTGCCTTCGGCTCAGGTCATGATCTCAGGGTCCTGGGATCGAGTCCCGCGTCGGGCTCTCTGCTCAGCAGGGAGCCTGCTTCCCTCTCTCTCTCTCTGCCT
Source organism: Lutra lutra (assembly GCF_902655055.1). NCBI lineage: Eukaryota > Metazoa > Chordata > Mammalia > Carnivora > Mustelidae > Lutra > Lutra lutra. Next base: position 151,928,646 of record NC_062281.1, on the reverse strand, counting down.
GCCTCTCTGTCTACTTGTGATCTCTCTCTGTCAAATAAATAAATTAAATCTTTAAAAAAAAAAAAAAAGAAAGCAGCTCGGATCTGGGTTTGAAAACCAGTTTTGGGGCACTTGGGTGGCTCAGTGGATTAAGCCTCTGCCTTCGGCTCAGGTCACGATCTCAGGGTTCTGGGATCGAACCCCGCATCAGGCTCTCTGCTTAGTGGGGAGCTGCTTCCTCTTCCCCGTCTGCCTGTCTCTCTGCCTACTTATGATCTCTCTCTGTCAAATAAATAAATAAAATCTTAAAAAAAACAAACAGTTTTGCCACTTAAAATCCATGTAACCAGCAGCAAGTGGCTTCACTTCTCAGAGCCCCCACTTGAAAAAGAGGACACCAATACCCACTTTGAAGAGCTGAGAGCATGACCCATCATAGGGCAGGGATTTAAAGAAGGTGAGTTCTCTGCCCTCCAAGCCTGAAAACCTACTCTCCAGCTGTTTACAACTGTTTACAGCTGATGCTAATCAGCCTGCTTGACTGGTTCCCTCTGGTTTCCTCAAGAAGGTGGCCAGACTAACCGGGACAAGGCTGTGTCAGCTCCAACAAGGACTGTCACTGCAGTCAAGCGACACTGGAGCCATTCCAGTAGGCCAGGGATAAGACAACCCTCATGCCAGGAGCACACTTCCCACTCCCAGGCCGTCAACGTTCCTTTTGTAGAACCCAGAAACCTTCTTCCAATCTGACAGCTGCCACCTGCACAAATAATTCAGGGATGCAATTTTGTAACTGAATACAGGCCCTGAAAGCTGGAAAGTTTGAAGTCCAAAATAATCCCTTTGACCTTCTGCCTAAACGCTCACTAATCACTTTTTAATTTGTCGTTTATTTCCTCTCTTGGTGCTGGACTCACAGGCTACGTTTTCGTTTTAGAAGTATCCGGGGAGTGAATGGCATTACAGAACACCTGATTAAAGCACAGAAGTCAAACTTCTCTCCCCCACATCTGAGGCTTGGTGAATGCCCCATCACCAAGATTTCCAGAAGGCTCTGGGTGGCAAGAAAGTGAAGGGAAAAAAGGCTGCTTTGAAGCAGAGTCCTTACTGGGAGAATTATGGGCTACGGGAATTAATAGGATGTGGTCCCTGCCCTCTAAGAATGCAGACTCTGGGGACAGCTACCCATGATGCAGTGGGACAGCACCAGCCAGGGAGGCCTTTCCAAAATGCTCAGGGAGCACAGAGGACATGCGTGAGCACAGGACTGGGCTGCTGGCAGGGATGTAACACCAGTTTATTGACTAACCCAGTAAATGCATTTCAAAGATTCCTTGCTGTCATCTGAAGCCAACAATGGACTTAAGGCTATACAAAAAAATTTTTTAATAAAAGTAATTAAAACAAAATAAAAATCCAGAACTGAAAAGAGCGCCCCCCCCCACCAAGAGTTAACAAAACGGCTGTTGTAACCCACCCTCATCTCCTACTCAACTTTTAACTCTGAGGGAAAATGAAAAAAGGAGATTGAGGGAGCCCATTTAATTCCTAAAACACAGATGCTGAAAAGATGCTAAAAGAGGAACACTGGCAGCTAAAAATATTGTTCACTCCAGAAGAAATGTCTTACTTGGAGACAAAGGCCTCTAGTCTAATCATCACTAGGATTACTACAAACTAAAATGAGTTGAATCCAAAGAGATGTACTAGGGTCATTCCACATTGTGTTTTATCCTAGCAAATCAGGCAACCTTTCACCTACTGAATAACGAAGTCTCCGGGAGCCAGAGCTGGGTCAGCTCAGCCAATGTCTTGGAGAAGAAAATGATTTCCACACTAGTTTGTGATTCAGTGAAGAGACACCTGCTATCCATAAGACAACACAAGTGAGTTCAGGAGTTTTCGTTAAGTTTCTTTTGGCAAGGCGACCTCAGAAAACAAATAGCAACCCACACTCACTGACCATCCTAATGACTCATATTCATCAGTGTTAGTGAGGCTAACTATATAGTCACACTTGGGCTCTCTCGGGCTCTGTTTCTTCATGTGCAAAATGAAAGGGGTGGTTTTTATCAGGTGTCCTAGGGACATTTCTAATTCAGGAGTTTTCACCTTTAATCCAGGTGTTTTATCAACCAACTGCAGGCTTCCTACCTGTGGCATCCTTATGAGGCAGACGGACAGCATCGCCACCTGCCCGCTATCCCCTCGGGGGTAACTGAGGGGCTCACTACATTCTTTTTAAGTCTGGGAAGACAGACTGGCCAAGCAGCGTCCTCCAGAATTCAAAGGTGCTCATTATAAAAGAACAGCTCCAGCAAAGATCCCCGAATCTGCAGACCTCCAGATGCCAACTGAATTAATGACTGGCCATCCTTGGCTCTGTCAAAGAAGGAGGTTGACAGCAAGAATGCCGTGTGGGTTGGAGGCAGGTGGGAATGAGCATCAGCTACTGCAGCAGACTGGGTACTATTCTAGGTGCTTTCGACCGGGGCCTCTTTCATTCCTCCCGGTCATCCTTTCCAGGTAAGCAGCACCAGCTAGGTTTTGCAAAGGCCCAGACTGAAGATCAGAAGCAAGGTCGTGGAGCAGCAGGGCAGAAATGCCACTGGGCCGGGCTGGCTGTCCACGGCTCTGGGCAGCCAGCACTCTTCCTATCTGTAGGTGCTTTCGCCCAGACCCAGAAGGGGTGCGCCTGTCAAGCGGGCTGGCTCCCTGCAGTGAGAAATCTGTGTGCTCCGGGGCCACTCTCAGCTGCTCTGGCAGGCCTCCCCTTCCCCCCACCAGGATGGGGACAACAAAATATGGGCATTCAGATACAGGAGAAAGGGCTGCAGTAAAAAACCCCTAGGTGGCTTGCTATAGGAACCCTGTTGTTCCAGGGGGAAGCTCTTTTGCCAGAACTCTCCAGGAAGCCACACTCTGTGATGCATTTTTCAGCTGTTGAGAGAAAGGGGTAGTTCCTGGGATGTTTCTTCAATGGTACTGGAAGCCAGGCCCTTAATCCTTGCAAAGCAGCAAGGAGCCAGCTTCCCCCAGAGGGACAGAATGTCTAGAGTCCTTCTTCCAAATAAAAACACAAAAAACTCCTCAACTTCCCCCTTACAACCTCCCAAAATGTGTGAATCAGGCAGAAAGGGAGAAAAAGGGAGCGAAGCCCAAGGGTGGGTGGGTGGGGTGGGGTTCAGGCCTTCTCTTTACCCCTCCTCCCCTCATGGCCCTGCCCACCTGACCTCTCTATAGCAGTAAATTACAAAGCCCCCACTGTTCTCTCTGCCATCCTCCCCACATCCTCCCTACCACCCCCCCCCCACATACATTTTTTTTAAGGGCGAAATGCCAAACAACATTATTCCCCTTCACCATGGTATTGCCATGAGAGCTGCCTGGTATGTTTGCCTGAAAATTGGAAGGTTTTCATGGAAATCTCGGCCTCCACTACAGCTCTCCCTTTGTGGAAATGGACTTGGAAAGAAATGGAAGGCCCCTAACTGGAACCTAATTGGGCAGATGAGAGCAAGACCCCTGAGATTGCTCGGAGGCCGGAGGATACCTGACTGTGTCTTTGGCAGCCTGGAACGGGCCCGTTCTGCCTCCACTCGCCCCTGGGCACGGTGTGGGCTCTCTCTAAGGGGGAGCCTCACCTCAGAGGAGGGACCCTATTATGGAATTGCAGGGGGGTGGACACTGGCAGCACATATGTTACCCATGGGTGCAAACAGGTATCCATCCCTGGGGCATTGAGGTCAACAGCAGGAAACTGTGTCACAGCCCATCTGAATCGACCAAGCTCCAAGAAAAATCGAAAATGGTTTTCTGGGTTTGGTCAGGTTTTGTGACCGCTTGGAAGGAGCAGACCTTGTTCTCGTAGCCCTGTGAGTCTGGCCCAGAGAATTCTCAGAGCCTCCATATCCTTGTCGTCAGCAAAAGATGTCAGGCCACGTGGAAGAGCTGCCGTGAGGATCACCCAAGCTGGGGTGTATGGGGTGGGGAGTCACGTAGCTGGGCATGGCACAGAGCGCCCGCACTCGGGTCCTTCCTCCCCCGCCACAGCACGAGGGGAGGAGACAGGCTGCTGGATGCAGGACCGGACCTGTGAGAAATCATCTCTCCTGTCCTGCTCCCTGTACCGCAGAGAGCAAAACTGTGGATGCGGGCTCCTGTTTGTCCATCAAGATGACAGAATGGGTCTCGGGGAATTCATTATTCAACAAACTGGCCCTTCACAATTCCCATCCAAAGGAACGGTTTGATGCCTTTCAGCACACTGGCTATACAAAATACTGAAAGACCAGCGCGCTTCAAAAGCCTCACAAAAACCCGGGTCTGGGTTTGGCAGGAGTTCCTCCGCCACTGGGTTTTTCTGTGTGTGGTTTATAATAACATGCAAACCTGATGCCAGCTCCTAACCTATTAAGGGACTGCCAATTAGCAGGGGGCTCCAAGCTGCAGGTTTGAGAACTGGGGAGCAGGTCTAATTAGGGGCCCAAGCCACTTCTCTCTAGCACCCCCTCTCAATCTAATAGCAGGTATAGTGGTCTACTGTTCCGCCTATAACCTTCCTGTATTTCTCAGCGTGTCTCGTCTGCTTCAAGGGTCCAGGCCTGGAGGCTACTGCTGATGTTCACGTCCGTCTTGGAAGGGTAAAACTGGGCCTTGAACAAGTTTATTCTCTGGATAGTGACTTTCAGATTTGGCCAATCATCAAAATCATCAGGGCCACTCATTAAAGAGCACATTCCAGGCCCTACCCAGACCTGCTTAATAACTCAATCGGAATTCCCAGGACAAGAGCCTGGGGAGTCTCCCGTCTTTCACAAGCCTTTGAAAGGATTCTATCCCCAGGTGATTTGGGAGTCACTGCTCTAAAAAGTAAAAACAAGTTCATTTTTGAACTCAAGGGCTTTACAAAAAATGGATGCATAATATACATAAAATGAAACTTATATATACCTACACCAAACCAACACAATTTTTTTTTTAAAGATTTTATTCATTTGACAGAGAGAGAGAGAGAGAGATCACAAGTAGGCAGAGAGAGAGAGAGGGGAGGAAGCAGGCCCCCCGCTGAGCAGAGAGCCCAATGCGGGGCTCGATCCCAGGACCTGGGATCATGACCTGAGCCGAAGGCAGAGGCCTTAACCCACTGAGCCACCCAGGCGCCCCAAACCAACACAATTTTAAACCACAATGAATATCAAATGTCTGGAGTGCCTTGGGGGCTCAGTCAGGTAAGCGTCTGCCTTCTGCTCAGGTCATGATCCTGGGGTCCTGGGATCAAGCCCTGCACTGGGCTTCCAGCTCGGTGGGGAGCCCGCTTCTACCTCTGCCCCTGCCTGCTGCTCCCCCTGCTTGTGTTCCCTCTGTCAAATAAATAAATAAAACCTTTAAAAATATGTATCAAATGTTTGCTGTTGGACCTACTGTGTACTGGAGATGGGATATACTGGGACGAATAAAACAGGGTTCCTGCTCTCAGAAGAGCTTCCTGTCTAGGGGATGCAGCAAGAGCCCAGCAGGAGAGCCCGTCTTTCCTACCTTGGGATCCTGTGAAATTGCAAACCTGCAGCTCTTCCCTCCTCTTTTCTCTTCTGCCTCTTGCTGGCCTTGGCTTTCCGATATCTTTGCCAAGATGGCACCAAAAATGAAACAGAATGATTCCAGACACCCAACTTCAGAGGCCTATCTTGGGATGGCAGACAGAGCCAGAGAAACGTATGGCTTCAAGATCCAGGAAAAAATATGGGCCTTCGGACTGCCTAGGCTGAAGATAGAGATAGAGTGGGTCCCTGTGCAACAGACAAAGCCCTGGGCTGGGTTTTGGAGCCCAAGCCTGGATAAGTCCCTGTTCTTCACTGAGCCTCCTTATCTACAAAAGAGAGGAAAATGGACTGTGTGGTCATATCGCAAAATATGTGTAGCATGAGCCTTTTCCCTGGAGCCTTCCTCAAAGTTCACTGCTGAGTTTCAAAGGCAGTTGTACAAACTTGAAGAACCAGAGTTCTCCAGAACACTCTCCCAAGAAAAGTGAGACTAAATGATCTCTCACTGGCTCTAAAATTATGTCTCATGGATATGGCTTTTAAACAAGACTCATTTCTCAGCCAGCAGAAAGAGGGTTTTTCATTCACCCTCTGCAGTGCCGGATACACAGCAGAGACCCAACCTTAAAGGCGACGTCTAGGGTAGACAGTGGCATGGCCAGGCCGTTTTACAAAGATGACTGTAGCAGGCATGTGGGGGACAGGCTGGAGCACAGGGCGCTGAGAATTCAAGCTCCCTGCTCACTGAGGTGTGACCAACCACCTTCCCAAGGAAAAGCCTTCTGCATTCTGTAGACACATCCCCATCAGCCCTGAATAAGATGTATGAAGGCCTCCCACAGCCTTGACGCCACGCTAGGTCCTGGCCAGCGCAACTCAAATAAACACTGCCCGTTCTCCAGGAGCGTCTGGGGCTATTTCCCTTCTTGCTTTAAACACCTCTCGGAAAGCGACTGCTACAGCCTCCCTGTTCAGACTCTTGGGTTATCTTAACACACAGCACTCTTCGGGAGCACACCTCGGTGTAGATTAGAAGCTAACGGCTCGAGAGGGCACCCCATCTCTTGGCAATACAAGGACAATGGCCTGGTGTAGCTCTAACCACATGAATTTCGGAGCCAGATGCACCTGGGTCTCTTCACCCTCATCACATCACTCGGTAACTGTCACCATGACAACGAAGGGATGGTGTGTCTTCGGCAGCAAGGGCAGAGACGGGTGTCATCTTGGCCCACAAAGAAATCCATGGTCTACCTCATGTAGAGTTACTGAATAGGTACCGTGAACATCACCATTTGAAGCTTGGTCCTGCCTCTTTTTAGTCCTGTGACGTCAGGTAAGCGGCTGGATGAAAGCCATCTGTAGAAGAGAGCTAGCTGAGCCCATCTTGAGGGGTGACTGTGAAGCTGAGAGATACAGTATGACACATAATGTGCACTCAGTTCACGGTAGTGGTTGTCGTCGCTCATGGTCTTCCTATAGAAGACATCAGCGTGAAGGAAGGCAAGTAGGGCAGCCCTTTGCCCCATGTGGGAGCTCTTCATTTCCTTTAAAGCAGCCAAGGGCAACAGTATATGGAGAGTTTTCTAAAACACCAGTGTCTTTTCAACGTTTGATTATTTCCAGTGGGGATTTTCTGAGCATTCCGTGCTGGTCTGAATGGAGTGTCCCTTGGGGGACTTCCTTGGCCCTTCACTTCATATTGACCGTCTTCATCTCTATGGAGACTCTGTTCACTTTCTCGTCGTTCACTTTTTCCCAATAAATATTTATTACGTGCCCACAATGAACAAAGGACAGACGTGAGAGCAACTGGGTAATGTGCGGTGATTATAGGTCAAACCCTTTTTTTAAATTCCTGTGAGGAAGGTAAGAAAAAGGGCAGGGGTCTGCCCAAGTGCACTCAGTGAGAAAGAGACACAGGGATCTGTGTACTGTACGGCCCCAGAGGTCACTACTTCCAGGCTTCGGTTTCAGCCAGGACGGAAACTCAGTGCCATTTCTACACCTGCTTCATGGAGAAGGCTGAGCAGGCCCCACGCAACCTCCTCTGTGCAAGAGCTTCACGGGGGGCCTTGTATTTCTTATGAACATCATACCCTACGCACCACATCCTGGCTGGCTGTGTTAGCTGGGTATTATTACATGGGTTCTGGCCTTCCCTAGGGCCTACTGGTGTGTACCTGACATTCACGCCAGACTTGTCTCACTGAATTAGAAATAAGGAAACAGAAACACCCGAAGTGTGGGGCATGCTGGAAAATAATTGGTCAGAACCCCTCAATAAACTCAATGTTATAAAAGAGGAGAATCTGTTGCAGATAAAGGAAACTAAAGAGACAATTTTATCAAATATGATGAGTGAAACTTGATTAATTAGATCTTAGATCAAAAAAAATCTATTGAACAATTTCAAGTATGAACCATGTATCAGATACTATTGAATAAATGTTACTTTTCTTGCAAAAAAATGTGGGGGTCTTGTTGGCACGCATATGTGTGTACACGTAGCTTGCCATAGTCACGCAGAAGGACAAACAGCAAAGGGGAATCTACATAAAAGATACAAAAACTGATGAAACGTATGTAACATTGGGTGGTCTTACTAAGAAACAGGATCCAACTGCCAGGACACTGGGATGCCCCTGAGCCTATGGGGTGCTGTATCCCCCCGGTACTTCAGATAAGAATGGAACAATCTGTGCAATCCTAGCAAACACTTTAGAACAATGAAAAGTTCTAACAAAGCATAGTGTACTGTACTTAACTTCATTTTTAAATAACACGATTACACAGGTTTCAAATGGTCAGTTAAATTTAGCAATTAATAATCATCATCAAACATTGTCTCACACTAATCAAATTCAAATCAAGGAAGTAATTTTTTTTTTCTTTGTTCATGGTATTTTCAATTCATGGGTAGAAAACAGGATGTGATGATAATGCATATTTCAGACTCACAGAAGCCTAAATTCAAGTCTCAAGCTACCTGACTTGGGTCTCATTTTGTCTATAAATGGAGGGGTGCTATGGCTTGGAGTGTTCCCTCTCCCCCCCAAAAAATATACATAGTTGAAGTTCTAGGCCCAGGACCTCAGGGTGTGACCTGATTTGGAGATGGGGTCTTTACAGAGGTAATTAAGTTACAATGATGTCATTAGGGTAGATCCTAATCCAGTATGACAAGTGTCCTGCTAAAATGGGGATACGTAGACGTAGAGACGCCTGAAGAGGACTTACAGAAAGGACGCCATGTGACAGAAAGGACGCCATGTTCACATGAAGACCGCCATCTTCAGCCAAGAAGAGAGACATGGAACAACTCTTCCCTCACAACCTTCAGAAGGAACCTCCTTGAATCACTATGATCTTGGACTTATAGCCACCAGAGTTGTAAGCTAGTAATTTCTGCTGTTTCAGTCACTCAGTTCGTGGTACCTTGTTACAGCAGCCCTAGCAAGCAGAGGCAACAGTACCTACCCCAGAGAGTTTTAATTTGGGGGACTAAGGCAAAGGAAAGCGAAAGGGAATGAAGAGAAATCTGTGTAATTAAAGGGTAATCCTTCATTTTGAATGACTTTAAAAAGAAATAACTTTAAATATGGCAATCAGTAGCAACACAGAAAATTGTACGAATATATATGTATGTATATATACCTACATAACCGAAAGAGAATCAAATAAAAATGACTAAAATGAAATACGCCAAATGGTAGTAACATTTGTGTTAGGTAGTAGATTACAGGTGATTTTCTCCCTTTTCCCAAATTTGGGTAGTTTAAGAACATCAGTGATGAAAATCAAAGTCATAGATTTAGAGGGGAAAAGGCTAAAAAAAACATGTATGCTAGTGTCAAACTACTTGGATTTTTCTCTTTTTTTCCATCTTTACGGAGCAACTTCTGCTTGAGTTAGGCACTAGGAAGGTGGAAGTAGAAAGAGAACAACCCTCCCTCAGATTTCAGTGTCAGGGTTCTCCATAAACAAATATTGATCCTTCACACCCCACCAAATATGGAAAGGCATGCAGTATTTCCTCCACATTTTAACCTCCCGTGCAAAATGCTCTAACACAAAGAGGGAAAGAAAAGTTGCCAGTGCGGTCCAGATATCCATAAACACATCAGAAACTTTTCTTCTAAATGCCCCCGTTCAATAAACCAATCAGCTGTTGTCACTTCTCTGATTGAGTGCAGTTGTCAGAAACACCACCTGCCAGTGCGAATCAAGAGAGAGACAAGCTGTCCCCGCATCTCATGACAACACCTAACTGATGTGAGGGTTAACCCAACCTGTCCGCAGATCCAAGGCCCCCTGGCCCGTCTGAACTCAAGTGTGCTTGCCTTTGCTGGTCCAGCACGTCTGTAAAACTGTGCAGGAACAACAGCCTTCAAGTGCCAGATAAACAATGCTAAGAAGCAAAAGCTGGGTCCCCTTAGATTTTGACTCTCAAAAACCACCCAACATAGGCTCCATTCTTGATGCTCGTGGGGGGCACAGAGGATGCATTTAAGATCACTCATCTATGACCAACTGTCCCTTCTTGCTCACAGCCCGGAGTCCCATCTGTTCCAGAAAACTCAAGCTTTCCAAACGTGTGACCCAGAGTTACTGCCCCTCTTCCAGGTGATGGTCCCAGTGGACCCAAGCCCTCCTCCCAGGCTCAGTTCTGTGGCCAGTGGTTCTGCCAAACCCACTCATTTCCTTTTGTTGTTCCCATTGTTCTATCTCACCCCCTCGGCCCCCTCCCCTGATCTTACCCAGCAGTTGACAAGAAGTGGGTCTTTACTGCTCCGGGAAGTTTTTGTTTAGTAGGTACAGGTACATAAAAATGAAGAACAGGAGGAGACTAGAATCTGCCAGAACTTACTGTCCCCTGCTTGAGTTACATCCTTGAGCCTTCTCCGTGTTTGTCACCCTTCTCTAACTGATCTGTGCCCTTGGGGCTCAATATTGGGTTGGTTGCTGCTGTGAAGATGAGTATTAGAAGCATCACTGCAGGGAAGGTCATGTTTAAAAACCTGTTTGGGGGGTGGTGTGGGAAGAGGGTCACGCATATGTGAACGCATTGATGGATACGTATGAGGAAAGGCAGTCTCCTTGCCTTCAAGCCTTCAAGTTCTGGTCAACTCAGGTATGAGCTCCTTGAGCAAGAACCATACCCTTCCAACTCTACAGTTCCTGGCAGATAGCAGGTGACCAGTAAATGTCGCACAAATAAATGGGTCAGTAAGTGAATTCATGAACATAGTTGCTCTGGGTCTTGAAAGAAAACCTTTGCTCTCAGGTCAGACAGCCGTGCTAGAATGGTCACGTCTGTGTGTCCCTTCAGGGATCATTTCCCTCTTCTGTTAGAAGACTTAGAAGAGTGGTGATTAAGCTGACAGAGGAAAGATAACAGCTTCTGAAAACAACTTTCGAGGGTTTTGGAATAAACTCTCACTGTATGGAGAAAGTTTATACTTCCTCCATCGATCTCATAGTCCCTCTCCTCCTCGGCAAGTCCCAGGGCGCTGTTCCAATCCCACACTGCTCTGTGCTGAGGCCAAAGCCCCGTTTCCTGCCTCAAAAGGCCCTTTGTTTGGGCTCTCTTTCCAAATCAGCGTATCCTGAGCTTGAACCCTCTTGCTTTTGAGAAGTCCGATGCCTTGCCAGCAGAAGGCCTTGCCAGCAGGTTTGTAGTCCTAACAGCTTTCAGAAACCTCAATGTGAGGGCACGTCTATAGCTAAGAAACTCTTTTCATGGGAGGGGGTGGGGAGAGGGAGTATTATTTTAAGAGTTGCAAAAACAACTTCAAATTGACTCTTTAGTCTTTAATTGCTACCAGAAGACTGAGAACTTCTTGTTCTCTTGTATTTAATTAAGATGATAGTTTTAATCAACTTTAAATGATATTGGTTAATACGCTCAGCTTAATGTCTCAGGCAAGGTTTGCCTCCGAACACTGGAATGCATTAAAGACGGATTCCCAGTGTGCACTCTCCCAACTGGAAAACACCTTCCTTCAGCGAAAGCAGATGGAAAGGTAGCCACATCAGTACAGCTGCCATCAGATTCTCTGGAAGGACTCCAGAGCTACTTTCCAAAGATCAGGTAAGCTACGTCCAATCCGTACTTTGTATACTACACACACCGTCAATCCAGGTAGCACTCTCCCACACGCTTATTTGTTCTAAAGCTTGCCAATTATCTGGGACAGAAAATGGTTTCTGAATAAAAACTTTTGAGGGGGCAGGGCAGAGATCAATGCGGAAGAGCCGGTGCTCTGCCAGGCATCTTCCAACCTTGGGACAACCTTGAAGATAGGAATTCTTGTCCCCATTTGCCAGATGAGGAAACTGAATTTCAGAGAGATTATGACCCTTGCATTGGGTTGTGAGCTAGCAAAACAGTGGAACCAAGATTTGAGCCCAGAACTGCCCCAAGACACATCCTGCTTCTGTTCTTAGAGTGGAACACTTTAGGCAAGCCTTAAGTTGAGATGACTCTCTTTGTCCCTCCTCTTATGTTGACGTCTTGTGACAGGATTCAGGCATTCAATATACGGTCAACACTCCCAACTAAGGTTTTATTTCTTCTGGATTTTACCCATTTTCTAAGCACTGTGCTAGGGACAGTCTTTTCTATTTTATGGCCTCAAGCAGATCTTAAAGACCATCAATTCAATGGCCCCATTATTTAGGTGGGGAGTATTAGACCAACAGAGCATAAGTGCTCTGCTTAATTAAGGTCTCTAACCAGTGCCAGAGCTGAGATGAGATGACTTGAGATGGGGGGTGGTAAAAGTACCCCAAAATAGACAAGTGAGGAAGTGGGATGAGCAGAAAGCAGCCACCAGCATGGATACCCTTTCCCACAGGCACAGAGGAAGGGGAGGGTGCTTGGAAGAGGGAAGACATGATCAAAGGCCAGAAGGCAGACATCTGTGGGGTGTGTCTTGGACACAACGAGAGCAATATAGCAGAAGGCGGATGTCAACGAGAATACCTATGCCTTCAAAATTAGGCTGGCAGGAACTCGAAACCGATAACAGTCGATGCCTCTGGGGATTAGAATTTAGAGGACTGATGGGTGAGAGGGTTATTCCCTTTAAGCATAATCGTATTTCTGGAATTTTTTTTACTATAAGAATCTATTACTATGCTTTGGCATGTCGTGTTAAGGTTTAAAAGGCTTTGGAGATTACTGACACATGGGGGGGGCCACTATCTGGTTTGCAGAAGAACCGAATACACAGTATCCAGGGAGGCTTTAAAATATGGAACTTACTAAATAAATAAATAAAATATGGGCCTTACTGGATTTGAACTTGAATTTGCACAAGGTAATGGTTTTATTTCTTTTGGATTTGACCCATTTTCCAAGACAGTTAACTTCTTCTAGCCTCGTCATCTCATCCATAAAATAGAAGCAGGCAGGGGGAACTTGATGGTCAGGTCCCCTCACCTCCTGCATCCTAAGATTTTCCTAAAGCGTGGTGGTCAATACTGGCCAGAGCTGAAACACAAGAACCGCTCTGCTGGTGGAATGCCTTATTTGACAGCAGGGCTGAATAGCATTCTCCTGATTCGCAGTCCAAACAACAGTGATGTTGCCACTCAGCCTCCCCAATCAGTTCTGCTACCTCTGTATGATGTCGGTGCTGTAATCCTAGAGTTGATCTACCAGTGTCCACTCTAGAAGACTCACGGGCAGCAACCACATCCAATTCATCGTTAGATCCTGACACCAAGCACAGCACCTGGTACATTAAAGATGCTCAAGGAATATTTGTTGAAATGATACATCACAATGACTTATTCTGGGGCTGTAATGATAAAATCTATTAATATTATTAATGATGGTAGTAATTACTTAACAACACAGTACCAAGCATAGCTGATGCTGTGTTATAACTATGGGAAGGCAGATTTCATATTAACATACTTGTTGGGGCGCCTGGGTGGCTCAGTGGGTTAAGCCGCTGCCTTCGGCTCAGGTCATGATCTCAGGGTCCTGGGATCGAGTCCCACATCGGGCTCTCTAATCGGCAGGAGGCCTGCTTCCCTCTCTCTCTCTCTCTCTCTCTCTGCCTTCCTCTCCGTCTACTTGTGATCTCTCTCTGTCAAATAAATAAATAAAATCTTAAAAAAAAAAAAAAACATACTTGTTGAGGCCGACAGTCACAGTCAAGGAAAGTTAACTGGGCACGGTGACCCAGTAAGTTAGAAAGTTAGGACATAAACCCAGATTTCTTTTTTTTTTAAAGCCAGATTTCTTATTTCCAGTTTGGGCAACTTTCCTCTGCAGAAGGCTTCTGCTCTCTCCCTGAAGAACCCCACCTAAGGCAGGACCAGATGAGGAAAAACTTTTCACTCTAAAAACAGCCCTAGCTTTTAAGGTAAGTTAAACTTTTTTTTTTTTTTTAAACGGGAGCTATCATCGTTAATACAAATTCAGTCTGTTGACCAAGTTCAAAACACTATACGAATACAACCTTGAACTCAAAATATCTAACTGCATTTAATTTCATATATACCCAATTCTCTCAAGTTAGTTAGTACTTGATGGGCTGTTACAAACTCCAGAAGCAAAGGGTTTGTCCCCCCCCCCCCCATTTCATCACACTGCTTTGCAGGAAGTACATATTAAGTATCCACTGTTTAGCTTTATAATTATACTTAATAATAATGTAGCTATTTATAGAAAGAAGACATACTGTGCCAGTGGCTACCTTACCATTGTGGTTATAAAGGCTGCAAAAATGTTTTTCTTCTTGTTTCTTGTCTCTATTTTCTAAAATAACTTTTTGTTGACATTTTCTTTAGTAAAAATTTTTTTGAAAGCACCTTTTCTTTTTTTTTTAAAGGTTTTATTTAAATTTGATTTGGTTAACATATAGTGTATTATTTGTTTCAGAAGCAGGATTTAGTGATTCATCAGTTACATATAATACCCAGTGCTAATTCCATCAAGTGCCCTCCTTAATGCCCATCCCCCAGTTACCCCATCTCCCTCCTCCCCCATTTTCTTTAATAAAAATTATTAAGCATCTATTATATACCAAGAAGTCATATCCTATTAAGGTGGAACTGTACAAAACTGAAAGCAAACCAAAATTTTCCACCTAAGAAAGATAAATACAAAGGGCCCAAAGAAGGTCTAATTCTGCCAGAGGAAATCAGGAAAGGCTTCACAGAAGGGGCTGCCCTTGAACTGAATGAGTATCGTGAGATAAGTAGCACATATCGAATGAAGAGAAAGAATGACAGTGGGAAAGCACATGGATTGGCCACAAGATGGAGATGTCTGGGATAAGAGTATGGAGCAGTGGAGTGGGTGAGGGGGGTAGGAAGCAAGGGAATGAGGAGCAGGAAAGGTTAGCTGGGGTATGATTCTGAAGGGTCTCAGATATATTTGAAAGTTTATTTTGTAGTCAATGAGAGGTCATTAAAAGTCCCGGTCTGTAGAGAAGGACCGATGTGATCCAGAGTTTTAAGAAATGACTCCTGTATACTTAATGCATAAAAGATATATGGGGGAGATCAGACAACCTTGAAATAAAACCTCTAAAGAAATATTTTCAGCCACAGGTATGTGACACCATGCATCGCGAATGAAAAATAGGGAGAATGCAGAGGACAGAGCAAATTCAGAAGATATATATCTATATCTATAGCTATAGATATATATAATGTACATTTTTTTTCATTGCACAATACAGATACGACTTTATAGCCTAAAGCATTTTCCTATATATTTGTGACAGCATACCCTTGGGTTGCAATAGTTCTATGAGGTAGGGAGCGAATAAATCTTCACCCCCACTGTATCATTCCTAAAGTAGCAATGATGTTCCAGGGGTCCCCCAGCCAATACAGCAAAGCAGGGAACAGAGCCCAAGATCAGCACAGAGCTGCCTCCTAGACTCCATGTTGGAAGTTTCTCATTTAATTTTGCACTCAAAACCTGGCTGTGTTTTCTGTCTGTGTTTCTATCTCCTCATCTTCTCACCTGCCCCTCAAGGGCAGGCTCTACCTCTTGTAATTCTTTGTATCTCATTGAGCCTTTGCATTTATCTCAATAAATACTGAAGGACAGATAAGACAGACAACGGGGTCCCAGGAATGTTCTCATCTGCAGTTTTGGTCAACAGCCAAGAATGCACTTTCCCATTGGTCTGGTGGGTATTTCCCATCCATCACTGACTGGTCCAGAGTGGAGGAACAGCCCTTGCCGTGACTATGATCTGAGGTGCCTCTTGCCAACTGCGTTGCTGCTCTGCATTCTAAGTGCAAAGGATCTGTACAAAATGGGTCTTCTCTGAGTCTTATTTAACTTTTCCATGGGTCTGTGTTTGTCAAAGCTTCATGCCAGCTCTCTCAGAAAAAGAAACGCCACAAAACTTCTTTTAGGAAAAGGAGAAAAAGACCTACTTTATACACTTGCTCTCATGCTAATCACACCACCATTCAAATCCCAAATGAATAGGAAACCTACAATAGCCTGGGAAACACACAGAGCCTCTAGGCGAAGTGTGGGCTACTTCGCTCAGAATGTTGCATTTCCCTGCCTTTTTAACTCCTTTGGGGAAGACTGATAAGCAGAGGCAACAGTAGAATATGAAGCTGCTCTCCCTCTGCAGATAAGTCCCTCCATTTCTGTATGGAATTGGCAAAATATTCTCCTGCCCTGACCTGTCCTTCTCTGATGCTCTACAGAAGCTGAGCCTCTCCCACGTATTTTCAATAAAAGTGGCTGCGTGGCATGAGTGACCACCAAGCACATTCCAGCAAAGCACTTCCCCTGGAATCTTAGTAAATGATCTCTGCTAGTGATTAACTAGTTGGGTTATTAATATGGTGTGTCACCCCACCTCCCCCCACCCCCAGCAAAAGGAGTTGAGACAGGCATTGCTGACTAGGTCCATAGAAAACTAAAATGAACCCCAACCTCCTCCTTCACAGGGTTGTTATGAAATTCAAGTCAGTTAATAATGCCTGTAAAGCCCCTTGCCTTACAGTCTAGTCTGCCAGAGAAGCATTCGGCAAAATGCATGCCCTTCCCCCTTCCAGCCTGAAGGTTCTCAGCCTAATCTCTGTCCTCCAGGAATTTTACAAAGAAAAAGGCAAAACTGAAATGGGCAAAAGGCTTTAAATCCCAAACCACACTTGGAACACTTCGCAAGGCCTGATAATTTCACTTCAAAACTTTCTGGCTGACTTGCTTGCTTCGTAAGCTTATTATTGAAAATAGAAGTCAGTGCAAATTCCAACGCCAGTCTTCACAGCGGGAGGAAAGAGCAGAGGTGTTGACTGGTTCTTATCCCAGGCACTCGACCACTTTCCAGTTGCAGGATCCTCAGTAAGCTACTCAACCTCCCCCCAAAGGGCAAGGGTTTCATCTGTAAAAATCAGTTCTAGGAGTATCTCTCCCTTTCGGCATTATACTATCTGATGAGACACGTGGATATGCCTGACTATACCATAGGGCTCAAAAATGTCCTTTTCCCAGTCTTTTTCCAGTTGGCGTTTGGAGAATGCCATCCTGGGTGTTATGGCATTTGTCTTTTGTTAGCTTTCAGGATTTAGGCACCTAGAGATCTAGAATGAGAGAAACTGAGGCAAAAAAGGACATTTACATTCTAATTCTCAGATGCATATTTTATCATTTACTGGAACTAGCCACGGAAAGAGACTATTAATTAACAATAACTGGATTTCACAGCAGAAGACTGCAGAACCGCAAACATCCAATTTAAGGCAAAATCATAATTAAAGGTTCTTCAGCCATTAGTGGCCCTAGGTAAATGAAACCAAAAGTCAAGATGGCTTATTTCCCTCATGGGACTGAAAGCACCCAGTATTTTTAATGTTTTGACCCAAGAAATGTATTTTAATTTCCCAAGCAGCCCCTGGGAGTCACCCAATGCCTACAGTGCAGATCTTCCAAAGCAATGGTTTACTAGGAAGAGGGGAGCCCATCATCCCTCCCGCCTAGTTACTGGAGTTACTTTCTCCAAAGAGATTCAAGCGAGAAGCCCACTAAACAAGACTCAGGTAAGTTGGTAACAACCTTGGGAATATTTTTAAAAAATCTCAGCCTGCTAGAAGTTCTTCCCTATAATTACAGCATATGAGATTACTTCAGAAGAAAATACTACATATTTAATCAGAATGTCCACCAAGGCCAAGATGACAGCAAGACAAATGTAATGCTGGGAACTAACGTCTTAGGCCATTCTTCCCCAGAAACCTATGGAGGCCAAATCGACCAAAACAGCTACTTTGGGCAAGTGTCTAATGAAATCCACTGTGCGGCTGACAAGCATTTCTGCCACTTCCTGTTAGTGGTTGCTAACTCCACAACAATGTGGGTCATTTGTGGGGAAGAGGCTACTAGCAGAAATTCTATTCACCACATTTAATGAAGGTGCTGTGCCCACAGCCACTAACCAGAGAAGCTCACAATTTCTCTATGTAACCCAAAGGTTACAACAAACCACAAGGACAGCAGATCAAGTCCATGATACAAAAAAGATCACTAACAGAGCGACTCATTACTGATGTGAGTGACAAAGGCCTAGCCCCTCTTCCCTCTAGACCATCTTCCCATGATACGATGTCTTCCCCTCCTCTAAATTCACAGAGTGGCTGGCGTATTTTAGGATGTCCAGGCTTCTGACCACCAAAGATACCTGCCACTTTCTTCCTGACCCTCTGTGATATCTGGAAGATGTCTTCATTTCCCAAGTAAACTATATTTTGAATTCACTCTCTCCTTTTGTTAATCAAAGCAGAGAAAGTGGCAACCCCGTCTCCTGAGTAGTGGAAATAACCAGCAAGATCAGAGTGAGTGGACAGGGGTCCTTCGACATTCACCTCATAGCACAGAATGCCAGTGCTCTGACTCAGCTAGGCAGAGACCGATGCTCTAAGTGAGTCTCGACTAGCTGCACACTGGTAAATGTGCTACAGTACAGGTTAGCTATTTCTGAAGCGCTGAAAATAGCATAAGATGGCTCCTAGCTGCCCTAATATACCTTTACAGGTCCAGAGAGCCCAGGGTGAGAATCCCAAGTCTAACCCATTTTGGACAAACCATCACATGTGACAATGGGAGAGCTAGCACAGAGGGGTGTGGACAGAAAGGGAACTTCAGAAGCCCTGGAGAACAAAAGCAGCAGAGCCCGGTGGCGAAAGATGGCCCAATGGGTCAGACGTCTTAGGTCTGAACCCAATGCTGCAAGTCACCGCCACGGAACCTCTGAGAAGTGATCTTTTTTTTTTTTTTTTAAGATTTTATTTACTTATTTGACAGACAGATCACAAGTAGGCAGAGATAGGGGAAGGGAAGCAGGCTCCCCACTGAGCAGAGAGCCCAATGCGGGGCTTGATCTAGGACCCTGGGATCATGACCCGAGCTGAAGGCAGAGGCTTCAACCCACTGAGCCACCCAAGCGCCCCTGAGAAGTGATTTTTTTTTAACCTCTCTGAACCTCATTTCTATGAAATGGAGATAAACAGTAAGAAGGACCCCACAGGCTCACTGGGAGGGTTAAACGAGTGAACGCGTGCACACTGCTCCGCCCAGTGAGAGGCACAGAGCAGGTACCTGACAAATGTCAGCAACTGTCATTATGTGGGCAGGCCTGAGTGCCAGCCCAGCCCCCACCCACATGAGCTGTGTGAACCTGGGCAAACCATTTGCCCTCTCTGAGTTGCTAAACCAGGTGACTGACATCTCCTTATTCTATTACTGGAAAGATGAAGCAAGACCGCATCTAATGCTTCCGGTAACAAAGGTGAGTGTCTCTTCCGCACCCTTTTGTCATAGGGGTGCTTTAAATTTTTAAGCACTTACAGTTTAACTTTCAGTGTAACTTACAACTTGACACTTCGACTAATTCCTAAAGGTGTGTGTTCGGGTCTTAACAGTCTTTAACCATCTCCGGCATCCAGCACGTGAGTCCAAAAGATACACAGTAATTCTGACTTCTGGGATGACTGGTGCGTACACAGCCACACATGTAGCAGGTAAAGGGTGAACGATCAACCTCATCCGAAACTACAATTCTACCTCATGGCCTTAAACAATACTGTAAAACAGATCCTAGGAATATGAAGAGCTTAATATTAGCATCTGTACACTTAATCGTTTTCCAGAGCCTCTGAAGACCCCAGGCTTGTTTTCATTTGGCGGAGGCAGGAATGTGCTTGTGACATCTCGGGTCTGTGGAAGTATGTTACTCAGCGGGTGAGCGGGGCTCGCTGACCACCCAGCATCTTTTTCTCAGTCAGCTTCATTGTTCTCGGCTCACTCATCTCCAACCCAGTGACAGTAGTGAACTCATTAAAAACTTTGCTTCTTTGTGGAAAATGGCTGGAAGAACAAAGCCACACTAGAGTGGTTTCATGAATATGTTAATTCCAAAGGTCTTTGGTAAAACTTTTGTGTTCTCTCCTTACATATTTTAATTAATCCTAAAACAGTTCTAAAATGGCACAGCCACAGTGGAAAACGGTTTGGCGGTTTCCTCAAGAAGTTAAACACGGAGTTACCATGTGATCTGGCAATTCCACTCCTTAGGCATAGATACCCAAGAGAACTGAAAGTGTGTGCCCACACAAAAAACCTGAACATGAGTGTTCATAGCAGCATTATTCAGAATGACCAGGAAGTGGAAAATACCCAGATGTCTATCAACTGGTAAGTGTATAAAATAAATGTGGTATGCCCATACAAGAGAATATTATTTGGCAATAAAAGTCAATGAAGTTGGGATGCCTGGGTGGCTCAGTGGATTAAGCCACTGCCTTCAGCTCAGGTCATGATCCCAGAGTCTTGGGATCGAGTCCCGCATTGGGCTCCTTGTTAAGCAGGGAGCCTGCTTCTCTCTCTGCCTCTGCCTGCCTGCTTGTGTGCTCTCGCGCTCTCTCTTCCTCTCTGACAAACAAATAAATAAATAAATAAAATCTAAAAAAAAAGAAAAAAAAGAAAAAAAGTCAATGACGTTCTAACACAGGCTCAACGAACATGCTATACATTGGTGATAAGTTATGGATGAACCTTGCAAACATTATCTCGAGTCAAAGAAGCCATTCATGAAGACCACATATTATATAGTTTCACTTAAATGAAATGTTGAGAATAGGCAAATGTACAGACCTAAAGAGTTGGTCAGTGGTTGCCTTGGCAGGACCAAAAGGGTAAATGGAGGGTGACTGCTAACAGGTGCAAGTTTCTTTTTGCAGTGTTGAAAATGTTCTAAAATTGATAATGGTGATGGTTGCCCAGCTCTGTAAACTGTACTGAAAGCCTGTGAACTGTACGTTATCTCTATATAACATATGTGTAATTCATATATATACGATATATATAACACATATACATATATAACATATATATAATTTAGATATTATATCTCAACAACACCGTTTTTAAAAAATACCATTACAACCCAAGAAAAACTGTTTCTCTAAACCAGAAGGATTTCTTTCTTTTTCTTTTTTTTTAAAGATTTTATTTATTTATTTGACAGATAGAGATCACAAGTAGGCAGAGAGGCTGGCAGAGAGAGAGGAGGAAGCAGGCTCCCTGCTGAGCAGAGAGCCTGATGCAGGGCTCAATCCCAGGACCCCGGGGTCATGACCCGAGCCGAAGGCAGAGGCTTTAACCCACTGAGCCACCTAGGCCCCCCAAACAGAAGGATTTCCAATGGCCCATTTATTTTAAGGGGCATTTGAGAACCTAAGAAATTCCAGAGCTTCATCTGCCTAGTAAGGCCATGACCATGAAGCATCTCAGTAATCCTACAAGATGGATTTCATTTAGCTTTCTACTACAAACACTGCATGGAAAGTGGGAAGGGAATGGCAGCACCACTGTTCAGAGGTTCCCACCCAGGAGATCAGGAGCTACCTATCATCCTTCTCACCCACCCTTCTCTTCTCAGTCTCCAATGCTTACGGTCCAACTCTGCCTCCCTGTTACTGGTCCCCTCCCCTCTCTCCCATTTACCTCGCCTCAAACCCAGCAATCTCAAATGCAACTCAGAGCAGATTCATCCTCTCTTAAAAACTATTCATGAATATGCTAATTCCAAATATTGTCCATAAAACGTTTCATTTTTTTCCTTACATATTTTAACTAATGTCACGCTATTTCTAAAATACGGTGCAGCCACTATGGAAAAAACCATTTGGCAGTTCCTCAAAAAGTGAAACACGGAGTTACCATATGACCTAGCAATTCCACTCCAGCTATATACGGTGTTTGGTTTCTATATGACATTTTCCATAATAAAAAGGAAAACGAAAACAAAAATAAAATTTCATTGGCTCGGCTGGTCCTCCGAAATAAAGTTCAAGTCCTTCCACTGCCTGCCTTTCACCGCCCCCTTCCCTGATCTGGCTCCCAACTATCTCTCTGGCCTCATCTCCAACATCCTCCTTCCATCACACGGTACAGACACACAACGCCGTACTACACAGCAGCCTCTCACACTCACCCTTCCCAGGCTTGTTCACGCATGCCCTGCTCAGCACCTGCTGCTCCCTGTGCTGGATCGCCCTCTCCCCTCTCCTGGCACATGAGCTGGGATTTCTCTTGCATGACCCAGCTCCACGCCCTCAGGCAAACTTCCCCATTCTTCATTTCCTTGCTAAAGCTCCTCCTCTACCATCCACATTCGTGACACTTAGTGTGTTTAATCTCACCAAGTCTGTTTCCCACTCCCAGCCTGAGAATACTTAAAGGTCAAGAGATCCTGGGGGCCCAGCACAGAGTAGGTGCTCAGGAAGCAACCACGGAAGACAAGACTGATGCTTGAAAGACAGATACAAACCTAGACTTAATTAAATAGGCTCTCTAGAAATTACACTGATTGATACCGCAAACTAATTGGGGGCCAGATATAAAGAAACCATCAATGAGAATGGCTTCCTTCGTGTCAATATAATTATGTGTATTATGTGCTTTGGGGGATACATAAACAGGAACCAAAGCATACTGCTTATTATAACGAGGTGCTTATACTGATTTGCATTTCTCTGCAAAACTCTCGAGGCATATAATTTTGTTAATTTGTGACAAACCTCAAAAACACGCTTACCACCAATATTCTGATTGCAACGTATACTTTCAAAGCATACAGAAATCAGTAAGTTCCCTTCAAAAGTTTCCAACTGGATCCTATGTGTGTTGTTTGGTTTGGTTTTAAATTGGGAGAATTTCAAGGCAGATTTTAATTTATAAGCCTGGATCTAAGGGAAGGAGAGTTCCACGAGGATGTATGAGAACCTGACCTAGCTCTCTTTTGAATGTTGGCCCCACCAACTAAGGCAGGACCTTGAGAAAATTATTTAATCTGAGACTCTGTTTCCTCCTTGGTCAAAGGAGAATAGTTTCTACCTCAAGAGGTTTTTAAAAAGCAAAAACTTTGAAAACTTTGGTTTCTCTTTCTTCTCTCCTGTGATACATCGTTTACAAAAGGAGGCGCCCGTTCAAGCTCAAATCAGTCCGTGGTGATCTTTGGTAATAAGCACTTTCTAGAACAAGTGGATGAACAGTGGTATCTGAAAACTGCCTCCTCCTTCAAATTTGCCTCATGCTTCTCTGGCCTCACTTGACTATAACCCGACATTCGGGATTAAAAGTTAACCCATTTGTCTTGTTCCTTTTTTAAATGACACGGGCAGGAGAAAGAAGAGATTATAGCTCTCTGGAGAACCGGACCTCCTGGACAATACCAATTTCAAACTGACAAATCAACAACCAGAAAAGCAAAATGGTATAAAGGCAAAACACGGGCTGCAGGCCCTGATCTTTAAGGATCGCCAGACCATCACCACCCACCCAGTCCAGGCCTTGGGTTCCTCCCGTCACACCGAGGGCACAGGGTAGGCTATAGTGACAAGTGTGACAGCAGCTACTACCTGTGGGCTCCCAGCACCAGACGCCATACTTGGCATAGCCTCCCACCTCCAAGACACCCATACCATCCAATTTACAAAGCAGAAGACGGGGGCCTCGGCAACTCTCGTGACTTCCCTAGGGTTCCCAGCCAATAACAGCAAGTACGCTCCCATCTGTCAGACTCAAAAACCCGTGGTCCCCTGTTCCCACCTCTTGCCCTGCCCTGCCCCAAAAGGCCTGTGTTTCTGACGGAGATAAAAAATGACCTTGACGTTGTTGATAATGACAACTCCAAGAGTTACCATCAAATTCTTTTTTTTTTTTTTTTACAGATTTTATTTATTTATTTGACAGAAATCAGAAGTAGGCAGAGAGAGAGGAGGAAGCAGGCTCCCTGCTGAGCAGAGAGCCCGATGCGGGGCTTGATCCCAGGACCCTGGGATCATGACCTGAGCCGAAGGCAGAGGCTTAACCCACTGAGCCACCCAGGCGCCCAACTACCATCAGCTTCTAAAGACTCCATGAACTAGGCATTGAACAACTGTTCCAACAGCATTTTCATAATTTATGCTGCCCACAGAAAGGCTCATTCAACACACTCTGGGCTGTTTTGCAGTTATTTATGTATACCTAGCTCCTTACCGCCCAATGTGATCCTTGAGATTTGTATTTGTGCTGGGGCACTGGCTCAGTGATGTCAGCGTCTGACTCTTGATTTCAGCTCAGGTCATAATCTCAGGGTTGTGAGGTCAAGACCCACATAAGGTTCTGTGCGAAGTCTGCTTGAGATTCTCTCTCGCCCTCTCCCTCTACGACTTCCCACCCCATGCTCATGTGCTAGCTCTCTCTCTTTCTCAAATAAATAAATCTTGAAAAAAAAAAAAACAACTCCTATTTGTGTCCTAGAGCAGGCCCTGTAAAACATACTGTACATATTCGGACTCAATACAATTAAAACAAATAAAATGGAAGGAACTAGAAAAGAGCAAGTCTTCTCTTAAGATGACATGGCCATGTCCCTTTCAAAGGGAAAGAAGAAAGCAACCACCAAAGATGACCAAGTTCCCCGCATTGTGACTTTCCCAGATGGGGTCGTTTGCCTACACCTGCTTTTTTTCAGCTAAAGGAAAATATTTGTGTTCCCTCTGCCTGGTTATTTCTTAGGATTCTCTTCAAAGTTTTTTCCCCCTAATATATTTCAGGCAACTTTGCTGCCCAAAAAATGAGACGATTTCACAGCACCATTGAGGAGTAAGAACACTGGGAAGGAAAGGAAAATACTACTATTACTATGACTAATAATAGCAACGTGATACCTGATAATCATGATAGAGGGCTTTTTTAACTTCCTAAAGGGTTTTCAGAATCACGATCTCGTCAGAGCTTCACTGTATCAGGGTGCCACTGGGACTCTTGCTTCTTTTCCAGATGAGGACACCTTTCTGCCTGGAAAGATGAAATACTTTTCGCCCAAGTTGTACCCAGATGGGAGTGAATCCAAAGCTTGTATTGTTTCCACAATACTATGCCAAGCTAACTTTGATCTTTTAAAGGCTCTATTCCAAATCTCATTTATTCATTTCACTTTTCACTCAGACACAAACTTCAATATCTCAAAAGAAAATATTTACAGAGTTAACACCTCATTTTTCCAAAAGTGGTCACTAGGCGGGCAACTTCCACTACACAGAACTCAGTTTAGGACCCAGAAACAGATAAAAATCCCAGCCTCTCAGCAGTTAGGAGACACCACCAAGTCCCTACATTAAAAAAGTCACCAGAGGGGCGCCTGGGTGGCTCAGTGGGTTAAGCCTCTGCCTTCAGCTCAGGTCATGATCTCAGGGTTCTGGGATCAAGTCCCGCATCAGGCTCTCTGCTCACAGGGAGCCTGCTTCCCCCTCTCTCTCTGCCTGCCTCTCTGCCTACTTGTGATCTCTCTCTGTCAA
This sequence comes from Lutra lutra, assembly GCF_902655055.1. Taxonomy (NCBI): domain Eukaryota; kingdom Metazoa; phylum Chordata; class Mammalia; order Carnivora; family Mustelidae; genus Lutra; species Lutra lutra. The sequence goes on along the minus strand of NC_062281.1, from coordinate 151,903,282 downwards.
ATAAATAAATAAAATCTTAAAAAAAAAAAAAAAAAGTCACCAGAGACCTTCAGGCCTGCACCCAGAGGTAATTTTTCCTGTTGAATGAATTCTAACAAGCTTCATTATCTTTACTGAAAGACAGGTGTGCAGGCCACAAAGGAAAAAAAACAAAACAAAAACCTAACAGCATGAAAAGTGCCAGAACATTCAGTCCAGGGACAAAAAGCCCAGGCCGTAGCCAACTGCCCTTAAGACAACAGCTGTTAAACAACATAGTGATTGTCTGATTGGCCTGAGGAGAATCACCAGAAGCTTTTAAATAAAAAATACAGACTCCCAGGCCCTGGCCCAAAGCCTGCGGAATTTGAATTTCCTCAGAAGGAGCCTGAGAACCTCTGTTTCACACCAGATAGGTCTCCTTATGAGGTGAGTCTGTGAAATGCTGATATAATAGATACCCCCCAAATAAGTGATTGCTCCTCCAACAATGTGTACTGGCTGAACTGACACGCTGGGTAGGGTGTCCCCATAAATATCACTGCCTACACAGGGAAGAAGTCCTTGCCTACGGTCTCATTAGCATCGTGCTGCGACCAGCTGGGCTTACCAGCCCAAGCAACTGCACAGGAAGGGGAAAGAAAGAATCCAAAACTGACAGGAAATCAAAAAAGGGCTAAAAGTGGAAAGGGCCACAACTCTAACCTTAACAGTATCCCACAAAGACAGCTATACCCCCTGGTGTATCTCTTAAGTACGCTAGAAAGCTGGAGAAGAGCGGGCTAAGGGGAAGAAAAACCCCAAAAACCAAGAACCAAAAAGCAAAAACAAAAAGACCCCAGCCATTCAGGACAATGAGGAAATAGGGGTTTTCAACCATTCTGGAAAAGTCCGCAAGGCTTACCTACGAAATGGAAGTTCCCTTCTTTATTTCAACCCATGCAAGATGTTTGGCTGGACCGTTTGCCAGTGGATCAATGAAAATCTACTTCTAGGGGCGCCTGGGTGGCTCAGTGGGTTAAAGCCTCTGTCTTCGGCTCAGGTCATGATCCCAGGGTCCTGGGATCGAGCCCCACATCGGGCTTTCTGCTCTGCAGGGAGCCTGCTTCCTTCCTCCTCTCTCTCTCTGCCTGCCTCTCTGCCTACTTGTGATAACTGTCTGTCAACTAAATAAATAAAATCTTTAAAAAAAAAAAAAAGAAAATCTACTTCTATATTCTGTGGTTCACAGGGTAGACTGTTATCAAAACTAATTGAGTTATTAAAAACACATACTTAGTGAATATAATAAGAGTAACCAAAAAAAAAAAAAAAAAAGGGAAAGTTACCTATTGTGATTGTGTGCTTGTGACTATAGCTGACCCTGAGAACATAGATTTGAACAGCACGGGTCCACTTATACACAGATTTTTTTTTTTTGGATACAGTACTATAAATGTATTTTCTCTTCCTTATGATTTTCCTACGAACATTTTCTTTTCTCTAGCTCACTTTATTGTAAGGACGCAGCTTATAACACATATAACACACAAAATATGTGGGAACTGATATTTATGTTACCGGGAAGACTTCCGGTCAATGGCGGGCTGTTAGGTTTTCTGGGAAGTCAAAAAGTCATATGCGTGGTTCAAGGGTGAACTGTACTATAAATTTCAGGAGACAGGTTATAAGACACATCTGGCCAAGGAAAAATCTAGCTGGTTTCTCAGCATATTGGGTTAACTTCAGTAACAGTGCTTACTTTCCCTCCAGAATGAATACCAATATAAGCTTAAGGTCAGCATTAAGTCCTTGGTAAAAAAATGTAACAATTCAACCGACGATGAATGGTCTAACAGAAGGAATGGGTTCTGTTCAATCCAGTCAATCCAGAATGACTGGGTTTCTGCATCACAGGATGTATCTACCAGTACAGAATCCTAAAACTGTTAGTGCTAGAAGAGGTCTGAGAAGATGATTCAGGCCCTTCCCTCTACGGCAATAATGAAGAAACCCAGGCCCAGTAAAGTCAAGGGCATTTCTCTGAAGTTACGCAGCATGGAAGCGGCAGTCCAAGGCCAGAACTCCTATTTCTATAGGAGTCTGTTCCTATAGGAGTCTACAGGAGTCTGCAGCTCAGCACTGTTGGGGTGGGTGACCCCCTGTAGTAATGTACAATGAAGAGCTAAGCAAAGTGCACGCATGAGGGTCATTCCTCTCTGCCAGAAATCCGTCACAGAACCTTGCAGGGTAGCTTTACCCATTAGACGTGATCCTGCCCAACCAGCCACTTCACCAAGGGAAAAGAAAAACCTGAGATCCATAGAAAACCAACTTGTCCACAACCACACAACCGGATGCTGGCGCTGGCCAGTCTGGAATCTGAAGCCTGTGGCTCTAAGTCTCCAGTTCTCTTCGCTATACCACACCGCCTCTCTTCCAGGATGCAAAGTGAATAATTTAATAATAACACAAGATGAGGTTACGTAGCCCATATACGGAACCAGTTCTAGGAATTCTGTCTCAACCGTTTAACTGAAAGTCAAAAAAGGCCAAGAATATTCTGGAACCGCTATATTACACAGCACGATGGCTTGGCATCCAAACTCTACATTTTTACCTATTTGAGCTTCTTTCCCTTTGCTTCGTGAAACTCCACCTGTTGACTGCATTTCCTGGCAGGGACTGGCACAGGACTCTGGCTTTTCAGACTAAACCTGATCCAACACCTGCTTCTTCAAACTCCTCCCACCTCTCATGGTTTAAGTTCAGATTATCTACCCTCTGGTATCAAAAGCCAAATGAGGAACAATTTTTTTTTTTTTTTTTTTTTAAACAAGAGAACCTTCTCTAAGGACAGCTCAGGGTACACTGTGAAGATCAGTCGGCTCACAAGTTCTGCTGCATTTTAGGGGCTGCCTTCTCAGCTCAAGTGTAGAGTCAAAATGAATGGAAATCATCTGTCATCAACTAACTGGGCAAATGTGACAATCTCCTATTTGAAGTACAGCTTTATGGTCTTCAGTATAATATTATTACTGAGTATTTATTTCATGGCCTCATCTACCTGTGATTAGACACGATGTAGGAAGACAACCAGAAAACTATGTCCAGGGCCCCAGGTTATAAATCCCCTGAGTTTGCCCTTGCATTCGCCCAAGTCTCAGGAGATTAAAACAAAACAAAACAAAACGGTCACACCCAAGATTTCTTCTGATCCTTACAGCAGTGTAATGGAGTGGCCATTCTGCTCATCACTTAGCACGTGAGCTAACTGAACTCAAAGGATAAAGGGCCTTGAGCAAAGTCTACACAGAAAAAGTTGGACCTGTCTAAAGTTGCCCAGCCCTCCAAGTGCATTGGCTGGAAGGAGGCACTCAGCAGCTAGCTGGGATGAGGGACAGGAGAGAGGGAAAGTGGGTGCATAGACGCTCAGCATGGTTTTACCAAAATCTCTGCATTTTGCTCCAGCCACGTACGGCTGGTGTCCTTTCTGTGGCACCACGGTCTCGTGGGGGAAAAAGGTGCCCTCAAAAATCTGTGAACCGCGTAGTCTTGGAACTAGCTTCCAATCCAAACAATGCTGTGGGGCAACAAGACCGTATCTCTGACCAGAAGAGTTCAACCACCTCTCTCCATTTGCTTTGGTGCAAATAAGTTAACAGGGAAATGCGGAGAGGCAGGATTTTCTGCAAACAGCTTCAGCATTTTCTGATAAGTATCTTGAGTTTGAAAGGGAGATGAGCTCCAGTCACGTTCACTGAGAACGAAGCATCTACCCAAATCGACTTCATGGTGCATCTCAGAGCTTCCTCCTTAACACACAGTCTCCTCACCGGTGAAATTGAGATTATCTCTTCATGAAGGTTACAGCGAAGGGTACACACACTTACATTAAGAAGAGGCTAACAAAACTGAGAAAGACAGTAGATGCCCCTCCCTTCTTGCCTGGGAACAGCCTCTGCTGGTCTCTTGTCACCTGGTACACCAGAACCCATGCTTGAAAAACAGGAGGCGGGACATATTATGTAATTGAAAGGAAAACAAAATCAATTTCAGAAAGACTAGCACACCAAGATTCGGAACTGTATTTATCAAAGCAATTAGCTGGCAAAGACAGCTGTTCAATGGGAGGTCAACTCCCTTTGGGGTTCTCGGACACCAGATTCTTTTGGCCTTCAAACAAGAGTGGGCTTTTGTTTTTTGCTAAGAATTTCACATTCCAAGAAGGTATGTGAAACAAGTTCAACTGCTTGCATATTTCCACTCACATAACACTTATGTAGCACATCAGCTTTTATTTTTTCCAGATACAAGGAGAAGAAGCTTGGTATATATTCCTGCGAGAGAATAAACAGAAAACTATGTTTCTCTTTTTTACTATATTAGTGCCCTGTAATCCAGACCATATGATCAATAAACCATATAAAAATTAAATCAGACTGACAGTCTTAGGCAAAAAGTGAACCAAGAAGAAAAAAAAAAATTTTTAGGACTGTTGTGTAGGGCATATTAAAATCACATGTTGTGTTATTAATTTTCTCTTGGCAGCCAGACTTCTTCTCCCGCATAAATTTCTCAAGTATTTATCTTACACTTTTTCCTATTAAAGGTAGGTGAGGCATTAAATTAATGATGTTATATTTCGGTCTTTGCATAGGGGAGACACTGACCATAAGTCACTTTGAAAATGACTTTGTTGGCATTTTTTTTTTTTTTTTTAATAGCAAGGCAAATACCCTTTAAATACCCTTCTGTGCCTCAGAAGACAATGCAGGGTCCAGGTATCACCTTTTTGAGGTAAAAAAAATCATTTATTCCAACAGACCAACCGTGAGTAAACATAATCAATAGCTAGGTAGAGAATATTAGCTTTGGGGGGACACAGAGAGAGTTGGGGCAGATGAAGTGAAATGTGCAAACATCCACCTTACTTGCACCTTCACAGCACAACACTGCCCTCAGTTAAACTATAGCTAATAGGTGTGTCTTCCTGCAAATTCCTTCACACTTCTTTTCCTTTTAACAAGAATGCACCATGTCTCAGGACTGCCTTCTGAATTCAGAAGAGTGGAAGAGGGGAGGAGAACAATGAAACTGTACAAAGGCTGACAGGCTTGTTCTAGCTTTGCTTTCCTAATCACAAAGTAGGAGGTAGGAGGGTACTCAGCACAGGCCGTCTGGGAAGAGTTTACCTTACCACCAACAAAACACACCAGTAAACACTGAGAAGCCCCAGAGAAGTTTACAGCAAACAACTTCAATGTGTTTAGTGTTCTCCTTGTACTCCCCCAGGACCAGGAAGGGCCTTTTAAAAAGTCAATAGCTTGGCAGCAGACTTTAAATACTAATCTTCCCACTGTGCAGGATAATAAGCCAGCGGCCCACAGGAAGGCAGGCCCCCCAGTGACAATTCCTTTACATAGCATCTAAACCTCCAATTTCTATGAAGAGGTGGGAAGCGGATTTGCCACCTGAACTAGTCCATCTCTCTTCCCTTCCACAGAACAATTTTACCCACAGCTGTCTCTCTGTACCCAAAGGGAAGAATTCTTATGTTTTAATAATTCTAGGTGTCCCATCTTCCTTTGACTCCCAAACTTACTAGGGACGTTCAAGCCCAGGGCGGACGGACCTCAGTGAGGACGGTGCTGCAGAAAAGAGTCATAAAACACAAGAGAAGTGTAACTCCAGCCCACTAAATCTCTGGTTCGCCCAATCTGCACGGACAAATCCATTTCAAAGGGGACTTACTTCTCCGTGCAGGAGTTCTATTTTAAGGGAACTGAATTGGGAACACAGATGTTTCTTCAGTTAGCAGAGCTGGCAGAACAGCTCCTGGACCAAATCCGAGTTCTTAATGCAGGAAGGGGCCTTAGGAGAGCATCTAATTCAAACCACTCACTCAACTGATGAGGAAACTGAGGCCCAGAAGGCAAGGGGGTGGCACGCCCAGCAAGTGGCAGGGTAGCAATGTTCTGATGACAAGTCCTGTGCCCTTTCCATTACACCATGAATCGTTTAAAAAAAAAAAAAATCTACTCTGACTTCAACCTTGGAACTCCTGTAGATTCATGTCAATAGCTTTCTCCCTGCCCCCGCCAAGTTCATAAATCCTCCTCACTTCCCGATCAATTTTTTTTTTTTAGCGCCCACCGCACTTCGGGCTGGGGCATCCAACTAGTTTGGAAAACAGAAATGGACCATCACCTTAACTTTCTGGGACGGCAGTTAATCGTGGTCCCCAAACATGATCTTGATCTTGGATTGCTCTCCCAGCGCCTCAGTTTTCTAATCGGTGAAATGGAGCTCCTCACCTACCCTGCACGGAGTCAGGGCGAGGGCTGGTTGAAACCGTGTCCGTGACACAGCCTACCGCCGGCACACAGTAGGCGCCTAACAAGTGGCAGTTTAGTGGGTGCCCGCGTCAAGCCCCTGGGGCGCAGCTCCCAGCCCCCCGGGGGACGTGCGGGGTGGGGGTGAGAAGGGGAGCCGGGGAAAGGCCAGCTCGAGTTCGGCCGGGACGAGGAGGCGGGAGCGGAAGGGTTGGGTGTTTACACACAGCCAGCGAGGAGGCAGCGCGGCTGCAGGCAGGGGCCCGGCGCCCCAGGAGATCCATCTTACTCGGACGGGGGGCACCAAGCTCCGCGCGGGCTCTGGGTCACGGTTCCGCCCACCGCCCTGCGCTAAGAGGCCGAACCCACACCTTCCGCGGGACGGTGCCTGCGCCTCCCGCCGGAGGCAGCTTCTAAGGGGCCGGGCTCCGGTGGCAGGGGAGAGCCTGCGCGCGCCCCACGCCCGCTTCCAGGCCGGGAAGTCTGCAGCCTGGGGAAGGGCGGGCGCTGGGGCTCGGTGCTGCGCGAGGGCTCCGGGACAGGGCTGCCCCCCCCACCCCCCCCACCCCCCCACCCCCCACCCCAGGGGCTGACGGCGCGGGGGCGCGAGGCCGGGGCTGGGGGCCGGGGTCCGGGCTCACCCATGAAGAGGCAGAAGAGGTCGAGGCAGATGAGCAGCACCCGCTTGCTGCCGCCCTTCCGCGGGTTGTTGTTGAGCGCCGGGCTGCCCCCGTTCTTGCTCTCCGGAGCGATCGCCTTGTCGTACTTGTAGTTTTGCATGGCGCTGGCTGCGGCGCGAGCCTCCGGCCCCGCGAAGACGCCCGGCGGCGGCAGCCACACACCCTCGCGCCCGGCCCGCCTCCCGGCCGCGGCTGCTGCTGGACGCGGAGGCTCGGCCCCCCGCTCGCGGCGCGGCGCGGCGGCGACGGTGCAGCCCGCCGCGCGCTTCCCGCTGCAGCCCGGGCTGTTCTCTGCTCCGCGCTGCTCCTCTGCGCTCCTCTCTCAGCCCCACAGCGTCCGAGAGTCCAGGGGGCGGAGAGCCGGCGGCCGCGCAGACACTGCTGCGGAGCTGGGTTGCGCGGGGCGCGCGGGGCTGGCGCGTGTCCCGCTGCTGGAGCGGGTGAGTGGGCAGCGCGGGCGCTCGGCCACCTTCCTGGGCCGCTGCTTACTTAATGAATGGGAGCCGCTCCGAGCCCCGCCGCTCCGCAGCTCCTGCCCCAACTCCGACTTTTCCTCCTCCTCTTCCTCCTCCTCCTCCTCCTCCTGCTGCCGCCGCGGCTGCTGTTGTGGTCGCCTGGGTTTGTTTCTGCACTTTTATTGCACGAGGTCCTTTTAAAAAGAGAGAGAGAGACAGACAGAGGCAAAGAGAGGGACCTCCTTACTTGGCTCTGAAGAGATCACGAAAGCACAGCCCCTTCCTTAAGCTGCCTAAGACGTAGGATAATTAAGGCCACATTTTCCCCCACCCCCTTCAAAAAAAAAAAAAAAAAAATCCTAAAAGGAAAAGTTACTCTCAAACCAGAGAATCCGGGAGCCCCTAGCGTTCAGAAACACCAAGTTGTCACAAAAAAAAAGAAAACTATATAAATAAAAAGAAACACTTTCTTGCTGGCCTTGAGTCGGGCAAAAGTTGAGGCTGTGGAGCGAACAAGCGTTCTCCTCCCTTACAGATTTGGGGCTCTCAAGTATTTATTTCGCTTTGAATCGTATTATCCTGAAAATACTCAGGGAAAAACACCCAGCACCAGATACTGGGCTGGAGTCTGAGAATTTGAACTTGAGAGAAGAGTCTGGAGCCAGACCTTGTAGATTTGAATTCCGGCAGATGACTCTGTGCCTCAGTTTCTCTATATGTAAATGGAGATGTTAATTGTTTCTCCCAAATACAGTAATTGTGAAGACTGAATTAGTTAATCCATGTAAACATGTACCCCTGGTACATACAAGTGCTAGGTAAGGGTTAGCTGTGACCTTTATACCTGTTTCTGAGGTGAAGTCATCCCAAGCCCTCAGCCTTTCTGCTGGTTGGGGTGGGGGGTGTTAAGCCTGCCTGTACCACTATTGGTGAGCGGGTGTCAGGACAGCAGGAGTGCTCTCTGGAGGTATCATCTTCAGCTTGAGTTCTGGGGTAATCTAATGCTTTGCTTTAGAAGCTGTAATATTATTTTACATTATTTTATATGAGTTCATCTTTCTTTTAGACAGAAGGCTATATAAACATTCCCAAGGCATGGGTCTTCCCATATATCTTCTATAGTGCCAAGCAGAGAACTGGGCACCCAGTGGGCAATAAATGGATATTTATTCCAGGTGTCTCTTTTTATGCATCCAGAAAGAGACACAGCTATAGCTTTTTGATACTTTTACAGTGACTTGTTATGGGGTTCAGTAACCGCTATATCCAGACACCATCAACCACTTGTCCTTTCTGGAACACTCCTTTGACACTTGGCATCCCTGCCTTCCTACTCCCTCTACTTACATCGCACCTCTATCCCTTCTCTAGCTAGCAAAATGCTTCTGTTGCTCTAGAGCGCCCTGAAATGTCACCTTCTCTTTGAGCTGTTCCTTGACCCTCGGACAGAATTAACTTCAACACTTTGTTTAGAACACTCTCGAGGCACTTATCACAGTCTGATTTGGTATTATAGTTAGTAAAACTAGTCAGCTCTGTGGATTATCAGCTCTGCAGCGTCTCCCCAGTACCCAGCATAGAGTTTGGTGTCTGTTGAATGAAGCTCGAGTCCAGACTGACAACAAATGGGGTCGGCAACGAAAGGTAACATCGCTGTCTTCGGAAATCTCCAAGACTGTTCTGCAGCTGGGGCATCCAATGCCTGTCAGACACTGCCCTCTCATTTCAAAGAGCAGCAGGTAAAACCAAGCCAGGATAACTAAGAGAACAAATTCCTTAGACAGCTTTTCAGTGAGAAATACCCCTGGAAAACTTAAAATAGCAGAAACAATACAATATGATTATTGACATTTTGAAAGGAATTCAGGGATTCCAGCGTCTTTCCCTTGCCCACCCAACCCTCTTTGTAATTATATTCATCCTCGAAATTCTAAGTTAGCAAACCCTATCTGTGGAACTCTAAGCTCAAAGTCAATGCCAGTCTTGAAACTGCAGATCCCTCTCACCTCCCCACTTCCTTGGGCACCTGTGCCCCTCAGGCGGCTGCTTTTTTCCCATGATAAACTACTCTGTTCTATCATTAGAATTTTAGCATTACCTCCCTTTACATTTCCTGTCTGCTCTTCCTTATCTGTGAAATTACTTTTATTCATTTAAGAATAAACATTTTTAGAAGCCAGGCTTTTACTCTAGCTAAATGGTATTACAACTCCTCAATCTTGTTGGTCCCTAAAGCCATTGGGTAATACTGTTAATTTTTGCTGGCACTAGATTGAATGCCAGGAACCTAATATTCAGGTCCTCGGGATTGAACTCAGCCACTTAATAGGAAGACTAAAGTCTGGTGTTCTAGGAGCAGATAAGAGGGAAAATTAATGGATGTTTAAATAAGTTTTATATTTCCATTCACAGGGCTCTGTGGGCTGTTTTTTTTTTTTTTTTTTTTCACAACAAAAAGATTATAGTGTTAATCGATGCATGTAGTTGCATGCAAACAAGTATTATATATGAATGACTCTTCAAGGGAACAGAATACTACAGATACTCATTAAATGGACTTGAACAAGTCATAAGCACATTGTCAATATCATTCTTCAGATAATAGGAAGTTAAACCACCCAACCAGACATGGAAACGGGAAGGCCTCTTTGCTTTAACAATCTAACTAGCAAGTTAAATTCAATGGAATAGACTCCGTAGTTAAAATGGTGTCATTTCAAAGTAATTACGTAATTAAAATTCCTACTAAACATAGCTGACCAAAATTCACACCTGAGAATGGCATCCAGTTCACTAAACTAGTCTGTAGAAAAACTGTAACATCAGCGGGGATAAATGCCTTTTTAAGACTAACTTATTATGTGTGGTAACAACAGCACATCATTCTTAAACAATGGATACCTCCCAAGAGACTTAAATGGCTTTCATTTCTAAGATCTCTTGTTACCTCATAATTTTATTTCTCTTTCTTTTTAACCCCTAACATTTAATAATTAATCATTTTTTATTTTTTGAAAAGGCCTGAATTGGCTCTGGAAATATTTAGGGGAAAGGTAACTGAGTGCCTTTCCGGGAAAATGATAGTCCAAAGGTCAGAGCAAGCCATGGAAATTCACACAAGAAGACAGATAAGTTTCAGCTCTGAAGTGCCCATTTATCCAGTTTCCTTAAAACCAGTACACTCCACCTCTGGTTTATACTCAACAAAAATTGCTAGCTTGCTTCTGTAAGGGCAGATGCAGTATCGGGAGTGCTTCATAGGAGTGACTAAAAGCCTCCACAGTAATGCGCCTAAGAAAAGACAGGAAGGAGCCGGGATTTGAAGTCTGTATCTTGAGTCACTGTTTGACCTGAGGCAAGCTAAGCAACTTCTCTGAATCTCACTTTTCTCAACTTTTAATTTCAATTTTCCTTAAATCTCAATTTAATTTCAATTTCTCTCTGATTCTGAGGACCAAAACACTGAAAATGAAAGAACACATTTTTAAAATACTTGCTACGAAATAGGCAGTTGACGAGTGTTAGTTGAATGTTAAGATTTTAAGGGAAGACTTTTATTTCTACAATATACTTAATTTAAATGCAGATATTCAAGAAGTGTTTATCAACTAACTCTGCATATCCATTTAATTTTATTTATCCTTCTCTAAATGCAGTGATACCTTGAGCTTCTTTATTCCTCTTTTTTAAATGTGCAATTTCCTGACATTCTGAAGTAAATCAAACATGCTTATTTCTTTAAAAACTACTTAGTTACATGTTGCTTCCTTCAGGATTGTTTGTGAAACTCGAGAAAAGCCATTTGCTTAAACTAATAATCTTGTACAAGTGAGAGTACGTTCATTTTAAATGCACTTTCACATCTATTATCTTATTTTATCCTTACAGCTCACTGAAGTAGGTGGGGTTGCTTTCATTAGCCCAGTTTATAGATGAGAAAACTGAGGCAAGCCCATTTAACTGGCTAGAACTGGTTTTCCCCGTTGATAAAATGGAAATGATTCTAACCTTAGCTCATGCCGTATAAAATAGAGCCCTTTACTGTTTCTTAAGGTATTTACATTCACTGATCTCATTTCAAGTAGGTAAGACAGAGATTGCTATAGTTGTTTTAGAAATAAGGATGCTGAATTCTGGAAAGAAAGGAACTTAGCTTAAAGTTAGAGGTAAGGAGATTCCTTGAAGCACCCCTGGAATCCCAGTTCTCTTCATTTCTAAACCAAGATTCTTTTCTTTATGCCACAAGGTCTTACCCTCAAAGGTGCCCAGAACTTTCTGTTTCTCAACAGTGGTTTCACAGAGTAAGTTAGAAGGACTGCAGAATTAACCTCCTGTCTTTATTTAGAAAACAGAGAAGTTTGATTTTGTTTTGTCTTTTCTTACAGACTTGGAAAGGAACAACATTGTTGCACCTTGTGTAGCAGAAATGGAAGAGATTTGCTCATTATTTGCCAAGCACTTATTTGTTACAAAGCCAGAGTGTTAAGAACACAAAACAGTTGTGGTACTGTAAGGCAGCCGGGGTAAATGTCAGTATTTTTATCTTTTTACAAACATTCAACTTTTCCTTAGCTAGAAATTAGGGCAGCTAAGAAGTAGACTTACAATGATTTGGTTAATGTTGTTATTTAAAATAACAGAATCTAGAATGGATGGAGGAACTTGCAGAGAAGTTGCCCAGTTTGTCTCTAGAATGTGCAAAGCTAGTGTGGCTGATGGCTCAAAAGGAGACTGATGCTGCCACCTTGTGTTAATGTCAAAAAATGCTATGATTCCCAAACTGAAATTGTCATCAATGGGGGATGGGGAATGGCTGGAAAGGGAATCCAGAATCTATGTATGAAATGATAACCAGTCAACAATTAGAGATTTTCGTGATCCAGGGATTGGTCATTCATGCGACAGATGTGTTTAATGAGTATCTAGTATGTATCAAACACTCTTCTAGAAGCAATAAACCAAGCAGACAAAAATTCCTGCCTTCATGGAGCTTTTTGGGCCTCTGATTATTTTACAAGTATGCGCTCATTTAATATTCTAAACAACTGTACGAGGAAAGTTTTCCCATTTTATGGATGAGGTTACTGGGGCATGGGAAGATTCAGTAACTGGTCTAAGGTTACGCAGCTACTGGGTGATAGAGCTTGGATTTGAACAGAGGCAGTCTACTACAAGAACCACCAGGACTTTAACCATGAATCTTTACTGCATGAACTTTGTCCTCTGACTAATGTACAAGAGATTAGTGGTTGCCCAAGAGGCATTTTAGCTTGTATGTCTGGAAGGAAGAGGTCGAAGGTTTTGTGTGTGTGTGTGTGTGTGTATACACATATGTACATTTATGCATGTTATTCACTGAATTCATATATGTCCATATTCTGTATACATATGCACTGTATGAATACATGTGTATTTGTATACTGTATATACATGACAATTTACTCACTCATTTAATCACTCATCAAATTTTCATTAGCACCTATTCTATACTAGAGTTCACGCGAGGTGCTAGAGATAACCAAATTAAAGCCTGTGGTCCCTTTCTTCAAATGACTCAATTTCAGTAGAAGAAAAACATAATGAACATAAATGAATAGTTGCAATATTATCATGGCACTTATCACATTTTATTTATTGATTGTTTTTTAAAAGACTATAATCTCCTTCAGACAAAAGCCAAGCCTTTGTGTCTAGCATGGTCCATAATAAGCCTTTTAAAAGTAGTTGTTGAATGAATGACTAGCGGACAGGTGTAAGCTCCCCATTCGGCCACTAGGGAAAGTTTCACAGAGCCGAGAAGTCATGGCTACATGATAAAGTCAGAAAAGATCTACGATCAAACTCAAGTACATAGAAACCAAGGGTAAAGCCTCTACTTCACACCATACACAAAATGTCATCCTAGGTGGATCATTGACATAAAAGTGAATGATAAAATGCAGCTTTAGGATAAGACAAAGGAGAGCCTATTCAGGAACTTGGAATAGGCAAAGATTTCTTATATAGAAACAAAAAATATTAATGACAAAAGAAGAGATATAACTTGAGACTCATGAAAATTAAGAGCTCATATGTGTGAAATACATCTGAGGCCACCAAACTATGGCCAGCGTACTAACCTAATTCTGCTGCATGGCTTTGTAGAGCCTGGGAACTCAAAATGGTTTTTAGATTTTACCATGGTGGAAAAAAGTCAAAAGAAGACTACTATGTAATGATATGTGAAATGTACGTGAAATTCAAAATTTCAGTGCCCATAAATAAAGTTTTATTGGAATACAGCCATGCGCTTATTCATGTAATGTATGGCTGTCTACAGCTGCTTCTGTGTTACAGTGGCAAAGTTGAAAAGTAGCAGCAGACCTCACCAAGGCCTGCAAAGTCTAAAATAATTGCCACCTGGCCCTTTATAGAAAAGATTTGCTGATGGCTAAAATACACAAGTGAGAAAATGAGAAGGCAATTAGGGCAGATTAGGAAAAGACATATATTTACAAAGAGAACTCATATCCAGGACATATAAAGAACTATAAATCAATTGGAAAAATACAGACAAGCCCAATTTTTTTTTTAAAGTGAGGGGGTGGTGTCTGGGTGGCTCAGCCAGTTAGTCATCTGACTCTTAATCTCAGCTCAGGTCTTGATCTCAGGGTCATGAGTTCAAGCCCCATGTTGGGCTCCACACTGAGCATAAAGCTTACTTGAAAAAAAAAAAGTTAGGGGGAGGAAGAAAAAGCTTTCAATAAGCACTTCTCAAGAGGATACGCAAGTGGCCAATAAGCACAGCACAAAATACTCGAAGTCATTAGTCATTAGGGAAATGTTAAATACCACTACCTAATTAAATACCACTACCTACCTATCAGAATAACTACAATGAAAAATCCTGACACTGTCAAGGGTTGGTGAGGATGTGGACTAGCTGGAGTGAAAATTGGTAGAGCTACTTTGGAAAGGTCTTTGACAATATCTGCTAATTACTAAACATATGCCTATCCCGTGGCCCAGCAATTCTACTCCTCCAGATGTGCCCAAAAAGACAAGGGCATATGTCCACCAAAAGACTTGTACAAAATGATTCCTAGTAGCTTTATTCATGATAGCTCATAAATGGAAGCGACACAAACATCCATCCAAAACAGAATGACTAAATTATAGTATATGTGGTGGAATACTATGCAGCCACGAAAAAGAAATGAACAGCCTCTCCCCTGAGGGGCATGGATGAATCTCTCAAACATAATGTTTAAAAAAATAAATTGACACAAAAATGCTTACTATATTGCTTTATAAGATGTATAACAACAGGGGCACCTGGGTGGCTCAGTGGGTTAAAGCCTCTACTTTTGGCTCCGGTCATGATCCCAGGGTCCTGGGATTGAGTCCTGCATCAGGCTCTCTGCTCAGCAGGGACCCTGCTTCCCCCTTTCTCTCTGCCTGCCTCTCTGCCTACTTGTGATCTCTGTCTGTCAAATAAATAAATAAAATCTTAAAAAAAAAAAAGAAGTACACAACAGGTAACTAACTAGTCTATGCTGATAGAATAGTGGTTACCTTTGGGGAGGGGTTATTAACTGGGCAGAGGTATGTGAAAGTTTTCTGGGTACCTAATTTGGGTGGTGCTTATGTGGATATAAACATATATAAGATGTAATAGTGTGAAATCAATATGTGGGCATACATTTTTATATTTCATTGCTTGTATGTTATACCACAATAGAGACTTAAACTGTAAAAAGGTCACCAAAGTCGGAGGGAAATATGATTAAGGAATGGAAGAGCTCTGTAAGGTATGGAAGGGAGAAGGGAGAAATGGAAGAATTTCTTCAATTTTCCAGATTGTTATCACTGATTAAATTTATCTATTTGATGTTTGGCAACAGACAGTAACTGTTCTGAAAATTTAACTTACCTAGTCGTCCCAACTCCAAAACAGATGCCAGCCCCACCTTGCCCTTGGATCATGTTAATGGCTGTGACCATACGATCATCTCTCCTTCCTCTCACTCTTAGTCATCTACCTCACTTAGTACTGCATGGCCTTACCTTTCCAAAACACACACCTACAGGACAACCTTTCAACCTGAAGAAAAAAAGATGGGGAATGTGAAGGAGTCCATAACGAGGGCAAAGTAGAACTAAGACTACTTTCCTGAGTATAGTGGACTGAATGGTCCCCTCTCAAAAGATATGTTTGTGTCCTAATTGTCAGAACCAGTGAATATGACCTTATTTGGAAGCAGGGTCTTGGCAGATGTAGTTAAGTATCTTCAAAATGTGCCTGGGTGCCTCAGTTGGTCTGCCTTGGGGTCAGGTCATGATCCCAGGATCCTGGGACGAGTTCCGTGTTGGGTTCCCTGCTCAGCGGTGAGCCTCCTTTTCCAGTCCCTCTGCCTGCTGCTCCC
Organism: Lutra lutra; assembly: GCF_902655055.1. Lineage (NCBI taxonomy): Eukaryota > Metazoa > Chordata > Mammalia > Carnivora > Mustelidae > Lutra > Lutra lutra. Next base: position 151,887,449 of record NC_062281.1, on the reverse strand, counting down.
CCTGCTTGTGCTCTCTCTGACAAATAAATAAATAACATCTTTAAAAAAAAAAAAAAAGGATCTTGAGGTAAGATCATCTTGAATTATGCAGGAGGGACCCGAATTCAATGACAAGTGTCCTTATAAGACACCGAACAGGAGACTGGGGCACACACACGAGAAGACCCCGTGATGGTGGAGGCAGAGATGGCAAACACCATGGCATCCACCAGAAGCTGGGAGAGGCAATGAAGGGATTCCCTAGAGAAGCCCCCACAGGGAGCGTAGTCCTACTGGGTTTTGGATTTCTGGCCGCCAGAACTGTGAGGGAACACATTTTTGTCGTTTTAAGCTACCCAGTTTGTAGTAATTTGTTGAAGTAACCCTTACAAATTCATACGGCGTTGGTCATGTACCATCGGGTGACATCTGGGTTGCTTCCGCTTCTGAGTTATTAGGTATAATGCTGCTCTAAGCATTTGAAGGGATTTTAGCCTTGACGAGGAGAACGAAAGTTGATTTTAGAGCTGGGGTCACAGGAGTGGTGATCTGACCTAAGTTTAAAAGAATAATTCTGGCTGTTTTGAGAACAGACTGGGCGTGGACACAGGGAGAAGCAGAGTCCAGTTTGGAGGCCACTGCAAGATCTGGGAGATGGACAGGGATGGACTGATTTAAGGTGGTGTTGCTAGAGAACGTGGTGACAGGCAGCAGATTCTGGAGATATTTTGAAAGTAGAACCAATTGGATTTGCTGACAAAATGAATATGTAGTGGGAGAAAGACATCAATAATGACTCTAAGTCATTAGCCTGAGTAACTGGACAGATAAAGGTGCTATCAATAGAAAGGGGAAGGGTGCCTGGTTGGCTCTGTGGGTTAAGTGTCTGCCTCCGGGTCAGGTCATGATCCCAGGGTCCTGGGATCGAGTCCAGCATAGGGCTCCTTACTCAGTGGGGAGCCTGCTGCTCCCCCTGCTTGTGTGCTCTCTCTCTCCCTGACAAATTCATAAGATCTTAAAAGAAAACTTTTTTATTTTAAATAGAAAGGAGAAAGAGTGAAGCGTACCTGTGGAGGGAAGATCAGGTGCTCAGTTTTAACCATGTAAAATTCAAAATATCTATTAGTTATTGAGGATGCTAAGTAGCATAAACACATAACATAAACACATCTTCTATAGCATATTACTAATTTATTTTCTGTATTCAATAAATAATTAGTGAATGTCTATTACATGTAAGGCACTGTGGATATCCTCTGAAGATAATCTACCACCATTTCTATTGCCAGTCATCAGTCAAAGCAGTGTGGAGTCTGGAGTCATGAATATTGCTTCTGTCTCTGTTCCAACCAGTTACCTGACCTTGGGCAAGTATCGTCACTTATCTGTGCCTCAGTTTCTTTGACTTTAAAACTGGGGGTTGTGCAAGAGGATGGTCAAGATGGCCCCACCCAGCCCTAAAAAATTGTTCAGTTTGCTCATCTGAACCGAACCTTTTCCTCAGGTGATATCATTTCCTTGGAACTTTGCTGGGGAAGGCACCTATTTTTCCTTCTTCCGGTAATTCACTGGACAGAGAAAAGGTTGGTTTATATACAGGCAGTCCCAACTTACAATGGTTCAACTTACAATCTTCCATCTTCATCCTGGGGTGAGAGTGATATGCCTTCAGTAGAAGCCATAATTCCAGTTTTGAATCTTGATCTTTTCCTGGGCTAGCTGTACACGGTACAGTGCACTCTCGTGATGCTGGGTAGGGGTGGCGAGCCACAGCTCCCGGCCAGCCCCGGGGTTCACGAGGATGAGTCTCCAGAACTCTTACAACCATGCTCTTTTTCCTTTCTGTATGGTATTCAATAAATTACATGAGATATTCAACACTGTATTATAGACACTTTATTTATAAAATAGGATTTATGTTAAATGATTACGTCCAGATGTAGACTGGTGTAAGAGTCTCAACATGTTGAAGATAGGCAAAGCTAAGCTATGATGTTTGGTAGGTTAGGTGTATTAAAGGCCTTTTCTAAAAGAGATTTTATTTATTTATTTGAGAGAGAGAGAGCATGAGTGGGGTGAGGGGCAGAGGGAGAAGCAGACTCCCCAATGAGCAGGGAACCCAATATGGGACTTGATCCCAGGACTCTGGGATCATGACCCGAGTCTAAGTCTAACTGACTGAGCCACCCAGGTGCTCCTTAAATGCATTTTCAACTTGAAATTTTTCATTTTACCATGAGTGACCAGAGTGTAATCCCATCGTAAATTGTGGAAGACCTGTATTTCTGACTTAACCATGGCCATTTCTGTACCTTTGTTATTCTTCCATAAATATAACTCTCTCTCTTCTTTAAATATTAAATGAAGCTTTTAAAATTATTATTGTAAGAATAATATGTATTTAATGTAGACAAAAATGAAAATTATGTTGCCTCCGCTAATTTCTCATAACCCTATACTCATGTGTTAGCTATGGCTTTTGAATGGCTTCCACCCATTACAGTTACTTGTGTGCTTAGAGATGATCTATTTTAGGCCAGTAATTGTATCATTTTTACCATCTTATAGCGTTCAGTTCAGTGCCTCAACAATAACAGATACCCCAGAAATGTATACTGAATCAATGAGCAAGTCAACAAACCATCTATAATAAATTTTTAAAAACCTCATATACAAAAGAATAAACTAAAACTTCCTTTCTGGTGTCTGCAGGTGGTTTTTCTGCTCTTTTGAGCTTTTGATATAATATTGTTTATGCATTGTTCATGTAATACCCCCTTTTATTTTATACATACCTATACGGTCATTGAATTCTCTCTGGCACTGGTAAGATATTTCTGATTTTCTTAAAAAGTAGAGAGTGGAAATATTATAGCATATAGAATCAGAGTTTTGAATCCCAAGCCTGTCACTAAGTGGCTGTGACTTTTGGTCAAGTTGCTCAGTCTCTCTAAACCTCAGTTCCAAATTTGATACAGTAAGAATCATAGACATTATACCCTGAGTTGGTTTAGGAATACAATACGATAATGAATATGGAAATTCTTGGTAGACTGAAATGACTTTATTTTATTTTATTTTTTAAAAAGATTTTATTTATTTGAAAGAGAGAGAGGAGAGCGCCCATGAGAGAAGGGGAAGGGTCAGAGGGAGAAGCAAACTCCCCACTGAGCAGGGAGCCTGATGCAGGGCTTGATCCTGACTCTCCAGGATCATGACCTGAGCAGAAGGCAGACACTTAACCAACTGAGCCACTCAGGCACCCCGAAATATTTATTTATTTATTATTATTTTTTTAATTTATTTGTGAGAGACAAAGAGAGAGAGAGAGAGAGAGAACAGGGGAGGAGCAGAGGGAAAGGGAGAGAATCAAGTGGACTCAGTGCTGAGCACGAAGCCAACATAGGGGATGGGGCTCAGTCTCAGGACCCTGAGATCATGACCTGAGATGAAATCAAGAGTTGGAGGCTCAACCAGCTGAGCCACCCAGGTGCCCCTGAAATGTCTCTATTAAAAAATTATCTTAAAAAAAATTTGGGAGTTATGGGGTGCCTGAGTAGCTCAGTTGGTTACACATCTGCCTTTGGCTCAGGTCATGATTTCTGGGTCCTGTGATTGAGCTCCTTGTTGGGAGCCCGTTTCTCCTTCTCCCTCTGCTGCTTCCCTGCTTGTGCTCTCTCCCTTTCTCTCAAATAAATAAATAAATAAAATCTTTTTAAATATATTTTTTAAGAATTTATTTATTTATTTGAGAGAGAGAGTGAGAGAGCATGAGAGGGGAGAAAGTCAGAGGGAGAAGCAGATTCCCCATGGAGCTGGGAGCCCAATGCAGGACTTGATCCTGGGACTCTGGGATCATGACTTGAGCCAAAGGCAGTTGCCCAACCGAGCCACACAGGTGCCCCAATAAATAAAATATTTGTTAAAAATTCTGAGAATATATGCTATTATTACATCATTTTAACTGTTAAAATGATCAAAATTCTTCAGTGGAAGAGTTTACCAGACTCCTAGTTCAATGCTAAGATTTGATAGGAATTTGACTTGAGAGGCAAGCTTTGTTGTTTCTGAAGGAGACAGAGAAATATGCCATTGAAACTTTAGGAAATGTATGTAATCTCAGAACCACTATGTATGGCTACACAATTCCAGGATCCTCATTAACGTGGGTGCCCCAGCCCCGTGGAGCATAGTGGTCATGGTCCGCCATGCAGTTACAAAATGAATGGAAAGCCTAAATATGGAACACTTAATAAGTTCTGTGAGTGTTTTAGGAGATACATTTATAATGAATTCTTAAACTGTATATGTCACTCTTCATCATTACTAACAGTAAAAACATGAAGAAAGAGTGTTGAAGCAAATATAAGACATTATGTTGAAAGGGTACAGCCAACTAGTGATAAAGAGTTATGGGTGTAGATACAGAAGCATCCTTCCTTGGCCTAAGTGCTTCCCATCATTTTATTAATGTGAGTCTGGGTGTGATTCTTCAATAAGAAGTGTTTTAAAGGGCACCTGGGTGGCTCAGTGGGTTAAGCCTCTGCCTTCAGCTCAGGTCATGGTCTCAGGGTCCTGGGATCAAGCTCTGCATCGGGCTCTCTGCTCAGCAGGGAGCCTGCTTCCCTTCCTCTCTCTCTCTGCCTGCCTCTCTGCCTACTTGTGATCTCTCTGTGTGAAATAAATAAATAAAATCTTAAAAAAAAAAAAAGAAGTGTTTTAAAACAAAGCTACAGTTGTACTTTGTTAAAAATTAAACTTTCCAGTACTGTACTTTTCATCTCCAGGACTTACTTATTTTGTAACTGGAAGTTTGTATCTCTTAATCCCCTCTGTATCTATTTTAACCATCCCCTCATTCACCTCCCCTCTGGTAACTGCCAGTTTGTTCTCTGTATTTAAGTTCTCTCTCTCTCTTTTTTTTTTTTGCTTTGTTTGTTCATTTGTTTTGTTTCTTAAATTCCATATATGAGTGAAATCATACTATATTTGTCTTTTTCTATCTGACTTACTTCATTAGCATAATACCCTCTAGGTCCATCCATGTTGTTGCAAATGGCCAGATTTCATTAAGATTGCAATAATGTTGTTTGGTGTCAGACGGTGACTACACTTACTATGGTGAGTACTGAGTAATGCATAGATTTGTTGAATTATTATGTTTATATATGAACCTAACCTAACATTGTATATTAATTATACTTCAATAAAAATTATATGCCCCAATAAATGAATCATAATGTCTAAAAAATACATGTAAATAGATTACATATGTATTTTTAAGTACAGAAATACTGCAGTACACTTTTCTGATGTAACTTACCTGTTATGCTTACCTAATAGCTTTGTCTCACCAATGTGGCCATTCATGCAAATAAATATCAATTGAATGTTGACCCTTGTTAAGTTCTAAGAACAAAAAGTGTCCTCAAGATGCTCACAGATACTCACTGTGGGTCCCAGGAAAGCATGAAGTAAATTCTAAATGTGATTATGTGGAATCTAGCTTGTGGGTGTTTAAGCCTCAAAAATGAAAGAAGGAAGGAAGGAAGGAAAGAAGGAAGGAAGGAAGGAAAGAAAGAAAGAGGAAAAAACAAAGAGAAAGAAAGAAAGAAAAGAAAAGAAGGAAGGGAAGAAGAGAAGAAAGAAAGATCATCCCTAATTTCATGGCATAAAATCATCTTCAGGTAGGAAAGAATTAAGACATAGGAGGCAATTTGGGGCTTAAGTCAATCTTTCCCCAAGGGGAATTGTTTCAAGTAGGACTTTGACTCACTATCAAATGTGTTTCATTCCAGCCAACAGGGAAATTCATAAAACTCTTTGTGAGCCAAATACAAAGCTATGTATGATGTTGGAAGGAGACACCCTTTCCATTCCCCGGCATGCCAGTGATATCGGGAAGGGATGAAACAGAAGTTTGGGAATGAGCCCAGCAAGTGCCAAAGCAGTGGGGTACACCTGGAGCCACAGTACCCCTGGTGAAAAAAATTCATCCAGGAGCCAATGGAAACAGGTGTACGCTTGGGGGTTGGGATCCTAGTGACTTTACTAGGAAAGGATAATAATATTGAAAGTAGTCCCATAGTAACAAGAAGTACGGGTTATACAAAGGGACTTTGTTGTCCCTCAATCTCTTACAAGAATGACAGGCCTTTTTGCCTTAATAAAATAAAAGATCTTCTTTTTAAATATTATTTAAACTCAATTTTTTCACTTTTTTAAACCCAGTTGGTATGACAGTAATAAAGAAGGCATTATTTTGTAGCTGAATCTGGGCAAAGTATTTTGTCTGATGCCCTAAACTTCGGGTTGGAGTGGAGATGACTATCCTGAGGTAGTTACACATAAAAGCTTATGTATGCCCTTGAGCATTCTTTCCTGGTCATTCTCCTAGGATAATTAGTAGTTACGCGGATTCCAGGATTTGATGTAGAAATTCTGTCTTAAAATAGGGAAGGAAACACAAGACAAAATATTTGGGCTAATGTCTGAAGAAGTTTCTTAACCCCTAATAGGCATGTCTCTGAATTTTTCATTTTGGAGGAAAGGGGAAGTCTTCCTTGAATTACCTAAATTATTCCATTGGTTACATTTGATATTGTGAGTGTGGAGTCAGATAGGCTGTACTACTTGCTAGAATGTGTAATCATCGTCAGGTTACCTCAGCTCCCTGTCCTTGAGTTTCCTGATCTGTAAAATAAGGAGGGCTGAGTCTGTTTTGTAGTTTTATGGCACAGAATAAATAAAGAATGTACGTTGAAATAAAATGCTCCATTCGCGGTGACTGTTTCGCAGTTCAGTAATAGAATGAGACTACTAGCAACTACATTCTGTTAGGGAGGATTCGTATTCCATGTTTGGCAACTAACTGAAATGCTCAAATTTCTAAAATGTGTAGACAAATGAGGGAAAGAAATGTATTATTCCATATCAGGCAAACAGATTCTTCCAAACAAAAAGAGTGGAAGACAAAAACATGAGCCTGAGAGCTCATGTAAGCCAATAAAAATCTTCCTCTGAGAAAGCTAGGGAGGCTGTCTAAATTCTTCTAGGCTTCGTCATCCGGCCTCTAGATCATTTGATTACATCTATAGGGGAGGAAGGGTGATAGAATCTAAACCCCTCCCCTTTGTAATGTACAAGTTGCAAAACTGGTCTGAGCCTGGGATTGAGAAGCCATACACACAGGACAATGGAATTAGCTCTTTGCTATGAAGTTGAATCTTACAGATCATCTGTCTTACACAGGGATAAAGAAAAGCTGAGGGCAATTAACAATGGAAAATTAACTATGAAAGCCAGAGAGCTTCTTTGGCATCCTAGAGGCCCCTTTTCTCTTATAGTGAGAAAAAGAAAATATTGAAACCAAACTCAGAATTGAATAGAGTCCCTAGCTTCAAAGAAAATTGAACACATAACCCAAGAAGAACTATTACGTCAATGTGAGGGCCCTGCGTGGGAAACCCAGGAATCCCAAAACATGGGATAAGGATATCTGCATATTTCTTGAAGTTTTTGTTTCCAGGCTTACTGAAAATCTTCAGAGCCTGCAAAGGCTCTAGATACTTAACTAACTGAGCCACCCAGGTATCCTTTGGGGAAATTATCTTGACATACTGGGTATAGCACCCTTTCAAGAAACTCAGGGGACAATACAAACTCAATGCAAGCATGGCTGAAGAAAGTAATGGCTTATGCTGACTAAGTTGAAATGCTCAAATTTTTGTAGCATATGATGAACAGAAAGAATAAAAAGCTCAGACAATGAGCACACTTGAGTGGACATATCGTGTGAGGCTGAAAAACCCATCAGAGGATTGTGTTTCATAGACGTCCCATAGATCATGCAATTTACCAAGGCCATCAGGTATATGACAGTGAGAAGCATCAGCGTCACGAAGAAGTCTAGTGGTAGCTATGGTCTTACAGGAGCAGAGTAGAACTTGACTCATTGATAGTAGAGCATGAAAACAAGTGGTAGTGCTTAACCACTGGAAGCCAATGGTTCACAATGATCGCCATGATGGGCATAGTTGATGTGGCATTCCATAGAACTTGACCTGCAGAGTTATAGAAATGGTTAGTAGAACACAGTGTTGGAAGGGGCAAAATTTATGTGAAAAAGAAAAAAAAAAGTGCTGGCTTATGTCTCTAATCAAAAGAAAGCAAGAATGGATATGGGGTACCTGGGTGGCTCAGTCAGTTAAGTGTCAAACTCTTGATTTCAATTCAAGTCAGAGCTCAGGGTCCTAAGATCAAGCCCCATGTCAGGCTCTGCACTCAGCACAGAATCTGCTTGAGATGCTCTCTCTCCCTCTCCCACTGCCCCTCCTCTGGCTCACACACTCTCTTTCCATAAATAAATAAATAAAATCCTTTAAAAATAATAATTAAAAAAAAGAAAGAAAGGATGGATAAACAGAGGGGTGCAGAAAGTTGTCTTAATAAAAATCCACGACGCCTTGCTCCATTTCTGGACCTGTGCCAGGTATAAAATTTGGAGTCCATTTTCATATAGATCCAGTCAGAAGATAAAAACTACACTGTGATTTAAACAAAGGAAGTTCGATGTAAAAAATTATCAGGCTATGATAGAAGAGTAACTATAAGATACATATAGATCTTGGGGCTGAGGGAGAATGACCAAGGCAGGACAAACATGGACAGGGTTCAGACCTCACTGGAGATGGTGTACTTGCAGTCTACTGGGTGGCGAAAAATTCTCTGACTTATCTGACCAGAGATGGTTTACTGTCACCAGGCGAGAAGGAAGCAGTCCTTTGGGACACAAGCAAGCCACAGACAGAGGATGGGCACAGGGTACAGGAGAAAGCTGCTTCCATAATGGAGCTGAAAATGAATGGGCTTCAGTGTATCTTTTTTTTTTTCTCTGTAAGTGCCAAAGGAAGTGCTTTCAAAAAGATCCATCCCATACCCCAGTCCTTATAGACAGCCATAATCATCAAACACCATAGACACTTAAATTTCTAAGGCTCTGGCTTCATCTGGCACTTCATCACAATCAACCATCAATCTTGATTTGTTGTGATGCCATGCATGCAATGAGTTACTAGCCTCCTGCTTCCCATTAGCAACATGCTCAGCACTGCACTGAAGACCAGAGGATGACCAATCTAATTCCCAAATCTTAACTTTCTAGGGCCATTCCGATTCTGTTATCAGTCTGGGTCCAATCAAGAGACAGAAGCCATACCACAATTTTAAAAAGGGTAAGTACAGTATTAATAATAGTTAGGGTAGGGGCACTTGGGTGGCTCGGCAGGTTAAGTATCTGCCTTCAACTCATGTCATGATCCCAGTGTCCTGGGATCAAGCCCCATCTTGGGCTCGCTGCTCAGTGGGGAGCCTGCTTCTTTCTCTCCAGCTCCCTCTGTCAAATAAATAAATAAAAATTTTTAAAAGAATAATTAAGTTATGATAAAAGAGTAAGTGTAAAATATAAAGGTACTTTAGGGCTGAGGGAAGATATCCAAGGAAGGACAAACTTCTATTGAGGGTTCCCCCAAAGGCTAGGGTTCAGATATTGTTGAAGAAAGTATGGATGCAATCCACTGAATGACAAAGAAGTGTGCTGGTTTTCCTAGGCCAGGGCTGCTCTAATTTCTGGATAAGCAAGGAGACAATCATTGTACGGGAGGGTGGCCCACAGTGCCAGTGCAGATAGGACACCTGGAGAGCACAGTGTCTATGTCAGGAAGGGCACACCACTGCCACAGATGTAAAAGACAAACCTCTGCGGGAGAGATACTGACCAGGAGAAGGAGGTTAAGTTATAGGGTTTGGAGGTGAGATGCTTGGGGGACAAAATATCTGTATTGAGAGGGCTATGGGAAGATTGTTGTCTAGGCTGGGAGCACAGGCTAGGTCAGCACCACAGAGCACATCATTGACTGACAGCACAGCAACCAGGAGTGGAAGAAGCTTCTTCCTCCTGTAATATTCCTCTAGCACCTGCCACTGAGAAAGATTAACATTTTCATCACTGTAAAGGATAAATCCTTAAAAGAATTTCATTTGTTATCATAGAGTAAGTACTGAAGAGTAAATTTGGAGTTGACAGATAATAAATTCATAACTAGGGCACCACTGAATAAAGAGGTAGTTTGTCTCCAGGAAGAAGGACCCGGAAACACCCCCGCAAATATATCCTCAGTTCTCTTTGTTCTTTCCCAAGGGACAAATGGCCATTGGTTTGGGTGACTGTACATTGGGGAAAGAGAAATACCAATACATTTTGAAAACTATTGGAGCAGGGTCTAATATTTGACGTTGATGCTGTGAGAGTTAATTTCATGTGTCAACTTGGCTAGGCTATGGTGCCCAGGTGTTTGGTGTAATACCTGTCTAGATGGTATGGTGAAGATATTTTCAGATGTGGCTAACATTTAAATTGGTAGACTTTGAGTCCAGCAGATTACCCTCTATAATTCCGAGTGGGCCTTATCCAATCAGTTGAAGGGCTTAAGAATGAAGACTGAGGGGCTCCTGGGTGGCTCAGTGGATTAAGCCTCTGCCTTCTGCTCAGGTCATGATCTCAGGGTCCTGGGATTGAACCCCGCATTGGGCTGTCTGCTCAGTGGGGAGCCTGCTTCCCCCTCCCTCTCTGCCTGCCTCTCTGTCTACTTGTGCTTTCTCTCTCTGTCAAAAAAAAAACTTAAAAAAAGAATGAAGACTGAGGTATTCTTTAAGAAAAAGGAATTTTGCCTCCAGACTGCCTTTGGACCTGAACTACAATATCAACTCTTCCCTGGGTCTCCAGACTGCCAGGCTTCCTTGCAAATGTGCCTGTCACTATAATCACATGGACCAGTTCCTTAAAATCTTTCTTTCTTTACACAAACACACACACACACACACACATACACAAACACACACACTTATTTTGTCTCCCTGAAAAACCTCAACAAGTACAGATACCTAGAAGCCCTGTGTCGTCATAACCCTCTGTAGAGTGGATGCAAAAGTGAACCAGGCAATAAGTAGATTAATGGCCAAGGTATGGCTAAAAGTCAATATACTAGGTCTGTGCACTGACCCTGTGGTTCCCCCCACCCCAATTCCTGAATCCATAATTGAGTTTGAATTACTTAGCATTTGGAGTAACCCTTGGCCTGCAGAAGTAAGAAATATGATAGTGCTAGACCAAGTAAAAACCTCTGAACTTGCCCCATCCTCATCCCTAATAAAGGTAGAAGCAACATTGTATCTCAGGGAGGATGGAAAGGATTAATGTCACCCTTAAGGATCTCAAGGTTCAGGGATGGTGACCACAACCATATCTCCATGTATGCAACTAGTCTAGCCTCTGTAAAAACCGGATGCTAGATTCTGGAGAATGACAGTAGATCATAGCAAGCTCAACCAAGTAATATCCTCAACTGTAGCTAACATGCTGAACATACTATTTTTGGTTTTGTTTTTGTTTTTAAGTAGGCTCCACACCCAACATGGAGCCCAACATGGGGTTCTAACTCACAACCCCATGATCAATATGTGAGATGAGATCAAGAATCAGATGCTCAACCTACTGAACCATCCAGGTGCCCCCTCAACATGGTACCCTAATTAGAGTAGATTAATTATGTTCTTAGGCACATGGCACATGGCCATTAACATAAAGGATGTATTTTATTCTATTCCAATCAAGATAAAGGACCAGCATCAGTTCACATGAAATGGACCACTCTACATATTCACAGTTTTATCATTGTGCTATGTTAACTTTTCTGCTATCTGCCAGTAATATGGTCCAAAGAGATCCAAACTTTCTGGATGTTCCACAAAACATCATATTAACTCATTACAGCAACAACGTCATTCTGATTTGGCAGGATGTGCAAGCATTGGCCAGCACACTGGAAGCCTTGATAAAGCGTGTGCATGTACTCTAGGAGGTAGACGACACATCCTGTGATGGTTTGGGGACCTGCCACTTCAGTCACGTGTTTAAAGCTCCAGTGGTCAGGCACGTCCCAGAACATCTCCTCCAAAGCAAAAGACAGACTGATGCATCTTGTATCCTTCCATTTTCAGTGCCTTCAGAGTCACTTTGGTTTAACCTAAAACTTACTCTTTCCAGGCAATCCCAAGCCAATGATTAAGAACACTGGATGTATGTTATGGATTGAATGTTTGTGTTCCCCTCCCACCAATTTATACAATGAAACCCTAACCCCTAAGGTGATGGTGCAATTGTCTGAGGATTGGTGTCCCTGCCAAATTCATCTGTTCAAATGCTAATACCCAGTGAGATGGTAGTAGGGAGGGCCTTTGGGAGGTGCTTATGTCGTGAAGGGGAGGTTCTTAGGTCATGAGGGTGGAACTCTCACAAATGGAGTTCGTGTTCTTTTAAAAGAGAGCTCACAGAATTCCCTGCCCTTTCCACCATGTGAGGACTCAGCATGGTCTGTAACCTAGGAGACGGCTCTCATCCGACCATGCTGTCATCCTAATCTCAGGCTTCCAGCCTCCAGAACTGTGAGAGAAAGATACATTTTTATTGTTTATAAGTCTGTGGTATTTTGTAATAGCAGCCTGCACAGAGTAAGACAGATGATGTTTGGAGGTGGGGACTTTGACACTAAGTAGGGTTAGATCAGGTCATGATGACCAAGGGGCCCTGATAATGTGATTAGTGGCTTTCTTGGAAGAGGAAGAGAGAGAGATCTCTCTTTTTCTCCCCATGAACATAGAGGAAAGGCCACGTGAGGACACAAAGAGAAGGCAGCCATCTGCAAGCCAGGAAGGAGTTCTTACCAGGAACTGGATACTCTCAAACTTGGATCTTGGACCTCCCAGACACCAGAACTGTGAGAAAAATAAATATCTGTTGTTCAAGTCTCCCAGTCTACGACAGTGTGTTACCACTGCCTGAGAAGATGAAATCAGTGTACTGGCCATTAATAGTCAACCAGAACTCTTAGCCTTTGCTCTAGAGCTCTTCATTAAGCTGATGAAGACTTAGTCAGATCTGCATTGCATTCTGATGCCCTCCCTTTATCAGTGACCACTCAATGTATCTGTGGTTTGTCATTTTGTTTTTTTTAATATAAGCAATTACCAGCGAGCATAGATATTTGACTCCTCTCCTCCCTTTCTTAGATAAATGGTAACATACCATGTTATACTTTTTACACTTAACAGTATATTCTAAAAATAAGTCCATTATAATATATAGAAAACTTTATTCCTCTTTTCCATCTGTTTGGTATTCTATCATACGAAGTTGTACAGCAAGTTCCTCTAATCCCCTACCGACGACGTGGGGTTGTTTTCAGCATTTGGTCATCAGTTCACCTTGAGGATGGAGTCTCAGAATTGTAGCTGCCAAGTCAAAGAGCAAATACATATGTAATTTTGCTAGGTGTGAATTGGCATTCATGCTTTCGTTTGCCGTGAAGCCTATTTCTACACTTACATTGGCCATTTTCCTTCAAGGCATCTCTTTTCATCCAGTCCAACAAATCAGACATTTGGAAATTTCCTCCAACCTTCCTTTTATTCCCTGCCTCCATCAAAGTAAACATAAAATTTAAATAATTTTGCCTTCTCGGGATTGGGTTCTGACTTTTAGCTCTGAAGTCCATGGTTTTAATTCAAACACTTGTAAACTCTTTGGACATGCTTTCTTACACACTGTATTATTAGCATCTTGGGGCACATACCCATTAGAGTATATAATAGGAATTAGACTTGGCTGGAAGGTCAGGGAAGGCTTGCATTTAAAAAATGATTCCTGGGGCGCCTGGGTGGCTCAGTGGGTTAAGCTGCTGCCTTTGGCTCGGGTCATGATCTCAGGGTCCTGGGATCGAGTCCTGCATTGGGCTCTCTGCTCAGCGGGGAGCCTGCTTCCCTCTCTCTCTCTCTGCCTGCCTCTCTGTCTACTTGTGATCTCTCTCTGTCAAATAAATAAATAAAATCTTAAAAAAAAAAATAAAAAAAAAAAATAAAAAATGATTCCTGAATTTATACCTGAAGACTGAACAGACATTGACTAGAGAAAGGGCTTTCTAGGCAGAGGGAAATCATATTCTTAGGTACTGTGGTAGGAGGGTGTGTAAAGACTGGAAGGAACTGAACGAAAGCTAATGAATTCAAAGCACAAAGTACAAGAAAGCAAACTGGAGAGATAGAGGCCAGAACATGCAAGGTTTGTAGACTAGATGAAGGATTCCCTAGTTCATTCTAAAAATATATAGAAACCATTTTAAAAATTTAAGCAACAGAGTGACACAATCAGATTTGGGGATTGATATCATCATTCTGGTTACTGAGTGAAGAAAAATTGGAGTAATCCAGGCAAAGGATACTGATAGAGTATGATGGCAGTGGTGGTAGTGAAGTAGACAGTCAATAAATATTTAAAAATGGATTTAATATAGGGCCACCTGGATGGTTCATTTGGTTGGGCATCTGCCTTCAGCTCAGGTCATGATCCCGGGGTCCTGGGATCAAGCCCTGTGTGGGACTCCCTGCTCAGCAGGGAGCCCACTTCTTCCTCTCCCTCTGCTTCTCCCCCTGCTTGTGTTCTCTCTCTCTCTCTCAAATGAATTAATAAAATCTTATTTTTTAAAAAATTGTATTTATTTATTTGAGAGAGACAGTGAACAAGAGAGAGCACAAGGGGAGTGGGGGTTGAGGGCCGGAGGGAGAAGCAGCCGCCCCTCTCCCCATGCTGTGCAGGGAGCCCAACATGGGGCTTCATCCCAGGACCCTGGGATCATAACCTGAGCCCAAGGCAGATGCTTAACCAGCCCCCCAAGTGCCCCTAAATAAAATCTTTAAAAAAATAGATTTAACATAAATGAAACTAACTAAAATATTTTGGAATCTCTACAAATAGGCAGGACTTAGTGATAGGTTGGTTAAGAGAGTGTTTCCCTTAACTTTGTTCCTGCTCCTGTAACTTCATGAACAACAATCTGATCACTGAAAGACAACCAGGTTGGGTTGAGTGGAAGGTAGGGTAGAAATCGTGAGTTGGATTTTTAGACATGCTGAGTCCAAGGTGCATTTGGTATTTTTTTTTTCAGTGCAAAAATATGCTTTTATTAAAGCTCAGGGACAGGATCCACGGGCAGAAAGAGCTGCCTACATTGCATTTGAATTCTAAGATAAGACAGTAAGCACTAGGTGGGAAATAAAGGTCAGAGGAAAGGTCTGGTTGGTGACATACATTTCTGAGTCACCTGCAAATGAAATAACTTGGAATCATAGGTCTATGTCAGAATGTCTCAGTATGTAATGAGGAGGGGATCAAGTCTTGACATCCAGTGACATTCACCACAGCACGCAAATGTAATCAAGAAATGGCGCGTGGCAGGTGAGGGAGAGGGGAGGGTGTTAAAAGGAAGCCAAGGAAGGAGTGGTTAAAGGAGAGAATGCTTGGTTGTGTTGATTGCTGCTTTAAGTTGGGCTAAAATGAAGCCATTAAGAAAATATGATCATTAGATGGAGCAAGAGTCATTAGTAACTTCCATGAGGTCATTGTCAGCGAAGGGTGCAGGTGGAAGGATCATCACAGTTTGCTGAGGAGACAATAGAAGGTGAGAAAGGTGAGACAGCTTTCGCTTTAGAGGAGTGTGGCTGGGAAAGCAAATACAGAAGTGTAGAAATAGCTGGAAGCCAGCATGCAGTAAAGGGGGGGTCTTTTACAGATGGGAGAGTGTTTTGAGTGCAGATGGGAACAGAGCAAGAGGGATTATTGCTTCAAAAAGAAGGGGAGTAAGGGCGCCTGGGAGGCTCATTCAGTTAAGTGTTTGCTTTGGCTCAGGTCATGATCTCAGGGTCCTGGGATCAAGCCAGGCTTCTGGCTCCCTGCTCAGCGGGGAGTCTGCTTCTCCTCTGCCTCTGCCACTCCCCCTGCTCATGTACTCTCTCTCTCTCTGGAATAAATAAAATATTAAAAAAAAAAAAAAAGGAGAAGGAGGAGGAGGGGAATAAGAAACCAAGTTCCTGAGAAGGCCAGAGGGAATCAGATCTATGCTGAGGGCTTGGCTGGTGATCGGAGAAGGGACACTTCACCAGATGAAACAGGAGGAAAGGAGATGAATGCAGGTGCAGATGGGCTTGTTGATCTAGTGATAAGATGATCAGAGCATGCCCATCTGAGGGTGTTTCTTTTCCCAATTAAATGGGAAGAGAGGTTGTCAGGTGAAGGTGATCTTGGTAGGGATAGAAGTTTGAGGCTAGAGAGTCTACCAAACCGATACCACAGAATTCCAATATAAGCTTCTAAGAGAAAGGTGGTATGATGGTCTCACAATGTTGACAGCTCACTTGAACTTGTCAGTTGGCATTACCATTCTTCTGTATTTAACATCTTGTCTTGTAAACTAATCCAAACTGATCTCTGCAAGAGTTTAGTCTGAATGATAAGCAGATGATAGTTTCAATTCTCCACTTATGTCTGAGTCTGAAACTCTCAAAAGTAGAGCCTGAATCAGAGGGTTTATGTGCTCTTATTTTGTTAAGGAGTACAATCCCAGGGAAGGAGAGTGAAGAACAAGGACAGAAAAGCAAAGACAATGGGAAAGCCAAAGTGAAATTGTACTTGCTAGTTATGGCAGCATGCTATTGATTGCTGGATGCGAAGACTGGGGTCTTAAGAATTAGGACATGCTGTATGTCAGGACTACTTACTTACCAGGGAAGGGGGTAGAAAGGAGGAGGATTTTATCCACTGGCTATGATTTACAAGATCATGGATTCACCCTCTGCAACTCCAGGTTGCAAGTGTCTGGGTACGCGTGGACCCCTAGTAGCAAGAAGGTCTGGGATAGGAGGAGAGATGTGCAAGGCAGGGCTGGATGTGAAATGTTTTCAGCTTTGGCCAGTGTGAACTTTGTCAGAGCTCATACAGAGCAGACCTGTCCAGCAGCAGCTGGCATGAGGTAGATACATCCAAAGAAGTATCTTAGGTAACTTAGAATGACTTACTGATTTCACTAAAGTCAAGTAACATTTTAGAAATACAGACAAAAATGGAAATGAACTCACCGTTTCTAAAGTCATTAGGAGAAGTCCTCTCATCTGGATAGTGAATGGATCCGAGATTCTAAGATGCTTTGCATGTAGCAGGAGAATTTCAGATTTGTTTTGGGCAAACTTATGCAGGAAACAATTTTTAAATTGTTTCTATTCAAAAACTTGTTATTATTTTAGGGGCTCCTGGGTGGCTCAGTCATTTAAGCATCTGCCTTCGTCTCAGGTCATGATCCCAGGATCGTGGGATCAAGCCCCACATTGAGCTCCTTGCTCAGCAGGAAGCCTGTCTCTCCCTCTCTCTCTCTCCCCCTGCTTGTGTTCCCTCTCTCACTGTCTCTCTCTTTTTTAAAATTAAAAAAAAAAATAAAAAAATAAAAACTTGTTATTATTTTGAAATTACTTAAATTTTTATTTAGATTTAAATTTTAAAATTATTTACCTTATTATTTAAAACTGTTATTATTTTAACAGGGCAGAAGAATCTGCTGGATTTTGAATGCTGACTTCTTTTCCTTAATCTTAAAGCTTCCCTGTCCTGCCATCTAGTGTTCACTGGTTTCTCAGAGGGACATCTGCAAGGAGATGCTTTATCTGTGTCTAAATGGCACCACCAACATTTTGCGGCAAGAAAATTTCTAGTTGAGGGAAGCGTC
Source organism: Lutra lutra (assembly GCF_902655055.1). NCBI lineage: Eukaryota > Metazoa > Chordata > Mammalia > Carnivora > Mustelidae > Lutra > Lutra lutra. Next base: position 151,869,807 of record NC_062281.1, on the reverse strand, counting down.
TGGGGGTATTTATATCCCCATCCCCCCCACTACATCCCTCTGGGCATTGTGGGCTGAAAACACTCCCACATATTTTCAAATGTGCCCCAGCACCCCAACCTTTGAAAACCACTGCAGGAGGGGTTGATGGTGAGCCCCTACTTTACAGATGAGGAAACCAGAGCTTGGAGAAGTAAAGAATTAAGGTCATACTACAGATGGGCCATGGAGTAGGTGCTCCAGAAATAGAAGTCTTTTCCTAACTTCCCTCTGCAGAGGGTGTTTAAGTAACTTAGTGCATTTGTAATAGGACACAATTTATAAAACACTTTATTTGCACAGAGCTCTGTTTCATAAAGTGAGGTACACTTGTCAGATTGCCAGGCTAACAAAGACAGAATGAATGATAGATCAGAGAGAAGTTACAAAACATGAAAAGTGTTAAGAGTTTGAGAAAAGATTGTAAGAAGAAATTATAAATAGACCAGGCTATTCAGCTTAGAAATTGGAACAAGGATTTGATAGTGGCCTTCTAGTGTATGAAAGATTTTCACACAGAGAATTGTATGTACATGTGACATGCTATATAGTCAGAGATAATGTGAGTTAATGGTGTTTGCATCAGGGTAATGTTTGTATAGAGCTTGAAATCGTACTGAGAACTTTCATATACATTATCTCATCTTAATAATTTTTATAGCATTGAGTTGAGTTCAAAATGACAGTTATATGTATCTTGCTATGTACCTATGTAAAAGATGAAGGAAAAACAATCATTACTGATAAAAATGGGAGAAAGGACTACTGGATATAAACATACTCAATGACTCAGGTTTTTAAACTTTTTTTTAAGATTTTATTTATTTATTTATTTGAGAGAGAGAGTGAGAGCATGAGCAGGGGGAAGGGCAGAGGCAGAGGGGGAAGCAAGCTCCCCCCTGATTTGGGAGCCCAATGTGAGACAGGACTCTGATATCCGAACAAGGCAAAGGCAGACACTTAACCGATGGAGCCACACAGGTGCCCCACTGATTCAGGTTTTAATTAAGTAGCACGATGGGAGTTCATATGGGAAGGCTCGTGCCTGACCACCTGACATCTGGGAAATGCAGGGAATTGGTTAATTTAATTGAATATAGGGAAGATAGGTAGATAGATAGATAGATATTACAAGACTTGGCTTGCTGAACAAACCAACAAACCATCAATCAAAGTGAAATCAAATTCAAAGAGAAAGTACATGTGCATGATGTTATCATAGACTATCACTGAAAACAAACCCCAAATTTTAGAAAACAATAAAGTTAGGAAACAGGAATATTGGGAATGCATGAGGCACGGTGAAAAGACAGGACAAAAAAAGATGCTATAGGAGAAAACCCTGGGAGAAAAGAGAGTTTTAAGAAGAACTCCTTCTGAGAAAACAATTGCATGCAAACTACAATCATCTAATTCACTATTCAAGAGGACTTGCTCATCGTATTACCTATGTATGTTAGCTCGAATAACTAGAAATGGTATAAATGGTAAAAACAGTTGACTCTGTGTGGCGAATGAATATGTTTTCATAGTTACATTATTTGACCAACTTTTAAGATTCTATTTATTTGTTTATTTTATTTAGAGTCCACAAGCTGGGGGAAGGGCAGAGAGAGAAAGAGAGGATCTCAAGCAGACTCCACATTGTGCATGGAGCCTGACATGGGGCTCGATCCCACAACCCTGAGATCATGACCTGAGTGGAAACCAAGACTCTGATGCTTAACCAACCGAGCCACCGAGACACGCCCTGACCAACTTTTAAATCCAGAAATTATTTCTAGTGATGGTGCTATTATCCCTTTCTCTTTGACATTATTCATTCCAGAAATAGTGCACCTACTGTGTGTCAAGCACTCTTTAGGCACTGGGGATACAGTTGAAAACAGAATAAACATATTCTTTCTCTCATGGAGATTTCTATCTTAAATGCGTGTAGGGAGTGGGGAAGAGAGGAACAAGAGATGGACAAAATAAAATAAAAACATTGCAGTATATCAGTGGTGGTAGAGCAGGTAAAGAGATGGTAAAGCAGGGAAGAAGGGTAGGGATGACTGGGGTATCAATAAAAAAACAATATTTTTTGCTCAGGATAAAATGTTAAGTGAAAAGAACAAGACTGAAGGGCACCTGGATGGCTCAGTCAGCTAAGTGACTGACTCTTGGTTTTGGCTAAGGTCATGACCTCAGGGTCATGAGACTGATCCCCACATTGGGCTCCAGGCTCAGTTGGGAGTCTGCTTGAGTCTCTCTCTCTCTGCCCTTCCCCACTCCCTGAAATAAATAAATCAATCTAAAAAAAAAAAAAAGAATGAGACTGAAAACTGCATAAGGTATATTGCCTATTTTTATGTAAAAATAGATTTAATACAATATGCACAGAAAAGAGAATCAAAGGAAATATTCCTATATTTAAAGTGATTATTGTCTTGGTTGATGAAACTAGGAGTGATTTTTAAAGTGCTTTTCTTTATTATTTTGTTATCTTGTTAATTTTCTATGTTAGCATATATTACTTTAATAAATCAGAAGCAATAAAAAGTTTTAGTCATTTTTCTCAATATGTTTTCATCTTCACCAAATAGAGTGGCTTGTACCCAGTGTGTAATACTTCTGTATTAGATGTATAGAAGAATCAATTTCTAGAAAGATAAAATAAAACCTTCTTGAAATGCCCAATAATATCTCTTATCATGATTCACTGTTCCTTCTACTAAAATGTTATGTTAAGTCTATACTGTCAGGCTCTATTCCCAACATAGGGCTTGAGCTCACAACCTTGAGATCAAGAGTCACATGCTCTACCAACAGGGCCAGGCAGGCGCTCCAATCCAGAGTGTGCTTTTTAACCTCTATGTTGAAGTCCATTGGCTTGTGTGCCACAGTGAACTGTGAGATTTGCCAGAAGTACTATGTGTTACTAATAAAAAATAAAGCAGCAAAACTGAAAAAAAAAAAAAAAAGACTACTTTCAGGGATCATTTCTATCGTTTGTTACTAAAATGTTATGTTTTTCAGGCTCTGGACCCTATGCCCTGAGTTCTTTTCCCTCATTCCCTAACTGTTTAGACAAGTTATAAAATGCTTACCTTCTATTGTTTTGTATTAGTAACCTCCCTTCAAGAGGCACTGGCTAAGAACCCAGAATCCTGAGACAGGAGGCTTGGGAATTCCATTTTGCCACTCATTAGCTGTGTGACTTTGGCCAAGTGGTCTAATCTTCCTGTGTTGTCCCTTCTTCACACAGGAAGCAAGATATGCATAATTCTTATCTCGTAGGTTATTGTGAAGAAGAGTGAGTCCATCCACGTATTAGTGCTTAGGACAATGCTTGGTATATATTAAATGTTACTCATTATGAGTCTAAATTTAATTTTCCAGAAGACGAGGACCACATTTGCTATTCCTCTATATTCTTAGATCCAACTAAGCCTAGTACTTGGGAAATGCATCCTAACCATTTTATATCCCTAGGACGTAACATGTGGGGAACAGGTGAGATTTGATATGGGGGCAGGAGAGAATAAAATGTCGAGCAGTTTGATCTGTTATGTTTGTAATTCATTCTGTCATTCTTCAAGGTAAACAGCAGATATGAAAGTTGAGGCTCGGAGAATTTAAACAGCTTGCCCAAGATCCCCCCGCTGTTAAGTGCAAATTAAACCCATGTTTGTTTGACTCTGTTCGTTTTACTATGGTTGGAAATAAACGTGAATAAATGGATGAGTGAATCTGAGAAGGATCTGGAATTGTCTTTTGAGCTCCTCCTGTGTTTATTTATTTACCGCTGTATTCCCAGAACTTAGCACAGAGCCAACTTCGCAGGAAGAGCTCAATAAATATTTATTGTTAAGTGAATGAATAAATAAATGAAGAAAAGGACAAAGGAAAGAATCAAGAAACAAGTAGGCAAAACATCCTCTCAACACATTATTTTCAACCTTAATATCTAGTCTCCTGCATTCAGTATATGACAGATTCATGTTAAATGCATCTCTTCAGTACTTAGATGAAGTGGAGGAAATAATTCATTACCTATTTGCTACATGTACAAATTCAGACCAACTGGTACACAATCACCTGTGGTTTTATTTTTATGAAATGAAGAAGTACTAAGTCTCCAGCTGTGCTACCATCAGCTTTACTTGTTTGGCTGTGGGTTCATGTGGAATAAACAAAGGGATTCAAATGAATTCATATAGTTCATCCCAAACATATTTTTTTCTTTTGGTTCAAGGAACTTTGGGAAAACGTTTTTGTTTATATTTTAAATTATTATATTCTACAATCCCCTCCCACCTCACACACCTCAAATCAGCCTCAAGCTGGCGAAGGTCTAGAGGGACTCCTGGAGGGACTATTACAGATGCTTTTTTTGATTCATACTCGTCCCCCACTTCCTCTTAATATAAGCATGGGAGAAATACCGTCAGTTTAATGTAAAGTGGATTTATTTATAATAACATGTCAACGTGATAAAAACACATTAATACATCTGCAGGGTACAATGAAAAACTGCTACAAAAATCAGCTGTAAAAATAATTTTCATTTAGATGAAAAATAGCAGATAGTTCAGGAATGAGCCAATATGTGTTTTTGTGAAGAAAGTTTATATCCTACTGGTGCTTATAAAACATTTCTCAATTTATAAAAATATGCTTTCCTGCATGATTTTAGAGTTTATAAAAATACTCATGCTGGAAATAGCATAATATCATTATGTTTTATATGCTTACATTCTCTCCACCCACATATACAAATCTTCAATATTAGAATTAGTTTTGGAACAGGGAGGTTGCTTTGAGATAGCCAAATAACTATGATATGCAAATATCATAGAGCAGAAATATAAACAAGATGAGTGTTAGTCACAGATGATTTTAAAAATTTTGAGATCTACTATTAATGCACATTATTGAATAAGAAATCTTTCTCAGTGGCAGAACCAGAAGCTTGTTACAAATGAGGATATTACCAGTGTTTGGTGTTATGTTCAGTACCGCGTGTATCTGAGGGTAGAGTTATATATAACACCGTTGTAGACCTGTGACATGGTTTCTTTCCTTTATTTCATTTCATGTGGCCATTAGTGGGTAGTGAAAACTGTCTGAACATTTAATAAGCCCCAAATTCTATTTTATTAGAATAAAACTCTTTTTCTTCATGTCCATTTCTTCATTGAATTGGATTATGGGCAATCAATTTTATTGTAAAAGGAATTTTACAATTTTATAACATATGGGGAGTCATGACAAATACATAACTGTTCATTATTAATACAAACATCCAGACACATAGACATAGCTGTAGGTTATTGTCTGGCTCCTAAATATTTGGATCCTATGCACACATTTTGGTACAAAAAGGTAGGCATTGTGTTAAGAGTGATAGAAATAGAGCATATCCCATAATCCATGGATAGCATTTACTTCTTTGTTTTGAAAGTCACTTCATATTCCTGCTTTTTTTATATTGTTCATGTTCACACAAGTGTGCTGATAAGGTTGACTCTTGTATTAGTCATTTTTTGCTGCAATAACAAGCAACCCCAATATTTGTCACATATGTCACATCAGCTCGCAATCCATTGGTTGAAGCAAGGTGTGCAAGCCCCTTGTCAGTGCGATTCGGAAGTATACGCCTCCCCCTCTCCCCGCGGGTAGGATGGGGGTGTAAATACTAGTTGAAAACGAATACAGTCTGTCTTGACTACAGATTAAAAAGCCAAATCATACCCATGCATTACAAAAAGAGTTAAATACTGAAATATCTTTGCAGATTTAAGTAAAATTTTCCTATTTTTTGGAGATCTACTTACAAAGGGCATGATTATTTGGGAGCCAGAGTGGAAGTTTAGAGAAAGCAACCAGATATATTAATTAAGTCTAAGAAAGGACAAAACAAAACATCTTAATTTCTTTCTGGGATTTCCTTAGCCCCGAAGTTTACCTCTGTCATTTTACTTATTACTGTGCTTTCTGATCATTCATTTCTGAGGACAGCAGTAGTGTCCATTATCTTTGCATATCCAGGGCCTAGTAAAATCCCTGGCAGGAAGTAAGCTCTCAATGAATCCATGCATACATAATCCAGAATATGTTTTCATAGTTTCTTTTTTTTGAGAGAGAGAGAGAGAGAGAGCCTGGAGTCCTGGGGAGAGGTGCATACCCGGAGGGAGAAGGATGCTCCGACTCCATGCTGAGCATGGAACCCCTAGGAAGTTGGGCTCCGTCTCACCACCCTGAGATCATGACCTGAGTGGAAACCAAGAGTCGAATGCTTAATCCACTGAACCACCCTGGAGCCCCTTATAGTTTCTTCTCAATGCTAAAACTATTTATATTGATAACATGGGGGAACAAACACATTTGCTTTTCTCTTCCCCATTTTCTTTTTCTCCATGGGACTTTTCACTTTTCCTCCCTCCCAGTGAGGTGATTTTATTTTGAATAAAATAAGTTGAACACACTTGGTTTAGTACACCTCAAGGATTTTCCTGCAGATAAGCTTTGTGCATGTGCACATATGCGCCAGTGTGTGCATATGTGTGTGTGTGTGTGTGTGTGTGTGAGAGAGAGAGAGAGAGAGAAAGAGATCTGTACAAATAGTTTTTATACCGTTACCACGTGTCTTTAGGGTAGTCACTATTCATTTACTTACCAATGATAAAAATCAGTTCTTGAACTGGCTTCTTTCCACATTTATTTTGTGATTTGCTTACTGGGAAAACCTTCAGAGAGTCACATTATGCGGTTCTGATCCTGTCAGGAGGACCATTAGCATACTAGCACAGTTAAAAAGATTTCAAAATAGGTTGTATAATGCAGTCCCCTTACAGTAAATAACAGACAACAATGTAAAAGAATGAGAAAGTGATGATATTCCCCCCCCAAATAAAAGGATACAGAATGCAAACTGGTTTCTATTACCATTCAACACATAAAATAAACCTTTCAATTTCTATAAAATTATTGTTAAACTCCCTTGATTCAGTTGTGTATTTTTCATGATTTAAACTTCACACTGAAGTCATGAGATATTTTTAAATGGAGTTCATATGAAATCTCATCTTTGCGAGTCATCCAGAAATAATATAGAGATATCATCTCTGCAATTCCCCCTGCTTCTCCAAACCATGACTTTCCAATTCTGTAGCTGATATTAGAGAGGCAAAGTATGTGACAAGAGTAGAAAATATTATTTTTATGCAGCTACACAAAAGGAACAAAATTTGCTCATGATTTTTACATATACATATCATCTTACCATAGGAAACTTGATTGTTCATGACAAAACTTTTGAAGATTCAAATGGATATTATTTCTGAGTGCAAGTGACCTTGGCTTTTGTTTTCCTTTTGGGTAAAAGAGTGATGACAATTTAGAGACCAAGTGAATTATCCAAAAATCACAGCTTCATGAAATATCCGATTTTATAATGAATATTCAGAAGATTTTAACTTAGAGACCCACACATATCATGGCAGAAATAGTAAGGTGATTCAAAATAGTTAGCATTTGAAATCTCAAGATTTCTGGGGCGACTGGGTGGCTCAGTCCTTTAAGCCCCTGCCTTTGGCTCAGGTCATGATCCTGGAGTCTTGGAATTGAGCCCTGAGTCAGGCTCCCTGCTCAGCAGGAAGTCTGCTTCTCCTTCTCCCTCTGCTCCTCCTCCCTCTTGTGCTCTCCCTTACTCACTCAACTCTCTCTCTCTCTCTCTCTCTCTCACACACACACACACACACAAACTTAAAAAAAAAAGAAATCTCAAAATTCTTGGCTTAATGCTGAGAAATATTTGCAATACAGTAAGGTCAAGCTGTTTTTAGCTGATGCTTGACTCTGTGCTGAGCATTCTATCCGATACAAACTCAGCCGAGACTTAACAACATAAAGCTACGATACAGAGCCCCAGCAGCAAAGGAGTGAGAACATAAAATTCTTGTAGGGGTTTATTTTTTAAATTTATATTTGAAAAATGTTCCTAACAGATGAGAAAAAGTAAGGAGCTATTCATAAAACCTTTGGCTTATTTCCACAAAAGTGTTCCATTTACTGAACAGGAAATAAGGTGTAGAATGTACTTTTAACCAAACTAAGAATTCATTCCTCCAATTTACAAAAGCTATTCATTCCTTCTACTACCAATCCAAACATTTCCTCATCTGTACTCCTCAAGAGACCTGACTCTAAATGAAACTCAAGAATAAGTGTTTATGGCACCCTCTTTTATAAAGAGGAAAAAACAGTCCCTTTCCAACGTTGATAAATTCTGGTGGGTAACAAAGTTGGGGGTTACTCGGACTGATGAAAACTTGTTGGGAGGGTGGACACCCAGGTGGCTCAGATGGTTGGGCATCTGCCTTCTGCTGGGGTCATGATCTGGAGCCCCTGGGATGGAGCGGGGAGTCTGCTCCTCCCTTTCTCTGCCTCTCCTCCTGCTTATGCTCTCTCTCTCTCTCAAATGAATAAATTAAAAAAAAAAAAAACTTGTCAGAGGAGCATGTTCATGGTTTGATACTATGGCAACCTTTCTCTGGCGAAAGCTTGGACTTTGCCATCGTGCGTCCACATTTTGTAGAATAAATTTCACAGTGGTGGGGAGGAGCAGGATGTTGTTGAGACTTTCAGGCCCTGGCTGGAGGAGTCATAGAAACCGGGTAAATATACAAATTCCGAACAGATTTAACCAGCAAACTAACTGGTTAAAGAGCAAAAATGGAACAACTGGTGAGAGCTAACACCGGGCGTCCTTCGGAGAAATGCAGAGAGCCTTCACAGCAGGAATTCAGGGTGGAGGCTGAGTTTGGGATTCAAGAAATAGAGCCAATATTGGGACTTAGAAACATGGGTTTTAGGGGCGCCTGGGTGGGTCAGTGGGTTAAGCCGCTGCCTTCGGCTCAGGTCATGATCCCAGGTCCTGGGTTCAAGCCCCACATCTGGCTTTCTGCTCAGCAGGGAGCCTGCTTCCTCCTCTCTCTCTGCCTGCCTCTCTGCTTACTTGTGATTTCTCTCTGTCAAATAAATAAATAAAAAATCTTTAAAAAAAAAAAAAAAGAAACATGGGTTTTAGTAAAGACTAGTTTGATTAATTCTCTCTCTCTTCTCAAAAAACCAAAAACCCAAAACCAAACTTCCTTGTCTTCAGGTTGTTTACTTTAAGCAATCACCACCTGATTCAGCTTTTCCTCTGTAGGCATCATAAAGGTACATTAGATTTTCAAAGGAGGGAAGGATTTTCAAAGGGCAGGAAGGGTGTATAATCAGACTTTTTTACAAGCCCATGTTTCTGAGAGTATTTATGTCATAGGCAATGAAGATTGTTAACAAAAATCAAGTAATTTCTTTCCTATGCAACTAAAGAAAGTTTGGAGGGAAAAACAGGAGGTGCCATTTTACTTTAGGAGTTAAGAAGGAATAAGCCAAAAAATAATGACTTGTTTCTAATTGTTCCATGGGTACAAGTGTTCTTGAGAGCCTAGGGATATTGTTCATGGGATATTTCTTTTGAATGTAGCATGATAGGCACTAGAAAATTCTTGAGGCTTGAATGACATTCTGAAAAATTAGCATTTAACTTACCAAAAGAATCCCTCCAATGATTCACCTTTACAGAAAACCTAATAATAGTTACCTGAAAAAAAAAACCCATATCAAAATGGTTGTAAGTTTTATAAAAGAGAATCAGAACCAGATCTAAAACAAATGCCTTCAAATTTATCTTTTAAAAATTTTTTGTTATTCCCCAAATAATACTTGAAAAATAGTTTAAAAGACTGTAAATAATATCTTTTTAAAAATCAAAATTTAAAAATTTAAAAAATTTTTAAAAATGCTTAAGGTGATTTCTTTTTTGTCCTGAGGAAATTTGTAAAGTCCTATTTCCAAGAATATAACTGAAGGTTGCTTTGAATTCTTTTTTTTCCCCCCAGGAAACACTCATGAGAGATGCTATGATAAGTTTCTCTTCATACAGTATGATTTTTTTTTTAAAGAATTTATTTATTTATTTTAGAGAGTGAGAGAGATAGTGAATGAGAGAGAGAGCACAAGCCAGGGGGAGAGGCAGAGGGAGAAGCAGACTCCCACCGAGCAGAGAGCCCAATGCAGGACTCCGGGATCATGACCTGAGCAAAAGTCAAATGCTTAACCACCATATACATGATGATTTGTCATCATATATTTGGTGGCCGGGGAAATGAGCCACACAGGTGCCCCATATACCTGATGATTTGTAAGTATTTTCCTATTATATGTCTGTAGCCAAGTACACCCAACATTCCATACACTGTATTACATAATCTATGAGATTATGTAGATCTCATAATCTATGAGATCCAAGTGGATCACATAATGGAAGAGTTTAAGAGCAGGATCATGGTGGGGATGCTAAGCACATCCTCACTTTCTCAATATGGGCAAGAGAACCAAACTGTCAAAATTGTACACTGCCGTCCTCCCTCCCTGCCTTCTCCCTTTGTCCCAGTGACAGGAGAAGCCTTCTGGGGCACTAGGATGATCACACAAAGAGGAAAAACAAAGTGAGGGGAATAAAAGCTGCCTCCAGCAAAAATGGAAGTTGTTCCCGGAGAAGGTGAGGATTCCCCATGCGGTAGAAGCAGCAGAGAGACAGGCACAGGGGAGCTGGGCTACTCAGCAAGGGCTTTCAGGCATAACCGCTTCCGGCTGCCGGTGCGTGCTGCTATCCACAGGGCACGCTCAGTCCCTTGGTTTCAAGTTCTGCATTGTGAGGGGTTGTAAACTAGAAGAACCAAATCACCTTTTTCATTGTTAAGGAGTTGAAGTTACTAGGAGGAGAACATTTTTTTAAAAAGCCCCTTTTTTCAGCTTTGAAGGTCATGAAGGCAGCAGCAGGCACCAGATGGAAAAGCCATGCTGCAGGACACGGGAAACGGAAATTGATGTAGGAAAGACGTTAGGGTTCAAAGCCGATGGCCAAGAAAGAATTCTCAAGATGTCTTTGGTGTAAAAAGGTGGTTTTATTAAACCATAAAACAGGACCCTGGGGCAGAAATAGCTGCCCTGGGGTCATAAGGAGTGGCCCATTATATACTTTCAAGATGGGAGGGGGCGGTTAAGGATAGCGTAAGACTCCCAGGTATTTTGGAAACAAGGTTTCCAGGATCTGGAGGGGGCTGGGAAAGGTCATTTATTACTGTCTAATAACACCTGAGTCATGAAACCCTTCAGATGTGTATTGGTGGGTCATATGCTTGGGGCTGATTGCCAGTATGCATCTTAGGTGGCTTAGAGATAAAGGATGTTTCCAAAGGAATTTTTATATGTTGAAGTAAACTTATGGGATCCTTGGGGTTGGGCCCCAGGGCCTTTTGCTCTTAGCAAAGTATTCACATCCAGGCAGCTGAGTTCCTAGAGGAATGTCACTCTGCCTGTTTGAAGGACTTGTCAATGGGTTGCACGTAGTAAGGAAATGTAATAATTTTTCTTCTGCCTTTGTTTCCCACAAAAGGAATGAACACTGGTTACTTTAGTTCCACAGAGAATAGAGAGGTCAGAACATACTAAAACCTCAGGGAGAACTTAGTTCCTGTAACATTTCTATTTGTTTCCAAGTCTAGCATAGCCTGGAAAAAGAATCATAATTTTTTAAAGTAAAACTATTATTTTATTTCAAATTTAGTTTATAAGGGACAATACTATCTTCCTCTAGCCCATACAGATAAATGATTTCTGACTCTAAGCAGTAATAGATTAAATGAGAAGACTACTTTTGTACAAAAGGTAAACTGAATTGCCTCTGAACTTGGTAATGGAAATAATAGTCCTTCCTTCTTTTAGTCATTCATCAAACATTCAAAGAATGCTTTCAAAGTAAGGGTCCAGGGGACAAGAGATTGTCATAAATAGTTACTTATAGTATAAATGCATAGTTTATAATTGTTTACTTGAACAAAATAAATCGTATCATTCTGGAGTGTTGTTTTATATTACTCTCCCTTGGGAAAGGGTAGATTTGGGCCTAACCTTAGTGTGGGGGTGTGTACTACCCAAGAATAACTGTGCACAAAAAAGAAGAGTTGAGAATTACAACTGTATGGGAATAAAAGGAAGAGTTTTTTTGTTCTTGGGCTTTTGTAGTCACCCTATGCCCATTACTGTCCTAGAAAGTGATAATTACACAAAAGAGATACAGCTACAGGTTAATAGAATGCAGAGCAAAAGATGAATTCCAGTCAAGAGTGATTAGGAAATCCTTTGTGACAGTGGAAAAAGATGGGCATGATCCTGGGACGTAAGACTTTAAAGGTAAGATAGCTCTTTAATTATTAAACAATACAATCTTGAAACATTTATTGAGAACCTAGGAGATTGGAATACAAAGATGAGCAGGATAAAATCCCTGCCCTTGAATATTTCAGGGAGGGACATATGCACCAAAAAAGGGGGGAAAAAAACAATGCAATAGAGCAAATATAATGTTAAAGCCTAACAGGGTGCTAGAACAGGTATAGGAGCTTGCAGGGAAGGAAGAACCCTTTAGTGTTGCGTGTGAGAGGATAGGTGAATCAAGATAATGTGATGTCTGAAATGAGGTTTCAACTGTTATTCATTCAGTCAACTAACACGTATTAAGTAAATGAATTAAGATATAGTAAGTAAATTAACATGTACTATATACGCAGCTTGCTCTCAAGGGATTAACAGTCAAATGCCGAACCAGACTATAAATAGATGAGCACAGTGATGGATTTAATTAAGTATAAAGCACATGGCATTATTAAAGACAGAGGGGTCAGATGTATCTGGGAGATTGCAGAATGGCTGCAAAGAGGAGGTGAATTTTGAAACGTGGACATCTTTCTTAAGTAGATCATGATTGGGAGTACCAAGGGCTAAAGCCACACAATGAAAACAATGAGAGTATAGGAACAGTGTTCTGCTACAGTGTGGTGTGTATGCAGAATGGAAAGAGCTTTGGGTAAGGAAGATGAAGCAAGAAATGGGGTTGGCAATGACCAGATTATAGAAGGCCTTGAATGCAGATTCAGAGACTTTGAATTCTACTGTGTAGACCGGTACTTTTCAAGCTGGATTCCAGTTCTTGAGTTCTAAGAAGTTCGTAAGGAAGCACGTCAAAAAAGCAGATTTTAGGAGTACATGAACTCCAGACTCTGGAGTTTTAGATATTATTCTTTAGGCAATGTAAAGTGAACATTTTTAAGGAAGGAAGTGATAGGCTAAGAACTCTTTTAGGAAGATTTGTCCATCTACAATACCATGCCAGAAGTCTGGAAGTCATCAAAATTGCCCCTTTCTATCCTCATTCATAAATAAGCAGTCACTAACTCCGATTCATTCTTCCTCTTAAATATCATTCAGATCTACCCATTCCCTTCCTTCCCTACTGGAACTGCCAGTGGTTCAAGTCTTACCCGTTTTTTTCCCCTGGTCAAATACAAGAGCCTTCTAACCTACTCTTCAATACTCTCTAGTCAATTCTATCCATAACTTTGGTTAACCATACCACTTACTGCATGATTTTTGAAATTTATTAAAATGTATATGATTTCCATTAGAGAAGAAGTCCCTTGACAGCTGGCATGGGAGGTCCTGAGGAGTGTCAAATCAGGATTCACTGCTAAATGTTACCCAGTTAGTCATTCTGTCATACTCCATCATCTCCCCCGCCACTTTTCTACTGGATCATTCCCATTAGCACACAAGCATGTTATATTTTTCTTCCTCCTAAAAAACCTACTCTTGTCTCCATTCTCTGGTTCCTAATGCCACCTTCACAGCAAACCTCATAAATTTCTCTGCTCCCTTTCATAGCAAAGAATCACATAGAATCATCTTTTCTATTTTCTCACTTTAATTTTCTCATCAACTCACTCCATTCTGACTTTTAGCTCCGTTGTTCCACTATAAAGTCATTAGTTAAGTTTATCAAATTCAATAGTCAACTCTTCATCCTCATCTCACTCCATACCTTGGTAGCACTGGAGATGGCTAATAATAGTGTCTTGAAAAAATTGATACTTTCTCAAATTTCCTCCTATCCTAGTAGATATTCCTTTTCTTTTGCAAACTCTTCTTCCTTTTCCAGTTCTCTAAATCTGAGATATCTCAGTTAAAGAATCTCTTCTTTTTGCTCTTTATACTTATCTCCTAAGGGATCTCTAGTTCTGTTGTATACATACTGATAGTTATGAAACTTGTATTTTCAGTCTGGACCTATCCCCTGAAGTTCACACTTTTGTGGTCTACTACCTACTGGACAGATCCTTGTCCTTGAATTTCTATTAAACATTTCACACTTACCGTGATCAAAACAGATTTTTGCTCCTCTCATCTTTCCCTTCTTTCCAATGTATTTCTCACGAAGACTTTTGGATTTTAATCCATCTAGCTGTCTGGGCCAAAAAATATTTAAATCTGTCACTCCTTTTTTTGTGATTCTCCTCACACCTGACATCCAACCATTTGCAAGTTCTCTTGAATTGTTAACATCAAAGTATATGCTCAGTTTGAATGGTTTTCCCCACCTTCACTGCCACCCACCCTGGTGTAAGCTACTATTAGCCCTCATCTGGTCTACTACATTGGACTCTTAGTTTCTCTGCTTCCACCCTTGTCCCTTTAAACTTTTTCCACACAGTCATCCAGAGAGATCCTTTAAATTTATAATTCATATCATGCCACTCTCCTGTTCAAAAATCTTCCAAAAAAATGATCACACTTTTTAAGATGTCCAGAGTTTCTAATATAGTCTACCCAATATGGTCTGGCTCTAGGGATTCTGACTGCAAACCCTTCCATTCTCATTCTTGTAGTTACCAGTCTGGACACATTGACCTTCTTGCTACATCTCCTATATGCTATTTGTATTGTGTCTTTGCACTTGCTCTTCTCTCTGCCTGGAATCTCTAATCCCAGATATTTCAATGGCCCCTTCCTTCATATAATTCTCAGGTCTCTGCTCAAATGCTACATTCTCAGAGAGACTTTCTCTGACAACTTATCTAAAATGCCTATCCAACCCTTCCCCCCCTTCATCTGTGCATCCATTTACTCTGCTCATTTTTCTTTATAGGACTTGTCACTTATATTATATTGTATTATATATTTGATTGCTTGTTTATCATCTGCCCTTTTCACTAGAATGTGACAAAGACTCTCTCCTTGACCAGATTCTTGTCAGACTCCTCTAAGCCCAATTAGGCCCCATCCTTGGGCATGTCCTCAAGAGCCCAGTTTTAGCAAGAATACTACTAAGTTAGTTCAGAGTAATCACCCTCACTACCCAACAAAATCCCTTGTCTTTACCATCACCTTGGCTTGTTAGTAATTGTATGAAATTGGGATTGCCCCAATTTTTCAAAAAATAAATGACATTAAAAAAAACAGAGGGGGAGGAAAAAATCATTATAAATGAAAAGAACCTTGTGTTTTTGGAGCACCTGGGTGGCTCAGTAGGTTAAAGCCTCTGCCTTCAGCTCGGGTCATGATCCCAGGGTCCTGGGATCAGCCCCGCATGGGGCTCTCTGCTCAGCAGGGAGCCTGCTTCCCCTCCTCTCTCTCTGCCTACCTCTCTGCCTAGTTGTGATCTCTGTCTGTCAAATAAATAATGAAAATTAATTAATTAACTAATTAATTAAAAGAAACATAAGATCCATATCAACAAAATGACTTATCAGGAAATGCATAGAGATTACATGACTTGTTAGGTCAATTTAGCAAAGAATTACTCTACCCTTTTCTTTTCTTTTTTTTCTTTTCTAAGTAATCTCTATGCCCAATGTGGGGCACAAAGTCAAGACTTAAAGAGTCACATGCTCTACTGATTGAGTCAGCCAGGCACTCTGAATTACCCTATCCTTTTAGTAACTTTCTACTCACTGACTCTCCCATCTTGTTCCTTGGCTATAAAACCCTACTTTTCATTACTGTATTCAGAATTGGGCCAAATCTCTCCCTACTATAAACCCCACTGCAGTAGTCCTTATCCTATAGGGATATATATACAAATACAGCAACAGTCCTTAATAAAACCTTACCTTCTTTAAAACTGTATCTTCAGGGGCACCTGGGTGGCTCAGTGGGGTAAAGCCTCTGCCTTCGGCCCAGGTCATGATCCCAGGGTCCTGGGATCGAGCCCCACATCGGGCTCTCTGCTCAGCAGGGAGCCTGCTTCCCTTCCTCTCTCTCTGCCTGCCTCTTTGCCTACTTGTGATCTCTGTCTGTCAAATAAATAAATAAAATCTTAAAAGAAAAACAAAAAACAAAAAACTTTCTCTTCAGTGCCTAGCTCTAAGTAGGCGTTCAAAACATCCTTGTTCAATAAATGAATATATTTAGAACAAGGAATGATACACTCAGAGAATTTGGGAATCCTTAATGGGTAAAATTAATTTCATAACATTTCTAAAACATTTCAATATTTTAAAAACAGAGGGTGAAAAGTTTATCAATAAATATTTTAAAAAGTATTAACACATTTAGGGGCGCCTGGGTGGCTCAGTGGGTTAAAGCCTCTGCCTTCGGCTCGGGTCGTGATCTCAGAGTCTTGGGGTCAAGCCCGGCATCTGGCTCTCTGTGATCTGTCTGTCCAATAAATAAATAAAATCTTTAAAAAAAAAGTATTAAAACATTTAATTTCATAAAATGAGAACCTTAGAGTTAAGAGTTCTTTAAGGGTACCTAGTGCAAGCCCATGTTCTAATTAAAAAAAGAAACTGAATTCCCTGCTTATTTTTTAAAGGTCTTTATTAGGAGGTGAATTATTTTATCATTTACAGAGCCTCTGGAAATTTTGAAATTACCTAATTGATCTTAAGTTTACACTAATTAATCATGTCAAAGCTTTGTAGTTAATGTTAACAGGATTGAGCCTACAAACCAAAGCATTAACACCCACTTGAGGTCATTAAAAGTGGGTTACAAAAGACTTCAAATAATATATATACTGTGTTGTTTTGTCAAGGCTTGTTTTAATTCCAAAGCATAGCCATAACAAAGTGGATAATCAGTTCAAGGTGACACTGGTATCTCCTTATTCGACCTCACCAGTTTTAAAGTATTCAGTATAGATAGGAACTGAACCCATGCCAGGAGGGAAATAATTGATTTAGCTGATCTGAAAGTGTGTTTGAGCTTTTTTCAGACAAGCTGTCAACACACACATGAAAGCAAATTTCTAAAAATGCTGTCAGATCCATAATGTTTATACAGCAAAACAAACAACCTTTGTTATTCCAATTAATGCATCTGCTCATGGAAGAAATTCCATCCAAATGTTTTATTTTTCTCAGCTACACTGAAAATTACAGTGTGGACCCATATTGAAGCAATTTAGAAATGTACTCAGCCACAAAATGGAAATGGATTACATTAAGTTTAATATGATACCAGGGTACCTCCTAAAAATTACACCTCAGAGTTATATAGTACATTTCCTCGAAAGGGTTTCAAATATTGTCATAGGAATTGCATCTACCTCTCTTTTTGAAGAAGGCTGGGCTCCATAAATGTCAAGAGGTAAAATGTGTGTAGGGAAAATAACATACCAAGATCAAACAGGTTATGGATACCTTGGACTATCGCCCATAGTACTTTATAGTAATCTTATCTTTTCCCTTTGCTCCTTTCATTCTAAAATGGGGAGTGGGATTAGGAGTTGAATTTCCTAATAGCTGAAAAGATGTTTCAACATAATCTATTTCAACACTACTAGTTTTGCCAGTGAGATATGAAATGATCTGTTTAAGGACACCCTGCTCCAGTGGCTAAGCTGGGGCATAACTCAGGATTTTTGTTTCTAAATACTGAGCTTCCTCTAAAATACCTTAGTACAGCTTATGATCAAGAATAATTATTGAACTAAATCCATCAGGGTTTGGGATAGTCAACAGGTAAAATGACCCAATTTTTCAACAAATAAATGACATTAAAAAAAAGGCGGGGGGGAGGAAAAATCATTATGGATTAAAAGAAACATAAGATCCATTTCAACAAAATGCTAACTGTACACTTTAAAAATCTTGATTAGAATAAACCAAACATAAAAGTACATTCTTGGGGTGCCTGGTTGGCTCAGTGGGTTAAGCCTCTCCCTTTGGCTCAGGTCGTGATCCCAGCGTCCTGGGATTGAGCCCCATATTGGGCTCCCTACTCAGTGGGAAGCCTGCTTCTCCCTCTCCCACTCCCCCTGCTTGTATTTCCTCTCTCGCTGTGTCTCTCTCTGTCAAAAAAAAAAAAAGTACATTCTTAAGGCAATCAAGGGAAATTGAATACAGAATGGGAATTCCAGGATACTAAGAAATTACTGTTAATTTTGTTACATGTGATAGTGGTAGTGTGGTGATACTAAAACGAAATCCTCCTCTGTCAGAGCTCCACACTAAAGGATTTATCAGTGAACTATTCTATCTGGTTATTTGTTTTAAAACACCCCTGAAAACAAACAAATAAAAAGTACAAAAATAGACTGGTTATTGTTAACAGTATTGATAATCATCAATGGGAGGGGGTTATTTCTACTACTTTACTTTGGTGTATGTTTGACATTTTTCATAATAAAAATTAAAAAGGCAGTAATTATTGAACTTATAATACATAAAAGGCACCACCAACACAGTTCATTAATCACTGAATGCCCAATTTTTCTTATTTTAATTTGGAGAACAATAACAGAAACACGTTAGCATGAATCTATAATGTCCTGTGTGTTCTGGCTTATGCCTATTTTCAATCTCGCTAATGACTACTGCACCGAGATGGAAAATTATGCTTTGTATTTAATATGCATTTGCATAAAAATGCTATTAATTTTGACTTCTTTTTTTATTTAAGGAGCCCCGGGGGGCTCAGTGGGTTAAAGCCTCTGCCTTCAGCTCAGATCATGATCCCAGGGTCTTGGGATTGAGCCCCACATTGGGCTCTCTGCTTGGCAGGGAGCCTGCTTCCCTCTCTCTCTCTCTCTGCCTGCCTCTCTGCCTACTTGTGATCTCTGTCTGTCAAATAAATAAAATCTTAAAAAAAATGTTTTTTTATTTAAGTAATCTCTACACCCAATGTGGGGCTCAAACTCATGAACCTGAGATCAAGAGTCACATGCTCTTCTGACTTAGCCAGGTGCCCCAACTTCTTTTTTATTTTAATTTTAATTAATTAATTAGTTAAAACCCACGTGCCCCCCAAAGCGGACGCTTAACCGACTGAGCTACCCAGGTGTCTCCACCCGACTTCTTTTTTAAAATGTTCTGTCCTGTATTCTTATTTCTTGATTCTTTAGTGACATTTTGTTTATTTCAATTCAACACATATTTCAGCCTCAACATGTGAGGCTCAGGAATAGCTGAGAGGGTATGTGATTTTTATACATATCTATGAAATATTCATTTATATATAAGTATATATGAAAAATGTATGAGATATTAATATATGTTACAGAATTGATAGATGCTATATTAGCTATATGAAAAAGATCCTATAGGCACCCTGAAAAGAAACATGTAATCAAAAACTTGATCAATAGGACACCTAGGTGGTTCAGTTGGTTCAGCATCTGCCTTCTGCTTAGGTCATGATCCCAGGGTCCTGGGATCAAGCCCCACGTCCGGCTCCCTGCTCAACAAGGAGCTTGCTTCTCCCTCACCCTCTACCTGCTGCTCCCTCTGCTTGTTCTCTCTCTCTCTGTCAAATAAATAAATGAAATCTTAAAAAAAAGTAAAACTTGGTCAATAATGTCAGAGGAAGGACTGAATTATCTTTCTCTATTCTTTATAAAGAATATTAAAAAATATGAAGAGACAATCAAAGAATGTACAGTCAAAATTGTAGAAAACAAGTATTATAAAGGTATATGGGATGTTAACTCATAAAAAATGTTATTTTTCTGGATTTCAGGATGTTTGTGTTATTTGTCAGCTTCAAAAAACTTAGTTATGTCCTCTTATTTCAAATAAATATTCACCCCCATACCCAATTTTGTATTTTTTTCTTTTTTTTTTTAATTTTATTTATTTATTTGACAGACAGAGATCACAAGTGGGCAGAGAGGGCAGGCAGAGAGAGAGAGGAAGGGAAACAGGCTCCCTGCTGAGCAGAGAGCCCGATGCGGGGCTCGATCTCAGGACCCTGAGACTATGACCCGAGCCGAAGGCAGAGGCTTAACCCACTGAGCCACCCAGGCACCCCTGTATTTTTTTTTTCTTAAACAGGTCCTCCTCATTATATAAACCTCAGATGCCACAGAGCCTGAATCCACTTGGGTGCCTATAATTTGCTAGGCATTGTTCTGCAGGCTAAGGATCCAACAGTGAACAAAATAGAGAAAAAAATCCTCTTCCTTATGAAGCTTATATTTAGAAAAAACAAAAACATAACAAACAACAGAATTCAATAGTACATTAGAAGGTAAGTGCCATAGAAAACGGTTGTGAAGGGTTAAGAGGTTGGAGTGTGCAGGGCAGGGAGCGTGGGTGAGCTGTAATGGCAGTGTCAAATAAGGTGGTCAGAGTGAAGTCTTATGGAGACAGTGACTCTGATCAAAGACTTGAAGGAACTGGTTATTGAGAATATCAGTGGAATCTAGTGTAGCATATTAGTTTAGTGGCACTCCATTATTCTCTTATTCAGGTCCTGCTATAAAGAATTTGAAATAAAGTTTAAGTCTAAGAACCCTGTACTGGTGGGGAAAGCAGTACCAGTTGGATCAGGGTTAAGAACTGAATGGCCGCCTGGGGCCCTGTTTATAGAGATTGGTATTAAAGAACACAGGGACAGTACAACATCACTGAAAAATAATGAAAAGGGGAATATGATATTTACCAGAACATCTCTGATAGTGGAGGTGATACCTCCAAGGGTTATGGCACTGAAGGAGACATAGTCTGATGAACTAATGTTGAGTAGGGTGAAGCAATAGGGAATCACATCTGAAATGTGTGGGCAAGAAAAGGCTGCTTGCTGCCCCTGATAGTGACACTGGTGCTTTCCCACCCTTCTCACCCCTTTAGCATTCAATCGTGCTAACAGAAGTCAGAAAGACAGCTAAAAATGTAAGCTTAAAGTATACATTGTCGGCTTGCCCTAGAAGTAAT
Organism: Lutra lutra; assembly: GCF_902655055.1. NCBI lineage: Eukaryota > Metazoa > Chordata > Mammalia > Carnivora > Mustelidae > Lutra > Lutra lutra. Next base: position 151,848,703 of record NC_062281.1, on the reverse strand, counting down.
AACTACGAGAATGAGACTATAATTGTGAAAATTTTAAATGTTCTTAGAGCACCATGTTTGTTTGTTTTTCTTTGGCAGCGGTGGTATAGTAGAATAACAAAAGGACAAGTCAGAACTGGAAATGAGTTCTGAATCTATCACTTAGCTGATTAGCCCTGGGCAAGCCAGAAAGTGAAAAATTAAGTTTTATCATCTATAAAATGGGGGCAATAATAAGTTTCTTTTATAGCAACCAAATGAGGTAATTGTGTTTACATGAACTTAAAAAAGGTTTTATTTATATGAGAGCATGAGCTCAGGAGCAGTGAGGAGGGGCAGAGAGAGGGAGAAGCAGACTCCCCCAGAGGAGGGAGCCCTATGCAGGACTCTATCCCAGGACCCTGCGATCATCACCTAAGCTGAAGGCAGAGATTTACGTTCAGCCGACTGAGCCACCCAGTCGCCCTAAATGAACTTTTTAATCAACAAAGTGTCATATTTTTGTTGGCATAATATTAAAGCTACAAGGTTGTTCACAGTTGCTAGGTAAGGATCACAGTTATGAAGTATACAATAACTTAAGCTGTAATTAGCAATGAATAGTTACGATAGCATGTAAAATGGTTTAAAAATCTGTTTATAATCTGCCTTCACGTCTATTCGAGGAAACAATCTAAGACTTTTCAATGTCTTTTAAAGGTATATTAGAACAAGAAACAGACATGCTATTTTTTTTTTATTTAATATTTTATTTATTTGACAGAGTACAAGCAGGGGAAGCAGCAGGGAGAGGGAGAAGCAGGCTCCCACTAAACAGAGGCCCAATCCCAGGATCCTGGGATCCATACCTGAGCCCTGAGCAGAAGGCAGACACTTAACCAACTGAGCCCCCCAGGCTCCCCCAGACATATGTCTTATATCTCAAAATCAAAAATAGGTATTTTGTTTTCTTACTCACTTGAATGGATACTGAAGGAGAGACCCTTAACCAATGAAGGTTCATCATCAAAAACAACTGGCTATTTTCTCCAAATTGCCAGCTAGGCAGAGGGATTCTTAAATGATACTTCTTGTCAGCAAGAAAGATGATCCCAAGAATGAACAAAAATAGCCTCTGTTCAACAGCTGTGATATTTATAATTTATAAACTGTGATCATCTCTCATCAGATTGTCTTGGTGTCTAAACAAGAATGGATGTCTGTTTGCCATTTGTATATTTATCACTTCTCAGAAAACAAACTTTTATCATATCTCATTGTTCCTGATCAATGCATTTCTCTCTTCATATATAAACAGTATGATAAGAGGCTTCTTGTTCGAGGAACATGACCCTGAAAACTCTAGGGTCATGTACAATGTTAAAAATGTTCAGCTAATCCTTAAACGTTTATTTCCAATCAGCAAATACTTTTTAAGCCGTGAAAGGCAACACTGAAGACTAGGACAACATGGAAGGAAGAAAGGAGAGTGGGAAGTGATAATTCATTATGAATTTCGTGTCGATTTTTAATATTCTGCCTGGGCGTCATGCTTCTAGTTTCCTCTTACCGTTCTTCCCCCACTTCTACTTCTCTTCAACCGTGCCCTTCTATTGCCCTTGCTCTTTACCATTCTCTTTGTGCTCTATGTATATTTGCTTTGCTCACTACATTGTTTCCCTCGTTTCTTTCACTACTTCCCTCTCGCGCAGCTCTATGACAAGCTATTTCTACACTTCATACAAGCATGTGCTAAATTACAATTGAGCAAATTTCGTGACTGTACTTTATTGCAGAACTTAGCGCAAATTAGAATGGAGAGCTCTGGGGGGAGGGGGGAGGCTCTTGCATCCACAGGACGGGAGAACCGAGAATTCTACGTGGAGGAGAACGGAGGAGAGCACAGGATTGTGTCCTCCATGTGCCACGACCTGCAGCAGAAATACCCCGCCCGTGACTCAAGAAACTTCCTCGCCGCGCTTCCCAGACTGACCTCCGTTCCAAGCCCTTCCCCACCGCCGCCTCCCCCTGATTTTCCCTTACACCCACATTTTAGTCTTTACGTCCCTCTCTCCTCACGCGGCAGGCCCGTTTCTCTTCAAATTCCACTCCCACCTCGCCGCAAGCCGAGATTCCGGCCCTCTCGGCGCCCACGCTCGCTCTGCTCCGTTTCTCACAGCGGGCCCCGAAGCCCACCCCGCGCTCTGCGACCCCGCAGGTGGAGGGGCGGTCCCTCTGCCGCCCCTCCCCGCACACCAGGTGACCCCCGGCCCTCCTCATCCCTTCCGCCGCCCCGCCCGGCCCACAGCCCCCGCGGCCGCCGCTCGCGCCCGGACGCCCCCACGCCGCCGCCCGCGCGCCGCGTCCGCCTCGCGCCCCTCGGCGTCTCGGGCCTCCCCCGTCAGACCCCCCCCCCGCCGCGGGCCCGCTGCACTGTGGGTAGGCGGCGGCCGCACTGAAGAGCCCGCGGCGGCGGCGGTGGCGGCCGCACTGGCACTCGCACTGAGGAGCCCGCGGCGGAGCGAGGCTGCGCGCGCCGAACATGGCTGAGAAGCAGAAGCACGACGGGCGCGTGAAGATCGGACACTACGTGCTGGGCGACACGCTGGGCGTCGGCACCTTCGGCAAAGTGAAGAGTTGAGTACGCGCCCGAGGCCGCCGCGCGGGGCTGTCCGCTCGCGGGAGGCCGGGCCGAGCGGCGGGAGCCCAGCTCCCAGGGCCGCGGGCGGGCGCGGGCCTGGCGGCAGGTGGAGCGGGCCCGGGAGCCCCGCGAGGGCGGCGGGGCGGGGAAGGGCGGCGGCGGGGACGACGGGAGTCCCGGGGTCTGTGGGGCGCTCGGGGACCTCAGAGCCCGGGTGCGTGAAACCGGAGGTCCGGCTGTTGGGCAGGGTGCCTTCCAGCGGAGACGGTGTGGGCAGCGCCGGGGTAATACCCGCCGCTGGTGATTGAGTTTCCAGCGCGCCAGGTGCCCTGCTGGGTGCTTCGCGTGGGATCTCATTTAATCCTCACAGCCGCTCAGTGCAGGTGTTGTCCTCACCTTGACGGTGAGAAAACGCGGACCCCTAGAGGCTTGGGAACGTACTCAAGGTCACGCAGAAATTGGCAGAACCAGGATGAAGTGTAAAATGTCTTCCAGTTCTGGCCAGGCCGGGGACGGCCCTGCGGTCCGACTCGTTGGTGCTCCAGGACTCGGGCGGGGTTGCTGGGGCCGACGCTTTGGGGCAGGTTCCGGGGGCCTGGAGGTGGGGGCGTGGACGCAGGAAGGCCTCTGTATGCGCCCAGGGCTTAACAGAGCTGTGGGTCTGAAGGGGGCTTGGCCTGTGGAAGGAAGCCTAGGAAGTCTTCTGGGATGGGGAGAGGTTCCTTGGGTTTGGACCTGGGAGCGTTCGGGACCGAGGCGGCCAGAACTGCTAAGACATACTTTGCTGAGGTCTCGGTGATGGGATCCCATTTTGGGTCTAGAAAAACAGGCTTCTTAAAAAAAAAAAAATTTGTTTTTTGACTTGTTACTAGTTAAGTATTGAACTTTCCCCCCTTTGGCTGTTTATGAGTCACATGGGATTTAATTAATCTGCCCTGTCTTCTGAACTAGAGCCAGCTAATTAATATTTTACGTTTGATTGTTGTAAATTCAGAATTATAAGTCAAACGTTAGCTTTTTTTCTTTTTGCTGTAAAGATATTGGGTAGGCATTCTGGAGATTTTTACTCTCAGGCCTCTATTTCCTTGTAAAACTCGTATTTTGGCCTCAAGCCTTGCATGTTGAATAGGTAGAAGGGATTCATTCATTTCTATGGCAGAGATCAGCTTCTATTTACTTCCACATATCTGACGCTCTTCTATTTGGAAAACCCTTATTGAGCACCTACATTGTGCTAGACACTGTTTTAGGCAGTGAGTATACAGTAAGGAACATAAACCACATTAAAATCTCTCCTTCTGTGGAGCGTGTATTCCAGTAGGGGAACACAAAAAATAATCAGAATATGTATGTAAGATATGTAGTATGTTTAGTGCTACTGAGAAAAATGAATGGGGGAAGGGAGAATGAGTTTTGTGAGGTTAACAATTTTCAATAAAGTGGTCAGGCAAAGTCTCACGGTCAAGGTGGTATTTGTATAAAGACCTGAAAAGTTGGGGCGCCTGGATGGCTCAGCCATTAAGTGTCTGCCTTTGGCTCTGGTCATGATCCCAGGGTCCTGGGATTGAGCCCTGCACGTGTCCCTGCTCAGCCGAAAGCTGGCTTCTCCTTCTCCCACTACCCCTGCTTGTGTTCCCTCTCTCGTAGGGTCTCTTTCTGTCAAATAAATAAAATCTTAAAAAAAAAAATGAAAATAAAAACTTAAAAAAAGACCTGAAAAGTTTATTAAAGTCTTTGAAGTCCTATGTGGGCGATAAAGTCCTGGGGTATTTATAAAAGACTTCAGAAATTGAGTGGATAGCTAAGAGAATCTGTTCAGAACGAATATAGGAAGATCCAGGCATTAGGTTAATGCCTGGAAGGTTACCTGTCATTAAATATCATTACTGAGGGCTACTTACTGTGTTACCATATTATACAGTTACTTAAGCAAACTGTGCCTTTGCCATCTGGGTATGTACACTCTCAAAATTATATAATTTTGCCTACATCCTTTCAAATGGTGTTAGAATGTTTGTCTTTTTGAATTCTTTTACTCTACTCTGCATGTAGACTAAAACACCCATCAGATCAATTGGCCCATTGTCAAAGGCCAATGTAAATCTCTTTTGCATATATTCTTGTGCAGCTTCCAGGCATTGGAATAAAATACAAACCAATGGAAGGCACATTGGTTTATGAGAAATCTTTTTCCTGGAGGACCCAGTCTAGCGAGCAACCAGTCAGAAGGGTATTTTTAACACTATGTTAGAGCCCCTCTAATTTATGCTATGATTTCCTACAAGGATCAGAATTAGTACCGTTGTTCAATAAAAATGATGGAAGTTGCTACATTTCAGTCATTTAATTCTTCAGGGGACAAGAAATAAAAGAACATGTATTTTTAAAAATAAAAGTACACCCTTATTGAGGTATATTTTACATATTATTCACCCATTCCAAATGTACAATTCAGTGATTTTTTTTGTAACTTTACTAAATGATGAAACCGTCACCATAGATGGAACAAACATCAATTTTGAAACAGTTTTATTGCCACAATAAAGATCCTTTATGCTCATTTACAGTTCATCTTTGTACCTACCACCAGCTTCAGGAAACCCTTAATCTGTTTTCTATGTGTATAAACTTTTCTCTGGACACTTCTGGTAAATGGAATCATTCAATATGGAGTCTTTCATATTTCCTTTAACAGTGTTTTTAGGTTTATGGATGAGATTGCATGTGTCAAGAGTTTCTTCCTTTTTATTGCTGAATGATATTCCATTGCATGGATATGCCACCTGTGTCTATACCTTCACCAGTTGTTTTCACTTATGGGCTGTTACAAATAATGCTACCACTAGTATTGCATGCAAGTCTTTGGGCACATGTTTTTATGTATCTTGGTTAGACCCCTAGGAGAAGAATTGCTGGGTCATATCGTAGTTTCCTGTTTAGCTTTCTGAGAAACTGCAAACTATTTTCAAGAGTGGTCCTACCATTTTACAATTCTACCAACAGTGAATGAGTGTTCTCCTTTCTCCACGTCCTCACCAAGATTTGTTGTAGTCTGTTTTAAACGCATTCTAATGGGTGTGAAATTATGTCCCATGTGGCTTTAATTTGCATTTCCTTAATGAGTAATGATATTGAACATCTTCAGGTACTTATTAGCCATTCATATATCTTAATGGGTGAGATGTCTGTTCCTATCTTTTCCTTATCTCATGAGCTGAATTATAAAAATTCGTTGTAAATTCTGGATTCGAGTCCCTTATTAGATGAAATTTGTAAATATTTTCTCCTAATCTGACTTTTCATTTTCCTAATGGTGTCTTTTGAAGTATAAAAGTTTTGAATTTTCTTAAGATCCAATTTATTGATTTTTTTTTTTTCTTTTTATGCACCTTGCTTTTGGTGTTACAGCCCAGAAATCTTTGCTTTAGGTTTCAAGGATTTTCTCCTAAGTTGTCTTCTAAAAGTCTTCTCATTTTTATTGTTTCAGCCCTTACATTTGAGTATATGACCCATTTTAAGTTGATTTTTGAGTATGGTATAAGATGAGGTTCTAAGATCAGCTTTTTGAATGACTATCCAGTTGTCCCAGCACAGTATGTGTTGAAATGTATGTGTTGAAAACACTTGCACTTTTAATTATTACATAGATTTAGACTTTGTAAAGTTAGTTTTTACTAAAAAAATGTAATAGGTGATTTAGTTGTTTATATATATATATGTATATATATATATATATGTATATATTTAAGATTTCATTTATTTGTTAGTGCACGAGAATGCACAAGCAAGGGGGAGCTGCAGACAGAGGGAGAAGCAGGCTCCCTGTTCAGCAAGGAGCCTGATGCAGGACTCAGTCCCAGGACCCTGGGATCATGACCTGAGCCGAAGGCATACACTTAACCGACTGAGCCACCCAGGCATCCCATGGGTAATTTAGTTTTATATGGCTGTAAAAACATGGAGATGGAGGAATGAATAGGTTTTTTTGCCTTTTCTCTTAACTGTTAGGCTAATTGTAGATTTTGAAAAATTTAACTTCCCTTGTAGATGTACCAGTTTATAAATTGAAATTAGGTACAATAAGTGAAAATTCAGAGTGGCATAATTTTCATTTGATTGCACTCATTTCAAGTAATTTTTATTCTTTTTAAAGATTTTATTTATTTGACACAGAGGAGGAGAGAGAGCGAAAGAGAGAGAGAACGAACGGGGAACAGTAGCAGAGGAAGAAGGAGAAGCAGGCTCCCCACTGAGCAAGGAGTCAGATACCAGAACTTGATCCCAGGACCCAGAAAGATCATGCCTTTCATGACCAAAAGCAGCCACTTAACCAACCGAGCCACCCAGGTGCCCCTCCAGTTATTTTTAAAAAGTATGTAGAAATCATACGTAAAAAATATGTAGAAATCCTCTATTTGGTGTTAAATAATGGAAGGCTTATTTTAAATGTTCTAAACTGATTTTCTTCATTGTTCTGTTATTTTGTTAGATTTCCAGAGGAGTGCTATCAAAACAAATTATGGGGGCTGCTAGGATTTAAAAGTAATGCTTTTTCTTACTTAAATTTTTTCTCCACATTGATTTAGTTCATACTCTTTTCAGGACAGGGTAGAACTGCTATTTATGAGCTCTTATAATTAGACTTGTTCAGTTCTTACCTAAATAGTAAAGGTGATAGGAATGCTGGAAGAATAGATTTGTTCCTTGTGTTATGAAAAGACTGGTTCAAGAAAAAATATACGTAATATAATGCTAATTACTTATTTAAAAAGAAGCCTACTTTTTCAAGGTGAGTACTGATAGATTTGCTTTATGAAATATTTATTCTTCATCAGAATTGTACACCAAGAGATACTTTGCCATCACACTAGCCTCTTTCTAGCCAGTAAAGTCTCATCAAGGAATTACTCTCTGTTTTTCAGTTATTTGAATGACCCACAGAATTGGCTTTCAAAAAATTAAGTATTTATATTACTAATTCCTCACTTATTTTTGAGATATAATAGGAAAGATAAACAGATGGAATTTTTATTACATTAAAAAAAAAGCTGTCTTACCTTCTTTGAAATGTAAATACCAAGTTCTAAATGATATATTGAATTTTTGACAAGTATCTGGTCAGTTGGTGGATCTGAATATTGTATATTGGTGGTGGGACCTGAATGTGACATATTGGGCCCTTGTTATGATTGTTTTTTGATTCCATGTAGTGTCACAGTCCTGAACAGACATTTAACCTCCCTGGGCCTTGTTTTCTTTTTCTCCTGAAGGAGAGCACTAGAACAAATAATATATTAGGGCCTTTATCATTAAACTGATTTTTAAAAAGATTTAATTCCCCCAAATGGATATTTTAAATTTTTCCTTCTAGATTTTTTTTTTAAGATTTTATTTATTTATTTGACAGACAGAGATCACAAGTAGGCAGAGGCAAGCAGAGAGAGAGAGGGGAAGCAGGCTCCCTGCTGAGCAGAGATCCCTATGTGGGGCTCAATCCCAGGACCCTGGGATCATGACCCGAGTTGAAGGCAGAGGCTTTAACCCACTGAGCCACCCAGGCACCCCAATTTTTCCTTCTAGATTAATGGAAATTTTGGTTACTGAAGATCAGATCTGAAATGTAGATGTAATGGAGAACAAAAGAAAAGGGAAACACATTTGTAACACTTTAATGATAGAAGCTACAACTTGACTCAGTTTTTGTATTTTAAATACTATGTAATGCAGTTGATTTTATGTATTGTGCAGAGTAACTGTGAGTTTGGTATTTTTACAAATGAAGAAATTGAGAATCCTATACATTAAGTGACTCATCCAAGGTCAGAGTACTAATTAAGTGGCAGAATTGGCAATCATAACCAGGATTTTCTGACTTTAGAATCTGTGCTATAAGCAATGTAAAGTTAAAATGTGTAGCATACTATCTTGAGTTTCAAATCTTTAAGAATATAATTTTACATGTCTGTAGATATTTATCAATAATTGAAAAAATGATTTAAAAGTCTTTTTTTAAAGTCTACATTGAGATAGAATAAAAGTTTTTTTTTTTTTTTCCTGGAAAATCTGTCCTATACAAGTGTGTTTAAAATTTGTATTTTCATATTCCTAACTTTTATGCCTCAATTTATTTTCTTATGTGGTTGAATGTGCTGAATTCTGCCAATTTTAACCCAAACTTCTTCAAAATACCAGGTAATTCTTTTTTTTTTCTTGTTATGAAAGTAACCCTGAATAAAGATTAACAGTAACCTCTAGTAACCAGAGTAAAGAGAATTTACAAAAATGATTTGATGTTCAAGAAGGAATATTTGGTGTAGGAAGGCATTAGCCCTGGATTTTAAGTCCAATCAACTATGAGTTATATGGCTTTGGGAAAACTATTAAATTTCTCTAAGCCTCTGTTTCCTCCTTTGTAAAATGGCAAAACAAAGCTTGATCTACCTACCTTCTAGAATTTATGAGGATTAAATTAGTCAAGGTACATAAAATGTCTTTAAGAAAGACAAATTGCCATACAGGTGAGTGGCAGTATTGTGGAGATGACTAGGTACATGGCTCTTGTGAGTCAGTTCTGTACCATGTGTTAAATGTTAACAAATGTTTGCTGTGTTTAGAAATGCCTTCAGTTCTGATAGAAACATTGAGACAGAGCTCTAATAATCTGCCATTGTGTTTTGGATGTGTGCATTGAAGAAAGTTCTAAATGACTAACATTTTTGTTACATAATACTTAATTATTAGTTTTTTATTAAAATTCACTATTCCTTTTTGGATAAGTCATGTAATCACTCCCATCTGAAAAATGAATACTATAAGAGTGAAAGGAAAATAACAATGAATATTCATTTAAGTTATTAGCTGAATTGATTTTACGCTTAAAATTATGCAAATTCTAAATGAGTGTTAAATAGTAGTTCCAAGTAGTAAAGTTATATTTCTTCTCAAGTATTAGAAGGTTAGTGTTGAATCAAAATCAGTTCAGTGATTTTCTCAAAAATTAGGTGAGTATTCACTTACCTTGTCATCCATGTTAGTTTTCCTTAAAATATTTGGTAGTATTTATAATGGTGACACTGCCCTCGTTTATTCTTCTGAGATTCCTATAGTTTCCTTGATGACAGGGAAAGTATTTTGTAAAGAAAGTAGTTAATTTAAGTCAAGTTGATAATTTAATTTGACTTATAGAAGATGTAACCACAAATCAAAAGGCTCTTAATAAAGCCTTTTTTTTTTGCTGACTTAAATATCATTAATATGATTTCAACATAGGTAATTTGGTCCTTAATTTCTGAATGGATTTTGTTCATTTTGTGTAATCAATTCACTGACTCTGAAAAGATATTTTCCCATAAGAAACAATGTTATAAATGGGGGATAGGTTCAGGGTAAGTCCACAGAGACAACATTGTATATAGTACAAAGAACATTGGATTTGGAAGACCTGATGTGGAACTTCTGCTATGTTGTAAACCAGCTGTGTGGCCTTAAACCAAAGACTTGATCTGTAAAAAAGAAAATAATAACATGTTCTCTACACTGTTGTGAGAAGAACATGAAAAAATGTAGGTGAAAAGATACTCATAAGTACTTAACTCTTATGTAATCTTAACTCACAATTAGCTGAATTCTGAGAATAACCTGTGATCTGGTTCTGAGACCAAAATTTATTTAATGAGGGATAGGAAGAGTTTGCTATCTTATGCTTTTTGTTTTTCTCTGGTCTCCTTTTATATTTCATCCTGATAAGGTCAGAAAATTCTCAGTCTCTAGATGCTGCTCACTGTCACCCTCTCCCATACACTGCTCCCAATGCATGTGTGTGAACATGTAATTTTTTTTTTTTTAGATTTTATTTATATTTATTGGACAGACAGAGATCACAAGCAGGCAGAGAGGCAGGCAGAGAGAGAGGAGGAAACAGGCTCCCCGTTGAGCAGAGAGCCCGATGTGGGGCTCGATCCCAGGACCCTGAGATCATGACCTGAGCTGAAGGCAGAGGCTTTAATCCACTGAGCCACCCAGGCACCCCTGAACATGTAATTTCTATTCCAGATCCTGTGCTAGCAATCACAGATCTCCTGAAAGGAAGAGGCAAAAGTTAGAAGGAAGAGAATGTGAACAGCAGCAGGCAGTTTTTATTTATGGATCATTTTCAGTGCCCTGTCTACTTAGAGAAGAACCACAGTTATACAGTTCATTTTTTTTTTTTAACTAGAGAAAATGTACTTTGAGCTAAAAATGTCTTTCTAATAAACTTCTCTTGATATATCTACATAAGTTAGCATTTTTGAAGTTTGATCATTTATCTCAATTACCTTAGTTTTTTGGACTTTGATCCGTTTCCAGTGCTGACACAGTGCTGCTTTATCTAGGTGTGTTTGTTTTTGTTGTGGTCTTTGCTGTTGTTTGGTTTTGGTTTTGGTAAAAATATGCCAAAATATTCACTTATCTTGTCATCCATGTCAGTTTTCCTTAAAGTATTGGTAGTATTTGTAGTGGTGACACTGCCCCATTTATTCTTCCAAGATTCCTGTGGTTTCCTTGATGATAGGGAAAGTATTTTGTAGAGAAAGTAGTTAATTTTTTTTTAAGTCAAGGTGATAATTTAATTTGACCTGGCAGAAGATCTAATCTCAAATCCTCTAAGAGGTAATGAGTAAGTAGGTGGCACAAGACTCCTAAAATATTGAATATGTTATAAATAGAGCAAATCTACCTGGTATGTCTTAGACACAAATACAAGAGCACCTTGAATCAGGTTGATTTTATAGATTTTATTAAATGACTGAACTGCATATATAAAGCAGTGTGTTTATTTTGAAATGTAGTGAACCATTTATTTTTAGTATAGTGTATGAAGGAAAGAATTTCAGGCAGCTCTTATCTCTGCTAATAATAGAAACGTTTTCACCCCTTCAAGGGAACAGTATTCTTGCTTAAGTGCTGTCTTATGTTTAACCATGTTTGCCTTGCCTCTGATAAATTTCACCATATTTCTTTAAGTGGTGGCTTTGTTTTTAGAGTGGTAATAATCCTTTTAATTCTGCCCTTAGATTTGTTTTTAAACAACCTTTTATATGGTTAAAGAAATTATCAAATCATGCAATAAACATGTCTCATTGTGAATGCCAATGTATTGACTTATGAAAATGCTTTTTTCAGAGTTTTTTCTTCATATTATTCATATAATTCTATGTAGTATTAAAAACATGAGTCATGTGCTCTCATTTAACATCACTCAATTCCTAAATTACAAAGTATTTATAAGGTAATTATCTAGCTGTCATAATTGAAAATCTGGAATTAGAAATTTTAAATATACCATAATTTTTTTCCAAATTCTTACTTCACTTGATACATACCATAAATATTAGTTAACTTCATTTTCTTTTTAAATGTTTGAGTATGACTTGGCACTATAAATTATTCCATAATTCACTTGTTCCAGACTTAGTTAATGAGATAATAAAATCAAAATATATTTAACATTTACTGTGTTTAGTCCTGTTGGATTTAAAGCAAAATATTTTTACCAGAGTTAAAAATGTGGCAGTGATACTACTATAGATGATTTACTAATTTAAAACAATGTGGGAAGTAATCATTGAGAATTTACCGAACTCAGTCTTGTCTCACATTTGAATTTGAAGCCAAATATATGATAAATCTACCTTTTACTCAGATTTACACCAGGCTGTCCTTAGTGCTTTACTAATTCACAGTTAGATGACATAACAGGTATACTGTATGCTGTAAACTTGATTTCAGCAAGAATTTGACTTTATGTCTTACAGTAGCTTTGTGGAGAAGATGAAGAAATGTGCTCTATGTGGCTTATTGCTGCTGAATAACTATTCCCAAGGAAAGTAGGTGTCATCCTAAAGGGAAATCTTGGACATTGACTTTAGTAATGATAATAATATTTCTTATTGGGGATGGTACAAAGCTAGATGAGATAATTAATAGACAAATTACAGAAGCAGAATTTAAATTTATATTGACTCTTGGATTGCTAGCAAAACCCAAGAAGGTGAAATTTAATAGGGACAGGTGTCAAATCTAGCACTTAAGTTAAAAACAAAAAATAGGCACATAAAAGTAGAACAGTTGATAGTAGTTCCTGAGATGCTGGAGTTTTAACTTACCACAAGCTTAGGAAGTATATGTTTTAAATTTAAAAATTGTTATTGGAGTGGAAATAGATGTATATTAATTGGTAGTTTTAGAGGGATCATAGTTCTTGCTGTACTTTGGGTTAAGCTAAAGTTTGAATATCGAGTTCATTTCTTGATGCTACAATTTGAAAAACTTGGCCAATTATATTTCATTGAGAGAATGACCAATAAGGCGAGCCCCAAAGGAATGCCATATGAGATAATGTAAAGCAAACATTTTTTTGTACTATTACAACATGTATTTTTAAGTGTAATAGCAGTTTTTAAATAGCTAAAGTACCATCATCTAGGAAAAGGAGTCACCATATTCAGTGATGTTTTGAAGGATACAATTGTGACTATTGGGTAAATATTTTAGGGAGGCAAATTATCCAGAATAATGAGGATGTTTCTGTCAAGGAACTTGTTTAAGAATGGTACCACTGGGGCACCTGGGTGGCTCAGTTGTTTAGTGTTTGCCTTTGGCTCAGGTCATGATTCCACGGTCCTGGGATTGAGTCTCATGTTGGCCTTTCTTCTCAGCAGGGAGTCTGCCTCTCCCTCTTCCTCTGTATCCTCCCTCTCCCCTCTCTCTTTTTCTCTCTCTCTGTCTCTCAAATAAATAAAATCTTAAAAAAAAAAAAAAAAAGAGGCGTCTGGGTGGCTCAGTTGGTTAAGCAACTGCCTTCAGTTCAGGTCATGATCCTGGAGTCTTGGGATTGAGTCCCACATTGGGCTCCCTGCTCAGTGGGAAATCTGCTCTCCCTCTGACCTCTCCACTCTCACAATCTCTCTCTCTTAAATAAATAAATAAAATTAAAAAAAAAAAAAGAAAGACATAAGATTTCTGTCATTGACATATTTACTTAGATTCTAGGTGGTTATCAAGATTCTAATTTTTTAATTTATTTATATATTTTTTGAATTTCAGTTTTTAAAAAAAGATATTTATTTGAGGGAGAGAGAGAGTGCATGCACTTGAACATGACTGGGTGGGGAAGGCGGGAGCAGAGGGATAAGAAGACTTTCTACTGAGCAGGGAGCCTGACGTGGGGCTTGATCCAGGACCTGGAGATCATGGTCTGAGCTGAAGGTAGATGCCTAACTGACTGAAACACCCTGGTTCCCCACAAAATTCCAGTTTTGAATGGAAGGTTGGCATAAATAATTTATAAAGTCTTTTTAAATTTTAATATTCTAATATTGCAAAAATAGTTTTTCTGATGTGATTAATTTCCACACCTGCTATGACTTCAGACTTGTTTTAAATCAACCTTGTAGTCAAGAACAATTAAAAAAAATTATAAAACCTGGAGAATGTAAAAATCTGTTTGAAGTCAGCCAGGACTTGGGTGGTCAGTATCTTCCCAGTGAGAAGAAAAATGCACTGGAGCAGGTCTGCTTTTTGTTTGGCTTTTCTGTTTGAGCCATTTGCTAATTTGTAATAATGGTATACATAAGAAGCCAAACAGCAGTTGCTGAAAGGCAGAGGAGACAAGCAGAAGTTGAGTCTTGGAGAGAAAGCTGTTGGAGTTCACAACTAATTAAGGATGAGAGCCACTGGTGAACAGTTGGGTTTCTGGTTGTAGCCCTCTGAGGACTGAAATTCTTTTTAGAATCAGCTTCATTACACACTTATTAAGATGATATGCCTCCTATTTTTATTCTCTGGAGGAAGATCATATCAGCTGGAGCTTCTAAAGCTTTTTTATGTACAATGTTGAACATTCCAGGAGATACTAAGATAATAGGAATAGACTCATGGGTAAATCAGATGTTAAAGTTACCAGACGTGCATTTTAACTGGATTACTATGTTGAAGATGGAGAGTTTTAGCAGAGATCTTGAATCTTTAAAAATAAATAAAGGAATTTTGTGACTGGAACATATAATAATTGAGTTAGGACTCCATGGATGCTTTAACAGCAGATTAGATTCTGTCGAAGAGAGAATTGGTGAACTAGAAGATAGGTCAGAAGAAATATCCAGACTGAAACAAAGAGAGTCAAAACGATAGAAAGTTATAAGGGACCTGTAGAAAAACAGTGAAAAGTCTAACATGTATTATTGGAACCTGTAGGTTAACAGTTCCTTGTAGGCTTAGGATCTTTTTCCACTATGGAAAGATGACATCAGGTTTACCTTCTTTTGATAAAGTTTCCAAGATAAATGTGGTTTCTCAGTTCTATTACCATAATACCAATATTTATTTTGAAAATAACCTGTGATTATTAAATTACAGCTGGACTGAGAGGTCTCTTAGGGGACATGTAATACTCCAAGGAACTGTATTACTACTTCATTATTCCACCATTATAAAACTTGTACAGAAAAAGATATTCCAGCTTCCCTTTATGATGTCTCTTCTAACTCAATGCACCCTCTTGTGGGAGGCTTAGAAGCTTCATGAATGGGCAGTTATTTGATGTGCTTACTGTTTGAGACATACAAATGCTGGAATAGATGGTATCGGTTCATGTGAGTGTCATCCCCCACAACCTACTCTGTGTGTGTGATGTGGGGTCTGGAAGCAAGGATTAGATGTTTTAAGAACTGATAAAGATGAGTTTGATTCTGCCATACTGATATGCTGTGTTTCTAGTCCTAAATTTTCTAAAAAACTAAGTAAAACTGGTGTTAGATCACTACCTATTGTGCCCCATGATCATGGATGTTATTTTGAACCCAAGACTACTGATGATCATACAGATTTGGACACTATGCAGTTCCGGAGGGAGGAGAGAGGCAATGGGGAAGAAGCAGTATTTGAAGAGATAATGGCAGAAAGTTTTCTAAAACTGATAAGCGTGTCAAGCCACAGATTCAGAACTCTGTGAAACCTAAGCAGAAAAAATAGAGGAAAATAATTCTTAGGTACGTCATTGGAAAACTGCGGAAAACTGGTTCCCTTTGCTTGAGGCTTTTTTATACTGGAGTGGACTGAATCTGTCTATGCAGAAATGAGAGATGATGTTAAGAGAGAATTTTTAAAAAAATTTTTTTAAGATTTTATTTATTTATTTGACAGAAAGATCACAAGTAGGCAGAGAGGCAGAGAGAGAGAGAGAGGGAAGCAGGCTCTCTGCCAACCAGAGAGCCCGATGTGGGGCTCGATCCCAGGACCCTGTGATCATCACCTGAGCCGAAGGTAGAGGCTTAACCCACTGAGCCACCCAGGCGCCCTTAAGAGAGAATCTTAAAAGTAGCCAGGAGATACTATCTTCAAAGGAACTATAAGCCAATTTTTTCAACAAAGCAAGGAAACAGTGGAGTGGTATCTTCAGGGAGGTGAAAGAAGTGAACCACCAGCCTATAATTTTATACCCAACAAAAATATCCTTCAAAATTAAAGGCAAAATACATTTAAGATTAGCATAATTTGAGAGAACTTGTCACCTGCAGACCCACAGTAAATGGAGCACCAAAGGGCATTCTTTCAGACAGAACAAAAACCATGGTTCCCCAGATGGAAGCAGGAGGAGATGAAGAACATCTCAAGGGTCAAATATGTGGGTAACTAAATAGATGCTGACTATACAAAATAATAATGTTTTGTGTGATATAAATATACATAGGAGTAAAATACAACAGAAAAAGTGGGAGATGAAACAGAGCCAAAGTGTTCTGAAGTCATTGATTGTCTACGAAATGGTAAAGATACTAATTTATACTAGATTTCTGGTAAGCCAGAGATGCTTGTTGTAATCTCTAGCGTAACCACTGAAATGAAAATCTAAAGGCCCTAGGGATAAAAAAAAAGTAGTTTGGTTCTCCTTTTGTTTTGGAATGCTAAGTCATTCCACAGTGTTACCTTATTTTTTATATAAGCTCTATTGAGAAATACTTGAACACTTTTACAGTGTAAAGCCAGTATAAACATAAGTTTTAAAAATGAAGCTGAATACAACATACCACATAATCAGTTCTCAAAGAAGTTAGCTGAACAGCCTTTGCCAAAAATTCACACCTTCAGGCTTTCCTGATCTATTTAAAATAGCACATTTTCCCACCTCCAGCCTGTCAGTCATACGGTACTTTATTTTCATTGTTCTCCATTCTATTACCATTATGTTTGTTTGTATTCTCCTCCTGAATATAAGTTCCATTTATACCTGTTTTCTCAGCATTTGGAAGAATTCCTAGTACACATTAGGTATTCAGAAAATATTTGTCAAGTAAATGAATGAACAAATGGATGCTTAGAGGGTAAAAACAGCTAGGAGAAAAAGATCTTCAAGTATATGAATTTGTTCTCTTAATAAAAATATGAGTGGATGTTACATACTGTACTACGGGACTGTTTGAGTCCATGTTTGATTTTCTTGACATTTGATAGCTCTTGATGAATACCTTTAGCCTGTCTGATCCACAGCGAGGGTACAGCCTTACCCCAGCCTGCGTTTTGTCAGAACATAGCCGTTTTCCTTACTTGATTCTTCTCATCCTTTGGCCCTCCTTCCTTAGCCTATCACCATTAGGCTTCATTCCTTCAGTGCCCTAATTTCTCAACTCAAGTGCTGGAGTTAAAAGGATTAACATGGAGTAAACACTCTTGTTATGTTATAATCAAGAGAGGCTGGTGGTTGCGAGGTAAAAGAATGTGAATTTTGAGCTTGGGCACTGCAGGCAGGTATAGCATCTTGCCACTCCCTGTTGTCTAATTCTGAATTTCTTCATCTGTTAACTGGGTGTAATAATATTTACATTATAGAGTTCTGGGAATTAAATAAGACACATATAAAGCACTTAACAGAACTTGTTTAATCAGTGGTGGATAAAAAGGAATAAAATCTTTTTGCTTCCTGTTCAGAACTATCCTTTAGAGAACTTTAAAGGGCTTTCAGGGAAAGGAAATTTGGAGAAAAGCAATGAGTCTATGTTTTGTTTCACCATGGGTGAAGAAGAAAGGAGCCTTGTGTTATTTTGGCAGGAGTCTGGAGATGGTAGAGGTCAGAACATATGTGCCTCAGACGACTCTCCTGACTCCAGAGTGAAAGCTCTTGATGCAATTGAGTAAGAATGGCTGCTGCCTGTCAGGGCCCTGCTTGCTGACACATACGATGCTTCTTGGACTTGTCAGAGCCCAAGTATGGATAGAATGTTATCCGAACATTCTTTCTTAGCCTTTTTATTAAGCTCTACCACATATACAGAGATGCATACATTCTAAGTGATTTTTTAAACCTATATTCTTAGTGAATATTTACAAACTAAACAAACACATAAAACCACTAAAGACGCAGAAAATGACCAGCATCCCACAAACCCCCTATTTGAGCCCCATTTTAGTTACTCTTTCCATCTTCCACCCCGACCAGGGGTAACTACTATCCGATTAGTTTCACCTTAAGTTTGTAGAGGGACACCTGGGTGGCTCAGTCAGTTAAGTGTCTGCCTTCCGCTTGGGTCATGATCCTGGACCCCTGAGATCAAGTCCCACATGGGGCTCCCTGTTCAGCAGGGAGCCTGCTTCTCCTGCCTGCTGCTCCCCCTTGCTTGTGATAGCTTTCTCTCTCTGACAACTTAATAAATATAATATTTTAAAAAACAAAACAAAAAAAACTTTGTAGAAAGAGTAACTATTTGTGACTGGCTTCTTTCACTTCAGCTTATGTCTATTGCACATTGCAGCATTTAGTTGTAATTTGTTAATTCTCATTGTGTATATTATTACATTAAGACTATACCATTATTTATCCTTTTTTTTTTTTTTTTTAAATTAGGCTCCACGCCCAGTATGGAGCCCACTGCGGAGGGGCTTGAACTCACAACCCTGAGATCATGACCTGAGCTGAGGTCAAGAATCACATGCTTAACCCACTGAGGCTACTCAGGTGCCCCTTTTTATCCATTCTGATACTGACAGGCCTGTGGGTAATTCATATTTACATTTTGCTTATTATGAATACTGCTGCTTTACACATTTTTTGGTTAAGATTTTATTTTTTTTTTGACAGGGAGAGACATAGCGAGAGAGGGAACACAAACAGGGGGTGTGGGAGAGGGAGAACAGTCTTCCTGCGGAGCAGGGAGCCCCATGCGGGGCTCAATCTTAGAACCCTGGGATCATGACCTGAGCTGAAGGCAGACACTTAATGACTGAGCCTATGTTTTACACATTCCTATACATGTCTTTTTTTTTCTATTCATAATATATTGCTGTATGGGTAAGCATACATATTCAAAATCATATCCTATAAATATTTCAGAAATACTGTTTTTTCCTACTTTTCAGATTTTTGTCATTACTAAGGCTACTTTTTTTTTTTTTAAAGACCTTATTTATTAAATTGTCAGAGAAAGAGAGCACAAGCACGGGGAGCAGCTGGCCGAGGAAAAAGCAGGCTCCCTGCTGAACAAGAAGCTGTATGCGAGACTCAATCCCAGAACCCTGGCATCATGACCTGAGCTGAAGGCAGATGCTTAACAGACTGAGCCACCCAGGCACCCACAAGGGCCACTTTTTGAATCATCAACCATAGTTTTCTAGAGTACCTATCCGTTTTTATTTAAGTTATTTTGAATCTGTGAACGATACTATAAACAGGTATTCACTGACATAACATTAGAGCTTTGGGTTTTTTCATTTGTCTTACAGTTTCACTTAGGAATTTCACAATGTTGTAAACACATAGTATACTGCTTTTTAAAAACTTTGATCTTTATAAGGCTTATTTTATTTAAGATATTCTACATTTGTAAGTATGAAATCACTGTTCAGGAATAATTGTCATATTATCATATCCTTGATAAACATCTTTTATGTTGTTTACTAATTTGGTCAAGTGATTTTTTTTAGCTAATGATTGATACATGTTTAGGCAAATGTGTCTTTTTTACATAGTTATTTGTTCAAAATAATTTAGAAGTAACCTTTATAAATATGAAAGGTTTATGAGACCTTGAGTTTGAGAGAAGAATCTCTTTTTTTCTGAAGTATAATTTTTGGTTTTAAAAAATCAAGTTTTATTTGGAATATATGGTATGTTTTTGAGAAAAGGATTTTGTTGTATTGTTTTATTTTTTAGTCCACATGCTGTTTCCAGTCATTTTGCCAGTGGCAACAGAACTCTTTAGGACTCTTGAAAAATGAGAAAGAAACAAACTCTGCCCCCTGAGAATAGCTTTGGAGATAGGAAGATACTTGAA
Organism: Lutra lutra; assembly: GCF_902655055.1. Lineage (NCBI taxonomy): Eukaryota > Metazoa > Chordata > Mammalia > Carnivora > Mustelidae > Lutra > Lutra lutra. The sequence continues at coordinate 151,828,801 of NC_062281.1, read as the reverse complement.
TCACAGCTCTAGCATTAATTTCTTATATGAATTTGGGTAAGTTTCTTAAGTTCTGTGATCCTCAGTTTTCCCCACAAGGCCTTGTAGTGTTTAAATAAGAAAATGTATACAAAGTACTTGTAGGCACACTTGTAGGCACACACGTATATATGAAGTGCCCAGTGTGCTGTAACCACTCATTATTGTTATCATATGCCTTTGAGAAATACCTTTCTTCGTATTGATATCATAGCCACTTTTCTCCAAATTCCTTTATTTCCTGAGCCCCAAACTTGTATGCTCCTTTTGCCTTGCTTTTGGAGACCCCTCTGGTTCCTTTCCTCAGCACCCTATACTTTTCCTTCCATTTCTTGGATCTTTGGTACTGAAAGCATAAGTCCATGGACCAGGACAATAGAGAGCTTTTTATAAAGATCTCAAAGCACTTGATAACTCTGTATACATTTCTGCTGTATATACATAGCAGAAATTTAGGAGTGGATCACTGAGCCAGAGTATACATGTTTAGTTTTAGTAGTTACTGCATATTCTGCACCAATTTACACTTTCCCCATGTGTTTGCAGTAATTTATATTCCCACCAGCAATAGAGAAGTTCATCACTCTGTATATTCACCAGGGCTTGGTATTGTTTGTTTTTTTAACTGTTGCTGAGTAGGCATATTGTGATATTGTATTATATTGTGGTTTTAATTTACATTTCCTTGGTGACTAAACATACTGAGCACCTTCTTATGTGTTTATTGACTAGCTACATCTCCTCTTTACCAAATTTATTTTCCTGGAAGATATTTGATTTCTTCTGAAATGCCTAGACTTTAAATAAATTGCAGTCCTGGTGCTGATGGTGATTTCTTCTGTTAATACTTTTCCACATTTAGGGAGCTCCTGGAATGTAGTACCACAAGGGATTCCTTGGAACTTAGAATGTGTAGATAATACTTTTATACTTTGTCTCTGACAGATATTTGTTGGTTTTTCTCATATATGAGAGATTAGCACACCCAATTTGAAATCCCCTCTCAAATTCTAAAGCTGCAAATCAAGTAGTATATGAAACCTAAATTATATGTTCAAACAACCATTAATGTCAGTCATGCATTCCATCCATACAGAAAATAGTTACTGAATGTCAATTGTATGTTAGGCACTGTGCCAGATGCTGCAATACAAAGAAAAATGAGACACAGACCCTGCTCTGCAGGAGCTGATTGGTTTAAAGAGGGAGATCAATAGCAACAACTAGATAGGTAATTATAGCCCTTGATGTTAAGTGCTATCATGGAGAGGAGTGCAGTTGTGCATTGGAGGGTCATTTAATCCAGGCAGTTGAGTTGTTGGGATGATGGGGGAATGGGGGTGGTGTTTCAGGAATGCTAACTGGAATGGTACTTGAGGTAAACTTCAAAAGACAAATGAAACTTGGATAAGTGAGACATTGGAGATTGATGATCAGGGACACAAATGGTTCACATGTTTAACTGAATTCATTTACTGTACTCAACAAAATTCTACTTAAATTTACTAAATGCTTATCATGATCTAGATATATTGTTAGCCTTGGAAATTAGAGAAAGCACAGCCCTGATGGGGAATTCAGAATGGTTCTAAATGACTGAAGTATACCATTTGACTTGAAGGAATGGTGAAAGACAATACTGGAAAGTTACATAGGTGCCTAACTATGTATAACATAAATACTATTCTTATTTATGAAACTAAATGAAGCCTCCACTATTAGTCATTCAAATTACCTCCTTGTTCCAGTTTTCCAATTATGTACACAGAACATACTAAGATAGGTTCTAGCTTACTAGTAGTATCAGTGGAACCTTCATTTTGTGTGGTACCATAATTTGACCTATCTCAGAACTTCTGTCCATCACCATTATAAAAAGTTCTTGAATCTTCCCTTTGCTTTTTATTTCAGTCATCTTGCCTTATCTGCACCTGGAGGTATACAGAAGACTAATCTTTCTTGCTATTGAATATTTCATAATGTATTCCCAAATTTTCTCCCTTGCTCCTTAAACCTAGGGTCAGTTTCAAGGTCTCACCCTAAGATTGTTAGGCCATGAAAGGAATCTTATAGCTAAGGCACTGAAAAAGCCCACTCTAACTAGAAGAGCTATGTCCCTAGCATCTCAACTTGAAATTCTGAGCCCCACTGCACCCAACCCCAAGTCATTATTATATATAGTGTTTAGATTCTATAGTACTTTTAACATAGTATTATTTTAGACATGAGTGAAATCTGTTGGGTAATCATGGGATGCAATATACTCTGTAATCAATATATAATCATTATGAACCTAGGTTTTAGAATCAGACAGACTTGGATTTAAATAAGGATTTTTTAAAAAGATCTTATTCATTTGAGACACACACAGAGAGAGAGAGAGAGAGAGAGAGCACAGGCAGCAGGGGGAGGGGCAGAGGAAGAGGGGGAAGCAGCCACTGAGCTGAGCAGAGAACCCAGTGTAGGGGCTCAGTCCCAGGACCCCGAGATCATGATCTGAACTGAAGACAGCTGCATAACCAACTGAGCTACCCATGCGCTTCTTAAATACTGATTTTGTTTATCACTTGTCATTTTTAATGTCTGTAAGCCTTAGTTTTCTGTAGAATTTCCTCGTGGGGTTATTATAAGGTTAAAATGAAGTAATGTATGTAAAAATGTTTAGCATGTGTGGATATATATAGACATACAGCTGTTAGTTGTACTTCCCAGATTAATGGGAAAGAACCATTAGCTATTCTCAAATAATCCCCACTAAAAATTACACAGGATCTTGCTATCTGAGGTTTGTATATGCTTTTGAGAAAGATCTGGGTTGCAGTTAAAAGCTGTAGTCATGGGACACCTGGATAGCTCAGTGGTTAAGCATTGGCCTTTGGCACAGGTCATGATTCTGGGGTCCTAGGATCAAGCCCTGTGCTGGGGACCCTGCTCATTGGAGAGCCCATCTCTCCCTCTCCATCTACTGCTCCCCCTGCTTGTGTTCTCTTTCTGTCTCTCTCTGTCAAATAAATGAATGAAATCTTTAAGAAAAAAATCCTGTAGTCATGTTGAAGAATGATGCCCATCTCTTTTGTACTTGGTCATGTGCTTTCACTTAGAGACCCTCCCGAGGGACTTAGTATATTTTTGTGGCCTAAATTTTAAGTCAGGTCATCCCAAATGCACCCTGAAAATTTTAGGAAACTTCTTTAGCTATACTGAGTAATATGGTGATAGACTTGATTTTATTTGTTTAGGCTAATAATTTTGTGGGAGCATAGCACTACATGTTCCACTACATGTGGGAGCATAGCACTGTCACGTTCCAATGAGGTGATACGTTTCAAGGGTCAGAAAATCTTACACATTTTGTACATAGGTCAGGGACTTTGTATAGGCATAGGAAATATCATATGAAGCTATTGGGCCTGTGAAGTATATAAAATTAAATTTTTTTGTGGACTGAAGCTTTGTCTTTGGTGACATAGTTCAAATTATCATATAATATGTACATGACCTTTACAGCAGAGGGACATTTGACAACCCTTTGCTTTTGTTTGAGCCTAGTGAGAAAAAGATCATAATTCAGGCCTAAAATAGTACTTTTATTTTGTAATTGTTCCTTTTCTTTGTTTTACTGGATATAGTAATAATCTTATATGATATATTAAAATTGAATGGGGAAGTAGTTACTATGAATTAGTATGGAATAATGTATAGGAAGAGAGTGTTTCCCATTATACTTGATAAAATTGTAGGGTCTGTGCTTGTAAAAAATGCTAGACTTTATTGCGGATAAGACTAGAAACTAGAAACTTGAAAAGTTTATTTCGTCTTTCTACAAAACAGTCATGTATTTACAACTACATAACACAGTTATATGAAGTCCTATATGTTGTGCATCCAGAAAAATGTAGAGCTGGAAAACATCCAGGAAATGGCAACTAAAATAATCAGGAGAGTAGAGTGGCATAAAAGACTTACATCCTTCAGTGTGGAATGACCCTTAGGGACTCTGAAAAACAATCTGAGGGTTTTGAAGGGGCGGTGGGGTGGGAGGTTGGGGGAGCCAAGTGGTGGGTATTACGGAGGGCATGTGTTGCATGGAGCACTGGGTGTGGTGCATAAACAATGAATTCTGTTAACGCTGAAAAGAAATTTAAAAAAAAAAAAAGAAAAAGAAAAATCTTAGAGCTGGAAGGGGAATTAGACTTGATCTAGTCCAACCTGTAACTTAATGCAGGAGTCTCTCGAATGGTAATCCTGACAAATGGGTGAGCTTCTTTTGTTTGAGTATTGGACAGTACATGCTGCTGGGTTTAAATCCTGGCCTTACCACTTCATAGCTGAACAACTGTGGGAAAATTCTTAACCTCTCTGTGCTGCATTTTCCAGACTTGCTGCTTATTGGTAGTAGCTTTGTCCCTTGCAATGGGTGAAGACTACAGGGGATCTGACCTCCAGCCCCTCCTATCTGCCACTGAGAGATGAACTGAGAATCAAGTAAATGTTAGTGTTGCAAAGCCTGTGAAAAAAGAACACTCAGTATATGATTTCACAATATGTGGAATTTAAGAAACAAAACAAACAAGCAAAGGGAAAAAAACCAGAAAGGCAAACCAAGAAACAAACTCTTAACTACAGAGAACAAACTGATAGTTACCTTAGGGGAAGTCAGTGGGGGGATGGAGATTAAGGAGGACACTTGCTCTGAAGGGCGTGGGGTGGTGTGTGGAAGTGTTGAATTACTATATTGTATACCTGAACACCTGTACACCTGAAACTAATATTACACTGTATGTTAACCAGCTGGAACACCCAGGCATCCCTGAACTAGAACTCTGATATACACTGGTGAGAGTACAAAGCTGGGAAAGTTTAAATATAAACTTGTTTGTAAGTTTATTTAAATATAAATATATTTATATTATATTTATATATTATATATTTAGATATATGATACATATTTATATAATATATATTTTATATTTATAAATTTATTATATTTATATAATATTTATATTTAAATATAAACTTACCACACAACCCAGCAGACCAATATTGAATAGAAATAGAAATCTACCCAAGAGAAATGAAGACACATTGGCCTCACCTACACAGTCTCACCACAGACACAAATAGTAGACTTATTCATAATCTCCAAAAACTGGAAATTACCCATATGTCCATCAACGGGTGAATGGATAAATAAATTGTAAAATACACATACAAAACATTATTCAGCAATAAAAATGAATAAATTGGTGTATACGAAAAGAAAAAATCCACAAAAGTGGATGAATCTCAGAAGTATTAACACATAAGAAGCCAGAGTTGAAAGGCTACATACTGTATAGTTTCGTTTATGCAATATTCAGAAAAATACTACAGTAACATTAAACAGATCAGTAGTTGGCAGGGATTGGGGTGGAGGAAAGGGACTAACTACGAAAGGATATGGTGGAAATTTTATGTGATGATGTAAGTAAGCTACAATTGATTTTAGTAGTAGTTACATGACCATACATGTTTGCCAAAATTATGGTACTATATGAGGGACAAATTTTAAACTTCAATAAAATGACTTAAAAATTGTATAGTCAGGCTACAGTGTTATGTTAAGTGGGAAATTTCTTTGAGTTGTGGTAATTTTCAGTATAGGTTGGAGTGGTGAAAAGGGAGGTGTGGAGAGGATTCCTAGAGCAGCTGACTGTTGAAAGAATTTCTATCAGTTTTTTTAAGATTTTATTTATTTGAGAGAGAGTCCGAAGGGAGCAGCAGTGGGAGAAAGAAAAGTAGACACCCCACTGAGCGGGAGCCCAATGTGGGTCTCCATCTCAGGACCACGAGATCATGACCTGAGCCAAAGGTGGCGCTTAATGGACTGAATCACCCAGGTGCCCCAGTGAATTGCAGCTCTGCTTCTTGAACAATATAAATGAGTTTCATTCTTCTCTATGACAGCTCTTCATCTCATCAAATGTAAAAATCCTAAAAGGCATGGATAGTGTAGGTATGGATTTTTTCGCATAAAATTCCATGGCTTTCGGGAGTATTTTGTGTAATTTGGCTATAATTTAGGAAAAGCAAAATGAAACACGAATGAATGGTAAATTTGTAGAACTCTTTAATCCAAGAAATTGTGTGGGCTATAAATTTATTTCTGTTAGTTCAGGGATGGTAGTTCAGCAAAACTGAACATTTGAAATAAGTTCACACGTTTTGAATTTTAAAATATGTTAAATAGTGAATTAATTCTATTCAGCTGAATGGCAGACAGCTTCAGAAAAGTGGCTTAAACAGGATAGTATTTTTCTCTTTTACAACAATCTGAGTAGGTGGACAGAATGTTGTCCTACCCAGTGACATCAAAAACATGGGTTTCTCTCTTCTGTTGCTTCCCACCTGCCTAACCCTGTCCTCAGGGTTCACGGTGGTGGCTTTGGCATTCCAGGCTTTAGGATGGAGGAAGGAATGAATAAGCTTATGAGGGGCATTTCTGCTTACATATTATTGGCCAGAATATAGTGACAGGGCCACATTTAGTTAAAAGAGATGCTAGGATGCAGTCTCTACTCTGGGTAGCCATGTGCTCGGGTATAATTCAGGAGTCTTTATGTCTGGGAAGGAAGGATAGAATAAATACTGGGTATGACAGAACTACTTTGTTCACTTCTCATGTACAGTGCTTACCATGGTAGGCATTCATTAAATAGTTGTTCCATGGATAGACATCCCTTACTGCTTATATTGATCTGGATATTTACTCCGAGTAATGATAAATCATGGCAAATTTGTCCATCCCTGCTATTTTTTTTTTTTAAATGTTCTTTCTTATCTGTGTTCCCCCTTTACAAAGAAAGTATTCCTAATAGCCTGCAGACAGATTTAATACCAGCTAATTTATTTTAGCTCCTTTATTGCTGATATTTTTTCCCCTACTAAAATTTGGAGTCCTGTGAAACCTCTCTTTTCATGTGTATTTGATCAACATAGTCCTGGCATGTGGAAAGTATTCAGTAAATGTTTTTAGATTGAATAAATGAAATAAAACTGATGAATCCAAGTCTTTTTTTTTTTTTTTTCAATTACTTCCTTAGAAAAGTTTATGGCTGTAATACAGAAGAAATTCTTGGTCTTAAATCTGTTTTTCTTACAAGATTTTTAGGAGTATTCATTTGGCTTTCATGTAGAATATGATGATGAGATAATTTGGATTTAATTATTAAAAGTACTAATTCACTTATGCACTTATGTTATTAAGCAATAGGGACAATATAGTTCAGCAAAAAGAAGAGGCATTCATAATATATTTGACTCTTTTTTTTTTTTTAAAGATTTTATTTTTAAGCAGTCTCTGTACCCAACATGGTGCTCAAACTCACAACCCCAAGATCAAGAGTCGGTAGGTTCCATTGACTGAGCCAGCCGCGCTCCCCCAGTACATTTGACTCAATATCAGATATCCAATTAACATATCAACATCCCTGTTTCAAGAGATAATGTCATTTCTTTTCCAGTGTTTCATGGAGGAAAATTTCTTCAGATAGAGAGATGAGTCCATTGTTTTCTCAGATGTCATAAAGTCATGCTTTAAAAAAAAATTACTTTTAGAAGTTTTTCTCAGCTTTATTTAGGTATGACTGATAAAATTGTAGACACTTAAAGTGTACCTCATGATGATTTGATATATATATAGTGAAAAGATTTCTCCCATCTAGTTAATTAACACACCTGTCAACTCTTTTTTATTAAGCATGTAAAAGTACATATGAAAATAATATGTTTGTATATATATTCTATATATTTATATATAGATGAACATTTAAATTCTTTAGCAAATTTCAGTTATACAATACAGTGTTTTCAACTGTAGTCACCAAGTTTACATTAGATCCTCAGATCTTATTCATCTTATAGATGAAAGTTTGTATATTTTTACCAAGCTCCACTTTTCTACAAGTTTGCTTTTTTTAGAAGATTCCACATATAAGCAATATCATGCAGTGTTTCTTTATCTGGCTTATAAGCCAGAAACATAATGCCTCAAAGTCCATTCATGGTGTCACAAACAGGACTTTCTTCTTGCTCATGATAATATTGCTCAGTGTGTGTGTGTGTGTGTGTGTGTGTGTGTGTGTGTGTGTATCATTTCTTCATGCATTTGTTGACAGACACCTAGGTAGTTTCTATGTCTTGGCTGTAGTGAATAATGCTGCAGTGAACATGGAAGTGGGGGTATTTCTCTGATATCCTGTTTTCATTTTTTTAAATATATATTCAGAAATGGGATTGCTGGATCATACGGTAGTTCTCTTAAATTTTTAAGGAACCTCCATACTGTTTTTTATAGTGGTTGTACCAATTTATATTCCCACCAGCAGTACACAAGGGTTCCCTTTTTCCCCCCACATCCTTGGCAACAGTTACCTCTTGTCTTTTTGGTAACAGCTATTCTAGCAGATGTGATTTTGATTTGCATTTCCTTGGTGATTATTGATGTTGAGCACCTTTTCATGTATTTGTTGGCCATTTGTATGTCTTCTTTGGAAAAACGTTTATACAGTTTCTCTATTTTTTAATCAGTTTGTTTTTGTTTTTGTTTTGCTATTTAGTTGTGTGAGTTCTTTATATATTTTGGATATTAACCCCTTATCAGATAGATGATTTGCAAATATTTTCTCATATTCTGTAGATTGCCTTTTCGTTTTGTTTCCTTTTCCGTGCAAAAATTTTTTAGTTTGATGTAGTCCTACTTGTTTATTTTTTGCTTTTGTTGTCTTGGTTTTTTTTTTTTTTTTTTTTTGTCATATCTAAAAAAAAAATTGTCAAGACTTTACATCAAGGATCTTACCACCTATGTTTTCTTCTAGAAGTTTTATGGTTTCTTAATTTGTTTTGAGTTGATGTGTGTGTAATGTGTAACATAGGGTTCTAGTTTCATTCTTTGATATGTGGCTATCCAGTTTTCTCAGCAGCATTTATTGAAGAGGTTATCCTTTACCTATTTTATGTTCTTGACTCCTTTATTGTAAATTAATTGACTCATCTATGCATAGGTTTATTTCTGGGTTCTCAATCCTATTCTGTTGAGCTGTGTGTCTGTTTTTAGGCTGGTATTAGACTATTTTGATTACTATAGCTTTGTAATATGGTTTGAAGTTTGGAAGTGTGATTTGATTCTTCTTACTTTGTTGTTCTTTCTCAAGATTGCCTTGACTTTTTGGGGTCTTTTGTGGTTCCATATAAACTTTAGGATTGTTTCTTCTGTTTCTGTGAAAAATGCCATTAGAGTTTTGATGGGGATTGTGTAGAATCTGTAGGTTGCTTTGTCTGTAGAGACATTTTAACATTATCGGTTCTTCTGTCTGTGAACGTGATGTATCGTGTCTTCTTTTATCAGTATCTTAAAATTTTCAGTGTACAGATCTTTCACCTTGGTTACATTTATCAAGTATTTTTTTCTTTTGATACAATTGTGAGATTGTTTTCTTAATTTCTCTGATAATTCATTTTTAGTGTATGGAAACACAACTGATTTTTGTATATTGACTTTGTATACTGCAGCTTTATTGAATTTGTTGACCAAGTAATCCTTCATTTTTTTTTTTAAAGATTTTATTTATTTATTTGACAGAGAGAGACAGCGAGCAAGATAGGGAACACAAGTGTGTGGAGAAAGATAGAGAGAAGCAGGCTTCCCGCTGAGCAGGCAGCCCGATGTGGGGCTTGATCCCAGGACCCTGGGATCATGACCTGAGCCAAAGGCAGATGCTTAACAACTGAGCCACCCAGGTGCCCCAGTAATACTTCATCTTTAAATTTTTTTTTTTTGAGTAATTTCATTCACTTTCTGGTTTCTTTGTTGTTTGGTTTATGCATATAGCATTAAAAAACAAAACATCCATCTGTTTGACTGTTACAATCTGCTCTTACACTCTTTGCTCTGGAAAGAGCATATATGTTCTCAGTAGTCAGTAGTTTCAATTATCAAATGGGGAAAGAGGAATTGAACTCTTTTTTTTCCCCTTTTTTTTTAATTGACAAGGAGATGCAGCATTGGTTACTTTCATTGAGGTTGTCTGAGATTTGAGGAGAGAGACCTATTTTTTAGGCCATGCAGGCAAGTGTTTGGGTTTTATGAAATTCCCAAAGGTGAGTACTAAACTACCCAGGGATCAAAAAACCATTTAGGTTATTTTAATTGAGTAGAAATTCCCTGAAATTGAGTCAGCCATAAAAAAGAATGAAATCTTGCCATTTGCAACAAGATGGATGGATCTAGAGCATACAATGCTAAGTGAAGTCAGAGAAAGATAAATGCCATATGATTTCACTCATATGTGGAATTTAATAAACAAATGAACAGAGAAAAAGAACAAAATAGATTGTTAAATATAAAGAACAAACTGGTTGTTACCAGAGGGGAGGAGAGTGGGGAGTTGGGTGAAATAGATGAGGGGGATTAAGAATACACTTATCTTAAAAAAAAAATACACTTATCTTGATGAACATTGAGTAATGTTTAGAATTGTTGAATTCTATATTTTACACCTGAAATTGATACAACACTGTATGTTAATTGCACTAGAATTTAAAAAATTAACTGAAAAAGGACGTCCCTGAAATTGATATTTTTCTGGAGTTCTAGAAACATATTTTGGAATGTGAGGATAGATTGCTTGAACTTGATATGATGGCTACCAGTTTATTTTATATGTAGGTAAAATAACTCTCAAGCTTCTCTAAAGTTTTTGAGATGATAATTTACTACTTGAGAAAGTTATAAAGGTAAAAATAATCTTCAATGACAAGAAACTCAGTTCTTCCTAGGTCAGCCCATTTCATGTTTGAATTGTTCTCACTGGGAGCATTATTATGTGTAGTTAACCATGCTTCCTATGAACTGAAGTGAGGAAACTTGGGATCACATGTTGTGCCAGCTTGTACTGCATCACTTCTGTTGAGTTACTTCTCTGTGCCTCAGGTTTCTCATTACTACAGTGGAGGACAGTAACACTCAATAGAGTTGTGGGGTTGAGTGAGCAGAGTAGTTAGTACTTAGAATAATGCTTGGCACAGAATAAGCAGTAAGTGTTGTCACGTCTATTATTGTTATTAATGTATTTGTTTTAATGATTTTGAAACTTGACTCCAAGAATTAGTTAAGAGATTGTCAACTGTCTCTTTGATTTCTAGCATATAGGCTGTGTGTCATCAAGTAAAATAGAGGACATAGGTTTGGTAGAGGAAGGGAAAGAAGATGCTGAGTTTACTTCTGAACATGCTGAATTTGAGGTGTTTGTGGAACAATATATACTGAGATACATGAATTTGAAGAAAAGGGCAGAGTCCTTGGCACATGGTTGATAATTACAACTATGAGAGACGGGCTAGATAACTTAAGGATCTACTTTGGTTATAGATTAGAAACCTGGGGACCCTAAACTTTAAAGAACAGGTGAAAGCTATAAAGCATACCATCTGAGAGTTAGTAGAAGAAACTGGAGTGAGAAGTGCCACCAAAAAGAGAGAGTGATCAATGTTGTCTATTGCAACAGAGATTGCAGTGATCTGAGAATTGGAAGGTATACATGGCTTGATAATTAAAGGGTCTTTTGTGAACCTTTGGTTTCAGTTTAGAGGAGTGGAGGCAGAAGCCAGATAGCAGTGATGTTAGAAGGGTGAAAGAGGAGGAGGCACAGACAATAAATGTACACTACTGTTTTGAGAAATGTTGGTGAGACAAATGTTGAAAACTAAAGGAAGATGGACAGGATAATGATGGGCTAAGGAAAAGGAGCTATTAGAAAAGAAAATGGTTGAGTATCAGGAGAGTGTAGAAGAGGTGAGTTCAAGGCCACAAGTTGGTGATACTGGCCTTGAACAGGAGAAGGGTGAAAACATCTAAGACTGGAGCGAAGAGAAATGTGGATATAACCAAGCCTTTAAGATAGAGGAAATCACTCCTATGGACTTGATTGCCCCCAAAGAAATGAAAGGGGAATTTGCTACAAGGAGTCGATGGTTGACTATGTGTTGTGAGGTGAATGGTCAATGTTTAGAATAGTAATTGAGGGAAATAGGAGGGGAGGCTGACAAATTTGTTTTCTGATAGAGGGATTTTTCATCTGAGCAGTATTTGGATATTACTAGTAGTATGGATACTGTGTGTTTCATGAAAGGGGAAGGACTATTGTTTCATTTAATGCCATGTAGATTTTTTTAGCGTATATTATGTACAAAATACTGTTCTTTGTACTTCTGGGAGTCAAATGAATATTGACTGCCTTACTCAAGGTGGGGATGGATATGTGTTCATAGCTCATGTCTTATGATTTGTTAAAACCACAAATGTTTACCATAGCCTAAAAATGATAAATGATACATGAGCTTTGTAAACATGCTATAAGGGTTTGAAAGAAGTAGAGACCCCATTAAATAGGAGGAAATAGGAAAGCTTTATGGAAAAGACAAAAAATACATAAAATAAGGGCTACATGTGTATTTTCTGATAAAGAAATAATGAAACCGGTTATAAGTTTTTAATTTCTTATAGCAGTCATTTATTCTTCTATAATATAATGACTAGCATTAACCAGGAATGAAGAAATAAAGAGATTAATAAAACATAGTGAATTCTGCTCTATCCAAAAGATGTTCCAAACTTGGTTATTTTTTTGTAGTGTTAAAGAATTCAGTAATCCTTTCAACAAATATTTAATGAACATCTCCTGTTAGGTACCTAGGATATAGAGAAGACCAAGATGCAGTTTGTTTCCTCAGGGAGTGCATACTCTAGTAGAAGAAACAGAAATAAAAAGAACTTAAGTTCTATGCAGTAGATGATATGAAAGTGGTGTATATGAGTAGAGAGATTTGGGGTTACAGTGGAAGGAGGAATGAATAAATGATTACATTGCTATGACAGCAAGTTTTTTCCTTTTCTTTTCTTTAGTTGGAGAACATCAATTGACAGGCCATAAAGTGGCAGTTAAAATCTTAAATAGACAGAAGATTCGCAGTTTAGATGTTGTTGGAAAAATAAAACGAGAAATTCAAAACCTAAAACTCTTTCGTCATCCTCATATTATCAAACTGTAAGTATTTATGTACCTGAAAATGCAAAAGAGAAACTGTCTTGAAATATTTCCTGTGAATTTAGAAAAAATTGTGTATCTTTAGTTAACTTGTTATGAAAGTATAAATCTTTTTTAGTATTTACATTCAGCAAATATTAATTCATTTAGCCTCCATCAATCCTTTCTTGTATACTTTTAGTTTATAAACAAAAGTCATTTTTCAAAACTGGTATTGTTTTCAAGTGATGAATGCCGCCTTGGAAGTTGACTCTACTCTAGTATTCACTTTGAAGGGCACTTAGGACTTTGATATTCCTAAATTCATTTTATTATTTTTTTTCTAGTCTTTTTTTCATTAGCATCACAGTGATTTGTTTTAGGAAAAGATAAAATGTAACTGTTTAAGATTATCCATCATCATATATTACTTCCAAAACTGCAGGAATTACTGTGACTACTGATAGCAAAGCTCTTAGGAAGGCAGGTGAATTTTTTTTTTGATAGGACAAGTTACAAACTTAAAAGGTAATATGAAGAGATTGATAAAGCTGATTAATTATATTGAAAGAAATAATTTAAAATTGATTTGACCTAGAAAAAGTAGATACTGAGTATGTAACAGTATTCTTTGAAATCATTTAAAGTTGTAGTATAATATTTAGTGAGAAAATGTGATATGCTAAACACTGAAAATTGTCTTCTTTTTCATCTTAAAGCTTGGATAGAGTTTTGTAAAATAAATATTAATCTTGTTAAGTACCTGCTTATGGCTAGGAACTGTGTTGAGTATTTTACAGATACAATTTCACTTTATCCTCATGATACCTATAGAGTAGGTATTATTGTTTTCAATTTATAAATAAAGAAATTGCATATCTAAAGAGTATCAGCAATGTATCTAAGGTCAAAGAGCCAGTAAGTTGAGGAGCTGGTTGTTGAGTTCATATCTGACTCCAAATGCTGTGCTATTAGTGCTTTACTCCAGTACTCCAGTCTTTCTCAAAACAAAGTTATATGAGTTCCTTTTAGGGAAAAAATAAATTTGTGGATCCCTGGTTTTGATTTATTTTTAATATATTGTTACTTAAGTATATACTTAAGTATATTAAGTTTACTTAGTAAAAGTTAGGTATAATAAACTCCATATGCTTAGAGCTTTGACACAATTATGAAACCAAGATAAATTCACAATTTAAATATAATACAATGAAGTCAATGAAATTCAAAGTAGTATCTGTAATATGTGATAAATAATGTTGTTTTTCAAAAACCAAATCATTGTTATTTAAATAGTAGGACATCCTTATTTAAATTTTGATTCGAATAATATTGAAAGTAAAAAAAAAATCATCATTAATGTCCCTGAGGCTTTGTTTGCTAGTTCATTATAATCAGACATTATATTTAGTCTAAACTTTGTTAGTGAGCAGTCTTTGGATGTCAGTGTTAACGAGGAACAGCTAGATAATTTGCAGAGGTACATTATTTGCCTTGGGACAAGGCTAGCATAGTAGCTGTGGTAGACTGAATCATGCCCCCCTCCCACAAGACATTCTAATCCCTAGAATCTTCAAATATGTTACATTACATGGCAAAGGGGAATTAAAGTTATAGATGGATTTAAAGTAGCTAATCAGCTGATCTTAGAATAGGGAGATTTTCCTTGTTTTTTCTGGGTGTGCCAGTAGAAAAAGTGAAAGAGGGAGTCAAGACTAAGAAGGAGATTTGAGAGTGAAGTGAGGTCAGAGTGATAAAGTGTGAGAAGGACACAACTGGCTGTTGTTGACTTTGAAGATGGAGGAAAAGGGCCATGAGCCAAGAAATGCAGGCTCTCTAAAAGTTAGAAAATAAAAATGTTTTCTTTTAGAGGCTTGCTGCCGACCTTGATTTTAGCCCAGTGAGACATGTCAGACTTATATAAAACTACAAGATAATACATTTTTGTTGTTTTAAGCCATCAAATTTGAAGTATGGCAGAGGTAGGAAACTAATACGGGAGCATTCCTGAAATCCTTACACAAGTGGCTTATCCAGTAATTACTGCTCGGATTGGGAGCATGTGTTTAGTCTTTACTCATACTAGCTACATTTATTGTTAGTGAAGTGTTGCAAATTGGTATGTTCAGTGCATCTTACCAACAATATGTATATGTGCCTAACTGTTCAAGAAGGCTTTTTCTGGAGGGGCTTGTTCTGCTGTTGGATAGCTGGGATTCTAACAGTTAGCTTCAGTGTCCTCTCATCTTCATATGAAGTTCACTTCATCGGCATAAACAAGAAATGAGGTCTCTGATCATGGCAGTGCATGACTGATTACAAGCTTATGGTCTAGGACCTATATTCCAGATGATCCAGAATATGTATATGCAGACTTTTTAAGATTAGCATAAGAATTATCTACTAGCTTGGTAACCCACCTCTCCTATTCTTTGTTTCCTTAATTTTAAAATGGGGATGTGTTTGCAGTGGTATAATGCCTGGTATTTGATGACAGTTGGCTTAAAGTAGGAATAGGTAACCAACAAGCTTTCAGTCCACTTCAGTCCACTTGCATGATTCTTAACTGTTTTTCCCCTACTCGAAACAGTTCATATCTGACTTCAACTCCATGTAAATAATGACTTGATTCTGGTTACTGAGTGGCTTCTAAGCTAAATCTCTTTGCTCTTCCTTACTGAGCAGCCACTTCTATAAGAGGAGAGAGCTGGAAAGCCAGACTAAAAGTATTACATGCCAGAATGAGTGTAAAGGGAGAGATCTCTGTGTTCGTCTTGTTCCTTGACCTCATCCTTTTTAGAATGCCAACCCTGAAAGACCCCAGAGAAATTTTGCCCACTTAGAATATGAGTCCTAGTTCCTGTTCTGTTCCTATAAATGCAAATCAGATTTTGTAAGTATGCAGTTGCAACTGTCATGAGGATTTAAAAGCTTATTTTTGATGTCAAATCTACCAGTGTTTTCTTGCCTTTATTTCTGTAATTATTATTTCAAATTTTGGTTTAGCTAATTATCTTATTCTGGTTTAGAATTATTTAACTATTTGCTATTTTGTTTTGTGAGGGAGATGTAGGACATTCTCAGGGTTGATCAGAAAGTAATTAGCAGAGGTGAATTTAATGTTTAAAGCTTCTGGCTTCCAGCCTTGGGCTTAATCCATTCAGCCAGATTGCCACT
The DNA here is from genome assembly GCF_902655055.1 of Lutra lutra. Classification (NCBI taxonomy): domain Eukaryota; kingdom Metazoa; phylum Chordata; class Mammalia; order Carnivora; family Mustelidae; genus Lutra; species Lutra lutra. The sequence goes on along the minus strand of NC_062281.1, from coordinate 151,812,545 downwards.
TTAATTGTGGACTGAATTAAAAGAAAAAGTACTCATGTATCCTTGCTATAGAACAAGCTTATAGACATAGCCTCAACAGTGTTAGTGATTTAAACAGGGAGAGAGACCTGATCCTTTTAGTGGTTTTGTTTGTTTTGTGCAGTCTTGGACTAACTGCCAAGAATAGTCCCTTATTACAGAATGGGCCTAGTTTCTCTAGCAAGAAAGCTTGAAAACCAAAAACCAAGAATGTAGGATATTTATTGCACGATTTCTCTATTAACTCAAATTGTACAATCCCACTGGGAGAAAATTGAAAAGAGTAAACAGGAATCAAAGGAAACTCCAAACTTTCCCATGAACTAGAATTTGTTGATTTGATTTTTGTCTTCGTTTTCTTTTCTTCCCTGTAGTTCTTAAGGAACTTCACTTTTTTTTTTAAAAATTAACATATAACGTATTATTTGTTTCAGGGATACAGGTCTGTGATTCATCAGTCTTACACAATTCACAGCACTCACCATAGCACATACCCTACCCAATGTCCATCACCCAGCTACCCCATCCCTCCCACCCACCCTCTCCTCCAGCAACTCTCAGTTTGTTTCCTGAGATTAAGCATCTCTTATGGTTTGTCTCCCTCTCTGGTTTCATCTTGTTTCATTTTTTCCTCTTTTCCCCTATGATCCTCTCTCTTGTTTCTCAAATTCCACATATCACTGAGATCATATGATAATTATCTTTCTCTGATTGACTTATTTCATTTAACATAATACCAGCTAGTTCCATCCACGTTGTTGCAAATGGCAAGATTTCATTTTTGAAATCTGCATAATATTTCATTGTGTGTGTGTGTGTGTATCCATTCATCTATCAGTGGACATCTAGGCTCTTTCCGTGGTTTGGATATTATGGACATTGCTGCTGTAAACATTGGGGTGAACCTTCCCTTTTGGATCCCTACATTTGTATCTTTGGGGTAAATACCCAGTAGTGCAGTTGCTGTGTCATAGGGTAGCTCTATTTTCAACTTTTTGAGGAAACTCCATACTGTTTTCCAGAGTGGCTATACCAGCTTGCATTCCTACCAACAGTGTAGGAGGGTTCCCCTTTCACCACATCCTCACCAACATCTGTCATTTCCTGACTTGTGTCTGTTGGCCATTTGGATGTCTTCTTTGCAGAAATGTCTGTTCATGTCTTCTGCCCATTTCTTGATTGGATTATTTGTTCTTTGGGTGCTAAGTTTGATAAGTTCTTTATAGATTTTGTGTACTAGCCCTTTATCTGATAAGTCATTTGTAAATATCTTCTACCATTCTGTTGGTTGTCTTTTGGTTTTGACGGTTTCCTCTGCTGTGCAAAAGCTTTTAATCTTGATGAAGTCCCAATAGTTCATTTTTGCCCTTATTTCCCTTGCCTTTGGCGATGCATCTCGAAGAAGTTGCTATGGCTGTGGTCAAAAAGGTTGCTGCCTGTGTTCTTCTCAAGGATTTTGATGGATTCCTGTTTCACATATAGATCTTTCATCCATTCTGAGTCTGCTTTTGTGTCTGGTGTGAGGAAATGGTCCAGTTTCATTATTCTGCATGTGGTTTTCCAATTTTCCCAACACCATTTGTTTAAGAAACTGTCTTTCTCCATTCGACATACTTTCCTGCTTTGTTGAAGATTAGTTGACCGTAGAGTTGGGGGTCCATTTCTGGGCTCTCTATTCTGTTTATTGATCTATGTGTCTGTTTTTGTGCCAGTACCATACTGTCTTGATAATCGCTGCTTTGTAATAGAACTTGAAGTCTGGAATTGTGATGCCACTGGCTTTGCTTTTCTTTTTCAACATTCTTCCGGCTATTCGGGGTCTTTTCTGGTTCCATACAAATTTTAGGATTATTTGTTCCATTTCTTTGAAAAAAGTTGATGGTATTTTGATAGGGATTGCATTAAATGTGTAGATTGCTCTAGGTAGCATAAACATTTTCACAGTATTTGTTTCCAATCCATGAGCATGGAACATTTTTCCATTCTTTGTGTCTTCCTCAATTTCTTTCATGAGTACTTTATAGTTTTCTGAGTACAGATTCTTTGCCTCTTTGGTTAGGTTTATTCCTAGGCATCTTATGGTTTTGGATACAACTGTAAATGGGATCAACTCCTTAATTTCTCTTTCTTCTGTCTTATTGTTGGTGTATAGAAATGCAACTGATTTCTGTGCATTGATTTTATGTCCTGATACTTTACTGAATTCCTGTATGAGTTGTAGCAGTTTTGGGGTAGAGTCTTTTGGGTTTTCCTCATAAAGTGTCATAAAATCTGCAAAGAGTGAGAGTTTGACTCCTCCTTTGCTAATTCAGATGCCTTTATGTCTTTCTGTTGTCTGATTGCTGACGCTAGGACTTCTGGTATTATGTTGAATAGCAGTGGTGATAGTGGACATTCCTGCTGTGTTCCTGACCTTAGGGGAAGAGCTCTCAGTTTTCCTCCATTGAGAATGATATTTGCTGTGAGTTTTTCATAGATGACTTTTCTGATATTGAGGTATGTACCCTCTATCCATACAGTGTGAAGAGTTTTGATCAAGAAAGGATGCTATACTTTTTCAAATGCTTTTTCTGCATCTACTGAGAGTATCATATGGTTCTTGTTCTTTCTTTGATTAATGTATTGTATTACATTGATTGATTTGCGGATGTTGAACCAACCTTACAGCCCAGAATAAATCCCACTTGGTTGTGGTGAGTAATCTTTTAATGTACTATCGGATCCTATTGTCTAATATTTTGGTGAGAGTTTTGCATCCATGTTCATCAGGGATATTGGTCTGTAATTCTCCTTGTCTGGTTTTGGGATCAAGGTAATGCTGGCCTCATAAAATGAGTTTGGAGTTTTCCTTCCATTTCTATTTTTTGAAACCGTTTCAGAAGAATAGGTATTAATTCTTTTTTAAATGTTTTGTAAAATTCCCCTGGGAAGCCATCTGGCCCTGGGCTCTTGTTTATTGGGGGATCTTTGATGACTGCTTCAATTTCCTTGCTGGTTATAGGTCTGTTCAGGTTTTCTATTTCTTCCTGGTTCAGTTTTAGTAGTTTACTATATCTCTAAGAATGCATCCATTTCTTCCAGATTGTCTAATTTGCTGGCATATAGTTGCCCATAATATGTTCTTATAATTGTATTTCTTTGGTGTTGGTTGGGATCACTCCTCTTTCATTCATGATTTTATTAATTTTGGTCCTTTCTCTTTTCTTTTTGATAATTCTGGCCAGGGGTTTATCATTCTTTTTTTTTTTTTTAAGATTTTTTAAAATTTATTTATTTGACAGAGATCACAAGTAGGCTGAGAGGCAGAGAGAGAGGAGGAAGCAGGCTCTCCTCGGAGCAGAGAGCCTGATGCGGGGCTCGATCCCAGGACCCTGGGATCATGACCTGAGCAGAAGGCAGAGGCTTTAACCCACTGAGCCACCCAGGTGCCCCTGGGGGGTTTATCAGTCTTATTAAATCTTTCAAAGAACCAGCTCCTAGTTTTGTTGATGTTCTACTGTTCTTTTGCTTTCTATTTCATTGATTTCTACTCTGATTTTTATCATTTCTCTTCTGCTGCATTTAGGTTTTATTTGCTGTTCTTTTCCAGCTTTAGGGAACTTCACTTCAACGAATCAGAAGATCAGTACTTACTTATTTGGTAGACCTAGTTTTGTCTGTTCACTTTTTAAAGTTTTATCTTACTCAACCTGTAGACAGCTCTTTAACATTGTTCACCATCACCACCTTAAAATGTTGTATTCTCTGGGTTTCTGTAACATCACAGTGTTCTGATTTTCCTTTTTCATTCTCTCCTCCTCTTAAGACTCTCTTTTATGGGCCTCTTTATCTTCATGGCCATTAAATATTGATGCATGTTAGCATTGTGAGCTAGGGTAATGTTAGTGAACCACCTTCGGTTGATGCCATCTATTACGATGGTTGTCATTTGTCATCTTTGTGCTGAAGATTTCCAAAACTATATTTCTGAGCCAGCTATTTCTCCTGAATCCTGAACACACTTATTGAACTCTTTATTGGATGTTTCCATTCTTAAGTCATGAATCATCTGAAACTAAGTTGAACTTTTTTTTCTTTCCCAGACTTTTCCTGTTCTGTTTTGTATTGTTTTTAAAGATTTTATTTATTTACTTGACAGAGAAGTGAGAGAGGGTACCTAAACGGGGAGTGGCGAGGGAGAAACAGGCTTCCCTCTGAGCAGAGAGCCCGAGGCGAGCTCAATCCCAGGACCCTGGGGTCATGACCTGAGCTGAAGTCAGACACTTAACAACTGAGCCACCGAGGCACCCCAATGTTTTGTTTTGTTTTGGGTGACAATACCATTCATGCAATTTTCTAGCCTAAAACTTGGGGATCATCTTTAATTCTGTTTCTCTCATCTATACATATAATTAATCATTGAGTGCTGCAGCCCCTTTCCCTAAATATCTTCTTAGTCTATTTCTTTCTGCTTTTATTGTCACCACTGTCTTTTGCTTATTGTCCTTCAGCTATTGTTTCTGCCTAGAAAGCTTTTCCCACACCTTTTCCCTAAGCTTCCAATTCCAATTTTCCATTTAGGTCTTAGCCTTTACAGGTGACTCTGTAAGTCTGTGTTAGGCATCATGGTCCGTGTACCACAGTAGTCAGCCTTTCTAAAGCCCTTGACATTACTTTGCGCTTGCTCATATGTTTTTATTAGTATCCCCCACAAGACCAAGTTCTTTAGAAGCAGGAATTATGTTTGTTTTTTCTTTTATTTAACACACTTTTACTGAGTACCTAATATCTAACAGGAACTGTTCTAGGCATTGGGCATATGATAGTCAAAGACAAGGTTTCTGCCTTTATGGAGCCTCTGTTCTAGACCTATCTAACAGTTCTAGATAGTGAGTAAGCAAGTTAACAAGATTACTTTAGGCAGAGATAAGTGCTTTGAGGAGAATGAAAGGTAGTACTACTGTTCCAGGGTGTGACTAGCAAGCAGTAAGTGCTAATTCAGATTAAGTTGTGCAAAGGCCTCACTGAGGAGGTAGAGTTTGAGCTAAGACCTGAGAGATTATTAAGATCTAGCCATCTAGTGAAATGATGTGACTATAGTATAGAATGGGTATGGGGGTAGAAGTTGAAGCAGACCAGTTAGGAATCTGTTGTTGTGTAGTCCAACTAAGAGATTATGATTATGGTGGCTTTAACCAAAGTGATAGTCTATAGATCTGTGCTGTCTAGTGCAGTGGCCACTGGCTACATGTAGCATAAATTTAAATCAATTAAAATATTTCACTCTCTAATCAAACAAACCATATTTCAAGTGTTTAATAGCAATGTGTGGCTAATGACTATTGTAGGGCTATATAAAACATTTCTATCATTGCAGAAAGTTCTATTTGATACCACTGGTCTAGGTGGAGAGAAATCTATGGATTCAATATATATATTTTGTAGGTTAAGTTAATGAGTTACTGAGGTTAATAAAGTAACTGAGGTTTTCAGGGCTTTTTTTTTGTTTTTTTTGGGAGGGAGTCTAAGCAATGGGATTTTTGATTTTGGCTTGAGCAACTAAGTGCTGATAATGAAGCTATTTTTTGAGGTAGGAAGAATGGTGGAGAGTCATGTTGGGGTACAGGTGGATATTAAGGATACTTGTTTGGGCCATGTTAAGTTGAGAATCCCATTAGACATCTAAATGGAGATATTAGATATCGTCTTTATGTCCCTAGCACCTAGTACAGTAATAGGTATTTACTAATTACTTACAGCATATATAAGTAAAGAGGTGCCAAGTGAACAAAGTCCTGATGGTTCTATGAGGACAATAAGAGCAAAATAATGAAAATATAAAGAACATGCTATGTTGGGAGCGGCTGTCCTGTTTGGCTGGCAAATAGAATGTGTGTAGGGAAATGGAGGAAGGCGAGGCCAGAAATTTAGCTTTTTCTTCCCTTCATTTAGCAAATGACACCACTGAGTCACTTGGGATATACTGGCAAACAAAAAGATGACAATAAAATCTCTGCTGCTCTGGAGCTTCTGTTCACGTGTATGGGTATAGTGGGGAGGCAGCAGGTGGGGGGCAGTGAGTAGGTGCACAATGAAACTTAAGTTAGTAAAATAAATTGTACGGTAGACCATGAAAAGGTGAGGGAATATGCCATGCAGATTATCTGGAAGAGGAAAATAACAAATAGAGGGAACATAAAGGCTCTGAGGTGGAGAGATCAAGGGAGCAAAGTGATCTAGGGGGAACTGTACTAAGAGATTGTACTAAGAGATGAGGACAGAGACATAAAGGGGAACCAGATTTTGTAGGGTATTATAAACCATTGTAAGGACTTAGGCTTTTACTCTGAGCCAAATGGGATACTATTAGAAGGTTTTGGTCAGAGGTCTGATATGACCTGACTTACATTGAAGAAGGGAAACCAATTAGGAGTCAGTTGCAGTACTGTGGGTAAAAGAGTTGTTGGCTTAAAATAGAGCAAAGTCTGGAGGATGTTGAGAAGTAACTATCTTCTCTATATACTTTTGAGGTAGGGTAACAGTATTTGCTTAGAGATTAGATGAGGGTTGTGAAAAAAGAGAAGGCAGTCATTGACTCCATGGTTATCTGGCTTGGGGAGAAAAGAATAGAGTTGCTATTAAGTGAAATGGAGACGATTATAGGAGAAACAAGTTTGAGGTGTGGGGTATTGGAGGATGGTATCAAGAATTTGATTTTGGTTTTGTGATGTTGAGATGCTTATTAGGCATCTAAGTAGAGCTATAAATAGGTTATTGAATATATGACTCCAGAGTTAAGGGGACAGGTTTAAGACAGAGATAAATTTGAAAGTCATCAGCATGTAGATGGTACTTAAGATATTTAGAATCTGAAGACTGGATAAGATCACCAAGGATGTGAGTACAGATAAGCAAGAAGTCTATGGATTGATATCTAGGGCATAATGATATTAAGATGTCCAAGATGAGGAGGAACCAGCAAAGGAGAATGAAAATGAACAGTTCAGAAGTTGGAGGAAAACCAGGAGAATATGGTATCTTGAAGCCAAGTGAAGAATATATTTGAAGAAAGAAAGATTATTAGCTGTTCCTTATAATGCTGAGTATTGAGTAAGATGAGATTGAGAATTGACCCATTAGATTTGGTAAGGTGGAGGTTGCTAGTGTCTTTCCAAAGGTCCAGTTTATTGTAATGATGAAGGCAAAATCCTGTTTTGAGGGGGTTAGGAGAGAATTTGAGCTGAAGAAGGGGACTTAGTAATAATATGCAATTCAGGAATTTTATTAAAAGGTGAGGAGAGAAATAGTGTTAATGAGAGGAAATGTGGATTCTAAACAGGGCTTGTTGGCCTTTTTTTTTTTTTTTTTTTTTAAGATGAAAGATGTTATAGAATGCTTGTATACCAAAGGGGATAATTTGGTCAAGATGGAGAGACTGATACAGGAGAAAGAAGAACTAATTGTAGAAACCAAGTCCTTTAGTAGGTGGGAAGAATAATTGGAAGAGTTAGTGTTTGATAGTAAATGACCATGGTGTGAGTGGCTGGGTATGGTGGATGATGAAGCGGTCAAGGAAATTAGAGGCCATATATTGTACAGGTCATCCATCATGTACACAGTAGCAATGGGGGGAAAAGACGTTAAGTCAGAATGAAAGGGAGTGCGGAGAGTTAGGTTGATGACTATAACAAAAAAAAAAGGTATTGGGTGTGTAATCCGATGGCCTGTACTTCAGAGACAGTGGAGTTTTTGAGGAAGGAGATTTTGAGTGAGGATTTCCTTTAGATCATAATATATTATCAGACTATGCAAATTGGCCAGCATTTCAAATTTCCTTGTGAATTAATAAATTGAGGATCTGATCAGCAATAGCTGCTAATTCCTCAAAAAAGAGTGACAGACATTATATGCCTTTGCTTGGAGATGCCCAGCACCATCTAGTCTTTCAAAGGAAAATCAAAATCAAAATGAAATCTGATCTATCCTCTAGATCTCAGAGGGTGCTATAAACTGTACATTATGTTGCCATAGAGGATGGATCAGTCAAATGAGACCATGGAATCCTCTGCAGGACAAGCCAGCCGGCTTCTTCAACAAATGAATGCCTGAGGGAAAACAAAACAAAACAAAAAAACAAGTGGAGGAGCAGCCTATAAATTAAAAGAAACATGAGATATGTCAATCAATTACAATGTATAGATTATAGTTAGATCCTAATTCAATCAAAATATTAAAACAAATACCAGAAAAGCATTATAAAAGCTGATCAGGAAACCTGATGGGATATATGATGACATTCATGATTTGTTAAAATTGTGCATGACAGTAGTATGCACAGGTATATACACATACATTTTTTAAGGCAATTTTTTTTTAAGATTTTATTTATTTATTTGACAGAGATCACAATCAGGCAGAGAAGCAGGCAGAGAGAGAGGGGGAAGCAGGCTCCCCGCCGAGCAGAGAGCCCTTTGTGGGGCTCGATCCCAGGACCCTGGGACTATGACCTGAGCCGAAGGTAGAGGCTTTAACCCACTGAGCCACCCTGGAGCCCCTAAGGCGATTATTTTTTAGAGATCTATACAGATCCCCTTACAGAGTGTCTGAAAGCCACATTCAGTGTGAATTGATTGAAAACGTACTTTTTATGAAGTTAATAATCAAGGCATATTAATAATCTTATACTCTAGAGTGTTAGAAAAGATACTGATTTATTCTGTATATCCATGCATAAATAAAGCATAATCAACTTAATAAAAATGGACAGGATGCAAGAGTGAGCATTTAATAAGAAATGTGTATGATATTTTGCAGGAGTTGGAGAAAATATAAATCCACAAATTTTGTAAGGATTTTAGTATTACTAAAATCTTTTTGGAAAATAGTTGGCATTACCTCTTATACTTGGACATTCACATGAACTATGACTCAGCAATTCCACTCATAGGTATATATCAAAGAGAAAATTTGCCATGTACATAAATGTTTACAGCAGCACTATTATAATAGCAAATTGTGGCAACAGTTTACCCTCTAGTGGTAGAGTGGGTGAGTAAATAGCCCTAGATTGGAAAAATAAATAGCTTCTTGGTTAACAGGAGAGTAGATAAACAAATACCATGAAATTTTATACATTGGTTACATCAGATAACTAGCAAACACAACAATGTGGATGAATCTCAATAAAACAGGTCCCAAAATAATACATATATCCTGATACTTTTTTATTTTTATTTTTTTAAAGATTTATTTATTTGCGAGAGGGCATGCAAGCGGAGGGAGGAGCAGAGGAGAGGGAGAGAGAGAATCCTTAAGGAGACTCCCTACTGGGGTGGGGTTGGGTCCCAACACTTCCTCTATCTCAGGACACTGAAATCATGACCATGACCTTAAGAGCCCGTCGCTTAACTGACTGAGCCAGCCAGGGGGCCCACATCATACCCTTTTTTAAAGCTAAGAGCAATTAAAATAAAAATATACATAAGAATATGAATTTTACGTATATATGAAGACAGGGGGATGCACACATGTATATACATATATAAATTGTGTAAAAGAGAAAGCAAGGGAAGCAGGAAGGATTCAGGATGATGGGTAGCTTGTTGAGGAGAAGCAGTGGGAGGGGGAAGATTACTCCACTGTATGGTTAGATGGAAGGTATTGTTGAGGTCCTAGGTTTTTTGTTTGGGTGATGGGTTTGTAGGTGCTTATTATAATATTAAAAATAGTAATTAACTAAATAAAAGTATGCCATTCAAGGACCAGTAAAGACAGGTGCCATGAACCAAAGATAATGATGACTACATTTCTTTAATAACTGATTTCTAAATAAAGAAACATATTATTCTGTATATGCAGCTATAGAAATAATATTTTGAAATCTCTATGGGTATAACCATCAAAAAGGCATACTCATGAATACTGACTTTTGCCTGACTTTGGAAAGATTTTTCCTGAGTTCTATATGCTATATAAGTGGATATTGCCTAAAAATGCATATAACTTGGTCAGCTGGAGAATGCTTGAGGTTTTTGTGGATATTTGAATTTTATTTTATTAATTAGAAATACTTGTTTCTGAAAAAAAATTTTTAAAGCATGTTAGTTTATTATTATATTAAATACATGAATTTCATGATTGGATTTCTTATAATGCTTCAATGCGATTATTATTTTGGAGGGCACAAAAATTTGGCTTACTTGGCTAGATTTAAGAACATAATCCTGGAATTGGCCTTTTTCTCTAAGTCCCAATATGGATTTCTTTATTTTAAAAATCATGTTTCCTTTTGTCTCGGCCTCATTCTGGTTAATTGACATTTTATTCATTGAATTTTTGTTGTATTGTTGCAGTAATTTCTGTTTCAGATTATTCTGGTTTTCCTCCAAGAAGCTCACATTATTTAAAAGTGCTACTTTATATGTTTACTTAAATGCCTACTTGGTTACAGATACTTTGCTAGATCCACACCCAGTCATTGTCTAATCACAAACTGAGACACATGTGCTGAAGCTAACAATGCTTTTGTGCAAGCAAAAAGGGCTGACCTGGACTTAAAGAAGTGACCTTTAAGCGAAGCTAGAAAGGATGACTGGAAGCTAGAAAGGATGACTGGCAGACTGTTAAAGGGTGGAGTACAGGTCAGGTACGGGATTAAGGTTAGCAGAAACTGCTTATACCAAGATGCTGTGGCAGAAGGAAATGCAGTACAATTAATGAGTGAAAGAAAGAAATACGCAGGGCAACGGTGGGACATCAAAGAGGAAACAGTACATACTCAGGCAGGGGCCTGATTCACTAGGGACCAAAGAGCAATGGGAATCCCCTGAAGATTTTTGATTAGGAGACTACTGAAGAACAGATTCATATTTTGAAAAGAATTATTGTCTAATATGTGTCTTCCTGAATAGGCTGTAGGCTCTACAAGTAGAAAGAGGAGCTGTCAATCTCATGAAGTACAATACAAGTAGGTTTTTAACGAAGAATAGATAGCACTATTTAATAGCTCAGTGTCTGGCACATGGCAAGTACTCAGTAATGCTGGCTGTGGTTTTCATTGCTCTAGATTGGCCTTTGACATGGACAGTGGCTACTGTGGAGTTAGAGGTTTAATGAAATAGTTCAGTCCAACAGTATCCACTGAAGACCTGTGATATACTTGGAAGAATCAACAGCTAAATATATTAAAATTTCATCACTTTTTTCTCATAAGCCCAAAGATGTAACAGTGTAGAAAAAGTGATGGAGACTTCTGTTAATAAATCAGATTAGCCTACAGTAAGGTGACTAGGTACTCCTGCTTCGCACAATTCATTTTTTTCAATTAGAGTTTGGTGCCTGGTGAGATTGCTTTTATAGAACCATTTCTTCTGGAGTTCTCAGGTAAAATTCCCTTTTCATAGTTCATTTGAAGTAATTTCAAGCTTATTCCTCAGTTATGTTAGTTTATTTTATATAAAGTGAGTTACCTTGTCATTTTTCATCCCAAAGACTGAAGATTGCTATTAGAAATATTTCTTCCTAAACTCTATAATCATTTTCATACTATACCTTTAATATTTCCTTTTTTTAAGTGTTCATACATGATGTGTCTTTTCTTAAAATGTGCAGTATGTAGTTATATCACCAATGACCTGGCCCCTTTTTCTTTCCTCTTTAATAGTAACCAGAACCACCATGTAGCACATAATTGTTGTTGTGCATATTAATTAAAGGTACCCCATCTGGGTGGACTAATTTACCAGAAAGGTCCCCTGCTTCTGAGACCTTCTAAAGGGTGACATCAGGGTCACTTTTCAGCTCCTTTTCTGCCTTCTCTGGGTGCCTGTAAGCCATGCAAAAACTACATATTTCGTGTCTCTAAATAGTAACTCAGTATAAGTTAGATATTGCTTATAATCAACCAGATTATAGATAATCCTTTATAAACAAAGCAAACTATTTAAAAAGTCAGTCAGTTGTTCATTTATGTGTGTTAAATGTAACTTCAGTTAAAATATTAATTGTATTTAATTTGTTTTTAAAACTTAGGTAAAATTGGATATATGGGGGGGGAAGTTGTCTTTTAAGAAAATTTTTTTCAAGGGGCGCCTGGGTGGCTCAGCGGGTTAAAGCCTCTGCCTTCGGCTCAGGTCGTGATCCCGGGGTCCTGGGATCGAGCCCCGCTTCAGGCGCTCTGCTCAGCAGGGAGCCTGCTTCCTCCTCTCTCTCTCTCTGCCTGCCTCTCTGCCTGCTTGTGATCTGTTTGTGTCAAATAAATAAATAAAATCTTTAAAAAAAAAAAAAAAGAAAAGAAATTTTTTTTCAAATAGAGCTAAGAGTCTTTTTTTAAAGAGTCTTACTTTTTAATGGTCTCAGCTTTAAATGCCTAGAAGTAAGTTTAAAAAAAAATACATTCATCTGTCTACTTAATTTCTTATTATGGAACTTTTTTTTTTTAAGATTTATTAATTTGAGAGAGAAAATGAGAGGGAGCACAGGGGAGGGGCAAAGGCAGAGGGAGAGAGAGAAGCTGAAGCAAACTCCATGCTGAGCCTGGAGCTTGATCTCAGGATCCTAAGGTCATGACCCGAGCTGAAACCAAGAGTTGGTTGCTTAACTGACTGTGCCACCCATATGCCCCACCCATTATGGAATGTTTTTAATATATACAAAAGCAAAGTGATGAAGCCTCATGTATCTGTCACTTGGCTTCAGCAGTTGCCAGTGTATTGTTTTATCTGCTTCTTCCCACTTCTCCCATCACAAATTATTTTGAAGCAAATCCCAAATATTACTTTTTTTTTTTTTAAAGATTTTATTTATTTGACAGAGAGAAATCACAAGTAAGCAGAGAGGCAGGCAGAGAGAGAGGAGGAAGCAGGCTCCCTGCTGAGCAGAAAGCCCGATTCGGGGCTTGAACCCAGGACCTGGGATCATGACCTGAGCCGAAGGCAGCGGCTTAACCCACTGAGCCACCCAGGTGCCCCCCAAATATTACTATTTTAATCTGCAAACTCATCAGTTTCTACTCTGAAACATACCCTTCTTTAAATTTTAGTAATACAAGCACAGTTCATTATCACACCTTAAAAAAGTAATTAATAATATCAAACATCCACTCAGTATTCAGACTTTGTTTCATAAGTGGTGTAAAGCTGGTTTGTTGGAGTCAGAATCAAAATAAGTCTTGGGGCACGTGGGTGGCTCAGTTATTACATATCCAACTCTTGGCTCAGGTTGTGATCTCAGGGTCCTGGGATTCAGCTCATGGTTGGGCTTTCACTCAGGGTGGAGTCAGCTTGAGATTCTCTCTCTCTCTGTCCCTTTGCTCCTCCCCCTGGCACATGGGCCTGTGTGTGCATGCATGCTCTCTTTCTCTAGAATAAATAAATCTTTAAAAAAAATCAAAACAGGGGTGCCTGGGTGGCTCAGTGGGTTAAAGCCTCTGCCTTCGGCTCAGGTCATGATCCCAGGGTCCTGGGATCCAGCCCCGCATCGGGCTCTCTGCTCTGCGGGGAGCCTGCTTCCTCCTCTCTCTCTCTCTCTGCCTGCCTCTCTGCCTATTTGTGATCTCTGTCTGTCAAATAAGTAAATAAAATCTTAAAAAAAAAAAATTAAAAAAAATCAAAACAAGTCTCTGCAGTGTAATAGGTCAGTATGTCTCTTGATTTACTATAAATCTATAGCTTCTCTTCCCCCTCTCCTTTTCTCACATTTTATTTGTTGGAGAAAGTGTCATTTAACCACTTTCTGCATTTCACTGATTAAATCTCTTGTATCATTTAGGCTTAGCAAGAATATTTTTAAATTATGTTTAAATATGATACCTGATCTCTATGGACCATAAAAATTTTTTTGTTTAAATGGAGAAATGAATGCTTAGTTGTTGAAGAATGAAGGATTTCAAAGGTTTTGTAAACATGAAAGGGAGGATCTGAAAAGTCCATAAGCCTCAGAAAGCAGAGAATTTTGTAAGGCTATGTTTTTATCTCTGTGATTGTTTTGATAACATAATTTGTTGCTATCTTAAAATATTATAAAACATTGGAATACAAAATTGTAGCAATAATATTACTAGCTTAATTTTTTGAAAACTAACATTTTTTAATCATTTTTTAAAATTTATTTTCAGCATAACAGTATTCATTGTTTTTGTACCACACCCAGTGCTCCATGCAGTCCGTGCCCCAAAACTAACATTTTTTATCATTTTTTTCATTTACAAAAAAGATACCAGGTGATCAGCACTCCAACAGATTTTTTTATGGTAATGGAATATGTGTCTGGTGGTGAATTATTTGACTACATCTGTAAACATGGACGGGTGAGTAATTTATTATCTAGTACAGTAAGCCCCTAAGCTAAGAAGAGGCGAGTAGGAAATAGCAAACCACAAAGATATCTTCAAAGTCAGGGTTGCTTCTGTAATAAAGATCAACTAAAGATACAGAATATTAGACATTTTTTCTTTCTTAAAAAATATACCTTTCAGGAGTGCCGGGCAGGCTCAATTGGTGGAGCATGGACTCTTGAACTTGGGGTTGTAAGTTCAAGCCCCACACTGGGTATAGAGATTGCTTAAAAATAAAATCTTAAAATAATATACACCTTTTGGGACACCTGGTGCCTCATTTGGTTAAGCATCTGCCTTTGGTTCATGTCATGATCCCAGGGTCTTGGGATGGAGACCTGTGTCAGGTTTCCTGCTCAGAGGGGAGACTGCTTCGCCCTCTGCCCCTCCCCCTGCTCTCTTGCTCTCTCAAATAAATAAATAAAATCTTAAAAATATACATATATACTTTTCAAAATACTGATTTTGGGACCCTAGGTGGCTCAGTCATTAAGCGTCTGCCTTGGCTTGGGTCATGATCCCAGGCCTGGGGCTGCCTGCTCAGAGGGAAGCCTGCTTCTGCCTCTCCCCCACACCTCTGTATTCCCTCTCTTGCCATCATTCTGGCAAGTAAATAAAATCTTTAAAAAAAAAATAGTGATTTTAAGGAACATATTCCACTTAATTGCCAACATGATGTCAGTGAAAAATCTGTTCCATAACATTATGTTGAAGCTTCAAGGATTTCCTTTTCTTAGCACTTTCACATAAGTTCTGTTTTACATTATGTTTTACTTGTTGATTGCTTAAAACATTGTACAAATTTAGTAATATAATTGAAAATTAAATCTTCCTAGCCTAGGAGCAAATAAAGAACCTTATTGATTGACATCTTGAACTCTAATGCAAGTTTCTGGTTTGTTTGTCTGATTTGTTGAGAATTCTAGCCTGATTTAATTAGCTTGTTCAGTTACATTTGGGCTGATTATGAAACTAAAACTCTTGCTATGTACATGTCTCAAATATTCTTAGTGCAGCTTCTTTTATACTTGCTAGGTTGAAGAGGTGGAAGCAAGGCGGCTCTTTCAGCAGATTCTGTCAGCTGTGGATTACTGCCATAGGCATATGGTGGTTCATCGAGACCTGAAACCAGAGAATGTGCTGTTGGATGCTCACATGAATGCCAAGATAGCCGATTTTGGTATGTAACTCCATAGTTGTTCAGAAATATACTAGTTGCCTTTTAAAGTGTGTCAGTAGCAACTATTGAAGAACTATGAACTTGTAGTTTCAATTTTATAAATCTGATACCATGAAAAAGGGGTTAATGCACAGTCTCCATGTTGATTTGTTAGGTTCATTTAAACACAATTTTAAAAATACACATGCTTCTAGAGAAGTTTAGAGGGCCAGTTTCAAGATACATCCATTTAATATACATTTTCTCCTAAAGGAAAACCTGTCTTTTTTTTGGAGAGGGGTCACAAACTCTTTTGAAAATATGGGCACTTCCTTTGATGAATGCACTTAAAGAGAAATACCTGAAAATTTGCGTGCAGTTTTGAAGACTTACAGCCTTTCTCATTTGATCAAGGGTTGACTTCAGGGTAAAATCTAACTACTTGCTAAAAAGAATAGGAGTTTTTGTCAGGTGTAAAACAAAAAACAAAATGTAAATTTAAATGCACCAAACAGTTTCTGGGGTAAACATTCCTGGAAAGAGTACCATAGTAGGGTGTTTGGCAAAAGGATTAGGAAGTAAGAGGTTATAGAAAGAGAGATGGAAACGTGCCCGAGTTCAGTGTTGCTTATGTAAATTTTTTGTCTGTACCTTGTCTTTAATCTAAAAACTAGGAAATTAGTTTTCCTATTTCTCTTCCTTCTCTAAATCGCAAAGCTCTTTAGTATGATACTTCAACTAGATTTTTGGTTCCATAGATTATTTTTTCTATGTTGAATTAAAGCTTTCCAAACTAAAAGCTTTTTTAATGTAATTTTTATAAATTGGAGCTTGTCTGATTTCTACTTAGAGATTGTTTTAAAAGGCTTTGAAAGTACAGGATAAAAAGTAATGGTCTCTCTTTCTTTCAACTGTAGAAATGGATAAATAATATTTTGATGCTTTTATGTTTGGAAAAGTTCATGTAATTTAGAATAACCTCATATTTGTGAAGTGAATCAACATTTTTTTAAAAAGGTTAATTTATTTGGAGAGAGCACTAGTTGGGCGAAGGGCCTTGGAAGTGGGGAGAGAAAGAATCCCAAGCAGATTCTCCGTGAGTATGGAGCCCAACATGGGGCTTGATCCCACAACCCTGAGATCATGACCTGAGCCAAAACCAAGAGTCGGATGCTCAACCAACAGCCACCTAGGTGACCCAAGTGAATCAACATTTTTAGTTAGAAAAGGAACTTAATTCCAATCATATGTGATGTGCGTTATCTTTTTTGTCAGAGTGTAAGCACTCTGAAATAGTCTTCTTCTAGTCTCTCAAGTGCTTGCTACTGTTTTAAAATAATTACAAAATATGATATGCAAAACATTGAAGACTTGACATTTTTCTTCATGCATTTATCTATGTCTACATATAAAAATATCTAGCACAAAGTAATATTACTCTTATTTTCAGGATTGTCTAATATGATGTCAGATGGTGAATTTCTGCGAACTAGTTGTGGGTCTCCAAATTATGCAGCACCTGAAGTCATCTCAGGCAGGTAATAATAGATCAGTGGAGAGAGTAAGCTCTTTATAATCTTTTTTTCATTCTAATAACATTTAATTAAAATATGTTCTAGTTCAGAGGATGAGATTGTTAACATAATAGGAACAAATTATTCCTTTAATTTTTCCATTGTTGAAGAGAGAATAGTTATGTTAAACAATTTTTTAAACATTTGGTTTAGATTTTGTAATGAGTATATTTAAGGAGTTCTTCCATTTAAAAAAAATGAAACAAATCATGATTTTCTTCATTTTGGAAAAGTACGGATAAGAGAAAGCATTTGTTAAATTAAATTTAATGTCATCATTTACTTACCAGACACTGTCCTTAAATAATAATTTATATATTCTTTTATAAGGTACTGTATAGAGTATTATTTTATGTTTTGTCTTTAGAAGAATGAGATTTTTCAGGGACAGTATTGTCATTCCTGAAATTAAACTGTATAAGTAGGGATTGGAACTTACTCATTGGTATATTCAAAAAATATTTATACAGATTGCAGTGGTAAACAGAAGACTTTTCACAGTGACCAATGTCTGATTTAAAAAGTTAACAGAATTTGCTGAGAGAAAATAAAGAAAAGGTATTATCGCAAGGAGCAGGTATAGGAGTTTTGGACAAGTACTGCAAATGATATAAATGATGGACAGCAATTTTTTGAAGTGGCTTATATTCTTTTAATTGGAATTGTAGAGATTTACTTTGTTACCTCGGACCCAGGTTTGAATTTGTCAGTGGGGTATCAGAGGCATTTTAGTACTGCAGAAAGGTGAGAGAAAAAAGGAATAATATTCCAGACATAGGTTATGTGGAGCAAAGCTAATCTTAGTCCCATGAGCTAATCTAACAAGTGATTAGAATGAAAGTCATACTCAGGATAACATGATATAGGACAAATACTGTCGGAGAGATTGCTGCAGGACTAGTTCAGCACTTTAATTCTTCAGAAACTCTTTAAAATAGGCATGTCAGGGATGAAAATTCTTTTTTATATGCATTTTCTTTCTTATAGTTTTGTGGTAAAAGGATTTAGCTTAAACACTATAGTAGTATTTTTTCAAGTTTATGGTCATTTACTTCGATGTTTCCTTAAAAATACCAACCATAGTAAGTTTTATATTTTTTAATTAGTTAATTAGTAAGTTGTGAGTTTGTGACAAATAAAGTAACACTTTCTTTTGGAAAGCTTGAATAGTAACTGCTGAGACCAATTCTCTATGGCGAACAAGCATTGAGTGTTGAGGTGTGGCCAGGGACTTCATTAAAGGCTTGCAAATGAATATACACCGAGTCTACACCATGTGTGTACAGAAGCAGGTATACTTGGATGAGAACAAATGGCACTTGCATTTCAGGTTGGCGTTGTCATCTTTTCTCTTAGATTGTATGCAGGTCCTGAAGTTGATATCTGGAGCTGTGGTGTTATTTTGTATGCCCTTCTTTGTGGCACCCTCCCATTTGATGATGAGCATGTACCTACGTTATTTAAGAAGATCCGAGGGGGTGTTTTTTATATCCCAGAATATCTCAATCGTTCTGTTGCCACTCTTTTGATGCATATGCTGCAGGTTGATCCCCTGAAACGAGCGACCATCAAAGATATAAGGTGATTCTTCTTTTTGTTACTGTTATGTACATTTTATAATATTAATAATTGTATCACTAATTGAGTGCCTGCTTTATGTTAGACTCTAATACTTATTGTATAGGAATTCTGCTTTCCTTTTTACACAGACCTGATCATGTCATTTATCTTTTAAATATTTCAGATTGTTCCCCATTCTTTTTCCTTGAGGTAGCAAATCCTCTAAGGCCCTTCCTAAGGAGGCTCCTTTTCCTGCTCTGAGGTTTCACTCCTGCACTCACCACCACAGCCACTTCAGCTACACTCAGCTTTTCCTTCTTCATCAAACATAACATGTATTTTATTCTTTCATGTTCTAATTTATATTACTGCCTCTGATGCCATTTCTGTCTCTTTTGACCTGACAGACTTCCATTCATCCTTTAAAATTCTGCTTACATATGACCTCCTTTGTGAAATCAATTTGGATTCCCCTAGGCAAAGTTAATTGCTTCCACTTCCGTGATTTTCAAATTTTGTTTATGGTTTTTTTTTTTTTTCATTATCATTTCAAATGTCAGTGTGTATTTTTCCAGTCCTAAGTTGTAACTCCATAAGGGTAGAGAGAGTGTCTTACTCATCTTAGTACACACAATGCTAGATGGCCCATGAATGTAGTATATGCTGAGGAACTGAATAAATTTTATGTGTGATACAGACTGACTTTTATGTATTTTATATATGGTTGATGAAATGAAACATTAAAAGTTTTGTTAAGATCTTGAATCCAAAAATAGCTGCTAGCACTGTGAAGGATTTCTTGTTATGTGAGAAACTTTGGAACTTGCAGTGGCTGGTGTTGTTATGAATATGACCTTTATATAGCACACACAAGCCATGATAATGCATTGCCTTTTACTCTTTACTTACCAGGTTATGTTTCTTAGAGTTTCTTTTTTTTTTTTTAATTCTTACCTAACATTTCATCGTTTATTCATTTACAAACACATTCTTTTGCCATCTTTCCAGAATCTCTCCTCTTAATCTTCATAAGCCAGAATGGCTGTTTAGAGACTATGACTCCTGGAATGTTTAAATGATGACATGGTTTTTTTATGTGATTGCTGCCTATCTCTTAGACTGCAAGAAGGGGCTTATTTTTCTTAAGTGCTCCAGGCCTCCTACATAAAAGAAATGTGTAATTGTATATAGCACCAAGTTTAGTTATAGAAATGTACTTAGCAGGAAAAAAATCTTTTGTGTTCACAGTTCTTTTTTTTTTTCTTTTCTTTCTTTCTTCCTTTCTATCTTTCTTTCTTTCTTTCTTTTTTTTTTTTAAATAAATTCTACACCCAACATGGGGCTTGAACTCACAACCTGAGTTCAAGTGTCACATGTACTACTGACCAAACTAGCTGTCTCAGTCACTTAATTGGCTTGTCCTTAGAAAGAAAATTAAATATGCTTCCTGTGAGTTATTCATTCTATAAGTGGAAGCCTGCATCTCCCTCTCCCTTCACCCATTTTGCCTGTCCCCCCAAACCCCCCTTCTGGCAGCCATTGGTTCGCTATAGGTCTGATGCTGCTTTTTGTTTGTTTTTTCATATCTTTTTTTAAGATTCCACCTATAAGTGAAATCATATGGTATTTATTTTCTCAGATTTATTTTACTTAGCACAGTACCCTCTAGGTCCATTCATTTTGTTATAAATAGCACAATCTCATCTTTTTTTTTTTTAAGATTACTTATTTATTTGACAAATAGATATCACAAGTAGGCAGAGAGGCAGGCAGAGAGAGAGAGAGAGGAGGAAACAGGCTCCCTGCCGAGCAGAGAGTCCGATGTGGGGCTGGATCCCAGAACCCTGGGATCATGACCTGAGCCGAAGGCAGAGGCTTTAACCCACTGAGCCACCCAGGCACCCCCAATCTCATCTTTTCTTAAGGCTGCGCAGTACTCCATTGTATATGTACACTACATGTTCCTTACCATTTGTCTGTTGATAGACACTTAGGTGGCTTCCATATCTTAGCTATTGTAAGTAATGCTGCAATAAACATATGAGTGCTTATATTTTTTTGAATTAGTGTTTTTGTTTTCTCTGGGTAAATACCCAGTAGTGGAATTATTGGGTCATATGGTATTTCTATTTTAAATTTTTTGAGGAACTTCTATACTATTTTTCACAGTGACTATACCAATTTACATTCCCACTAGCAGTGTGGAATTCCTTTTTCTCTGCATCCTTGTCAACACTTATTATTTCTTGTCTTTTTTATTTTAGTCCTTGGCAGTGTTAATTGTGTAACGTGATATCTCATTGTGGTTTTGATTTGCATGTCCCTGATTACAGTTGAGCATATTTTCATGTGTCTATTGGTTACCTGCATGTCTTCTTTGGAAAAAATGTCTGTTTAGGTCCTCTGCTTGTTTTTAATTGATTGGATTTTTTATTTTGTTTCGTTTTGTTTTGTTTTGGTGTTGAGTTGTATTCTTTATGTATTTTGGACTTAACTCCTTACTGCATATATAATTTGCAAGTATATTCTCCCATTTAGTAGGGTGTCTTTTTGCTTTGTTGGTTTCCTTTGTCTTTTTGCTTTGTTGATGGTTTCCTTCCCTGTGCAAAAGCTTTTTATTTGATGTAGTCCTGATAGTTTATTTTTGCTTTTGTTCCTCTTGCCTTAGGAGGCATATTTAGAAAAGTGTTATGGCTGGTGTCAGAGATATTATTGTCTGTGTTTTTCTTAGGAATTTTATGGTTTCAGATCTCACATTTAATTCTTTAATCATTGTGAGTTTATTTTTTGTGTGTGATGTTAGAAAGTGGTCCTGTTTCATTCTTTTACATGTAGTTCTCCAGTTTTCCCAACACCATTTATTGAAGAGATTGTCTTTTCTTCTTTGCATGTTCTTGCCTCTTTTGTCTTAGATTAATTGACCATATAAGCATAGGTTTATTTCTGGGCTCTCTATTCTGTTCTGTTTATGTGTCTATTTTTGTGCCAATACCATTGTTTTAATTATTGTAGCTTTATAGTGTATCTTGAAATCTGGGATTGTGATACTTCCAGCTTTATTTTTCTTTCTCAAGATTGCTTTGGCTATTTGAGGTCTTTTATAGTTCCATACAAATTTTAGGATTGTTTGTTCTAGTTCTGTGAAAAATGCTTTTGGTATTTTGATAGGTATTGCTTGGAATCTGCAGATAGGTTTGGGTAGTATAGACATTTTAACAGCACTAATTCTGTCGATCCATGAGTATAGTCTTTAACCTCCTTGGTTATATTTTAGTATTTCTGGTGCAGTTGTAAATGGAATTATGTTCTTAATTTCTTCTTTCTAGTACTTTGTTATTAGCGTATAGAAATGGTACTGATTTCTAGGTATCCCGCAATTTCACTGAATTTATTCTAGTAGTTTTTTGGTGGAGTCTTTAGGATTTTTTATGTAGAATGTCATATCATCTGCGAAGGCACCCATACTGGATGGATATTAAACTGTCACAGTTTAACAACTTCTTTACCAGTATGGATGCCTTCTATTTCTTTTTCTTGTCTGATTGCTGTAGTTAGGACTTCCAGGACCATATTGAATAAAAGTGGTGCTCTCAATTTTATTGATCTTTTATTTTTTATTTAAATTTATTTATTTATTTATTTAAGTAATCTCTACATCCCATGTGAGGCTGATTTCAACACCCCAAGACTGAGTCACATGCTCTTTTTATTGAGCAAGCTAGGTGCCTCTTACTGATTTTTTTTCTATTGTTTTTTAATTTTTATGTCATTTATTTCTGCTCTGATCTTTATTATTTTCTTCAACTCACCTGGGACTTTGTTCTTTTTTTTTTAAATTCCTTTATGCGCAAGTTTAGATTGTTTATTTGAGCTTTTTCTTATTTCTTGAGGTAGGGCTGTATTGCTATATATTGCCCTATTAGAACGGCTTTTGCTGCATCTCAAAGATGTTGGTTTGTTGTGTTCTCATTTTCATGTGTTTCCATAACTCATTTAAGTCATTGAGTCTTAAGTACCAAAATAGAGTGTCAGGTAGTAGTGATAGAAAGACTTAATTTCTGATGGGGAAATGAACTGATATATTGTCTCAGGCCAACTCTCATAAACATTCTGGTTACTGCTTATCTTGATAGAGTTAATTCAGAAACTGACTCCCGAAAACAAAAGTTGAGTATGACTTTTTAATTGGCACTTTTCTTATGGTTAAGAATTATGGTCCTTTGTGCATATGAATGAATTAGAGATAAAAATTTAGATTATTTCCCTATTTACCATTTTTTAAACATTTATATCATTGATATAACTCACATACTGTACATTTGTCCCTTCAAATTGTATAATTCAGTGGTTCTTAGTATATTTACAAAGTTGTACAGTCATCACCATTTTCTAATTCCCTTAAAGAAACTCTATACCTGTTAGCAGACATTACCCATTTCCCCCTCCTTTTATCCCTTGGAAGCCAGTAATCTACTTTCTGCCTTTATGGGTTTGCCTGTCCTGGAAATTTCATATGAATGGAATCCTGTAGCATGTAGCCTTTGGAGTCTGGCTACTTTCACACAGCATAATGTTTTCAGGGTTCATTCATGGTGTAGCATGTATAGTACTTCATTCCTTTGTTCTTTAAAAATACTCCATCGTACAGATACACTACATTTTGTTTATCTGTCCATCAGTTAATGGATACTTGAGTTGTTTCTGCTTTGGGGCTCTTAAGAATAATGTTGCTATGCACATTCATGTACAAGTTTTTTATGGTCGCATGTTTCCATTTCTTTTGGATCTATGTTTTTAGTTTGTAATTCTTGTTGCTGTTCCTTTTGTTAGTGATTTTACTGAATTAATTCCCCAGATTTTGTACTTTTTGTCATGGTTGGCCACTGAAATCTCTGATTAGTTAGCTTAATGGTCATCTTATTGTTCGAGCTTTCCTTAAATGCCTTGATCTAATAAGTCTCACAGCCTTTGCTAAGTGATTGTGTGTACATGTTGGAGTATGTCTTCATTGCTCCAAAGAGAAGCTTTTAACTCTGATTTAGTCTTTATTCCACATTAGCAGAGAGCCTCAAAGTCAGCCAGTGATTAGAAATGAGGGTCTTTCTTGGGTAAGCACACAGCCCTGCATAATATATGCATGGCCTGCTTGAGTCCCAGGAATATATCAGAGTATTTCAAAGACCTCAGTGGAACTCTTATTCCTGAACTTTTCATTTTAAGGTTTATGGTTAGCTTCTTGTTTGCCCCAAATCTTACTGCCTCTTCAGTCACTTGGGATGTCACAGTTACCATTGGTTGGTTTTTTGTTTTTTGTTTGTTTGTTTTTTTAAAAAAAGATTTTATTTATTTCTTTGACAGACAGAGATCACAAGTAGGCAGAGGCAGGCAGAGAGAGAGGGGGAAGCAGCCTTCCTGCGGAGCAGAGAGCCCGATGCAGGGCTCTATCCCAGGACCCTGAGATTATGACCTGAGCCAAAGGCAGAGGCTTAACCCACTGAACCACCCAGGTGCCCACCATTGGTTGTTTTTGACAAATGTCCTGGGGAGAAGGCTATTTGCAGTGAGGGAACTCTGAATCAGGTCGGAAAAAGACAAGGCATGCAAAATGGAGATTTCCAGGGAACTTCCAGACATGTCAAATAATTACAGTTTCCTGAGGCTAGGACTTTTGGAGAATTCTAAACCTATTCTGCTCTAATTCTGAACCTATCTTCCCCTTAGTGGTTGTTAGGCCGTTATTAGTTTATTAGGTCTTGGGCTACCATGATTGTGAGACTGCTGGTTTTCAAGGCTACCATAGAAGTTAGAAAAGGAAGATCGGTATAGGGCAATTTAAAATGTTTCATATCTCACTGTTTTTACTGAGTTTTTTTTTCTTACTTGGACTATTTCATCAGCATCATCAACATCATCATTTTTGTCTTTTCAGTTTCTGTATCACAAGCAAGATTATCTTTACAGAATGCAAATTAGATTATGTCACCCATGTCACTGTAAAAATCTTTCAGTGATTTTCATCAAACATAGGTTCTAGTCCCAGAATCTTTCTTCTAGCCTATAGCTGTCAGAAATATTTGATAGCTTTTGCCTCTCCCAACCTATAACTCCTGTTTTCATGATAGTGGCCTCAGTCCTGTTCTGGAACATGGCACAACTCTTTGTCTCAGTCTTCACCTGCATTGTTTTTTGTGCTGGGAATACCTGTTTCCCAGCTCTTTGCTCCCAGCTGACTTCTAATCATTCTGATATCTGCTTAAATATTACTCCGTAGCTTCCCTAATTACATGGCTCCTGTTCTGATTTATATATTTTTATCTTACCCTGTGTTCTCCTCTTATAATCTTTATCACAGGATTTTCATATTTGTATATTTGAAACTATATATTTATTTTTGTGAATATTTGTTTTATCTGTATTCTGCTAGAATATAATCTGAGAGGAGGAATGTCTTTTTGCTATACTATACTCTTAGTTAAAATTCATAAATGAAACAATCAGTCAATAGAAAGCATTGAAACAAAATATAGATTGATCTGAATTTAGTTTAGAGGGTGCCCAGTTCTATCACGTAGCAATGCTTATGTAGTCTCAAAGGAATAATACATAGTTAGTCAGATGAAAAGAGGCAGGATGTTCTTGGATGTGCAAAAGCCCAGAAGTGTGAGAAAATAAGATTTAGGAGACTGATTGTCAAACTTTTTGGTTTTAGTACCCCTTTATAGTCTTAAAATTGAGGCTTCCAAAGAGTTGTGTTGTTTAATGCAGGTTATATCAGTATTTATTATAAGAAATTGAAACTGAGAAACTAAAAAAAACCCCACTTAATTCACTTAAAAATAACAGTAAAGCTACTACATGTTAATCTAAATAACATCTTTTATGAAAAATTTAAAAAATGTTAATAAGAGTAGAATTATTTTTCAGAGTCTCTTATGTGTTGGGCTTATTTACTAAGAGAGACACCAGCTAGGTTGTTAGGTCTACTTCTTCATTCAGTCTGTTGCAATATGTTGTATTGGTTGCAGTCTATGAAGAAAATCTGATACCACTCAAATAAGTGGTTGGAAAGGGAGGAACATTTTAACAGTCTTTCAGATAGTTGTGGATATTCTTCTTTGATCTTAAGCCAAAGCTTAACTTGTTAGTTACAGTATAAATTAGAAAACATCTCAATGTATATTTGTACTTTATTAATTAAAATTCACTGGTCCTTTTTTGTGTGTTTTGTGGATATTTTACCTTGGTCATTCTGAAAATACCTTGGTCATTCTGAAAATACCGGGTTATTGAGTTCAAAAGATTTTCCAAATGGTGACATGTTCATTATAAAGTATTAAAAACCATGTTCATTGTTACCATTATAAAGTTATTAGAAAAGTCTTAAAGTCGTAGGAAGCTGTCAAACTCATGGAGGCAGATACAAATTATATAAAATTCTAAAATTTTGCTTGAAAGGTTGAACTTTATCATTGGCAAAAAATACCACTAGTTGTTTCCTTTGAAGTGACAGGCTCATTTTACTAATTTTTCAGAAATGTCAGCCAAATACCCAAGCCTGAATAATCATAGTTATTCAAGGGTGAGGGTTAATTAGCTTACTCAGAATCATATAGAGAACAGGTCTTTCTGATTCTGTTATATTTTATTGCCCCATGTCTAAATTATTTGGGACTTGCCAAAGCATGTTCTTACAATAGTGTATTGTGGTATTTTTCCTAGAGAGCATGAATGGTTTAAACAAGATTTGCCCAGTTACTTATTTCCTGAAGACCCCTCCTATGATGCTAACGTCATTGATGATGAGGCTGTGAAAGAAGTGTGTGAAAAATTTGAGTGTACAGAATCAGAAGTAATGAACAGTTTATATAGTGGTGACCCTCAAGACCAGCTTGCAGTGGCTTATCATCTTATCATTGACAATCGGAGAATAATGAACCAAGCCAGTGAGTTCTACCTCGCTTCTAGTCCCCCATCTGGTTCTTTTATGGATGATAGTACCATGCATATTCCCCCAGGCCTGAAACCTCATCCAGAAAGGATGCCACCTCTTATAGCAGACAGTCCTAAAGCGAGATGTCCATTGGATGCACTGAATACAACTAAGCCCAAATCTTTAGCTGTGAAAAAAGCCAAGTGGCATCTCGGAATCAGAAGTCAAAGCAAACCGTATGACATTATGGCTGAAGTCTACCGAGCTATGAAGCAGCTGGATTTTGAATGGAAGGTAGGAAATTGTAATATCTTAAGATCATTTGTAAAAGTTAGCTTTATTTATTATTATTATTATTTTTGGTATAGTAAGCTGTTCTGATCTACTGAGTTGAGTACTTAGGTCTCTAAAAAAGTTGTTTATTTAGATACAAATTTAGTGGTCTTGGTGTTTCTGGATGATAAACCCCATTTTTTCCATTAATATACCAAGTGCATTCCAAACTAAACACAGTTCTGAAAGCATGAAGAGTTGTTGATGCTGTGGACCTACAATATTTTTAGAGACTAGCATTCTTGGCCAAAAAACAGAAAGTAATCAACCTGAAATCACCTGAGAAAATAGTCCACCTATTTCTGTCTGCATCATAGCAATAAAAAGTCATGTGTCTTTGAAGATGCTGTGTTTTTACTTTTCTCTCTTTTCTTTTTCCCGCTAGCTATAACAGCTAGGGGTCAATAAAAGTGATACCATCAGGACATATTTATTCAGTCAACAAATACTTTCCTCTAGGTTAAGAAAATCTCTTTTATTTGGTTAGTGCTTTTAATCCTTGGTTATGGTATATTTTTCTTACTCTTAGCTCCCAATTTTCTTTTTTTTAAATTAGTGCTCAAATTCATTGCAATTCTGTTTGAGTATATGTGGGAGGGAAAGCATTTTTTTTCATTTCAGATATCTTTTACTCTTCTTTTCTTGAGGACTATGAATGTATTTTTAAAGGCAGAATAAAAATATTCAAATATACCTTGTGTATATTCATTTGACATGTTTGAAACATCTATCATTTTCATTTTATTTGTACAAGAAATGAATAAACAAGATAATAGTTCCTTAAAACTGTTTAAAAACAGATATGCTTTTTCTTAAGCAATTTAGTTAAAAGAAAGACAATTAATTTCTTTAAAATTCCATACTGAGGGCGCCTGGGTGGCTCAGTGGGTTAAGCCTCTGCCTTCAGCTCAGGTCATGATCTCAGGGTCCTGGGATCGAGTCCCGCATCGGGCTCTCTGCTCAGCAAGAAGCCTGCTTCCCTCTCTCTCTGCCTGCCTCTCCGTCTGCTTGTGATCTCTCTCTGTCAAATAAATTAAAAAAAAAAAAAAAAAAAAAAAGAGGCCAGAGGGTCTTTTTAAAAAAAAAAAAAAAAAAATTCCATACTGAAAAAAATTTGGAACTCATTTTTCTTTTAAAGATTTTATTTAATTGACAGTGAGAGACACAACGAGAGAGGGAACATAAGCAGGGGGAGTGGGAGAGGGAGAGGGAGAAGCAGGATTCATGCTAATAAGCGGGGAGCTGGATGTGGGGCTTGATCCCAGGATTCTGGGATCATGACCTGAGCTGAAGGCAGACGCTTAACGACTGAGCCACCCAGGTGCCCTGGAACTCCTTTGACAGATGTTTTGAAAACCCAGAATCATCTTTATCTGAGCTGCAGTTTTCTTCTGTTCAAAGGGCAGATAATACTTCTTCACAGAATTATCGGAATACATAAATTTTGTGACAGTACCTGTTTATACTGCCTAATGCAAACTATTAACGTTAGTTCTGTTTTATTCCTCCTACTCCATATTAATAGGTAAAGGTATTCAAGTTGAGGCTGGGTGACCAGAATTGTTGTTGACATTTTAGAGCAAAGGCATAGCTAGAGTGAAGGCTGGACTTTACATAATCTCTGAGTTTCCTTTAAATTTCTGGTGATCTGCACAGACAGTCCTATTAGTGGAGATTAAATAAATACTAAATACTAAAGTGTCATGTAATATTAGAAGATGATTCAGGAATTCCTTCTCTACCCCACCTGTCAGTTATTTCAATACTCTTTGCAATAAGAATAAGATACTGTAGCTTGTTATTTTTAACATTTTTCCTTAAAAAATGTTTCTCACTTTAGGTAGTGAACGCATACCATCTTCGTGTAAGAAGAAAAA
The DNA here is from genome assembly GCF_902655055.1 of Lutra lutra. Taxonomy (NCBI): domain Eukaryota; kingdom Metazoa; phylum Chordata; class Mammalia; order Carnivora; family Mustelidae; genus Lutra; species Lutra lutra. Next base: position 151,783,783 of record NC_062281.1, on the reverse strand, counting down.
ATCCAGTGACTGGCAATTATGTGAAAATGAGCTTACAACTTTATCTGGTTGACAATAGAAGCTATCTTTTGGACTTTAAAAGCATTGATGGTAAGGAAGCTATGCAGGCATGAGCTCTGAGAAGATAAAACTTGGCACTAGTTGACAAGATGTTAAAATCATCTCAAAGACATGGTGGGTAGGTCTTCTATGCTGGTTTTAAAGTAATCTAGAGTTAACTAAAAATGCAAGTGAAATGAAAAGGATTGAAGACGTGGAATATCTCTAACCCAGCACTTCTTCAAAAGACGTGCCTCCTTGGCATAAAAAACTCGCTTGCAGTGTTGGTTGTGGAGCTAAAGTAAGGAATAACAGGGAGGCAGTTTTTACCTAATATTGCGTGATGCTGTCCGGTTCTTTGTCACATTTCTTCATTCATATTTTCTTATTGTTAGGATTATAGTATCCAAACTTCTCTGTTCATCAACTTTCCTCATCCTGGTTGGCCAAATGAGTCTCTCCTTGTATTCAGGTTGGATTTTGATGCCCCAATCATTTAGGAGATGAAGGAATCAGGAAGGTGGTTGTGGTTTGTGTCTAAGTGTTTAGTGGGTGCCAGAAGTCAAACCCTCATGAACCAAATGTTCAGTACAGAGGCCCAAGTGGGATAAAAACAGTAAACCAGGGGTCAGGTGCAGGACAGAACCAGATGAGAACTGAGTTCAGAGTTAGGGAAGTTGTTTTCAACAGAACAGTTAAATTTTATTCTGAGCTATCACTGCCTGTCATCAGAATTACCCAGAGTTCTTAGTAAAATGCAGATTGTTGGGAACTACCCCCAGATCTACCAAATCAGAATTTATTTCTAGAGGTGAGTCCTGGGAAACTGGAAATCTATCTTTATTTATTTATTTATTTATTTATTTTTTAAGATTTTATTTATTTATTTGACAGATCACAAGCAGGCAGAGAGGCAGGAAGAGAGAGCGGGGCGGGGGGGGGGGCGGGGAGGGGAAGCAGACTCCCCCCTGAGCAGAGAGCCTGACTCGGGGCTCGATCCCAGGACCCTGGGATCATGACCTGAGCCGAAGGCAGAGGCCTTAACCCACTGAGCCACCCAGGCACCCCTGGAAATCTTTATTTTTAACAAAATTTCCTTACCCCATCCCCAGGTATTGTGTACTGAAGGTTCAGAACCACTGTATAATGGTAACTTTTTATTTTAATGTTTTTTTGTTGTTGTTGATATGCTGCAAGAAAATAATCATTCAGGGATATTCTTTCTTCAAATGGGATATCAGTTTAAATTCAAGGCTGATGCCAAATACTACGCTGAGAAGGATTTAGGGGTGACATTTTGACTGTTAGTGTTGTAGTTGATGAGTGATGTCTGTTACAATTGTGAGAGGAAAGGGGTATTGCTTCTCCTGCTCTTAAAACTCTGAAACATGCCATCCATGAAGTTTCCCTTGTTCAGATATGTTTACTCAGTTTTCTGAATATAGCATCTTCATAGGAAGGGCTTGGGCAAATATACCTTTCATATAAATTGCTCTTCTTTCATCCATTTCAGATGAGGTGGTGGAGCAGAGGTCTGGTTCTTCAACACCTCAGCGTTCCTGTTCTGCTGCTGGCTTACATAGACCAAGATCAAGTTTTGATTCTGTAACTGTGGAGAGCCATTCACTTTCTGGCTCTCTCACTGGCTCTTTGACTGGAAGCACATTGTCTTCAGTTTCACCCCGTCTAGGCAGTCACACCATGGATTTTTTTGAAATGTGTGCCAGTCTTATCACTACTTTAGCCCGTTGATGGTGTTTCTTTAGTTTCTGTCTTTCTGTTATAGCACTGTGAAAATCAGATAGATTCTTAAAATTATTATTTTACTTATGGATATCATACACTCTGGAATACTGATGGAGAGTCATGAGTATTTCCAGGGGACACTCAATGCCATTGAAATTATTGAAAACAAAAAACTCCAACATTTTACTTACCTGTAGACGTCGGTACTTCTGTTTTGCCTATGATAAATTCATAGAGGCAGTATCTTTAATTGGCCAACATTGATGAAGAGTATTGTTATTTTAAAATTGTGAGTTCACTACAGATGATTAATATACCTTCACTGGTGAGTCATCTCAGTCAAAGGGTGGTTTGGCAATACCTCTTTGCTCTACTATTTAGTGTAGGTAAATCCAGTTTATTTCCTAAAGTTCAGCAGGCTTTAAGCTGTGTTATGCACCCAGTCTTCTTGCACAAGATTTAAAAAAAAATTAACACAGCCATTAGTAAGATGGTATTTAAATGTTGAAACCTTAAAGGCTGGCCCCCAGAATTTTGGAAGCCAAGTTCTTCTAGTAGTTTTAGGTTTTGAAAATACTGCCTAGTGTTTAACAGAAGGGTTGTGGTCCTGAAACAGGTAACTGGTTTCCAGGTTCCTTAAAAACAGCTTATAACCAGCTAGAGATTTTATTCGAGATTTCCTTGGATAATATATTTACTTAAGAGTCTTCGGTGTTCTACTCAGTATTAGAACATCTGAAATTACAATTTTTGGTTTTTCATAAAAAACATTTTTTTAAACTTAACATTATTTTAAAACATGCCTTCAAAACTACCTTTCTCAAATTCTTTTTGCCTCTATTTATTTTTGTATTTCACCAAGCATGATAAAATAGTTAAATGAAACAAAGCAAAATACCAACAGTCCCTTAAAATAGAACTTTTACCTTTGATTTAATGTATGTGGTGGTGGGGAGTGTGTGCATATGTCCCCCTGCATCCCACAATGCTAATTCTTCATCTAAAGTTCAAGTTTGTTATCACAGCCATCTCCCCCGCCCCCACCTTCCCACCACCGGTTTCTTTGTTGTCTGATCCTTAGTACTGATTTACTTAGCTTTTAAATCTTTTCTGGTTCCCTTTCTTTGTTCTGAATCTTGGTTGCTAGCCATCCAGTTTGAAAACACTGTTCTGGCCCTAAGGGCTTTTCTGTACCTCCAAAGCTTATTAGGTTGTGACCTTACCTGTTAAAGCTGTTAGGCTAGGGAAGCCTTAAACATTAAAAAAAAAAAAAAAAAAAAAAATTCTCTCTTGAATAAATGTGTTGTTTACATATATACATATATGTATTCACACACCAGTGCTTTTAAAGGAAAAAACCAAACAGTTTCTTTGTTTTGCTTTGTGCAGGTTTTTTTTTTAAGTTTAAAAAGAAACCTATGTACAGCAGATTAGATAATAGCTCATTGCTTATATTGTTTTAGTCAAAGTATTTAATTTTTAAATTATGTGTAATTTATCTAATTTGTATTTATTCATTTGTTTAATGTGTTATAATTACACTCTCATTCACCTGACTTACCCTAGATAAGATTAAGCTCTTGAAAACAGGTTTCTGTTTGCCAAAAATAATGTTTTCTACCAAGAAGCAAATGAAAATCTTTGGCCAAGTTTCTCTTGTGTTTTTGGAAGATAAGCATGTCTGTCTTTAAGTAGTTTCGAGTCAGGAGTTTGCAGTGTGTCACATCATATTGGTTTATAGAACTTTTTAAAAACGGTGTTAAGTAACTTTTAAGTCTGACTTCATAATATCTAAAGGAATCTTTGCTCGCCAATTTGGGAAAAAGGGTGGGTTTGCATTGAACTCTTTTTAAGTTTAAACCTTTGAAAGATTGCCATCTAGTGGCATCAAAGGGTACTTTTTGTGATTGTTTTTAGAGGGATAAGCGTCCGGCTGTGCGTTATAGATAGGGCATAATTTTAACGTCTTCAAATGTGTAAATACCTCTTTTGGGAAGAACAGGTCCACCTCATACGATTTGCTTGACTGTGATTGATCTTAGAAATAGGAATTCTGATGATTCCTTATCCCTAATGACAAAATCCCTAACAATTTTGAAGGTGGAAAAACAGCAAGGAATATAGTGGCATTTTAGCTTTGTTAGTCGAATAAATCAGATATTAAGAACTTATTCATATACAAATACTTTATATTGGTGATTATCATGTTTATTGAGAATTAAAAATATTATATACTATTTTCTCATTCTTGCCAGTATTTGTGAATATCTACATTTTGATGGTTATCTGTTGAATTTTAGGAGAACCAGGGTTGCAGTTTCAGTTCTCTTATGCTTACATTTTTAAAGCACAGCTACTCTGAATCTAGAAGGTACAGTAAATTGCTTTATATTGAGGAGATTTCAGGAGGCTCAGTACGGCATAATAGGGGCCGGAACAATGTCATAGGAGGCTTTTGTTGCTAATGGGCAGGAAAAGGGAAAGAATCAGTTGCTAAATTCCCACATTTCAATCTTGTAACCCGGTTAATCAGGGGTGTGGTATGTGGTTGTTAGATCTGCGGTGGGAAGAATTTCTTCAAGTTAAGATTTTGGAGGAGAGCTTCTATTATTAGGTTATAAAGAATTAGCTACATCATGGAAATGAACTCCATATGGTTCTACAATAGCATTTCCCACACTGTATCCCTGAGGTGCTGTGCTGAAAAACGAGTCCATTGAGCAAGTTTGGAAAGTGTTATACGCCACACTTGCTTGAGGATGGAGTGGATATGAGAATTAAAGACTTTGAAAAGTCCTTCAGTGAAAAAAAGAAAACTTTAACCCTGCTTTCCCCAAATTAATTTAACTACTTTTAATCTTAATATTCCATGGGAAAAGGCAAATTTGGAAAATACTATTTTAGGAAACTTATTGTTCCAGGTTGCTATAATTAGTTAATTATAATATATATGTAATATGTATATTACATATATATATAATAATATATGTAATTATATAATGATAATTAACATAGGAAATAATAGAATTAAGGTATCTTTTCTTCTTACCAGTTGCTGGAGAGAATATGGTTCTCAGAATCAGAAAAATTTCATTTTAACCTGTGGACATCCTCATTTGAGCAAATGCTGGCCTAAACAAAATTTTGTATGTCTGTGATGTGTTTCATAGCACCTTGATTTTCTTAATCAGATTGTGGTATTGTTTGGGAGCAAAATTTATTATTTGTTGTGTTGAATGGATAGCTGAGAAAACTTAAAGCAGATTATTTGTGTAAAAAAAAAAAAAAAAGGCCTAAGAAAACTAGTGACTAATGCTTATTATGGCTCTATGGCTTTGTAGGCAATGAGTCTATGACATTGATTCTCACTTTCAAACTGTATAGTCCATGAACATTTTCTAAATACAGGACACCATATTTAGATCTAATTCCTGTAATCTGTAACGTAGGAACAGATAAATTGGGGAGGTAGGCAAACCTATTTCAAGTTGGATTTTGTTTTGATCAACAAACTTTTGGCACACTTTTGTAACCTCAAGTATTTTGTTCCTTGGTATTAGTCTGCTATAACAAGAATCTAGGAGCCTAAATTAATTGGAAGTACCAGTATTTCTCTGTCAGATAATTGGCTGTATGTTTTACAGACAATTCTCCATTTTCTGCAAATAGGGTTCCCATGAGAGTTGCATAATTGTTGCTTTTTCTTATTCTCTAGCCAGTTTGTACTCAGGGAACATAAACTTTTTTTTTTTTTTTAATTGGAAGAGACATAATTAAGAAAATAATCATAGACAACTGTTACAGGTTTTCTGACTGTTTGAATTTATCTGTAGTTTCTATTAATGTGCAGTATACTGAGTTAATATAAGTACTGTACCTTCCACTTATAAAATAGAAAAGCTTAGAATATGCTTCCCACAGACACGGTATCTTTGTCTGCCACTGGTTAATAATTTAAATCCTGTTGATGGCTGTGAAATCTCAATATCTAAATGCAAACCATGTTCATGGTTTTGTCTGTTTTTGTTTTTAAAGAACTCCATCTTTTCAGTCTGGCATATCTTTACCTGGTCATTCTGTCATTCTGTGACTTTTTAAATAGGGAAGGTAATTTATTTTAATAATCGTTCTCAGAGGCTCTATTGGAAATTCTGGATGAGGGATATGTGCAATCTGTTAGTAAATCACACCTATGTTGGACCTCGGTTTGTAACCACTAAAGTAGGAGGATAGGCTAAAAGGCCTCCAAGGTACATTTGAGCTTTAAAGTTATGTCTTTTCCTTTTTTGTGTGATTGTGTTAGTGTTCACTTTTTATATATTTAGAGATTTTATACTAGTGTCAATGTTCTGTATTTGTTTGGTGAGGCATTTTAAAGGTTTATACTTGAAAAAAAAATTTAAATACAGCTGTCCTCTAGAATACAAATGGCAAAAGTCATCTAGAAAACTGAACACGTTAAAACATCATGTGCACTTGGCATAAGCAAAATATTACTAATTTGAAGTATTAGAAGTGTTCCATACTTTTTTATAGTGGTTTTTAGATCCAGAGACCATGTCTATTAACATAGTTAATACACTACAGTAATCTTGTGAGGTATAACCATTTTCTAGTTGAAGAAGCAGGACCACAAAGCTCTTCATAAAGCTTTAATGCCATACAAGTATTCAGCAATGACCACTGCTCTTTCTGTCCCACCTTCCTCAAGGGGAGAACAGTCTGAATCACTGAAACATCTGAGTAGTTGAGTAATAAAGATAAAACCCAGATGTATTGCTTTCAATTCTTTGAGTGACATAAAGTAGTCCTAACTGAATATTTCTTAATTATTGGAACTGGTTGATTATACTAACTAAAATTATTTATGATTAGTATATTGATATTTATAAGTACTTTTGAATTATTGAGGGTGCTTATAAAATACTGAAGGTGTTTTAAGCATGATTCTTCCTTTAATTTTATTTACTTGATCCTTGTAGCACAGTCTTTTATAAAAAGTAAAAGTAGCTGCAGCCCCTATCTTAAATTATAATAGTTTTTGACTGTTATCTGAATTAGGTTTATCTAAATTTCATGTACAGATTGATACTTTTTCATTTTGTATGGGTATTTAGATGATAAACACTGTTTTCATAGAGTATATCTCTGTTCACAAGCTACCTAATTATTATTAGCTTGATATTCTCCCAGATCTTACAGAACTTTGAAATGTCATTTGTTTGAGGAGCTTTAAAAAAATGATACGTTACTTGAACAAATTCCTGGCTTCCTTACTAGCCTTTCCACATATAATCTTGATGGATTTGATGCCACTGAACAGTAATAGCATAAAGTAAACAGTAAGAGCATAAAGAACCTGACTCACAGTGAGACTGGACTGAGTTTTAATTAAACTTTTTCAGCCAGAACCTGATTAAGAGTCAGCCTGGGTCTAGAAGTTACCAGACTGTGGGCCGGTATTAGCGGTATTAGAGTAGTGAGCCAGTGTTCGCGTTTACTGCTCTACTTGCAGAGCAGTGCCATTTGCAGCCATGACTGTGATGGGATTTCGGGTAACTACTGTTTATATCCAAAGCAGTTTAGGTTTTGCGGAGGTAGCTCATGGTTATTTGGACAAGCAAGATAGGTAAATTTCAGTTACATTTAAAGTGCAATTAAGGAAACCCCAGAGTAGTGTGTTCTTTTCAGGAAAAAAAGCTGAAGTATTTGTAGAGTATCTTAGCATGAAAACTTTTCTGAACATACACAGAATTTTGACAAGGTTTATCTGTGTGATTTTGCAAGGTTAGCTGCTTTGTGTTGATTTAAAATTTCAAGGAGGCACAGGAATGGTCTAGCCCCAGAGAACTACATAGTTTTTTGCTGCTTAGTTAATTTTTTAACTTACATAGTTAATTTTTTGCTGCTTATAAGAGTTTATTTCTCACAGCTAAAAATCCCTTTTAAGTTAATTTTGTTACAAAGAAAGGCCATTCTTCTAGATGGATAATATTTTCCTGAATGGAAAAAAAAATAGATTAATTGCTCTAAACAAAACACCTTAATTGTGCCTTCTCAAATTATAGGAATAGTAATAATTAGTCAAAAATTTGTCTGAAGTTGTTTTTTCTAATTGCTCTTGTTTTCCCTCAGTTCTGCCCTCCACAGATGGTTACATTGTTTGCTTTTGCCTGTTTGGTTTTCAGGCTCCTTTGCCTATACCTCACCCTATCACTGTCAGAAGCTGTTCACTGGATGTACTTTTCTGTTGCCTTTATGTTGTTTCACTTCTTAAGTCATTTTGGTGAAACTTTGGCTGCTTTCTCATGTTTTTAAAATGAATGCAGTGATTAAGAATCTTTACAGTTCAACCCTTTAAAATGTTTGTAAAGGCAAGAAATAATGCAGAGCAAAGAACAAAAATTAATTTGGAATGTGATTCTCAGTTTGGTTGGATTTTCTCATCTACAAAATGTGGACAATAACCTACCTCACAGACGTTTGTGAGAAACTGAGGGCCCTTACTTAAATACAGGGTTTATCATCATATTTAAGGTAAATCCCTTCCTTTCTTCTTTTTAATAGAAATCTTTGATACTGATAGGATGACTATCTTGATTTTAGAAGTCTAATGTGGTAAGAATATAGTGGTAAAAATGTTTAAGACCACAGTTTCACGAATTATGGTATTCTTATTTTAAGTGACTTAAAATTTCTTGAAAACATCAAATATTCAAATTTTGAACTTGTCTTTTGTGGCAACAAATATTCAGAACTTCTTAAGTTGTTGGCTGAAGCTGCCTTAATGTACCAAAATACAGCTTTCTCTCAAGACTGTTCACAAATCTCTCTGGTTGTACAATGTTTTGCGTGTTTAATGTAAAATTGTTAGAGAACTGTGAACTCTAAGCAGAGTAATCTAAATATTGTTTTAAGAAGAATGCCTGTGTTCTTTGTCATGTATGCTTAAATATCATACAGTGAATTTTGAGTGCAACAAATAAAACTGAAAGTGGATAGCCATTAGGTTATGACCATGACAATCATAAGAAAATGCAAGATTGGATATTAGTCAAAACATTTTCAAGAATATCCTATGTTCATTCTTCCTTAGCCTATTTTTGAAAAAGAAAAAATACTCCATAGGCTGAGTCACCTGTTGAAGCACTTGATATATATCTATTAAAATCTTTTTTTAAACCTTTGAAATTGGGATCACTCTTTATAATTTATTTCAGGAAAAAGGAAAAAAGCCCCGACTTCAAATGCTTTTGTGTTTTAATAACCATAGATTCAAATTTCAGTTTTGTTTGTTATGTATTTTTTGTGGGTGTTAAATGATCAGTGGGAAGGCTCTGTCTTCCAGTAACCACATGGTAAAGATGTCATCTTGAACAACATAGCATTTCATAGTTACAGGTTCTCCCTGATTAATATTTGCACTGTGCGTACTTATAAGTAACAAACACAAAAGAGAAAAGCAGCTTGATTGCTTATAAGCTTTTTTCACAAAATCAAATTAAAGTCTCTGGTTAATGTGAAAGCTATTTTTGTTTCTGCTGAGTCATTAAGCTAATATTCTACATGTCAGTTAATAGTTACAGAGAAAGCTTTTGTAGAAAAATATTGCCTAGGTTTCCTTGAAGAATTCACTTTTGTCATACATTGTAGTTTCTATCTTCAGCTGTTATATTTTCTATTGATGCTATAACAAATTACAAAAACTTAGTGACTTAACACAAATTTGTTATCTTACAGTTCTGTAAGTCAGAGCTTCAGTGTTGTTTCTTCAGGTCACACAAGGCTTGAAAACCAAAGCACTGGTAGGGTTGGGCTCTGGGAAGTAGTCTGTTTCAAGGCTCTTTCAGGTTATGGGCAGAATTTAGTTCCACACTGCTGTGGGATAGAAGTCCCATTTCTTCTGTGGCTGTTGGCTAGGGCTCATTTGCAGCTTCTAGAGGGCACTATCGTTCTCAGGCCTGTGGCTCCTTCATCCTTAAGGTCAGCAAAGGGGACTCATGTTTTGAATCTCTCCCGTCTCTTCTGTCACTATATTTCTCTGACTGGGGAGCTGACTCTTCTGCTTTACTCTTGGGATTTGAAGGGCCCCTGTGATTAAATTGGGCTCACCCAGATCATCTTTCGGTTTTAAGGTCAACTGGCTAGCAACCTTAATTTCATCTGTAAAGTCCCATTTGTTAAGTCACAGGTTTACAGGAATAACACCAGGGCACAAGGACCACAGAGGGGAAAACAATCTGTCTACCATAGCCAGAGAATAGGAAGGAAAAGGTACCTCAGACTAAAAGTAGAACTTCACACTAAGGGCTGCCTATGCTACAGAATGGACAATGTAGATGTGAGTCTATGTACTTATAAATGGTACACCATTCATACTTATCTAAATGAAATGATCTAAAAAACATTGTACTCTAATCCTCATTAAAAACATATATAAGTAAAGATTTCAATTTGCTTAATGCAAACTTTAAAGATATTTGTTTTGATTAGTTGAAATGTTTTTCCTTTATTTCCTAAATTGCATGGGTATGGATGCTTATTATGGGAAGTTTGAAAAGAAAACGGATGTTGGAAGAAACTGAAGAAAATATCATTCCTACCCTTTAACAAGCACTTTCTAGGAATGCCATTATATGGTCATTGTTTTCTCTTCCTTTTCTCCCCCTTAGAATCTATGTTTTATTATTTTTTTTAAGATTTTATTTATTTGACAGAGTGTGCATGCACAAGCAGGGGGAGCAACTGAGGGGGAGAAGCAGGCTCCCTGCTAAGCAGAGAGCCTCATGTGGGCCTCAATCCCAGGGTCCTGGGATCATGACCTGAGATGAAGGCAGATGCTTAACTGACTGAGCCATGCAGGTACCCCAGAATCTGTGTTTAAATGTTCTTAAGATGTGCGGGAGAGGGCCTTGTCAAGAGAATGCTATGTCATCTTGGAAGAGCCAAGTGTTTCACAGAGATACTCAAAAGGGGGAAGGGAGGGTGCCTGGGTGGCTCAGTTGTTAAGCATCTGCCTTCAGGCTCAGGTCATGATTCAGCGGTCCTGGAATCGACTTCTGTGTTGGACTCCCTGCTCCGCAGGAAGCCTGCTTCTCCCTATCCAACTCCCTCTGCTTGTGTTTCCTCTCTCACTGTGTCTCTCTCTGTCAAATAAATAAATAAAATCTTTTTTAAAAAAGGAGGAGGAAGGGAAGGTTTTGTTGGTACACGTTTACAGGTTGCTGGAGGCCTGGCCCTATAAATGAATTGGAGTGTGCCAGTGTTAGCCTCTGTTAGGATCAAGTTCCTTTGAATGTTGTTATTCATTTATCTTTGTATATATTATACAGTTATTGTATATAATATATACAAAGATATATTTTATACAAAATTAAAAAGTCCATCTTTGGGGCGCCTGAGTGGCTCAGTGGGTTAAAGCCTCTGCCTTTGGCTCGGGTCATGGTCTCGGGGTCCTGGGATTGAGCCCCGCATTGGGCTCTCTGCTCAGCAGGGAGCCTGCTTCCTCCTCTCTCTCTGCCTGCCTCTCTGCCTGCTTGTGATCTCTCTCTGTCAAAAAAAAAAAAAAAAAGTCCATCTTTAAGTATTATGCTAGGTTACGGTTTCTAGGAGACAGATGGCATCTGCTTGGGCAGCAGCAACATTACAGTGTTTACATTTAAAAACCTGGTACATTAGAAGTTTAGTTTGAATGCTATGATTTAAAGAGTGGAAGAAATGTGGCTGACATCAGTGAAATAGATATATAACCACATTGATTATAGATAGAATCAATAGAAGCAGTTATTCTTCCTAAAAACCCTTCCATATCAATAAATAGTAATTAGATACTAGCTTCTATTAGACCAAATGATTCATATTTTAAAAACATAGAAAATATTCAATTTACCTGTAATATCCAAGCCCTTCTTTCAAGTCTTAAGATTTGAATGTCAAAACCATATTTTTGTTTCTAACATCTTCTAACTACAGAAAGACCAGGTATTAATAATTATACAGTATTACAGGGCGCCTGGGTGGCTCAGTGGGTTAAGCCGCTGCCTTCGGCTCAGGTCATGATTTCAGGGTCCTGGGATCGAGTCCCACATCGGGCTCTCTGCTCAGTGGGGAGCCTGCTTCCCTCTCTGTCTCTCTCTGCCTGCCTCTCCATCTACTTGTGATCTCTCTCTGTCAAATAAGTAAATAAATCTTTAAAAAAAATTATACGGTATTACATACTAAGGATTTTAGGACATTTTTGTTTATATTTTGTTTATATATTATAGCCTGATAACAACACTGTGAAGTAGACAAGTTGAGTGTTACTAGCCCTGTTTTACTGAGGAAATTGAGGCTTAGAGCTGAGCTATTAAATTAGAACAAGAGACCATGTGATGAGGTGACAAGAGTAATTCATGGTTTCTTACTCTGTTGGACAGGACTGTTACAAGAAAGGTCTCGGCTTAGCCTCTCACTTACCACCTTGCCCACAGGCCATACTTAGCCCAATCTTCTACAGTGCACACTGTAACAGGTCTTTTCTTGCAGTATGGGAGAGGGCTACACTTGCACTGAGTAGCAGATTTAATTCAGAGGAGGTCCAAGCAGAAATATATTCCCAGTCTTTGGTACCAGCCTTATCTCTCAAAAAGGAAATCTGAGTCATTCCCTAATTCTCTCTTCCACTTGTACTTCTAAAGATTTTATTTATTTTTGAGAGTGAGAGCAGGAGCAGAGGGGGAGGGGACAGAAGGAGAAGCAGGCTCCCTGCTGAGCAGGGAACCCGATGCAGGACTTGATCCCAGGACCCTGGGATCATGACCTGAGTTGAAGGCAGATGCTTAACTGACTGATCAATCCAGGTGCCCTGACATTCTGTCTCTTTACCACTTCTATTGGGGCTCCTATACTAGATAGTTCTATTGCTGCTGTCTTAAATTAAGGCTTTTTGTCTAGAATATTGGAAAAATAACTAGTCTCTTCAGTCTATCACCTGTGTTGCTGTGATAGTTTTTCTTCCTTCCTCTCTAAACATCGGACACTACTTTCCTGCTTAAGATCTTTGTTTGGCTCCTCACTCTAAGGAAAAAGCCCAAATGAATTCTGTCATATTCTAGTTGCAAATTTTACCCCATTGCAGCTTTTGCCATCTCCCACCAGACACAGCATGGATTTTCCATCTGGGGGTGCCCCTTGTCCAGCGAACATACTTGCATATAAAGACTAAATTTCAGTGTCATTTTATCTGCAAAACATATCTTAATCTTGTAGGCATTTCATTCATATCTTGTTTGTTATCACTGTTATTTATAATTTTGCCTATTTTCCTCTCTGAACTTTATGAATACTTTTTTTTTAATTTCTTAATCACCCTGTACTCATCATGGCAAGTACACTCCTTAATCCCCATCACCTATTTCACACATCCCCCCACCCACTTCCCTGCTGGTAACCATGAGTTTGTTCTCTAGTTGAAAGTCTGTTTCTTGGTTTGTCTCTTTTTCCCCCTTCACTCGTTTGTTTTGTTTCTCAAATTTGAGTGAATTTGAGTGAAATCATATGGTATTTGTCTTTCTTGGTTTTAGTTCACTTGGCATTATACTCCCTAGCATTATACACATCATTGCAGATGGCAAGATTTTTTTTTTTTTTTTTTTTTTTGGCTGAGTAATATCCACCACACACACACATACACACACACACACACACAACTTCCTTATTCATTCATTGGTTGATGGACATTGATGGACATTTGGGCTCCTTCCATAATTTGGCTATTGGGTGCATGTATCCTTTGATTTAATGTTTTTGTTTTCTTTGAGTAAATATCCAGTGGTGTGATTGCTGGGTAATATGGTAATTCTATTTTGAACTTTTTGCGGAACCTTCATACGGTTTTCCACAAGGGCTGCACCAGTTTGCATTCCCACCAACAGTGCACGAGGCTTCCTTTTCCCCTACGTCCTTACCAACACCTGTTGTTTCTTGTGTTGTTGATTTTAGCTATTCTGACAGGTGTGAAGTGATATCTCATTGTAGTTCTGATTTGCATTTCCCTGATGATGAGTAATGTTGAACATGCTGTCATGAGTCTGTTGGCCATCTGTATGTCTTCTTTGGAAAAATGTCTGTTCACGTCTTCTGCCCATTTTTTAACTGGATTATTTGTTTTTGGTTTTGGGGGGGTGAGTTTTATTAGTTCTTTAGTATTCTAGGTATCAACTTTTTTTTTTAAGATTTTATTTATTCGACAAAGAGAGGTCACAAGTAGGTAGAGAGGCAGAGAGAGGAGGGGAAGCAGGCTCCCCACTGAGCAGAGAGCCCGATATGGTGCTCTGTCCCAGGACCCTGAGATCATGACCTGAGCTGAAGGCAGAGGCTTAACCTACTGAGCCACCCAGGTGCCCCTGGGTATCAACTCTTCATCAGGTATGTCATTTGTAAATATCTTCTCCCATTCTGTAGGTTGCCTTTTAGTTTTGTTTAGTGTTTCCTTCACTCTGAAGAAGCTTTTTATTTTGATGTAGTCCTAATGTTTAAGTTTTGCTTTTGTTTCCCTTGCCCCAGTAACATATCTAGAAAAAAGATGCTATGGCCAGTGTCAGAGAAAGTACGGCCTGTGCTCTCTTCTGGCATTTTTATGGTTTCAGGTCTCACATTTAGGTCTTTAATCCATTTTGAGTTTATTTTTGTGTATAGTGTAAGAAGATGGTCCAGTTTCTTTCTTTTGCACGTTGCTGTCCCAACACCATTTGTTGAAGAGACAGTCTTTTTCCTGTTGGATGTTTTTTTCCTGCTTTGTGGAAGATTAATTGACCGTCTAATTGTTGGGTTTATTTCTGGATTTTCTATTCTGTTCCACTGATCTATGTGTCTGTTTTTTTATTCTTTATTAAAATTCAATTTATTTAACATATACCTATTATTAGTTTTAGGGGTAGAATTCAGTGACTCATCAGTTGCATACAACAACTTCAGTTGCATACAATATACTGAGTGCCCTCCTTAATGCTTGTCTCTCAATTATCCCTTTCCCCATACACCACCCCTCCCTTCCGACAACCCTCAGTTTGTTTCCTAGAGTTCAGTATCTCTTATGGTTTGCCTCCCTTTCTATTTTCATCTTATTTTACTTTTCCTTCCCTTCCCCTGTGTTCATCTATTTTGTTTTTTTTAATTCCACATGAATGAAGTCATCTGGCATTTGTCTTTCTCTGCCTGACTTATCTCACTTAGCATAATACCCAATTATGTTCCATCCACATTGTTGCAAATGGAAAGATTTCATTCTTTGATGAAATTTCATTCTTGATGGCTGAGTAATGTTCCATTTATATATAGACCATATGTTTATCCATTCATCCATCAATGGATGTCTGGGCTCTTTCCATAGGTTGGCTATTGTGGATTTTGCTGCTACAAACATTGAGTTATATGTGCCCTATCGAATCACTATGTTTGTATCCTTTGGATAAATACCTGGTAGTGCAATTGCTAGGTCATAGGGTAGTTCTATTTTTAACTTTCTGAGGAGCCTCCATAATGGCTGCACCAGTTTGCATTCCTATCAACAGTATAAGAGGGTTCCCCTTTCTCCACATCCTTGCTGACATCTGTCATTTCCTGAGTCATTTTAGCCATTCTGACTGATGTGAGGGGGTAGCTCATTGTGTGTGTGTGTATGTGTTGTTGTTTTTTTTTTTTTTTCCTATAGTGATTTTGATTTTGTTTCCCTGATGCTGGGTAATATGGAGCATTTTTTCATATGTCTATTGGCCATTTGTATGTCTTATTTGGAGAAATGTCTGTTTAGGCCTTCTGCTCATATCTTGACTGGATTTTTTTGGTTTTGGGGTGTTGGCAAAAAGTTGTTGATAAGTTCTTTATAGATTTCTGGATACTAGCCCTTTATCTGATAAGACATTTGCATATATCTTTTCCCATTCCGTAGGTTGCCTTTTAGTTCTGTTGACTATTTTCTTTGCATTGAATGTGTGTAGCTTTTTTTATCTTGATGGAGTCCCAATTGTTCATTTTTGCTTTTGTTTCTCTCGCGTTTGGAGACATGTCTACCAAGTTGTTGCTGTGGCTGAGGTCAAAGAGGTTGCTGCCTGTGTTCTCCTCTAGGATTTTGATGGATTCCTTTCTCACATTTAGGTCTTTTATGCATTTTGAGTTTATTTTTGTGTATGGTATAGGAAAGTCGTCCAGTTTCATTGTTTGCATTTGGCTGTCCAGTTGTCCCAGCACTATTTGTTGAAGAGACTTTTTTCCATTGGATATTCTTTCCTTCTTTGTCAAAGATTAGTTGACCATATAGTTGAGGGTCCATTTCTGGGCTCAATTTTCTGTTCCATTGATCTATGTGTCTGTTTTTGTGCCAGTACAATACTGTCCTGATGATGACAACTTTGTAATACAGCTTGAAGTCCAGAATTATGATGCCTCTGCTTTGGTTTTCTTTTTCAAATTCCTTTGGCTACTCAGGGTCTTTTCTGGTTCCATACAAATTTTAGGATTGTTTGTTTCAGCTTTGTGGAAAAAGGTCATGGTATTTTGATAGGGATTGCATTGAATGTGTAGATTGCTTTGGGTAGCATAGACATTTTGACAATATTTGTTCTTCCAGTCCATGAACATGGAATGTTTTTCCATTTCTTTGTGTCTTCCTCAATGTCATTCATAAGTGTTCTATAGTTTTCAGAGTTCCCTTACCTCTTTGGTTTTTTGGTTCAGTTGTTAAATAGGATGGATTCCTTGGATTTCTCTTTTTTTGCATCATTGGTAGTGTATAGAAATACAACTGGCCTCTGTGTATAGATTTTATATCCTGTGACTTTCTGAATTCATGTAGCAGTACTAGCAAACTTTTGCTGGAGTCCTTTGCATTGTCTATTTATGTATCTGTTTTGGTGTCAGTTTGTGTTACTGTTTTGTTATACTACAGCTTTGTAATATAATTTGAAGTATGGAATTGTGACGTCTCCAGCTTTGCTTTGCTTTGCTTTTTCAAGATTGCTTTGGCTAATTGGGATCTTTTGTGGTTCCATACAAATTTTAGGATTTAGTTCTGTGAAAATGCTGTTGGTATTTTGATAGGGTTTGTATTAAATGTGTAGTATTTTGGGTAGTATAGACATTTGGTTAGTATAGACATTTCAACATTATTTGTTTCTCCAATCCATGAGCATGGGATGTCTTTCCATTTCTTTATGTTGTCTTCAGTTTCTTTGATGAGTGTTTCATAGTTTTCAGAGTACAGATCTTTCACCTCTTTGGTTAGATTTCTTCCTAGGTATCTTATTATTTTTGGTGCAATTGTAAATGGGATTGTTAATTTCTCATTCTGCTTCATTACTGGTGTATAGAAAGGCTACAGATTTCTGTACATTGAATTTGTAGCCTGTGACTTTATTGAATTTATCAGTTCTAGCAGTTTTTTTTTGGTGGACTCTTTTGGGTTTTCTTTATATAGCACTGTGTCGTCTGCAAATAGTGAAAGTTTTACTTCTTCCTTACTGATTTGAATGCCTTTTATTTCTTTCTGTTGTCTTATTGTGGTGTCCTTTAAAGCCATTGTCTCCTTGATTTTCTGTTGATTTGTCCACTGATGTCAGTGGGGTGTTAAAAGTCCCTTACTGTTATTGTATTGGTTAGTTTATGTTTGTTACTCACTGTTTTATGTATTTGGACGATTCTGTGTTGGGTGCATAAATATTTACAATTATTGTATCTTCTCATTGGTTTGTCCCCTTTATGATTTTGTAGTGTCCTTCTTTGTCTCCTGTTATAGGTTTTTTTTTTTTTTTTTTTAGTCTATTTTGTCTGATAGAAGCATGACTGCCCTGGCTTTCTTTTGACATCAACTTGCATGATGTTTCTCCATCCTTCACTTTGTATCTGCAGGTGTCTTTAAGTCTAAAATGAATCTGTTATAGGCAATATATAGATGGGTCTTTTTTTTTTTTAAGATTTATTTATTTGGATGGGGGGAGAGAGGGAGAGAGAATCCTGAAGTGGATACCCTGCTGAGTGAGGAGCCCCACATATGGCTCAGTCCCAGGACCCTGAGATCATGACCCAAGTTGAAATCAAGAGTGAGCAGCTTAATGGACTGAGTTGCCCAGGCACCCCGGGTCTTGGGTGTTTTTTTTAATTCATTCTGTCATCCTGTGCTTTTTGTTTAGTCCACTTACATTAAAAATAACTATTGATATGTATTGCCATTTTATTACTTATTTTGCCATTGGTTCTGAAGATTTCTCTGATCCTTGTCTTTCAGAATTTGCTGGTTTTCTTTAGTGATATATTTGGATTTCTTTTCTTTTTTTGTATATTTATTAGTTGTTTTTTATTTGTGGTAACCATTAGTTTTGTATGTAATATTTGCATAGGGGGTCTACATTAAGTTGGTGGTCATTTAAAGTTTGAACCTATTCTTTACCCCTTTCCTCCCCATGTTTTAGGTATTTGTTGTCCTGTTATACATCCTTCTATTTTGTGAATTTCTTGACCAGTTTTTCACAGAAATTTTTACCGCTTTTTACCGCTTTTGTGTTTCCTACCTTCATATTGTCATTTTAGTCTTTCTGCTCAAAGAGTCCCCTTTAATATTTCTTGCAGGGCTGATTTAGTGGTCATGAACTCCTTTAGTGTTTGGGAAACTCTCTCCTCTATTCTGAATGATAGCCTTGCTGGTTAGAGTATTGTTGGCTACAGATTTTTCCCATTCAGCACTTTGCAAGCCAGAAGAGAATGGCATGATATTTTCAAAGTTTCTGTGAAAAAAATCCACTAGTAGCCTCATGGGTTTCCATTGTTTGTAAGTCTTTTGTCTTGCTGCTTTTAAGAGTTTTAATTACATTATGTCTTGATATAGATCTGCTTTTGTTGGTGGTTCTCTGTGCCTATTTCCTTCCCCAGATTAAGGAAGTTTTCAGCTATTTCATCAAATTCTCTACCTCCTTTTCTCTCTTTCTTCTGTGACTCCTATAATATGACTGTTACTATGTTTGATGGAATCACTAAGTTCCCTAAGTCTGTTCTTGTTTTGTATATTTTTTCTTATAGTCAGCTTGATTACTATCCCTGACTCTGTCTTCTAGGTCATTAATACATTCCTCTGCTTCCTCCAGCCTGCTGTTCATTCCACCAAGCCTATTTCTCATTTCATTTATTGAGTCCTTTATCCCTTCTGTGTTATTCCTTATCTCTGTGTTAAGGATCTCACTGATGTCCTCCACTCTTTTCTCAAGTCCTGTGTCCTGATGATTTTTGCTTTAAATTCTCTATCAGGCATGTTACTTGTATCTCTTCTGCTTAGATTTCCAACCATGGCTTGTCCTTTTATTTGGGACAAATTCTTCTAATCATTTTGTCTAAGTCTCTATGCCTGTTTCTGTATTAAGAAAGTCAGTTACATCTCCTGTTCTTGAGGGTAATAGCTTTAGGAAGAAGTTCTATAGTGTACTGCAGTGTAGTATCCCCTGTTCCCCGGGCCTGGCGCTTCTGGGGGTGTCTCCAGAACTCTGGCTGGTTTATCTTCAGGCCAGTTGTCTGCAGAGGTTCTCTTTGCCTGTTGTGGGCTGTGGCCCTGGGCTGAATGTGGTGTTTTTAACTAGAAATGAGACCTGTCACTGTTGCCACTGGAACTGAGGTCTCACAAAACTCCCAGGTTGGGAGATGGGGTGTTGCCAGGGATTTGGGCTGGTCTTCTGGGGGGTGAGGCTTGCCACCCTACTGAGGCGAGCAGACTAGGAAAAGTAGTTCTTCCAAGCTTGGGTAGGTGGGGGGGACTTGGTGTAAGCAAGTTAGGTAGTGAGTATGGAGCTGTGCTGGTTCCTGCAGGTGCTCTGTGCTTATGCTGAGGGGTGGGGGAGGGAAATCGCCCTGTCAGTTCCTTTGTTCCTGGAGGGGTCTGGCCCTGAATGCTCTCCTGAGACATGCTTAGAGCTAAGCAACTAACCCCCTTTGTGTGCCCCAGGTGCTCTTCAGATGGCTGTTTCCACATTGTTCCTGAGCTGTCTCGCCCTTTCTCTAAGAGCAGCCCCAGTGTCCTCCATGCTCTCTCAGAGCCAAGCACACTGACCTTTAAAACTCCAGGCTTTAAACTCTGCTGGAATTTGGCCCCACTCCCATTCCAAGCCACTTGCTCTGGGAATTCATCTTGCATTTTTTGACAACAGACAACTGTGACTCCCTTCCCACCACAGAGGCCATGATCCATTTCTTTCCCAAGCTGTGTTTCCATACTTTCTACCTTCTTTGATGTGGCCTCTTCTCTACCTTTAATTGTGGAATTTGTCCACTGGTCTTCAGATGGATATCTGGGGTATTTAGGTTGATGTATTCGTGGGATGAAACGAGCCTAGAGTTCTTGTATTCTGCCATATTCCCCTTTCCTCTATGAATACTTCTGCTGCTTGGCTTTTATTGGTGAGTACCATTTGGAACATGAAAAGAAGATAAAAGTACCTAGAAACTTTAAAAATAGTCTCACAGCAAACCCTAAGAGACTGTTAACTACAGAAAACAAACTGAGGCTTGCTGGAAGGGAGTGGGTGGGATGATAGCATTAAGGAGGGCATGTGCTGTAAGGAGCACTGAGTGTTCTATGCAACTGATGAATCAGTGAACTCTGCCTCTGAAACTAATACACTGTATGTTAATTGAATTTAAGAAAAATTTTTTAGAAGTCTCACAGTATAAAGAATGAGGTCATGGGACTAATTCCATCCCTTGAAGGCAAAGAACAGAGCAAAGGGGGTGCCTGAATGGCTCGTTGGTTAAGCATCTGACTCAGTTTCAACTCAGATTGTGATCTCAGGTTTGTGAGATAGAGCCCTGTGTCAGGCTCCATGCTGAGCGTGGAGTCTGTTGGAGATTTTTCTTCCTCACCCACTTGTGCTCTCTCTCTAAAATATACAAATCTTAAACCAACAAACAAAAACAACGGAGCAAAATTGTCCAGTTTTTCAGTGTTGAAAATGCCAACATTTTTTAAGACAGCTGTATGCCCCGTAGAATGTCTCCCCTGGCTAGGCAGTTATTTACAGCTCCGTCTCATTTTTTCATAGGTGTTCAGGCATAGAATTATTTTTCTTACTTTGGACGACAGGATGTTTTAAATTGACAGCATATGTATAGTATTTAAATTGTGTTAAACATATTTAGGCTCTTCGTTTAGGAATAAATTACTATTTAGCATGCTGTTCCCAAAAGGAGCCAATATTGAACAGCATTGATATTTTTGATTAAGGAGAAGGATACTTATAGACTGAGCCATAATTACATTTTAAGATTATACCTTAAATCTGAGTATTTTAAAGACCTTGGTTACACTATTTACTTCTCAGAAGTAAATTGCACCCAATTTAAATGCACAATATCTTCTGGAAATTATAAACATTCATGTGCTGATATTAGAAGCAAACTAACCATCTGCACAGCTGCCTAGGTGCCATAAGGCATGATTTCCAGCTTGGGCTATGGCTCATTAAATAGATGCTCAAATGCTAACCACAGTGTTTCATACTCTCTTGAGTCAGCAGTGAACAGAGACTGACATAGACATTGAAAGATAATCATTTAGGAGTAAAGCCAACATCTGAATGTGGAGGGTTTGTTTTTCTCTTCTCTGTTTCCACAGATCCCCCAGCCCATTTGACATGCCAACTGAACCTGAGGTGAGGCAGGTCTGAGCTCTCAGACAAGTCCTTACTAGGGCAGCCCCTGCCACTGGAGCTTGATCTTCCTAAGGTGACCAGCCTTGATGCCTGAGAAGACAGAAAAGTAGAGGCCAGTGGAGTAGTGAGTGTCAGATTTCTTACCCAGTTTGATCATTCTACTCTGTAGAGAAGTCATAATGTACTCAGGAGACAAGAATAAAGTCTCTTCCAAAGTAATCCTTAAAACTTCCTAAATTAAAATAAATTCAGTAGTCTTTCTTTGAGACTAATGTGCACAACAATGTATTAAGTTTTTTAGAATTCATGATTTGTAGTATAAAAGCAAACCACTTACTTGAAATCTAGATGTTCAATCAGTACATATCCATCTGTAGAACAAAAATCACCATTACTAATCTGAAAGTTATAGCCAGAATGCTGCAAGAATGCTTTGATAGTTTTCTTTTAAACAGAGATTTTATGGGTGATAAGCCAGCAGCTTACATTTGCCTTTGGAATTGCGACAAATCACTAGATTTTCTTCAGTGGTATCAATGACTTGTAGTTCTTCTCCAGGGGTTATTGGCAAATCGAATATTCCATTCCTTGAATTACTGGAACATGCCACTGCTGTGTTGATGACAGTAATCTCTTTGTCATACTGAAAGCAGAAATTACTAATCAGACTGTGTGTGCAGTTTTTATTCTAACAAAATTAATGGAGGCTGTAAGATAGTAACCTCAAACTCAAAATACTAAATATTAAATAACCTCGGAAGGAATAGGAAAATAGTAGTAAAATGCTACAATCTTACATTTAATTTGGCACAGTCATATTTTCAAAGTGTTTTCATACTTCTTATCTAGTTGTACTAGAATGAATTCCAGCGGATGAGATATTTATAACATGGGTATAAATTAATTTCCATGGATGTTAAGTGTTTCAGTAATAAGGATACCACCCCACTGAGGAATGGGGAAGTTTAAAAAAGAGGGAAAGAAAAAAACCTCCTTGTGTATAGCACTTTAGAGTGTATAATGTCCTTAAATACCTAGCCTTCCTAAGTGGCCCTCTTTCTACTCTTCCTCTCTGGGTGGGCTTATATATAAAGTAGTAGGTATAGGGGTCAATTCCCACTCTCCTGGCGTCAGAGACAGGCATTTGTGAAAAAAACTGATGAGAAATTCAATTTATGACCTTAAAGGAGGTTTTCTTCTGTATGATAAACTAGCCAGCCTATACAGCTCTAGGTATACCACCTTCTAATGGGCTGATATCTGTTGACTCAGAAAAAGTTCCACAACACAAAGCTTATATTTACAGATGTGTACTTAACCAAATTAGGGTGGCCAGACATCTCCCTCTGCTCAGGACAGTCTGCTTATATTTAGTGTCTCTACACATAGGATTAGGATTAGGTATGCCTTCTTCCACTCTCAGAAGTGTGTGGAGTTTGAATGATAAAATACATCATTCTATACCAAACGGGATCTGATCCACAAGATAGATTTTTCTTTTGTCTAACAAAGTGATAGCTTCCTCACTGATTGATTTCTTACCCTTTTCTAGGCCATTGTTCATTATGAATACAGTGATTTCTTAAAATGAAAATTAATCAGGCATTTTGCTTTTTGTCAAATTCCAAAGATTCTTCATTGCTTTCATGATAAGATCCACATTTCTCACCTTGACATTCAGGTTCTTTGGCATATGGTCATTTCCCATGCTCCCATTTCTGTCCCATTATGAAGTCACATCAAGCTATGTGATGGTCCTGAATATACCAGCTACATTTATACTTACTGGCCAATGCTCATGTGGTTTTCTCTGCCCAAAACACTTTTTTCCTCTTAAACCACTTCTCATGAAGACTTAAACAACAGCAATGTATAATTTTCTGTTTAACTACACTTTGTATATACTATTACAGTACTTAATAAACATATTATCTTAAAATGAAAATGGAAGACAGTTTTATTCAACCTTGTACTCTTAATGCCTAGCACAAATGAGGCACTAAACTTCTGTGATTTGAGCTGAATAAAATTACTAATGTGGCATAGTTTTTCTAAGGATATATAAGGAAAAGTCACCACAGGTAATAAGGAAGAATGGAATCATACACATGAGATATGAGATAGTCACAGAATGAGAAAAGCACTAAATGGAATGTAAGGTCAATTCAGCAAGTAATTGTTACACTAATGTTTCTCAATTAATAATATCACAGTTGCAGTAAATAATTTCATATCATGGCTTCTAGATATAACAGCTCTAATCAGCTTTGGTCCAAAGCAAGAGTTATTAATGATTATGAGGGGGGGCGCCTGGGTGGCTCAGTGGGTTAATGATTATGAAGGATTTGTGTATATTCTTTTTTGTTCAGTCCAAAAACATTTTTGGACATTTACAAAGGTAATTTTATTCTGCTCTGCACATGGATATAAAGATAAGATAACCCTGTCCTCCAAGAGCTCATAGTTTAATTGGTGAACACATAATTGCCATAATGTTAATGCTTGTGATAAGCTCAGATGTAGAGGAATATAGAGGAAGAGGAATTTCCTTAATGAGCAAGTGTGGGTCAGTCTTCCTGGAGGAGAGGAGATGCCTTGATGGGTGTTGATAAGTGAATGAAAGCTAGTCAGATGGGGAAAAGTAGTAAGAGTATCACCAGATAGTTGGAGCAGACCAAGTAAATGCCTGGAGGAAGGGAGTAGCAGGACAGGGACTGAAGTGGATGTTCATAGAAGGGACAGAACTGAAGAGTTTGTTGCCAAAGCCTGAAGTGCAAGGTGAAGAACAGCAGGAAATAAAACCTGAAAGACAAGAAGTTATGAAATGAAGAGATTTTTATGTCATGTTAAGAAGCCTAATCTTGACCCATTTCATAATGGGGAGTAGTAGTGACGTGGAGAAATTCTATGAGCAGGATGTCCACATTCTCTCTCTCAATCCAGTATCTGGGACCTGGGAGCTATTCAATATGTTTCTTAATTCTCATGGTGACAGTATATGAAATTATAAGGAAGGACCGTTTGAACCTTGGAATTGAGGAAATACTCCATGGATTCATAATGACAGAAGTCAAGAAGCTTCAGATACTGCTTCCTTCATCCACTTGTTTCATTTGTTTATCTCGTCATTCAGTCACTCACTGAACTCTATGTGTCCAGATATGTCGGGAGGTAGGAACAAACTTGA
The DNA here is from genome assembly GCF_902655055.1 of Lutra lutra. Taxonomy (NCBI): domain Eukaryota; kingdom Metazoa; phylum Chordata; class Mammalia; order Carnivora; family Mustelidae; genus Lutra; species Lutra lutra. The sequence continues at coordinate 151,759,147 of NC_062281.1, read as the reverse complement.
ATGAGACAAAATCTTTACTCAGACAGTACTTGAGTTTAGCTCAGAATACACACACATACACAGGCTGTGTTATAAACAGACCAGTGTTAGAACAGATATGTGTTTAACAGATAAAATGTGCTTAATTACTTTCCCAAGAAGAGTGGGTGACAGTTGAACAGAGCCTTAAGAATAACTTAGTTTTTCCAGACAGAGGGGATAGCAGGTATAAAGGCATGATAATATAAGAATGCATCAGGAAAAAACGTTATCAGCTGTTTAGTTTTGGTCCTATCTATCCCAGAGGCAGAGGTGCAACACTTGTAGGATCTTTAGTAATATTAAAAGCTAGGAATTTCTGTTTATAACTTTTACCTTCAGAGGAGAACATACCTCAAATTGTTCTCTAAAATGTTTTTCTTCTTTTTCCATTCTCATCTTTTCTAAGTTTTGCTTCTTGGTTCGGAAGAAATTTCTAGAAGATGGGAGTGGCAAGAAATATGCAGGTCAGGTTAAATGTACCATAATAAACTCTTAAGTTCCCAAATCTGAAAACTCATGCTACTTCAGGATAAATTCAGGTATAATTTTGTATGTATATACTTTTATATAAAATCATAAATATATACACATATATATGTCTGTGTGTGTGTGTGTATATATATATATGTATTTGTAGATGATTATGTACATAACACATATTTCCAGTAGAGTGTCAGAACAGTTGAACAGCATAAGTAATACCAATTGCTTTTTCCTGTAATTAAAAAGGCTGTGCGGACACCTGGGTGGCTCAGTTAATCATCTGCCTTCAGCTCAGGTCATGATTCCAGTGTCCCGGGATCAAGCCCCACATCTGGCCCCCTCTGAAGCAGGGAGTCTGCTTCTCTTCTACCTCTCCACCCACCCCGCTCGTGCTTTCTTTCTCTCTCAAATAAATAAATGAAATCTTAAAGTAAAAATGTTGTGGGTTTTTTTTTAATACCAAGATAATAATTAGGGATAAAATAAAATTGGTTAAGCAATTTAAGTTAAAAAACTCCTCTGAATCAGGATTCAAAGTATAATTAGCTTGTTCAAAAAATCATAAATCTTTGTACTTCAATCAGAGAACTGTTCTGTTTGCTGAATGGTTCTGGAGAAGATTCAGATTAAGAAAGTAAAGTAAGATACCACAAAATAAGTGCAAAATTGTCAGCAAGTAAAAGTCAATAGATAACCCTACAGCAGAGGCCGATTACACTCTTAATCCTCCCTTTTCCTCCCTCCTGTTCTTCACATGGGGGTTGGTGCTTTTGTAGCAGTTCAATATATTGACAGAAGGAAAAAAGCAAGTCCTGTTAGTTTTATTCCGAAGTGTCTCCTACATCTTTTTCATTCTGTCCCAAGATTATAGCCACTGCCACATTTTCACTTCTTACCTGAGATACCATCTTCCTCTTGCCTCTCCTTCCTCAAATCCAACTGCATACTTGTCTCCAGAGTCATCTTTCTAAAATGTAATTGATGTCACGCTTTTGCTTAAAACCTTGTCTCTAGTGCCCACAAGATAAAGTCAAATTCCTTAGCGTGGTACACACAGCATTTTATAAGCTAGCCCCAATCTACCTTTCAAGCTTCTCTCTCTCTCTCTCTCTCTCTCTCTCTCTCTCTCTCTCTCACACACACACACACACACACACACACACGTCTGTGTTAGAACATCTTAGAAAGTGGGCTATCGTTTCTATGCCTTTGTACCTGGAATATCCTTCTCCAACTTCTCTGAAAATTTGTCATTTTTGTTTCATAAAAAGATTATAAAATGGTTGAACTAACATAGAATGCATTTCTTACTGGTGGAACAAGTTATGGCAGAAACCATTTTAAGGGGCACCTGAGTAGCTCAGTGGGTTAAAGCCTCTGCCTTCGGCTCAGGTGATGATCCCAGGTCCTTGGATTGAGCCCCACATCGGGCTTTCTGCTCTGCAGGGAGCCTGCTTACCCCCCTTCTCTGCCTGCCTCTCTGCCTACTTGTGATCTCCGTCAAATAAATAAAATCTTAAAAAAAAACTTTTTAAAGGAACAAAAAGCACTCAAAATTGATAATCTATAGGAATATGATAGCTCCAATATCACATTTCAAAATTTACCATATTTTAAAATTAATCCAGTTGAAAGTAAAAGTAAACTATAATATCAGTTTGTTATAAGAAAAAAAGCACTAGGGGCACCTGGGTGGCTCAGTGGATTAAGCCTCTGCCTTTGGCTCAGGTCATGATCCCAGGGTCCTAGGATCGAGCCCCACATCAGGCTCTCTGCTCTGCGGGGAGCCTGCTTCCTCCTCTCACTCTCTCTGCCTGCCTGTCTACTTGTGATCTCTGTCAAATAAATAAATAAAATCTTAAAAAAAAAAAAAAAAGCACTAGAAAATTGTTTCCTGAAAGACGTATGTGTACATTGAAATACTAAACTTTTTTTTGTGGAGAAGCGTCAAAAATTTCACGGATATTTTCTCTCTTGAAATTCTGTTTTGGGGGCGCCTGGGTGGCTCAGTGGGTTAAGCCGCTGCCTTCGGCTCAGGTCATGATCCCAGGTCCTGGGTTCAAGCCCCACATCGGGCTTTCTGCTCAGCGGGGAGCCTGCTTCCTCCTCTCTCTCTGCCTGCCTCTCTGCCTACTTGTGATTTCTCTCTGTCAAATAAATAAATAAAATCTTTAAAAAAAAAAAAAAAAAGAAATTCTGTTTTGGTATGCTATATAAAATTATGAAGTTTAAGGTGGAGAGACACTTTTGTAGTCTACATCTTTTGAACTTGGGGAGAGTAAATTACATCAAGTCTAAGCCCAAAGAAAATAAGGTTATGGGAAAGGCCATCCTGTGCCATCCTCTGTGTTTAAATATGTTATAGACAGAAGTCTGCTTTCTTTTGGGCTTCCCCTTTACAACTTTTCTAAACAGGTTTCCCAGAGCAGACGGACCACACAGTGTTCCCAGTTCAATGGGTATTTAAACAAAGATTTCCCCAAGACAACTGTTAAAAGTATCCCAGATCCTGCCCTGTGCTCCAGAGCACAGATCACATAGTAACCACCTGAGACAGTAAAAACAGCACCTCCCGCAACAGCCAGCTGGAAACTTGAATCACAAGAATGAAGGTTTGGTCATGAGTTGATAAAACATTCTTTTTAAAATTCTAACACTAATATAGTCATAACTAAAATTGTGTTTTAGGGAAATTAGTCTTGTTATATGATCGTATTTCTCAAAGTTTAAGTTCCAGTTGGTGTATTATTTAAGTTCCATCTATAGGGGAAAAGTTCATACAGCCTAAAAGAAGACAAAGTTTTTTCATCATTTGATAATGGTTGGCTTGAAATCTTTCCTTACTCCCTATCTACCAAAGTCTGGATGATGACAAGAGAAATGTGTGTGGCACTGTACATTTTCATTTTTTTTTCTCTTTTAACCCTCTCAGCTATGTGCTGTAGGTGCTATTATTCTCATTTTATAGATGAGGAACTTGACAAATTTAATGACTTGCCTAAAGTCACACAGCTCTAAGAGGTATAAATTTCAGCAGATCAGCAGTAATCTAAGTATACCTGTGCTCCTACCTTTCTGATTCTTCAGCACCTTTTGTCTCTCTCTTTTCCTTTGCCATCAAAAACTTGGGTTTCCAAGTTTTTAGTTTATTTTCATCTCTAAGGAGAAAGACATTTTGAGCAAGTAAATATGTAACTGAAACTTTTATGGAAACATCAGTACTTTTTGGACAATAAAATTTTATTTAAAAAAAAGTTAAAACATCACCTAGAAATATATTTGGATAATCCATGTCAAGATCAGGTTGTATATATCTTAAGCTTTGCAATATATCATCTTTGTGGTAACTACTAAACTCTGCTATTGTGACTGTATTTACAAAAACAAGTGGCCAGCTCTTTTGGCCCATAGATCATAGTTTGCTGACCCCTGATGTGTGGTGATCCAAATTTGAAACCAGAAGCAAGAGATCAACCTGCTTATAATCACATTTCCCCTCCTGAGCGTCAGTGTCTTTGCCTCTAAAACATGAATAATATTAACCATTACCTTGAGATCAGACAAATCTAGTGTTTAGCACTAGCAGAAAAGGATAGAGGGAGGAGCTGGGGAAGATGGCAGAGTAGGAAGACCCTAAGCTCACCTTGTCCCATGGATACAACTTAGATAACATCTACATCAGTGTAAATAACCCAGAACATGATTTGAAGACTGGCAGAACAGACTTCACAGCTAAACGTAAAGAAAAAGCCATACTGAAGAGTGTAGGAAGGTCAGAGTCACTGTAGGGAGCTAAACAGACCCTTAGGACTGTACACATGAGGGAGGGATGCTGTAGGCATGGAGAAAAGAAAGAGACACTCCAGGGAAGGTGAACCCACACCCCAATATTTGGCTTTAAAAACGAGAGGGGCTAAATTTCATGAGTTCTTAAAATCAGGGGCTTAACACCTGGAACTTCAAAAATCAGCAAGCTCAATCTGGGAGAACCAAAAGGACTAGAGTAAGTGGAGTCCTTGCCCTTAAAAAGAAAGCAAAACAAACAGCTCCAAGGAGATACAGGCTAGAAGCAGCAGTTTGAAAAATGCCTGGGGCAAGCAGGAGGGAGAGTTGTTTATCAATATCTGAACAGGCACTGGAGGGATAAGAATCTTCTCCAGAAACAAAGGAGCAGGCAGGCATTATTTCCTCCCCTGCCCCCTAGCCTTGACACCACTGGGAACCAGTGCTGTGAACACTCTCCACCTAGCTTGCTAACACCACTCACCTGCCCCCATGCACTTTTGGGGATCCACCCCCTCCAACCTCTCCTACCTCACCCTAGAGGTTGCAGGTCCCCTCCCATGGTGCAAGGGGGGAGACCTTGCTGGCAGTGCACCTACCCTTGTCTTCTCCTATGAACATGCCCCTCCTATATGCACTTGGCTGAAGCCTGGCAGTGTGCAAGCAGCCCCGGCAGGGGCCAGCACCACTGCAGGGTGAATCCTGTTCCAGGAGAAGGAAAGATAGTCATACACATGGGTCAGACTGTGGCTCCAGCAGTGGCCTGGGAGCAGACATCTGGTCTGGCTGCAGGTCCCATCCACCAATGAAAGCTTCTTAGGGAACAACACAAGGAAACTGCCCTGCAATTCAGTGCTACTCCACCTCTGGCAAATACCTGGACTGAGTCATCTCAAACCCAAGACACTTCCAGACTGGCCCACTAGTAACACAGGGAACAAACCCTGCCTGCAACAGGTTAGAGAGCCATTGGGATGACTGAAGGCCAATGTGGCTCAGCCACAACAGCAAGAGCCACACAACACACATAGGAGAGATTCCAGAAGCACCAGGTTCTGGTGAACAGGGGACACTACACTGCAGGACACTATAGGACTTCTTCATAAAGCTCCTACTTTCAAAAACAGGAGATGTAGGTGATTTTTGTAACACACAAACACACAAAGAGTTAGACAATGTAGGAGACAGAGGAATTGTCCAAAATGAAAGAACAGGACAAAATCATAGCAACAGACCTAAGCAAAATGGAGATAAGTAATATGCATGGTAGGGAATTTAAAGTAATGGTCATAAAGATACTAGAGAAAAGAGTGGAAGACCTCAGTGAGACCCTTTACAAAGAGATAGCAAACAAGACAAAAAAAAATCAGAGCTGAAGAACTCAATAACTGAAGTTAAAAATACACTAGATGGAGGGGCACCTGGGTGGCTCAGTTGGTTAAGCATCATACTCTTGGTTTTGGCTCAAGTCATGATCTCATGGGTGGTGAGAGCCAGCCCCACTTCAAGCTCCCTGCTCAGAGTAGAGCCTACTTGAGATTCTATCTCTGCTCCTCCCCTGGTTCATGCTCTCTCTCTCAAATAAATAAATAAAATCTTTTAAAAAATACACTAGATGGAATAAAGGGTTAACTAGAGTAAGTGGAATAACTGATTAGAGACCTGGAGGACAAAGTAATGCAAAGGAATTAAGCTGAATAGGAGAGAGACCACCACTACCACCACCAACAACAAAAATGGAAAGAGACTTAAGGAATTCAGTGACACCATCAGATACATTAACATTCACTTTATAGGGATCCCAGAAGGATAAGAGAAAGAAAGGGGGGCTGAAAATTTATTTGAAGAAATGATAGCTGAAAAATTCCAGAATCTGGAGAAGGAAACACATTCAGAGCCAGGAGGTACAGCAAGTTCCCAACAAAATCACCCTAGGAGGTCCACACCAAGACACATACTGATTAAAATGGCAAAAAGTAGTGATGAGAGAATTTTAAAAGCAGTAAGAGAAAAGAAAACAGTTACATACAAGTGAAACTCCATAAGGCTATCAGCTGATTTTTCAGCAGAAATTTTGCAGGCCAGAGGAGAGTGAGATGATATCTTCAAAGTGCTGGAAGAAAACAACAACAACAAGCAAAACAAAACCCCCCGAAACCCTGCCATCAAGAATACTCTATCCAGCAAGGCTATCAATCAGAATAGAAGGAGAGATGAAGAGTTTCCCAGACAAATAAAAGTTAAAGAAATTCATGACCACGAAATCAATTTTACAAGAAAGTTTAAAGAAGATTCTTCGAGTGGAAAGGAAAGACTTTATGTAGGAGTAAGAAAAATAGGAAGCATAAAAGCAGTAAAATATCTATAAAAATCAGTCAAGGGATTCACAAAATAAGAGGATGTAAGGTATAAATCATATACCTAAAATGGGAGAAGAGGAGTAAAGAATGGGTTCAAACTTAAGCAAACATTAACTTATAACAGACTTCTATATGCAGAAGATGTTATATATAAATCTAATGGTAACCATATATAAAAAACCAATAATAGGTATGCAAAGAATAAAGAGAAAGGAATCTAAATCTATCATTAAATAAACCAGCAAACTGTGAGACAAGAGAGCAAGAGAAGAACAGAAAAAAACTAACAAAACAACCACAGAGCAAGTGACAAAATGCTAACCAAATATATACCTATCGGAAATTACTTTGAATATAAATGGACTAAACACTCCAATCAAAAGACACAGGGTGACAGAATAGATAAAAAAGCAAGACCCATCTTTAGCTGCCAACAAGAGACACTTTAAACTTAAAGATACCTGCAGATTGATCATAAAGGGATGGAAAGGCATTTTTCATGCAAATGGAAGTGAAAAGAAAGTCATGGTAGCAATGCTTTTATCACAAAAAATAGACTTTAAAAGACTGTAACAAGAGACAAAAAAAGATACTATATACTCAAGAGAATGATTCAACAAGAAGATATAACAATTGTAAATATTTATATATCCAACATGGGAGCACCCAAATACATGAAAAAGGTAATAACAAATGTAAAGAAAGTAACTGACAGTAATATAGTGGTAGGGGACTTTAACATCCCAATTACATCAATGCACAGATCATCTAAACAGAATCAACAAGGACACCATGGCTTTGAATGATACATTGGATCAGATGGATCTAAGAACATTCCATCCTAAAACAGCAGAATATAATTCTTTTCAAGTGTACAAGGAACATTCTCTGGAATAGGTCACATATTAGGTCACAAAACAAGCCTCAATAAATTAAAAAAAAAAATCAGTCATACCATGTGTCTTCTGATCATGACACTATGAAACTAGAAACCAACTATAAGAAAAAAATCTAAAAAGAACACGCATACATGAAGGTTAAATAACATACTACTAAACAATGAATGGGTCAACCAAGAAATTAAAGAGGAAGTCAAGAGATATATGGAGAGAAATGAAAATGAAACACAAGGGTTTCAAATCTTTGGGATGCAGCAAAAGGTATTCTAAGAGGGAAGTCTATAGCCACACAGGTCTACCTCAAGAAGCAAAAATCTCAAATGACCCAACCTTATACCTGAAGAAGCTAGAAAAAGAACAAAGAAAACCCAAACCAGTAGAAAGAAATAATAAGATCAAAGCAGAAATAAACAATATAGAAATTAAAAGTAATAGAACAGATCAATGAAAACAGGAGCTGCTTCTTTGAAAAGATCAATGAAATTGATAGGTACTTCCAGCTAGACTCACAAAAAAGAGAAGACTCAAACAAAATCAGAAAAAAGAGAGGCGAAATAACAAGATACCACAGAAATGGAACGGATTATAAGAGAATATTATGAAAATATATAACCTACCAAAACTGAATCAGGAAGAAATAGAAAATTTGAACAGACTGATTACCAGCAATGAAATTGAATCAATAATCAAAAAATTCCCAAGAAACAAAGCCCAGGAGCAGAAAACTTCACAGGTAAATTCTATCAAACTTTCAAAGAAGATTTAATACCCATTCTTCTCAAGTTATTCCAAAAAATAGAAGAGGAAGGAAAGCTTCTAAATTAATTCTATGAGGACAGCATTATCCTTATTCCAAAACCAGATAAAGACACATCGAAAAAAGAGGACCTCAGGCCAGTATCTCTGATGAATATAGATACAAAAATCCTCAACAAAACAGTATCAAACCAAATCCAACAATATATTTAAAAAATCACTCACCACGGTCAAGTGGGATTTGTTCCTGGGATGCAAATGTGGTTCAATATTCACAAATCAATCAACATGATATGTCACATCAACAAGAGAAAGAATAAGAACCATATGATAATTTTAATAGATGCAGAAAAAAAATTTGACAAACTACAACATCGTGCATGATAAAAACTCTCAACAAAGTTGGTTTAGAGGGAACATACCTCAACATAATAAAGGCCATAAACGAAAAAAACCCGCAACTAACATCATCCTCACTAGTGAAAAACTGAGAGCTTTCCTCCTAGGATCAGAAATAAGGCATATATGTCCATTCTCACCACTTTTATTCAACATAGTACTGGCAATCCTAGCCACGGCAATCAGAGAAGAAAAAAGGGATAAAAAGCATCCAAATTGGTAAATAGCAAAACTTTCACTATTTGCAGGTGATCTGATTCTCTATACAAAAAACCCAAAAGACTCCACCAAAAAACCTACTAGAACAGATAAATGAATTCAGTAAGGTTGCAGAACATAATATCAATATAAAGAAATCTGTTACATCTCTATACACTAATAATGAACCAGCAGAATGAGAAATAAAGAAAGGAATCCCACTTATAATTGCACAAAAAATAATCTAGGAATAAACTTAACCAAGGAGATGAAAGACCTATAATTTGAGATCTACAAAACACTGATGAAAGAAATTGAAAATGACACAAATGAATGGAAGGATATCCCATGCTCATGGATTGGCATAACCAATATAGTTAAAGTATCCATACTACCCAAAGTAATTTAGAAATTTAATGCAGTTCCTATCAAAATACCAATATCGTTTTTCACAGAACTGGAACAGACAATCCTTAACTTTGTATGGAACCATAAAGGACCCTGAATAGGCAAAGCAATCTTTAAAACAATGAACAAACTGGAGCCTTCACAATCTCAGATTTCAAGATATACTACAAAGCTATAGAAATCAAAACAGTATGGTAGTGGCACAAAATAGACACAGATCAATGGAACAGAATAGAAAATCCAGAAATAAACTCACAATTATATGGTCAATTAATCTTTGGCAAGAAAGCAAAAATACGCAATGGGGAAAAGTGTATTTAACAAATGGTATTGGGAAAACCAGATAACAAAAGAGTGAAACTGGACCACTTTCTTATACTACAAACAGAAATAAACTCAAAATAGTATAAGGACATCGGCTACAGCAACATCTTTCAAGACATGTCTCCAAAGGCAAAAGAAACAAAAGCAAAAATGAACTTTTGGGACTTCATCAAGATCAAAAGCTTCTGCACAGCAAAGGAAACAGTCAACAAAACAAAGAGGCAACCCATGGAATGGAAGAAGATATTCACAAACGACACTACAGACAAAGGGCTGATATCCAAGATCTATAAAGAACTCCTCAAACTCAACACACAAAAAACAGATAATCACATAAAAAAATGGGCAGAAGACATGAACACTTTTCCAAATAAGACATACAAATGACTAACAGACACATGAAAAAATGTTCATCATCATTAGCCATCAGGCAGATTCAAACCACATGGAGATACCAGCTTACATGAGTTAGAACGGCCAAAATTAACAAGACAGTAAACAACAAGTGTTGAAGAGGATGTGGAGAAAGGGGAAACCTCTTACATTGTTGGTGGGAATGCAAGTTGGTGCACCCACTTGGAAAAGTGTGGAGATTGCTTAAGAAATTAAAAATAGAGCTACCCTATGACCCTGCAATTGCACTACTGGGTATTTACCCCAAAGATACAGATGTAGAGAAAAAAAGGGCCATCTGTACCCCAATATTCATAACAGCAATGGCCACAGTCACCAAACTCTGGAAAGAGCCAAGATGCCCTTCAACAGGCGAATAGATTAAGAAGATATGGTCCATATATACAATGGAATATTATGCCTCCATCAGAAAGAAAGAATACCCAACTTTTGTATCAACATGGACGGGACTGGAGGAGATTATGCTGAGTGAAATAAGTCAAGCAGAGAGAGTAAAATATCGTACAGTTTCACTTACTTGTGGAGCATAAGGAATAACATGAGGACATTGGGAGAAGGAGGGGAGAAGTGAGTTGGGGGAAATCAGAGGGGGACACAAATCATGAGAGACTGTGGACTCTGAGAAACAAACTGAGGGTTTTGGAGGGAAGGAGTGTGGGAGGTTGGGTGAGCCTGATGGTGGGTATTAAGGAGGGCATGTATTGCATGGAGCACTGGGTGTGGTGCATAAACAATGAATCTTGGAACACTGAAAAAATAAAGTTAAGGACATAAATTTGAGACTTGAAACCATAAAAACTCTGGAAGAAAGAACAGGTAGTAATTTCTCTGACATTGGCCCTAGCAACATTTTTCTAGTTATGTCTCCTAAGGCAAGGGAAATAAAAGCAAAAATAAACTATTGGGACTATATCAAAATTAAAAGCTTCTGCATAGCAAAGGAAACAACAAAACCAAAATGCAGCCTATTGAATGGGGTAAAATATTTGTAAATGACATAACTGATAAAGGGTTAGTATCCAAAATATTAGTATCCAAAATATATAAAGAACTCACAAAGGTCAACACCAAAAAAATCTAAATAATCCAATTAAAAAATGGGCAGAGGACATGAACAGATAGTTCTCCTAAGAAGACACACTGACACATGAAAAGATTCTCAACATCTTTCATCATTAGGAAAATGCAAACCAAAACCACACTGAAATGCCACCTCACACCCATCAGAATCCAGAGGAAAGGTTGGTGGGGGGAATGGTTGAAATGGTGAAGGGGATTAAGAGTACATGAAAATGATGTAATATACAAAATTGTTGAATCCCTATATTGTACTAATCCCTATACTGAAACTAATATAATACTTTATGTTAATTTAACAAATACTGGAGATGGGGAGGTAGGTGACAGTGTAAACAAGGTTCGTCACAAACTAGTAATTTTTAAGGCTGGGTATTGGGTATATATGAGTTCATTATAAGATTCTATGGAATTTTCCATTTGGAATTCTCAGTAACAAAAAAAATTTTAACAAGATCATTAAAAAATGATGCAGAGAGGGGAGAGGGTATTATAGTAGGAAGTAATACTTTTTGAGCACCTACATGTCAAGTTTTATGCTGGCATTTTTTTTAATACTGTAATTTTTTTTTCAGTGTTCCAAGTTCATTGTTTATGCACCACACCCAGTGCTCCATACAATACGTGCCCTCCTTAATACCCACCACCAGGCTCACCCAAGCCCTCATCCCCCTCCCTCCAAAGCCCTCAGTTTGTTTCTCAGAGTCCACAGTCTCTCATGGTTCATCTCCCCCTCCGATTTCCCGCAACTCACTTCTCCCCTCCTTCTCCCAATGTCCTCCATGTTATTCCTTATGCCCCACAAGTAAGTGAAACCATATGATAATTGACGCTCTCTGCTTGACTTATTTCACTCAGCATAATCTCCTCCAGTCCCGTCCATGTTGATACAAAAGTTGGGTATTTGTTCTTTCTGATGGAGGCATAATATTCCATTGTATATATGGACCATGTCTTCTTAATCTATTTGTCTGTTGAAGGGCATCTTGGCTCTTTCCACAGTTCGGCAACTGTGGCCATTGCTGCTATGAACATTGGGGTACAAATGGCCCTTCTTTTCACTACATGAGGATTTTTATTACCAAATCATAGGTTAAGAAACTAAGGTTCAGAGAATTAAGAGGATATACTACAAGTCCCATGGAGGCCATGTTGTAGAAAATGTGCCAGTGTCCTTTTCAAGATCCCCATCTTCTTCCTTCCCTTGCCAAGTCTCTAGGAGACATTGTAGTGAACAAAAGGAAATGAAAGCAGAGGTCTGGAATATCTAGTGACCATCATCTAGAGCTCTTTAGGTTTCTCAATCTAATACCTACCCACCAAGGTGTGACATGCAAAGTAGCCACGTTTGTGGAGAAACTGACCCATCTACCATGTTTATTTAAGATTTCAACCCATTTCTTTCAAATACTGATGGGTAAAGCATCTTAAAATGCACAAATAAATAGATTTTTAACAAGAGAATGATTTAAAGAATATCAGTTGATCATTGTACCAAACAATTAGAGAAGTCATGTTTTTCTAAAATGTTCAAAGAACATTTATAAAAATTGACCACACGCTAGGCATAAATCACGTCTTAGAACATGTCAAAGCACTAATATCAACTACTCTCTCAGTGTACTAATATCTTATCTATACTTCTATATCTTATTACTTTAGTATTTATTATTTAGTATTTACTAATATCTTATTATGTTTCAGAGCACCATGCAATTAAGATGGAAAGGACAATAGAACAGGGAGCGTGGACACAGACCTTCAGACATATGGAAACTTAGTATGACAAAGATGGCATTGTACCTCCATGGGGAAAGGTGGGAATAGTCAATTAATCATGCAGGACATTTATCCATATGGTAGAAAATTTAATTGGATTTCTAGCTACTTCATTATAGTATGAAAACACAAAAATCAATTCCAGATAGGTCTAAGGTTTAAATATAAAAGGCAAAAACTTTAGCAGTTTTAGAAGAAAATACAGGAGGATATCATATGATCTTAGGATGAATATTTCTTTAAAAGATTTTAAAAGCAACACTCAATTGATAAATTCAAATACATTAAACTTAAGAATTTCTATTCATTTCTATTCAGTGTTCTAGGAAGAAACACTGCAAAGTCAAGTTACAATGTACAAGAAGGTGTCTGCAACATACGTAACTGACAAAGGAATGGTATCTAGAATACATTAAAAAAAAAAGCTACTGAAAGACCCAGAAATTGCACTACTGGGTATTTACCCTAAAGATACAAATGTAGTGATCTGAAGGGGTACGTGCACATGAATGTTTATAGTAGCAATGTCCACAATAGCCAAAATATGGAAAGAACCTAGAAGTCCATCAACAGATGAATGGATAAATAAGATGTGGTATATATATATATATATATATACAATGAAATACTATGCAGCCATCAAAAGAAATGAAATCTTGCCATTTGCCACAACATGAATGGAACTAGAGGGTATTATGCTTAGCAAAATAAGTCAATCAGAGAAAGACAATTATCATATGATCTCCCTGATATGAGGAATTTGAGAGGTAGGGTAGGAGGTTGTGGGGGGTAGGGAAGGAAAAAAATGAGACAAGATGGGATAGGGAGGGAGACAAACTATAAGAGAATCTTAATCTCACAAAACAAACTGAGGGTTGCTGGGGGGAAGGATGTGGAGAAGGAGGCTGGGGGATGGACACTGGGGAGGGTATGTGCTATGGTGAGTGCTGTGAAGTGTGTAAGACTGATGATTCACAGACCTGCACCCCTGGGGCAAAGAATACATTATATGTCAATAAAAATAAAATTTCAAAAAGAAAAAAAAATCTACAAATAAATAAGACCATCAACCCAATAGGAAAATAGGAAAAAAGTGTCAACAGGCCTAGAGAAGGAATGATATGAATGGTGAATAAACATATTAAAAGGGGCTCAACACTTAGTATTTTATACCTACTGAATTGATGAAAATTAAGAATTTCCTCTGTGGTAAGTATTGGTGAGAAGGTGGATCAATATTCCCCTTAGAAATGGGTGGGAAGGGTGTAAATTGATATAACAACCTGGAAAATCAGGTTGGCACTTTTCTTATAAATTTGCCTTCTCTACATAATTTGCATTTCCCTTCCCTTAAGTATCTCCTAGACAAATTCTTGGACATAGTCATAGAAGAGATTAGTAAGAATATTTATAGCAATAGTGTTTATAAGTGCAAAAAATTCAGAACCCTATATGAATAAAAAATGTGCACAGGGGACCTTTATTTTTAGTCATCTAGTTGAGATAGAAAGCACAGATAACAAATAGCTAGAGAGAGGTTATTGAGTTTCAGGACAGTTTCTCGATATGTTATAGTTATTTCATATTTGAGACCAGAGGTTCTGTCAGACAGTGCTTGCTATCCTCCAGGCTGCCTTGTACATAAGAGGCTATTAAATAACGGTGTGTTACATTGAAATGAGTTCCAAGACTCTAGATTCAAAGATATGAAACAGATTGAAAAGCTCCAGTAACTTCTGAATCACCTACTAATATTAGGTGATTCAGACTACTAACTGTCTATGTTATATCACAAACTGACTTTTCATCCAGTCTCTAAGTCTCTGAAAAGGTGGCCCTCTGACCATATTTAACAAAGCATTGGAAAATGCGTTGCATATCAGTAGGGATGACCAATGAGGTAAAATGACTTACCTTGACTCTTTTTCACTTATGTCCACATTATCATAGATAATAGCTTCCTGAGACCTAAGTTCTGGGTTCAAGACAGGACCAAAATAGTCATTAGGTGTGGTTTATACAATCCCTCACTTTACAAATTATCCACAAAATCCAATTATCCAGGTATATCCCCACAACTGTTTTATCAAAATCTTATCATAGAATGCAGATAGGCTGGAAGAATCAAACAACAAAAACAATCTCCATTTGAGAAGAAATTTAAATGAGAGATTAAAAAACAGTAGCATGCCCTAATATCTCAAACACAGACATATATTTATATCAATTTAATTTCATGCAGATTTTCAGAAAATATGCATTGCTGAAAGGATCATTTTTAGAGTAGGTTCCCATCATCCTGAGCTGGACAAAGATATTCTACTTCTGAAATAGTAAGAGGGCTTTTCCTAATTCCTGGGAAAAAGACAGTTTAAGTAGAATATTCATGTAGATTTTTCTTCCATTATTTTTCTTTCAAACCATAGGCAACTGCTCTTCTATAATAATCTTGCATAAAATTGAATTTTAGTGCATAATCACAATTAGACATTTTCTGTTTAGGAAATTCACATTCCTGGGGCTCGGCAAAGAATTCCATAATTTTTTTTAACAGGTGGGGGTGGGACAGAGGGTGAGGGAGAGAGAGAGAATCTTAAGCAGGTTCCATGTCCAATTGTGGAGCCCAACACAAGGCTCTATCTCACAACCCTGAGATCATGATCTGAGCTGAAATCAAGAGTCAGACATTTAAGTAAGCTACCCAGTGCCCCAGAATCCATAATGTTTATTTAAGTGATTCACCACTTGAGTCTGAGAACTTCTTGTATAATTATTCATAATTCATATTTGATTATTCATAAATTTGGGTGGCAGTACAATGCATACCTGTTCTTTTTTTTTTTATTAACACATAATGTATTATTAGCCCCAGAGGTACAGGTCTGTGAATTGCCAGGTTTGCACACTTCACAGCACTCACCATAGCACATACCTTCTCCAATGTCCATAACCCCACCATCCTCTCCCTACCTCCCCTCCCCCCCAGCAACCCTCGTTTGTTTTGTGAGATTAAGAGTCCCTTATGGTTTGTCTCCCTCCTGATCCCATCTTGTTTCATTTATTCTTTTCCTACCCCTCAACCCCCCACGATGCCTCTCAACTTCCTCATATCAGGGAGATCATATGATAATTGTCTTTCTCTGATTGACTTATTTTGCTAAGCATAATACCCTCTAGTTCAATCCATGTTGTGGCAAACGGCAAGATTTCATTTCTTTTGATGGCTGCATAGTATTCCATTGTATATATATACCATATCTTCTTTATCCATTCATCTGTTGATGGACATCTAAGTTCTTTCCATAGTTTGGCTATTGTGGACATTAATGCATACCTGTTCTAAGTTGGCTTTTTAGATTTTATTTGGACCAAGGGAATTTTGGGAGACCTGTGATTTTACCAGGTTTATTTATATAATCTTCATTTGTTTAGTATAGCCAACTGATATTTCTGAAATATAATATACATTTATTTGAATTGCCTAATCAGAGAGAACTCAAAGTTCCATCATGACTAGAGATCAAAAACAAAAACCGAGAAACAACTCAGCCCTCTTTTATTGACAGATTCAACTTCTGAACATGCATTGAGATCATACTGTATATCAGACAATATGCTAATTTGTGCACTACTGTTTTCATATTGAAGCAAAGAATATTCCAATGACTCATTCTTGATGTAATTAGTATGTGTACTGCAATGTGATCCTGCCTAGCTTATTATGTCTTAATTAGGGTGATTTGGCTGTCAATTCCTTCAAGAAGCTATGTGGTATACTGTAAAATGCACAAAATTTGTAATCAGAGAGATTTGGGTACAAATCTCATATCACTAAAGTATGGATGTGGGTCTAAGCCTCCCTGAAAAGATTATACCTATTTTTCTGGGATTTTAAGATGCCTGGTATACAGTAGTTATTTAAGAAACGTTACTCGTTACTCATCTTCCTCAAAGTAAGTAATAAGGTTGTGTAAAACATCTTTGATTTTTATGCATCAATTTTTCATTAAATGTAGAATGAAGGAAGAATGACTCCTTCTCTCTCCTTGCCCCTGAATATGCTAATGCTGCATAGTTTTGTACCAGCAATTACTGAACGTCACTTACCTAAATCAGGCAGCGAAATTGAAAATGCACTGTAGATTGACAAAAGACATAAAAGGGTTACAGAAAAAAACCAGGTTCAGAGAGATTAGTTGATCCATCTCAAATAACCTATTGATGACTAGGTTTCTTGATGCAGGTGTGTCTAGGCAAAGTTGTGAAGCAAA
This sequence comes from Lutra lutra, assembly GCF_902655055.1. Lineage (NCBI taxonomy): Eukaryota > Metazoa > Chordata > Mammalia > Carnivora > Mustelidae > Lutra > Lutra lutra. The sequence continues at coordinate 151,741,975 of NC_062281.1, read as the reverse complement.
ACTTCCCTACAGCTTTGTTCTGATTAACCTTCCCCTCGATTCCAAACCACCATTTAAAAATGAGCTTATGTATCCCCAGGACCACCCATTATCTGCTCCCCTTTCCTAACTAGACAACCTCAGGTTCTGCCTTTGTCCATTCACAAGATCCTGTTTCTGCCTTCTAACCTTTCCAGATGCCTACCAAATACAGTCATGCCTCATTTTATTGTACTTGGTTGTACAGCACTTCATACATAAACTGCAGTTTGTATAAACGGAAGGGTTATGACAACCCTACATCAAGCTAATCTATCAGCACTATTTTTCCAACAGCATTTTCTTACTTTGTGTCTCTGTTATGTTTTGGTAATTCTCACAATATTTCAAACATTTTCACTTTTATTATATTTGTTATGGTGATCTGTGATCAGTGATTATGACTCACTAGATTACTTTTTAATTAAGTTATATACATTTTTTAGGCATTGTTCTCACTTAATAGACCACACCATAGTGTAAATACAACTTTTCTATGAATTGGGAAATCAAAAAATCTGATTCATTTGATTGTAACATCTGCTTTGCTGTAGTGGTCTAGAACCCAACCCACGATACCTTGAGGTGCATCTGGATATCCCCTGTGGGATAAATATGGTGAAAGAGAACTACCCTCTGCAGACACAGGACCCTGCCTTTGTATATGGTTAAGCCAAAAGAATATCTTGAGAGCAGAGTTCCAAGCCAGGGAGAAATGGAAGACAGCAGATTGCTAAGTGGGAAAGGACATTTGGCCCAAGTAGACTGGTTACACAGTTAAGGAGATGGAAGGAAGTATGGTGTGGTAGAAAAAAAATTCATGTATTTTATGCAATTAATTTAAGTTCAGCCTTACAGGTATTAAGGGGACACTGACCATGGTCTAGGCCCATGTGTTGTGTATACAAAATGATCAGGCCAAGTTTCTACCCTGAAGTAGCTTAGTGTTTAATGAGGGAGACCTAAAGTAAATTAGTACAACACTGTGATAAGAACACAATACAGGATTGTCCAAAGAAACAGCACTTTTAGGAAAAACCAGCTAACCTTTGTGCAAGTGTTGGTTTCTTCATTTCTAAAGTACATACCAGCTCTATCTTGCGGGGTGAATATTAGAGCTGGGTGGGGTGTACCTAAGTGGATGTGCCTGGCCAAGGAGCTGAGGGTGTTCACTGGTCCTGATGTCAGTAACTGTATGACCAGACTGGGTGCTGGCAGAATAGAGGAGAGGCAGCACCTGGTCCCTGGAGTTAGACAGCTGAATCCGACTCTCAGCTCTGCCACTTACCCACTTACCTTGTACAAGTCACATAACTTTTCAAAGCCTTAATTTTTCATCTGTGAAATGGAGAGAAGAGTTTCTATCTCATGGGTCATTGTGAAGATTGGACAGAAAACCCATGTGAAGCACTTCACCCTCCTTGTCCTCAAGGCCTAGTTAGCACATATCCTTGGCTTCTCCACTCAAGGGCTCCTCGATCAACGGAGCCTTTCATAACACTGTTTCAGTTGGGCCAGGGTGGTTGTAGCGCCTATTTAAACCTAGAAATTCAGGGCTACAAAATATCTAGAATATTTCTTTCCTTTAGGTCATTTGTTCATTCAATAGCCATTTATTGAGTACCTATCATGTCCCAGGCATGGTTCTTCATGTTGGAGATCTAGCAATTGGACCAAACAGTAAATATCCCTGCTCTCATGGATCCGGTAGGGTGAAGCAGACAAAACAAGGAAATTTACATTGGGTCATGCAAGGAGATAATACAATTGAAAAAGTGGAGCAAGATAAGGGGGCAGAAGAGCTGCAGTTGAGGTTGGTTTGGCCATTTTTCAGAAGATGGTCAGGGAAGGCTTTACTGGTAAGGTGACTTGAGCAGAATCCTGAAGGGAATAGGGGAGTGAGCACATGGTTATGAGCCACATGGTTATCTGAGTAAGAGTGTTCTGGGAAAGGGAGAGCAAATGCAGAGACCTTAAGGCAGAGGTGTGCTTGGTCCTTAAAAGAAAAGCAGGAAGTCAGTGCATCTGAAGGAGAGGGAGTGAGATCAGTTAACAACTAACTCCCGTATAAATTTGTAGCGTAGCTACGTCTGGTGGCATTTAATTCTTGACTTACTTATACCTAAATCAAGCCATTTATGACTATCTTAATAGGCAGTGTGTGTGTCTGAGACAAAGAGAGGGTGGAGAGCCTTACTCTTTTTTTGTTTTGTTTTTGTTTTTTGGTTTTGGAAGAACCTTACTCTTTTTAAATGTCACATTCCCATGGTTACAACTTCCCTCTGAAGGCAAAGTAATCAACAGGAGTTGGTGTTCAAAAGAGGACCCCTCAATCAAAAGGCTCGACAGAAGATAATGAAATTTCTTTCCTGTCTTGTTATAGCTACATGTTATTAAATGAAACAATTAAGGCAGAGAGGCAGATTTTGCTAAACTTTATGGGAAAAAATCTTAATAGACCTTCCTAAAGATGAAACATCTTTTTCTGCAGGTGGTAACTTGCTTTTATAGAGGTGTGCAGGCACAGATACTTTTAAGGAAGTTTGGATACTTCCTAAAGATACTTTAGGAAGTTTTTTAGGAAGTTTGCAGAGAAGCTTGTGTACTGGGTTGGACTAGATAATATGGATTTCTCTTGTTACCCTGAGGCTCTCTGACTCTAAGAAAAATGGTTTCTCAGAGTATTAACAGATGTTATAAGGGAGATACACAGGAGAAACAGGAGATTCAGGTTTGGGGGGAAGGTTCAGGGAAGGTGTCCCTGAAGGGATACTATTTGGCCATATTTTAAAGGAAGACTACAACTTTCAAGTCTAATCAAAGGAGGTTGGAGGAGGGCAGGTGCATTTAAGACCAAAGGAATGTCCTGGTGGAAGGCAAGAGGCATGCAATATGATGGCAGAGTTAGATCTGTGGGGCATTTATAGGGCATGGTAGAGCATGGAAATCTGAGTGAGAGATTAAAACTGCACAGGTAGAAGGGAGCTGCCATAAAGTATTTACTTGTCATGGGGAGGTACTGGATATTTGTCCTAAGGTTGTAAGGATTCCCTGTAATAGTTCTAAGAAAAAGGAAATCAGATTTGCATTTTAAAATATTAGCATTCTCACCTAGATCAATTTTTTAAAGGTTTATTTATTTATTTCAGAGAAAGTGTGAGTGGGCGGGGGCAGAGGAAGAGAGAGTCCCTTTGGGGGACTCCATGCAGACTCCATGGCAAGTACAGAACCCAATGTGGGCCTTGATCCCATGACCCCAAGGTCATGACCTGAGCTGATACCAAGAGCTGGACACTTAACTGACTACACCATCTAGGTGACCCTCACTTGGATCAAATTTCTAAGGGACCACAGACATAATTTTTTGTCAGAAGCATCTAACCCGTTAGGCCCAGAGAATGCCTTTGTGCATAGTTCTTATTGACCACTGCAGCTCTATTTCCATGGTCAGGACTATAATTTATGAACCTCATGTTCTTTTGGCTCTCTTGGTAGATTTAGATCCAGCAGACAGTTGGACTTAAAATCATGTAACTTTGAGGTTTTATAATTGACAAGAACTTCAGGGTAGAGTAACAGTCCCATGCCAGTATGCCTGATGACACTGGGGAAATTATTTTATCATCCCCTGACTCATAAAACAGATATATCCATTTCTACATATTAGAGAAGTACCTCTGAGTCTCCCTTGTATGCAAGAGGAAATGTGGGCTAGATCATGATTTGCCCCCGACTGCACAATGAAAAATGGCAGAGCTAAAACTAGAACCCAGAATTCAGGCTTCCCATCTCTACTGCTAGTAAATCTGTAGTCTTCTCAAATGTTGGTAATTATCTAGGGAGATCTGGGAGGGTCTTCTCCAGGTCTAAGACCTTGAGATACATGAACCACTTAGCTGGAAAGTTCATCTCCCCTTTATACACACTGCCTCACTCCACAGAGGCAAATTAGAATACAAAGTGCAGACAATGAAAACCACTGGAACTTGTAGGGCTAAGAAGGCATAAAAGGATACAATTAATAATAGTTAGTGCTACCAGGAATATATGCCAAAGGTGATAGAAAAAATTTACTGTCTAAACTTTGCTTAAGACTTTCCTTCTATCCTTGTTTACAACCACTTATTTTCAATTTTTTTTTTTTTCCCAAAAGGGATGTGGTCACTGTCTTATTAGTATGGTTCACTCACAAATTGGAAAGAAGGAGGCAGTGTTAACTAGGGCCTTTGGTTTTAGTTTCACATATCCTCTGCTCTGTTTCTGAGAATAGGATATAAAACTACCAGGTTAGCACAGCTAGGCCTCCCCTGGGCGGGGCGGGAGGGGGGTAAGAAAGACTTTTTACCTTACGTTTTCTTTCAACCTTGTTTTCTTCATTTTAAATCTATCCTTTTCCTTCTTGAAGAATTTTCGCAGTCTTTCAGTGCTTCTTTTCCATCTAAACTAAGAGGAATCAGAGGATATAAATAACATGGCATTTCAGAGAGTCCTGGAGATGGAAGAGGCTCATGCCAGAACACACCTTACTCCAGGAAGAGACAGGAAATGCCTTATCAACATCCATGCTCTTCTTCTTTGTTTAGGTACCAATATGAAATAACACATACCAGCTAGCTTTGAAGGGAATTATACTTCAGTACAAATTTTCATCTACCCCAAATGGTCTCTATTTTGAGGATACAAAGCAAGGTCTTCCTTTTAGAGAAGATGAGTTAGGGAAGCATAGTTTATAAACTATACTGGAAATAGTTTGAAATTCCTAGCTCCTGAAATCTATGTCATTGACCTTTATTTATTTAGTTTTTTAAAGATTTATTATTTATTTATTTATTTGACAGAGAGAGATCACAAGTAGGCAGAGAAGCAGGCAGAGAGAGAGGAAGGGAAGCAGGCCCCCTGCTGAGCAGAAAGCCCGATGTGGGGATGTGGGACTCAATCCCAGGACCCTGAGATCATGACCTGAGCTGAAGGCAGTGGCTTAACCCACTGAGCCACCCAGGTGCCCCTGTCATTGACCTTTAATTTATTGAATGATGTCACAACAATGGTGGTATATTTACTGCCCAGTTAAGGATTAAAATTCTTCCAGATATGCTCTCAGGTTTTTTAGGGGGTAGGGAGAGGGAATGATACACCCACAGCATCCCACCCAGTATGGATCCATACTCTTCCCTTTACCCGCATCCTTCTTGCTTTCGACCATTGCTATCTCATTTCCAAAAGTTTCCCACTAACTAAAATTGATGAATAATGCCCATTTGAACAGTATTCCTGATAACATGGAATTCCAGATATTAAATTAAGCCAAAATCCTAGAGACAGTCTTATTAACTTTGCAAAGACATAAGTTAAGTCATAACCATTGATTTCTTCCCGGAACTGCTATGGTAGAACTGAAGCAAGTTTATTGATTTTACTTCTCCTTTCTCACTTATGTCCTAACATAATATGAAAGCCCTGTACTTTGAGAGGTGGACATTTTCTCAAAAGAGGAAGCAATATAATTAAAAATTATAGCATATGATTGTATATAATCACAAGTCTCTTATTCATCACAATATAGTATTAAAATATCTATCTTTTCCTCTTGATGCAAATCTTCCTAAGGATGATAGGGTCAAGGGAAGGGGGTTGTTCTTGAACTCTGGTTTTCTTATACTAACAGGGAAATACCATTAGCTATAAAGCTGAGAAAGACAGAAACTCACTCTATTTTGGGGTAGTTGCTCTTTGTTTTATAGACCTCTTCATACATTTCTTCATTATTTTCTTCTGAAATTAAAAAAGTGATTTTCATTTATTATAATGACAATAGTTCAGATTCATATTTCATAAGAAATTACTGGATACCTACCAGGTGCTAGGTACGATGTCAAGCACATGTTTTTTGTTTTTTTTTTTTTTTAATAAGCATATGGTAAGAAATAATTAAACCTCTATAAAAATATGTACAAAATGAAAATTCATATTGCTTCCACCTGATTCCAAGTCTGATCTGATGTAGTAAAAGAAAGTGGGTTTACAAACAGATTTTATCCTTCTACCCTCGTCCTTTGCATATTTCATATAGAACATTCAGAGTCTATTAAACATCACACGCTGTGTTGAAGGCTGGGGCAATAATGGAGAAAAAGAAGGCATCTTGAATTATCTGTCCCCTAGCCCAACGCATGAGCTTAAAGCATATAGATACACTTTGAGGCTACCCGGCAATGGAGGATTTTCAAGTTTACAAGGTGAGCACACATAGTAAGCTGAGGAGAGTCCCTTACTTCTTCTCCATGCCTAGTTCCTTTTCTAAATGGCGTACTGGATTTCATGATCTCTGAGGTTGTTTTACCATCTAAAATTCTGACATTCCGAGGAAGACAAAAGCAACCAGAGCAGCATTTGATTATCCCTCCTTTATTATTTCTTTATCCTTCACATTCCAGTAGGTAGTTTTGGTGTGTCTCAGATGTGCCTGGCATTATGCTAAGGGCTAGGAAAAAGTAGCAAGCATGAAAGAAAGTACACAATCCAGGAGGGAAGATAGTTATTAATGGAAGAATCGTGTACATACAAAATTATAACTGTAAAGGGCTAAGAGGGAGGGCCTAGGTACTAGGAGACTGATGAGACTGTATACCAAGGGCAGTATTCCCTGGGGCAATAACGAAGGAGTTGGGATCAGAGGAAATATTAAGAGTCACATGGGCAAAGGAGCCCAGGGGAGGGAAGAAGGAGGAACGCACAAGAACACCCTGTGATGGAGCTTGGCAAGTCAGAGAAGCTAAAAGGAAGAAGGCAAGAATGGACCTCGAGGGTGAAGACTGAGTATGGTGTGAAGAGTGCTCAATGGCAAGTAGAGGCAAACCACTCAAGGCTCTAGACCATGCAAAAGTTGATCTTAAAAGTATTGGGAAACCATGATTCTGTGTTAAGTAAGCAACGTTCCTGGAATTTAAGAAAGAAAACAGATGGACATACGGGAAGGGGAAAATAAACAAAGGAGAGAGGGAAACAACCCATAAGTGACTCTTCATGATAGAGAACAAACTGAGGGTTGATGGAGGGAAGTGGGTATGGGATGGGGACTAAGGAGGGTATTTATTATGATGAGCACTGGGTGTTGGATGTAAGTGATGAACCACTGAATCATACCCCTGAAACCAATATTGTATGGTATATTAGCTAACAAAATTTAAATTAAAAAAATAAGCATTCCTATAATCAGACCTGCACTGTGAAGCAGTCAGGAAGGAGGACATTTCACAGTGAAGTTGATTTATTGCCACAAGAGCCCCATTATTAGCGTCTTCACCTTCATGATTCTAAGTGCATTTGTTAACACATACCTTGGACCACTTCTCCTACTAGCTTATCATCACCCTGCCCGATTGGCATTATTGAAAGTATATATAGATAAAAGACACCTTACACTAATCAGCCGCAGAAGCACTCAGCAATTCTTACTGACAGTTCCAAATGTCTTCTTATACTTACCATTATCAGAAGCAAATGAGTTAGAAAGGTCTGATTGTGGTCTGCAAGGAGAAAGAATGCAAAGACCATTAACCTGTTGTGTCGTACCTTCAGTCTCGCCACAGTCATCTCTGGTCTCACCATACTTACCCCGCTCTCCTGGGGTACTCAACGTCATCATATGTCTCCTCTGAGTTGGAGTGAGGCTTACAGGCCCCCCCACCTGGCATTTCTGTAGTGACTCCCAAGGCCTCCACATACCCACCTGTAAAGAAAACAGAGAAAGTCCCGAAGAGTAGCTCATCAACTGCTACCATAAATGCATTCGCGTATGCTATGGCGGTGGAGGCGAGAATAGGAAAAGCAGATTTCCTACGCTGAAACTGGGTTATAATCTCGGTATGTACACTTCTTCAGCACACCGCTTCACCTTGCAGAGACTCAGTTATGGTTCTCTGAAGTTGGGACAATAATAACACCAACTCTTATAGGACCGTGTCAAGGATGAATATGTATTTATGAAGCGTGCTAGCCTAGTGACCAGTAAATTTTTTTTAATTATTTTTATTAACGTATAATGTATTATTTGCCCCAGAGGTACAGGTCTGTGAATCATCAGGCTCACACATTTCATAGCACTCACCATAGGACATACCCTCCCTAATGTCCATAACCCAGCCACCCTATCCCTACCCTGCTGACCAGTAAATTTTTTGGATGGCTCTTCTCTAATCTCTGACCTCAGATAGTGAGATCCTCCAGGGTACAGCCCTGGAATTTCTACCTTTTTCTACAGATTTATTTATTTATTTGAGAGAGACAGAGTACACACGCATGCATGGGGGGAGGAGCAGAGGAAGAAGAGGGAGAAAGGATCTCAAGCAGATTCCCCACAGAGGGCAGAGTCCAATGATGTAGGGCTCTTTCCCCACGACACTGAGATCACAACTTGAGTCAAAACCGAGAGTCAGATGTTCAACTGACAGAACCACCCAGGCACCTCTTCTCTCTCTTTAAATCTAGATGAACTCATCCAGTTTTGTGGCATTTTTTTCTTCAAATTTCTTAGAGGAGTTGATTGAACATGTTAACATTTCTTATTTCTTAGTGAGGGAATTAGCCAGAAGATGGTGTGCCAGGTTGAAAAATGTACAGGGACTGTTGGCCCAAGAACTAGTTGCAGGTGCTGGTTTATTTTACAGAGCTGTAAACTTGTCATAACCATAAAACTGCCACACTTTTATCAACTGGCATGGGTTAATATTTTGAATATTGATTCAGAACCATTTTTGAACTATTAATCAGGAAGAAGAAGGGATACATCTGAGAAATAAGCAATAAGCAAATTGCCTTGTGTCAATTAAATGAACCAAGCAACAAGGTATTACCCCCGATCAGAAGTCAGTTAGTAGGCAGACCCTGAACCATCCCAAGCATGTCACCTCCTTATTACCCCATAAAGTGCTCCTTTTCCTTAAGGAGTTACCAGTAAATTTCTCCAGCACAAAGCAGAGATGCTAAACACCCAGGTGCTTAATTCCTAGTTCAAGACATTTTTTTTTTCTTTCTTAATCCTTCCTTTTTGGCTGCAGCATATGTAAAAGTTTATGGCATCTTTTTAAAAACACAGACAACTCCCAAATTTACATCTCTAACTTAGACATCTTTCACGAATTCTAGATACTCCATCAGCCTTCACACCACTCCCATTTGGTTGTCTAAACACATTATGCTCCAAACCAAACTGACAGTTTCTCTCTGCAAATCTGCTTTTCCTGAAGTCAACTCCATCTCAATAAAAAGTGGCAACCCGTCCTTTCAGTTGTTCAGGTCCCAAACACAGAGACATCTTTGAGTCCCTTCTCTAATTCCAAATGCTATCCTGAATCCAAACGCATCTCAAGTCTACCACGTATGTTCCTCCAGGCTCCCATCATCTCTCTCACGTTACCGCAACGAGCTCCTAACGGGTCCCTGATTTATCCCTCCGCATTTCTTCTTTCATGACTTCAGCCAGAATGATTCTTTAAATACAATCCGATCATTCTGTTCTTGTGCTCAAAACCTCTCATTCATTCTTAAAAATCTGTCAGAGGAAATGCCAGAGTTCTTGGAATGGTCTATAGGAGCCACCACGCTATTTGGCCCGCCCCATGTCATGTCTCTGACCTCATCTCCTACTACACCCTGCTCCAGCCGCACAGCCTTCCTGCTCTTCTGCCCCCACATCTGGGAGGTTCCTGCCTCAGGTATTTGCATGCTTTCTCCCCTCTCCCCAGAACATTCTTACCCTAGACACACTTGGCTCTCATCTATTTGACATCTTTGGAGTCACCTGTGAACAACTTTAAAATTGCAACTGCTACTGCCTCCACTTGCTTCTTTTTCCTCATGTCATATTTTCCCGTAACATTTACTGCCATACCATTCCACAGAGTGGGTATTTCATTATTTACATATTTACCATCTGTCTCCTCTGATCAGAATGCAACCTTCATAAGCATAGGTATATTGGTCAGTTTGGTCTGCCGTTATAACCCCAGCACCTAGAACAGGGCCAGGCACATAAAAGGCACTCCCATATTTTTTAATACTGGATGATTTGAATGCATACATCTTCTAACTAGAGTGTTTTGTGTATTGAGTTAATAATGTTTACTGATATATTAAATTTTACACCTGCTATCTCATTACATACTTTTTGTATGTTCTATTTTTCCCCCTCATCTTCCTCTTTCTTCTTTGTTTTCTGTTTGTTTGGAAGGAATATGTGCTATCTTTTAATAGTTATCCTAGTACATTTTATTTTATTTTATTTATTTATTTGACAGAGATCACAAGTAGGCAGAGAGGCAGGCAGAGAGAGAGGAAGGGAAGCAGGCTCCCTGCCAAGCAGAGAGCCCGATATCCTAGTGTGTTTTAAATTTTAATGGTAACATACAGGAAAAAGCACAAATCTTAAGGGTCAAGCTCAATGGATTTTCCCAAATCTAACATATTCATCTAAAAACCTAACACTGCCAGTGCCCCCGAGCCCTTCCCATGCTCTGTTCGTCCTTGTTCCCTCCCACAAGAGGAGCCACCATCGTACCGCCTAATATCAGAGGTCAATTTTGCTCATTTCTGAACTTCATGTTAATAGAATCATTCAGAATGTTCTCTTGGTGTTGCCTACTTCTCTTCAATATTGTGTGACATTCATCCGTGCTGTTGCGTATGGCTGTAATTTGTTCATTCCCGTAACGATTCCATTGTGTGAACATGCTACATTTATCCTTTCTACTTTAGATGGACATGTGGATGGTTTCCAGTTTGAGGTTATTATAAAAAGTTCGGCTGTGAACATCTTGTATATGTCTTGGTAAATTGAAGTATGTATTTCTATTGGGTATAAGAATAGGCATGGGGTTGCTAGTCATAGGATATGCATATGCTGGGCTTTAATAGATACTGCCAGACAGTTTTCCAAAGTGATTACCCCAGTTACAGTCCCAGCCATGTAGGAGAGTTCTAGTTCTTCCGTAACTTCACTAAGAATTGATATTTTTAGTGGTTTTTATTTTAGCCGTTTGGGTGGGCGGGTAGTGATCTCACATTGTAGGTTTCATTTGCATTTCCCGGAGACTTAATGAAGGTGAACAGCTCCTCCATAATGTATTTGCCTTTTGAGTATCTTCTTGAGTGAAGTATCTCTTCTTTCCCAATGTCTCTCAATTTCTTTTTCTGATTTCTACTTTATATTTTCTGGATACAGTGATGTTTATAGAAGATTGATATATTCCATATTGGAGTCCTTTGTCAAATATATGTATAAATCAAGTAACTTCTCCCACTCTGTGCCTTGCTTTTCACTCTGGTATCTTTTGATGAATATATTCTAGCTACTCTTCTAAAGCTTGCATAAATTACTATACTTACTCACAATTAAAGACCTTAGAATGCTTTGAGTTACCTTCCCAAAGTATGTGCTATTAACGCTCAATATTTTTTCCCCTCTCCATAGTTTGATGTTGTTTTATTCGGTTGACACTTTTGCTATTCTTTCTTGTATCCAAAATTCTCCCTCTGGGATCATCTTCTTTCTGCCTGAACTGAACACTTTAAGAATCTCCATCAGAAGGCTTTATTTGTGATTAAAATCTTTTTATTTGTTTGAAAATACCATATTTTTTCCTCCATTCCTGACATGCATTTTTACTAGTTATACTAATCTTGGTAGACTTCAGTATCTTCAATAGCACCTGGTGTATTCAAGTTACACACTCTTGCTTTGAGAACTCAGCAATCAGCCTGCTTGTTTTCTTCTGGGTGACTGGCCTTTTCTTTTGTCTGCTTTTAAGATATTTTAAGATATTTTCTTATTCTTCAATATCTTTCCATTTCCTTAAGATATAACTAGGTGTGGAGTTCTTTTATGTATGCTGCTTGAGAACTTAAGGGCTTCTGGATATACAAATTGATATTTTTCAACAATTCTAAAAAATTATCAGGCATTACCTATTTTTTCCTCCTTTCCACTCTTTCTAGGATCCTTTCGTAGAACTCTGATTTGATGTGATTTTAAGTCTTCTCCTTTTATCCTGGAGGATCCTTATCCTCTCTTTCATTCTTTCCTATCATTTCCTCTGTGGAATATATTTTTAATAATTTCTCTAGATTTATCTTCTCATTCCTTAATTTCTTCTCCTGTGTCTAATCTGATGTATAATTAATTCATTTCTATTATCAACTTATCAATTTATCTTTTTCAAATCTGTTTATTCCCTGTTCATATTTTTTAATTTTTAAAATATATTAAATATTATGCTTTGTGTTTAATAATTCTAATATCTGTACTATCTTGCAGGTTGGCTCCTAGAGTCTGTTGTTCCACTGGTTTTCAGTCACTGTGACTTGTTGTGTGTTTAGTAATTTCTATCTATGAACTGTTAATTTTTAGAAGTATATATTGTGGAATTATTTAAACCTGGGATAGAAGTTTGTTCCATCAAAGAGGATTTTGTTTGCTTCTACTAGTTGTCTGGGAGAGCTACCAAGCTGATATCACATTAGATTACATTGGTCTTCTTTTGGACCACACACATAGTGGTGGGGATTTGAACTGCTGATGGATATGAGGATCACCTTATGGTAATCATTCTTTTTTCTTCGCCCAGCACCAAGTTTCCTTTGATTACAAGGGTTTATGTTGCGTTAATTGTTTTCAATGAAAAGAAGTGATACTTTTATTTCATTCATTTTTCCAAGAGGTCTATTTGCATAGAAGGAGTATAGAAAGACACTCTATTGTATTTTTTCTTCTCAAAACTTTCTGATTTTATGCCCACTGTCCTTGACTAGACATTTTGTGCTACTCAAACAAGTACTGCAAAGAACTATTAATGGACTCAGCAACTCCCTTTGTGCTTTAGCAGCATGTACAGATTACTCAGAATAATCCTCTTTGGACTATTTTCTTCATGGTATAATCTTCAAATCTATAGTGACTCCTCACAGACAGTACACAATTGCATGAAAATAGCTTTCAGCCCCATATTCAAGGCTCTCCTGTAACTCTTTAGTTCACTTCAGCTGGTCTTCTCACTTCTGGTGTTTGTTTGTCTGTATTCCAGATTAAGTCTACCTACTTCTCAATTTGAGGCATGGTTTTTTATTTTATGCCACCTTGTGCTTTCTCATGTGTTATTAGTATCAAAATGTCTTTTCCTCCCTTTTCCATTTATTTTTGGGAAAAAATTTGTATTGTGTTCAGAACACTTGAAATCTTTTTATGACAAATTTATAAGTACACAATATGGTATTTTTTACTATAGGCACAGTCTTATTCATTCTGTGTAGACATAATCCTGTGAGGTCCTGACTTCATAAAGGAGTTCCCAATTATAAACTCACTTGGGGCAGGCCCTGGGATATAGCTCCTGTCCTCTGCACATCACACAGTCAAAACAGGAGCTCAAGAGATTCAGATCTCAGTAAAAACCCCTAGGGCCAAGAGTAGCTCTGGCACTCACCTTCCAGGATTCCTGGTTCCTGCGAGTATATGGATGCTTTCTTTTTACATCTGTTCTGTGATACTTTAATACATTTTCCAAAAATCTATTCTTTACTTTTCTTAGTCAAGAGAATAATTCATGTTGTCAAATCTACCATAGTTTCACTGAAGTTGGATTTATTCTTTTACTCCTTTCTTTAACAAAGTTTTGTTGGGGGATCTCCAGTGTGCCAGACACTGTGCCAGGTTGCAGAAATACAGAGAAAAATACCAAATGGTCTCTGATCACATGGTGCCCACCGTGTACCATGGGAGACAAACACGTACCCCATGTATTATAATGTAAGGTATGCTATACTTTTTTTAGAGAAGGAAATAAATGAAGAGAACTAACAGTTAGTGATCACATGAAATATACACTTTACAAATATTGACAAATAGCCCTGGAAAATAATATCAACCCCATTTGTACATGAAACCCTGTAAGTTTCCTAAGATGATGGGCTTCGTATATAGGGGGCCTGGGTCCCAGAAATGCTTAACTGCAAAGCCTAATATGGAGATGTGGTCACTTGGTTGCTGTTTCAGTGCCACAGAAACAGAAAGAGTGGGGAATTGTGGTCCCTGGGGAGCTGGGAAGAGGAGTATGGACGGAGGTAAGGGAGACCTCAGAAGAAGTGACTTCTGAGATAGAACTTAAAGGATGTCTAGGACATCAGCAGGTAGAGAATTCCAGACAGAGATCAGGTGAAATTACAGGGACATTTAAACACTTAAAACAGGATATGCAGAATACAGCAGAGTATACAGGGAAGGACCTGTGAGGCAAGGATGTGGCCAGTTAGCCCAGAGGCATATTTTAAGGGACCTGGAGTTCATCTTATGAACACTGCATATTTATTCTTCTTATAACTGATTTGTAACACATGAAATGTCAGTGGTCTGCCATGGTTTATTGGGCCGGAGTGGATATCTATTTTCTTTGTGTAACCAATACCTATTCCTCTCTGGTCTTCTACTTCTAAATCCAGTGCTCTTTCCAGGACTGCACAACTGCCTCATGAGGGTAAGTTTCCTGGTACATAATAAATGTTCAATAAATATTTATAAAAGAAAGGAACATCTTAGACACCCACAACTTGTAAATCATGTGACGACGGTGAACAGAACCAGGAAGAAAGGCAACTCACAGTGGCCTAGGGAGCGCCTGGCCGGCTTCGGGTCTTGGAGGCAGGCCTTCGTCTGGGCGCCATCGCTCACAGGGCCCTGCTTCCTGGGCAGCACGCTCCTGCGGCCTCCGAGGACTTTCATCACCTGCTTTCTTCCCAGCATCCCTCCACGCGTGGCCCCCTAAATACATGCAATAGGGAGGGTGCTATAGAGCTCTGACTCACCTGCTCTGCTTCCCACTTACTTGTGCTTTTCTTCCGTCATTCATGCTTCACGGATAGCAAGGATTTATTGTGGTACTGAACGCAGTCCCCCTAGACAAAGTTTCACAAGGATGCACACCAAGTCTTTGGCTCACCTCTGAATGGCCACCGAATGCCCAGGGGAGGCAGCCCCACAGGAGGCCGCAGCATGTAACAGAGAAGGTTCTTCAAATATCTTATCTCACCTCATCTCCAGGACCCCCCCACTGGGAAAATATCACTAGTCCACATGATAAAGAGTTTTGAAAGGTTAAATAACAGGTCTCCAAATCCTCTGGTTTCCTAGCCAGTGGTCTACTGAGGCAGAACTTGATTCCTGTGCTCTTGACCACCAAGGGATGCTGTGTTCCTTTCACCTGATATTTCTTCTGGCCCCCTGCCATTCTGTTCCTCTGTACTTCCTTTCCCACTCCCTCCCTGCAGTGTTGGTCAGACATGAATGCTGAGTTCCGGAGATAGACACCAAGGGCACGGTGGCCTACACACTGATCACGGAGACAAGACACACAAACATTAAGGTACCACGTGGCAAGGGCCATTTGCAGCTGTGTTGTTCACTGAGACAGAAACGGAGGAGGGGAGGTCAGTTCTCCCGGCTGGGAAACAGGGTGGAGGAAGACTTCCAAAGCAGATCTTATTAAAGAGTACTTTAAAATGAAAGGAAGAGATTGACCAAGGGGATAAAGGGACAAATCAGCACGAGCAAACACATGGGTATCTGGAGAAGTTAGGGTCCTCTGATGGGTGTACGGAAGCTGATGCTGAAGGAAGACTGGAAGGGACAGGTTGAAAAGATGAGGTGAGAAAGATGTGACAGAATGAGGCTGAGTCATGCAGGGTCTTGTGTGCAAGGTTCAATGGGGGCCTCACTGAGCCCCAGGCAGCAATCTGAGCAGATGTGCATTTCAGAAAGCTCTGGATGGACTTCCAGGAATAGACACCGGAAACCAAGGAGAATTACAGCCTTTCCGGCTATTTATCAGATGACGATAGGAGAGGAGATTATTGTCCTTCTGATGGCAAGTGGACAGGAGCATTGACTATGACAATACATCTGAAAGCAGTCGGAAGAAGCCGAAGTACTTAACAGTTATAAAGTATGGGATTTCCTGAGCTCTTGGTGTGGTCTGGACAAACTAAAAGGAGGGGCATTTTTTTAAGTCACAGAGCCAAGAATGAATTTTTTTTTAAAGATTTTTATTCATTTATTTGACAGACAGAGATCACAAGCAGCAAAGAGGCAGGCAGAGAGAGAGGAGGAAGCAGGCTCCCTGCCGAGCAGAGAGCCCGATGTGGGGCTCGATCCCAGGACCCTGGGATCATGACCTAAGCCGAAGGCAGAGGCTTTAACCCACTGAGCCACCCAGGTGCCCCACCAAGAATGAATTTTTTAATGGGGAAAAATGACAAAGTAATAAGTCAGAGTTTCACACAAATGCCGTGATTGCCTTCCTTCACTGTGGCCCCTAATAAGGCCATGTGTGGGTTCCCCTTGGCCTGTCCTTGGGAATGCTTCCTAGGGTCAGTTTGAATTTGTATCTACTGACGTACCATTTACACCTGACCCTAAACAGCACTGCCCAGCTACACCACCCACTACTTTTACCTAACATAATCCAAATCACCTACAACAATTTCCAAAACTCAAATCCACATCACAAAAGCAGGAATATGTCCCTTTGGTGGCAGCCTGACCCCATACCTGGCTCTTGTCAAATGGCCAGCACTGATAAAGAACATATCCCTGCTTTTGCTCTTTCATGGTCAATGTCCATAACCGTGACTTCCCCATTATCTTTTTCATGCTCCTGATAACCCCTTTCTGATCTCTGGCCCCATCACCCACTTATGGCCTTGTCTGCTCTCTGGCCTCAGGATGCAATGCCCCTTCCCTAACTCTGGTCCCCTTCTTTCACAATTAGTGACTTACTGTCTTCC
This sequence comes from Lutra lutra, assembly GCF_902655055.1. Lineage (NCBI taxonomy): Eukaryota > Metazoa > Chordata > Mammalia > Carnivora > Mustelidae > Lutra > Lutra lutra. Next base: position 151,725,130 of record NC_062281.1, on the reverse strand, counting down.
TTGAATTATGCTGCTTTGTGATACTCTATAAACACAGAGTCTTGGCTCTGAACCCTGTGGGCCTACTCACCAGTTCAGGCCCACAACACCACCAAGCTGCTTGATTTTCCCAAGCCCTGCAGCTGGGACTCGAGCAATCTGATATTCTACGATAGGCACATCTCAAATAGGTTTCAGAATGTTGTGAGCATTACCAGCAGCACTGGTGATATCGATAATTTAAGAATCTGACAATTCTAGCTGTTTTGAGGGGGACAATGTCAATTGGATAGGAGTAAACACATGCATATAGTATTTACTAATAAGTAATAATTACCTTACATTTTTATGGTATCTCATGGTCTACAAGGCACTTTCACATACATTATCTTATCAACATAAACCAGACAGAATCAGGGTGGGACTGGGGATGGTCATTGAGTAGGGATGATTTGTTCTTCTATTACAGATGAAAAGACTGAGCTCAGAGGTAAGTTGTTCTTCTAAGTAGGGCCCTCAAGCACACACCTTAAGGAGGCCCTCCTTCTGGGGCTGTTCAATTGCAGGGTACAACACCCGAATGAGTGTCTATGTTTTGCCCTCTGGATGCCTTGCTGAACTCATGCTAGACCCAGCCCCACCCCTAAGGTCTGCTTCATGGCTAATAAGTGGACACCTGAGGCTAGAGCTCAGAGTTACTGTCAAGTTCATTTCTTTGAGGAAACATCCAATACCCCAGGGTCTTCTCATGCTGTCTGTAGAGAGTTGCTGTCTTAGGCTATAAAAAGTCACTCCATGAACTACTCCCATGATACCCCTCAACTTTTACTGTTTGGCCCTGAACCCTAGAACACTGATACCTTGAAAAGATGACTTGAAAGTAGATCTTTTTCTAGTTTTTGAGGTTCCAATTCACATGGCTCTTTTTCCTTCTCCTTTTTATCTTCATCTTCATCTTCATGTTTAGGGCTTAGATGTGAAGAGATAACAAGGGAAAAGTGAGGTTTAGAGTGTTTAGATCATAGTGTATTACCCAATCCTAAAAGAAATGAATGGAAAAAGTGAATGTAAACAACTGAATAATTCCTCTTCTCTCCCTACCTTCTTCTAAGATGAGGATCAGGTCAACCCACTAGATCATTTCACTGAGTTTCTACCCTCTCCAATCAATGCCAGAAGGAATCCCAGCTTAAAATCTCCTAGGAACTCCCCATTGCCTATAGGCTAAAATATAAACCCATTGTGTTGTGATTGCAACCTTTCTTTCCAACCCTACGTCCCTATAGTCCTTCCCTCAACTTTTGCTCTAGACTCACATTCCCCAAACCAACCATCCTGGTTCGAGCAACTCTCCCTTTTTAGTTGCCATTTCCCTTGACAGACATGCCTTCTGCATCTTGATGGAGAACATCAAACCCTTCTCAATTTGTCTGAATCATCTTACTTCTGAGAATCCTTCCCTGATTCTCCCAGTCATACCTTCTTATCTGCTGCCGCAACACTTTGTCATTCTATTTGTATTATAAAGCACTGTTTATAGATCAGCCTCCAGTTCTCCCACTTTGCCTTGTACACAAACAATCAAGTTATAAAGCGGCAGAGCTCCGCTATTTCTATATGTATTCCCAGCACCAATGCTGTGTGATCTAGAGCAGCAACAGCATGGGACCTGAGGTCCAAGGAGAGAATGCTAAGGAATCATCAACCCCCAAATGAGGACTTCTGTTCTGGCACAGTGAACTAGACTTATAACCACATTCATATGGAAGGCAGAAAAAGAGGAGCCCTCAAAGAAACTCAGAAGAGGAGGTCAACAAGGGAGGAAAAGCACCAGAGACAGTACTGTACTGAAAGACAATGGAAAGAGTTGTCAGAAGTTTCATTCATTCACGTAATCTCAGCATTGTTCAGAGCACATAATGGACCTGCAGTAATTGTTGGGATCCTTGTCTTCATGGAAGCATTTGCAGTGTTAGAATTACCCAGTTCTTATTCCTCATGGCACATTGTTGGTATTTCTCCTAAAACATAAATCCTTGTTGATGTACATGCCCTTGGTAATCACATCTTAACTTGTCAGGTCTTGTCCGGTAACTTATAACTGGATCTTTGTAAGTAATTATCAAATTAAATTCAATATGGTGACTTCTAGGAATACTATGAGGGGATGGAGTATGTTATCTCTGCTTTGAAACTCTTTGTGGCTCCCCCTGACCTAGAATATAAAGTCTAAATCTGTGCTCTCCACCTGCGGCCACTGTCCATGTATGGATATCATGCATTCGAAATGTATCCAGTCTAGACTGAGCTGTAAGTATAACATATATTTGGATCTTGAAGAATTAGAGAAAAAAGACTATAAAATACCTCAGTAATAGTTATTATATTGATTACATGTCAAAATGACAATATTTTGGATATACTGGGATTAATAAAACACATAATTAACTTCACCTGTTTCTTTTCACATTTTAAAATTTAATGTTATGTTAGTCACCACACAGTATGTCATTAGTTTTTGATGTAGTGTTCCATGATTCACTGTTTGCATATAACCTCCAGTGCTCCATGCAATCCGTTCCCTCCTTAATACCCACCACCAGGTTCACCCATCCTCCACCCCCTCCCCTCCCAAACCCTCAATTTGTTTCTTGGAGTCCACAGCCTCTCATAGTTCATCTCCCTCTCTGATTCCCCCTCATTTTTCTCTTCCTCCTCCTAATGTCCTACATGCTATTCCTTGTGTTCCACAAATAAGTGAAACCATATGATAACTGACTTTCTTTGCTTGACTTATTTCATTTAGCATAATCTCCTCCAGTCCCGTCCAAGTTGATGCAAAAACTGGGTTTCCTTTTTACTTTTTAACATTTGGCTACTAGAAAAATTTTAAATGACATCTGTGCTTTGCCTTACAGTTCCATTGGACGGGGCTGGTCTAATTGTAAATTAGGGGGTGCAGGCCCTCCTGGACCCAGCTCTGCATACTCCCCATGGCTTTGTTCCTGCTGCTTCCACACTGCACTTCATGCTCATGCATGATACCTGTTTGGGGAGTCCTTGACCGACCTCATGTCTTTGCTCATACTTTTCCTTATGCCTAGAACAATCATTACGACAACTCCTATAGGTCTTTCAAGATTGAATTCAGCTGTCAACTCTTCAAGACAGTATGCCCAGGGCCTCATCTCTGTGTTCCTACAACTACTTGGCAGTGATTATATTGTAACTTCCTACTGAGATGATCATTTCCCCCCCTCCAAATAGCCCCTTTCCCCCATCCATTCTAGCCTCCATGCCCATCTGGAACCAAGGGCAGAGAATATACTCCATTCATTTTTGTATCTCAGAATCTAGCAGCATCTGAAGAGAGTAAAATCTCAATAAACACAGAATTAACCACGTGACATGTACCTCTCAAGCGCTCAGCACCATGCTAGATGCTAGAGGGTAGATACGGGGGGCATGAATCGAGGCAGACCAGAACTCAAGGACAGACATGAACCATGGTTTTCCCCATGATCCACTGCATAGGTGTTCAACCTCAGCCAGGGAATTCTGATACTTGCTTCTCTAGACTTCACCATGTTTCCTCTAATGCATTAAAAGTACCTCCAGGGGAAGAATGATAGACACAGACTCTGAAGAGGGAGGTCAGAGCACAGCCTTGCCAAGGCCCTGCTTTGGACCCAGAAGTATGAGAGGTGTCAGGAACACCAAGAACGAGAAACACAGGCCTTTCTCATAAGGAGCTCACATACAAGAAGCAGGGAAGGGAAGGAGAGTCAGGATAAACTGGCACGTTAGCAAACAAATGACATGCAGTGAGGTTAGTGCAAACTTGTGTACCTTGGTGGGGGTGGGTGGGAGGGTCTGGCTACTTCTCTTTGAAGGAGGGGAATTAGGAAGACTTCTTACAGGTGGGAATGTTTGATGGTCATTAGATATTTACCGGATCGTTAAGTTGGAATGAATTAATGAATTAAGGCAGCGAAGGCACAGAGATTTGAAACAGCATGGTGCATATTGGAAACTAAGTTCTTTGGCAGTCACATGATGGTTATATGCCTACTTGACTGTGTGATTCCCACAGGCCGGGAGCCCCTTAGGGTTGCGACCGGGTTGCCATCACTGCTACTCCCCCAGTGGTTAGCAAGTGGCTGGCCTAGGCTGGAGACTCAGTAAGTGTTTACCGATGAGGGTGGTGTGGGCTAGAACAAGGCAGGAGGGAAAGGCCAGGCAGGACCCTCGAGCACCTTCTCTGTACCAGGTACCTTATTAGGCACTGGGGAAGCTGAACCAGCTCAGTCTCTGAAAACATATCTGACCCATCTAAGAAAACTGGTTCAGTCAACAGAGGTTGAACTAATGCTTTTCCATTTGAAGATAAAACTCACCTAAGTTTTTGATGGAGACCATTCTTCCAAGGCTGAAAGTAAAGAGGGAAATGGTCATTTTCATAAATCAATCCAAACCATGCCTTTGATGTGTGACTACAGATCATTAGAGACTTAACCAGAAGACCAGGCAGGTGAGGTCTCAGGACGGAGCAAAGGTAGACACTGACAACAGAAACTTCCAGAAACCCTGGCCACTGGAACTGAAGGTCAGTGGAAAAGGAAAAGCAGCATGCCGGAGGGAATATATAATCTAACTTAGAAGAATAAATTGTTTTCTGCATGCTTTTCCAGGAATGTGTTTGCAGAATAAAGTTTTCCATCATTTGGGGAAATACACACTTGGGCTATCAGAGCAATGTTTCAGTGGGCAGAATCGGTAACACAAATGTGTAAGTCATGCTGGGAATTCTCCCTGGCTGGTCACACACCCCCTGATCCCAAATTCACTCCCAGAAGATCTAGATTTGGCTCCATTAAGATTATGTCCCAGTGACCACAACATAACTCTTTGATTTAGTCATCACATAGATCTGATTCATCATTTTGAATCTAGACAACAACGTTGAAGAAAACAGAAAATAGCTAAGTTTTGAACATGCTGTGACCAAGACCAGCCTAAAAGCTCATTTGCCCTCCTTTGAGGAGGGCCCCGCAGGCCTTCAATCAGGGACGACTGGTTCTTATCTCCTGTATAATTCTAACAACATGGATGGTAGAGTGACAGGTCAGATGGACCCCTGCTGCATTACTGACAGGTTGCTGAACCTCTCTGAGCCTCCAGTCCTCACCTGTAAGAGGCAAGTTGTGATATTAGCTCACCAGGGAACATGGAGGATGAAGTGCCCCACCTTTGCACGAGTGCCTGACATGCAACAAGGTCTTGGTACAGAATTATCCATGTGAAAGACTCCCTGCTCAACACAAAGATATTGATAGAGAAATTGAAACTGTCAGAGAACAGGAAACAATGACAGCAGACAGACTTGGGGCTTGGTGGAAAGACAGCTAACTCCGAACACCTAACAAAGGCCTAACATCATCTTTGTTTTTCTTTTTTTTAAATTTAGCACAAGTAGGCAGAGAGGCAGGCGGAGGGAGAGGGAGAAGCAGGCTCCCCGCTGAGCAGAGAGCCCGATGCGGGGCTCGATCCCAGGACCCTGAGATTATGACCTAAGCGGAAGGCAGACACTTAACCGAATGAACCCCCCAGGCACCTTAAGGGACTGGCAGCGTCTTATAAAGAAGAGCGTGAACTGTAGCCGTTCAATCCCTTATGTTACAGAGGATTCCCTGTCATGAAGACAGGGTAAGATCAGATTTCACCTGCCGAGACAAGAATACAGAGATGAACGCAATACATGTCTGAAAGTTAAGATTTAAAATTTAAAAATATGTTTTTAAATTTTAAAAGAGTAATATATTTTTAAATTTTAAAGGAGTCTGCTGGAGATTCTCCCTCTCTTTCTCCCTCTGTCCTTACCCCCACCATCTCTATCTCTCTCTCTCAAATAAATGTTTTTAAAACATGTTAAAAATACTTTTATGTCTTTTTTCCTTTTGAATGGGATAAACTCTAGTTATTTACAGAGTTTACTTGTACAGAAAAGTTTATTATTTTGGAGATATTGCCAGATAATTGAAGCATTTTAATAGACTGTTTCTACTTTCATTAATAAGAATAATCATTTATAGTTTTCTAGCTAGAAAGTGTACCACAAATGAACAGGCCTTTCCAGTAGGTGTAAGAAAACAAGCAGAAAGATGAAAGATCTGGACTAAATGAACTCTGTGAGAAACAAGTGAACCTTCATTGACCGAGCTGAAACATGAGGGGAGGCCCTACTGTGTGCCAGGTTCTGTATTGGGAGCTTAGCTACTTTGAGTTCTCTCAGCAACTCAGTGAAACAAGTACAAACCCCCTTATTTATTGAGCATCTACTACAGCAAATGTGGTTGCCACAGGGCATCTGCTTCCTGCCCTCACAGAGAAGCCGCCATTTTCCAGAAGACCCAGCAGGAGCCCAGAGAGGCAAAATGTCTGGGAAAGGTACGGGCATTTACCATCATACGGGTTCCCTGAATTTACCTCACTCTCGTTTCCACAATGACCCAGACGTGGATACTTCTACTATCTCTATCTTACAGGTGAGGAAATGGAGGTTTGAGATCACAGGGTCAGGTGCTGGGACTGGGGCCAGCAGAGACTCTGCTTGGGCTCTAATCAAGTGGCTCCAAGGGGCACCTTGCACTGTGCCCACCAGGAGCCAGAAAATGTGCCTTCAGAGGGTGGGCCATCCTCCCGAAAGCTCAGGAGGTACAAATTTGGCTTGGGCCACAGCACTCCTCTCTCTGAAGGGACCGTTATTAAAGGCCAGCTGATGCTGTTCGCCACAGATAACGGGCCCGGGAATGGATTAGGGCCAGCTTCTCCCTCCCCCGCAACACCACTTTTTCTATCTCTGTTATTACAGGAGACAGAATCTTAGCAGCTGGAGTCTTGGAAAAGCCTCAGAAATTGGGAGAAAACCGAAAACAAAGACCTCCCTCCTGGCTCCTAAAAGAAACCACTCTACTGTCAATTCTGCATACCTGTTGTAGTTATGAAGTTGGTAAAAAGAGGGAACAATACCTTTTGGGGTTCTTCAATTTCGACTTCATAAGTTGCTAAAATAAACATGAAAAAAAATGATGTCAGAGGCCGTTTATTCACCCATTTCTTACAGCACCCAGGATTCAAACAATTATGCAGGACGGCAGAGTTCAGTTTTCTCAGCCTCCGGAACAAGGAACGCTGTGAGGCTTTGTCTGTGTGGGGAGTTCTTGGGTCACTGACCATGGCTTTTATCTCTGTGGGGATTTCCAGGATGGAATGTATGCTCAGTAAAAACATGTGAAACAATTTTCAGTTTCCTGTTTCAGTAAATAGATATACATACTCCATGCTGAAGAGACAGCACTGAAATTTAGTGGTTTGCAGTCAGAAGGGGAACATGAAAGGGAAAGGAGAGGAAAAAAGCCCCCCTCCAAAAAAGAAAAAAAAAGAAAAAGAAGAAAAAAAAGGAAAAAAAAAAGAAGAAAAGAAAGGAAAAAAAAAAGAAGGGAAAAAAAAAAAAAAGCCTAGATCCCACTTCAATAAAATGAAGTCCACAGCACACTCATAAGTGTTTTTGTTCCTTAACTGTTCTGTTTCCCTAGCACAGCCTGAAAAGAGGAGACTGGCCACCAACTGAGGTTTGAATTCCTTTTGGATTTTTTTCTGATCGTTCTGTGGATTTTATTGAATGATGTGACACTGACCTTCATTAATAACAAACACAAGTAGTGGCAAGAATGTGGGTTCAGAGCCCAGTCCTGCCGCTTCCTACCTGAGGGATTGCAGACAAATTACTTCATTTCCTAGAGTCTCAGTTTGCTCACTTGAGAAATGCAGTCAATTAGTACCTGCCTTACACAGTTAATGGGGAGATTAAAGGAGATGATGTAAAAAAATGGGACATGCCATGCAGAGCCCCAGATATTGTATAGAAAGTGATGGGTTTTTGATAAAATTACTTATTTGATTTTTCTTTGCTGAAATGTCATCTCTAAAAGTTTCCCCCTACTGTTAATGAATATGCATGCATATTAAGTAGGACTCCCCCTGTTTTTCTTCTCTTTCTTGCTGCTAGGTTCCTGAAGCTGTAGTTTAGAAAAGTGACCAAGAAACATGTTGCATTTTTTTTTTTTTTAAGTAGGCTCCATGCCCACTGTGGGGCCCAAAGCAGAGCCCAATCTCATGACCCTGATATCAACACCTGAGCTGAGACCGAGAGTCAGATGCTTAACTAAGTGAACCAGCCAGGTTGCATTTCAAGGTCATTGTTATTTGACACATAAAACCATTGATAAAACAAATGAAATCTTAGGTTTTCTTTAGGCACTGCCTGCACACGATTGCTTGACACAAAGACCTAAAATTCTCCGTGGATGATTCATACCATGCACTTCAACTGGAGCCATTGTACACTTTTATTTTTACTGATTTTTGAATCAAAATGTATTATTTTGCCAGTTTACTTTAAAACCGTTGTTTAGCTATTAATACACAATGAATAATTGCTTATGATGCAGTTTGCTCCATATCCATTCCAAACATGGGTTTCTTTTCCAATTTTAAAAATGATAATCTCCCTCCCTCAATTGATGTATCATTCTTTGTTTTACAAAGAAATAACACATCATGATCTTTTTGCTTCTCATTGTCACCTGGGGAGAGGGGAGATATTATTCTTAGAAATGGGGAAACTAAGGTTCAGAGGAAGCTTACTTGTCAAGGCTAGTACACAAAAATACACACTGAATTAATAATGCATTCGTAACTTGATTATAATTTTTTTTAACAAACCAGACGTTCTCCAAAGTTTTGCCATCACAACTTGCTCCCATGGAAGGAATATAAAAGACAAAGGATTCTACTCCATGGGGTCAGGAAAGGACAGGGACTCATAACTGGAGGATATGTCCCACAGCACTGGAGCCCATTCTCTCCACTGACTAGCTTTGTTCCAGCTGGGGTAAAAGGACACTCATCACAAGATGGTCCTCAGTACCCTCCAACTGCTGGCCCCATAACATGACCACAGCTTGCAGGCTTTTTCTCCAAGTACTAACTCGCTGTGTGACCTTGGAAAACTAGGAGGCAAGAGCACTGTTACTAATAATATAAAAACAATAATAAAAAGCAACAAACATTTTTTATACTTACAAATAGTAGGAACTGTGCTAAGTGTTTAAATGCATGACCTCACTTAATTCACCCAGTGATCACTACTGACACTGGCATTTCACCCATGAGGAGGCAGATGCCCAAAGAGTAAAGTAACTTGCCCAAGGTCACTCCATTAGCAAATGGCTTTCAAACTTCCTCCCAGCTACAGAATCATTCATTTGAGTGGAATATTGCCCACAGGCACACATAGAACTTCTCTGGTTGATGTCATGCTCAAAGTCTCCAGTACCCCTCAGGACCACCCTAGGGCCTAGGAAGCACAGTCTGAATGGGTAGTCTAGATGACCTCTGAGGACAATTCTGCAGAACTTCCAGAACAGCCTAAATCCTGCTTACCCACATTCTATATAAAAGGGCAAAGCCTCAGAAAGGCACCCATGCTGAACTATGCACCCCTAAAGGGATGGTCTTGGCTTTCCTGGCATTAAGGGACAATGGTGACAGTGAAAGCTAACCACCTCATCTTTCCCATTGTTTTCCTCCCTCCCTCTCCCCCTCTCCTCCAGAAAGGTAATACTTAGATTCCTCACCCTTGGTGGGCAGAGAATGAAAGATGGATCCCCTTTGAGTTAATCTTTATAAAGATGTGAGACTTACATTAAGATTGATTGATGGATTGAATGATTTTTATTTATGGCTATTCAACTGTTCCAACATCATGAAACGCAATGTTTCCTCCATTAAATTTCCTTTTACAATTTTGTAAGGGAGAATATTTTTTCTATATGCAGTTTTTCAATCCATAAACATGGTATATCTCCCCTATTTATGTAGGTTTCCTTTGAATTATTTCATCAGCAATTTGTAGTTATCAAATTAAAGTCTTGTAACATTTCGTTAAACACAAGTTAATTTCTCTTTATTTAGCTTTTGCGAATGTTGTAGTATTTTTTGATTTTAGTGTGTTCATTGCTAGCATATAGAAATAGAATTTTAAAATTCTATTTTGTATCCTGTGACCTTGTTGAACTCATTTGTTAGTTCTAAGATTTTTTTTTTTTTTTTTGTAAATTCCCTGGGATTTTCTATCTAGACAATCCTGTCATCTGCAAATAAGGGCAGTTTAATTCTTTGATTTGTATTCATTTGATTTCCTTTTCTTTTTTTTTTTTTTTTAAAGATTTTATTTATTTATTTGACAGAGAGAGATCACAAGTAGATGGAGAGGAAGGCAGAGAGAGAGAGAGGGAAGCAGGCTTCTTGCTGAGCAGAGAGCCCGATGTGGGACTCGATCCCAGGACCCTGAGATCATGACCTGAGCTGAAGGCAGCGGCTTAACCCACTGAGCCACCCAGGCGCCCTGATTTCCTTTTCTTGACTTACTGCATTGGCTAGAAGTTCTAGCACTATGTTGAATAGGAGTGGTAGAGTGGACATTCTTGGGGCACCTGGGTGGCTTGATCATTAAGTGTCTCCTTTCTGCTCAGGTCACGATCCCAGGGTCCTGGGTTTGAGCCCCCTGTCAGACTCCCTGCTCAGCGGGAAGCCTGCTTCACCCTCTCCCACTCCTCCTGCTTGTATTCCCTTTATCGCTGTTTCTCTCTGTCAAATAAATAAATGAAATCTTAAAAAAAAAAAAAAAAGAAAGTGACCATCCTGCCTAGTTCCCAGTCTCTAGGGGAAAGTATTCAATATTTCTCCATTAAGTATACTAGCTATAGGTTTTTGTTTGTTTGTTTGCAAATGCTCTTTTTTTTTCAAGTTGAGAAAGTGGCCCTCTATTCCTATTTTTCTGAGTTTTTTTTTTAATCATAAATGGGTATTAAATTTGTCAAATGCTTTTCCTGAATAGATTGATATGATTGTGTGATTTTTCTTCTTTAGCCTATCAATAAAGAGTTCATTGACTGATTTTTTTTCGAGTGATCTTTGAATATTGAACTAGCTTTCCATCCCTGAAATAAACAGCATTCTATTGTGGTATAATTCCATTTTACGTCTTGCTGAATTCTATTTACTAATATTTTGCAAAGGACTTTTATGTCTCTGCTCCTGAAGGGTGTTAATCTGTAGTGTTCTTGTGCACTGTCTCCATCTGGTTTGCTGTCAGGGTAATACCAGCTTCTTGAATCAGTAAGGGTTTCTTCCTCTTCCATTTTTCTTGGAAAGATTGTACAGAATTAGTGTTAATTCATTTTTAAACATTTGGCAGAATTCTCCAGTGAAATCTCCCAGGACTTTGAGATGGTCTTTTTCAGAGTTCTATTTTCTCTTAACTAATTTATTTATAAATTTTAATTCCAGTATAGTTAACATACAGTGACAGTGTTTTAGGTTTTTTGTTTGTTTTAGTTTTAAAATTATAGATTCAATGTCCTTAACAGTTACAGCGCTATCCAAATGATTTATATTGAGTGATTTGAGGTAATCTGAGTTTTTGAGGAATTGTTCCATCTTTAAGTTGTCAAATTTAGATGTGTAGATTTTATCCTCTTATAGTCCTTTTGAAGTCTGCAAAGTTTGTAATGATATCTTTGTTTCATTCTTGATATTGTTTGTTTGTGTCTTCTTTCTGTTTCTTTGTTAGTCTTGCTAGAGGTTTGTCAATTTTATCGATCTTTTCAAAGAACAAGCTTTTGCTTTCATTGATTTTCTCTACTCTTTTCTGTTTTTAATTTTATTTATTTCTGTTCTTAATCTTTATTCTTTCCTCCCTTCTCCTTGCTTTACATTTATTCTTCTATTCTTTTACTATGCTCTTGAGGTAGGATCTTAGATTTAAAGATTTTCCTCTTTAATGTAAGCATTTAGTGCTATTAATTTCTCTTCTGCATTCCTTAGGCTCTGTCCCAAGGATTTTTATATGTTTTCATTTTTGTTCAGTTCAATATGTATTTTGATTTCCTTTTAGAAATGTGTGCTTTTGTTTCTAAGTGTTTAGAGAGTTTTCTGTTATCCTTTGGTTACTGATTTCTAGCCTGATCACATTGTGGTAAAAAATACACTATGATTTCAATTTTTCAAAATGCACTGTTGTAAGGCCTAGAATAAGGTCTATCTTGTATATGTTTATGGATGCTTGAAAGTATATGTATTCTGCTCCTGGTGCACCTTCTATAGATATTAATTAGATCCTGTTGCTGATGGTGTTGCTGAATTCTTCTGTATCCTTGCTGATTTTCTGAGTAGATGTTCTGTCAATGTGGACAGAGGGGTGTTAAAGTCTCAAACTATAAGTCCATTTGTCTATTTTTTCTTTCGGTTTGTGCTTCACATATATTACAGCTCTGGAGCTTGGTGCACACACACTTAAGATTGTTTTGTCTTCCTGATGGATTGACCCTATTATCATTACATAATATCCCTCTACATCTCTTGTAATTTTCTTTGCTCTGAAATTTACTTTATCAGTTATTAATATAATCACACTAATATTCTTTAGATTAAATTTACATCTTCCAATCTCTTTCAATTGGCATATTTAGGCAATTTACATGTAATGTAATTAATGCAATTACTGATATATTAGAGCTTAAATCTGCCCCTTATTTTTTATTTTCTGTTTGGGGTCTTTTTTTTGGCTTCTCTGTTACATATTTCCTGCTTTCTTGTGGGTTACTTGAACATTTTTTAGAATCATTTTTTATTTACCTATAGTTTTTTGTTTTATGTTTTTTAAATATCTCACTGTATACCTGTTTCAGTGGTTCCTCTAGGGATTACACTATATATACATGTAACATCACAGTCTACTGGTATGGACATTTTATCAGTTCATGTGAAGTATAGAAACCTTATTTCCCTCTATGTCCCTTAACACTTTCCTTATAATGGTCTTATGTATTTCTCTTATACACATTTAGAACTATATCAGATAATGTTAAGAGTTTTTGCTTCAACCATCAAACATAATTTAAAAAAATCAAAAGAAAAATATGTCATACTCACATGTGTATTCTTTCCATTTTTTCTTTCTCCTGAAGTGAAGGTCCAAAGTACTTCCTTTTATCATTTATTTTCCATCTAGAAATCTTCCTTTAGCCATTCTTTTAGGATTGGTCTGCTAGAACAAATTTTCTTAGTTTTCCTTCATCTTAGAATATCTTGCTTTCCCCTTCAATCTTGAAGGATATTTTCACTGATAATAGGATTCTGGATTGATAGTTCTTTTCTTCTTGTACTTGAAAAATGTTGTGCCACTTTCTTCTGGCTTTCATGATTTCTGATGAGAAATTCAGTCATTTAAATTGTTTTTCACCTATAGGTAATGTATCATTTCTTTTACTGCTTTCAAGATTTTTACTTTTTATTTTTATTTTTAGAAGTTTGATTATGTTTTTGTGTGGATTGGGTTATCCTGCTTGGGATTTTCTTGGCTTCTTCAATCTTTTGTTTAATGTCTTTTACCAAATTAGGAAAGTTTTCAATTTCTTCAAGTACTTTCAGTAGCATCCTCTTTCCCCTTTCTTTCCAGTACTACAATTTAAGACTTTCATTATAGCCCCACGGGTCCTTGAAGCTTTGTTCATTGTTTTCCCCTGATCTGTTTTCTCCTTATTGTTAGATTGGGTAATTTCTATCATTTCTTTCAAGTTTATGAATTCTTCTATTCTCCCCATTTTGCTGTTGAGTCCATCCAGTGAGCTTTTTATTTTTCTTATTGTGTTCTTCACTTCTAAGTTTCTATTTCTTTTTCTTTACATCTTCCATTTCTTTGCAGAGGCATCCCATTTCTTCTAAAAATAGAGTGAAACTATTCTTTGTGTGCTTCAATCATGTTCATAATTGTTCACTGAAGTCTTAACAGCTGCTTTAAATTGTCTCTCAGAACATTCTAATATTTCAATTGTCTCAATGTTGTCATCTATGGATTATCTCTTTTCATTCAAGTTTAGACTTTCTTGATTTGTGGTATGATGAGTAATTTTCTGTTGAAACCTGGGCATTTTAAGTATTATCTTATGAGACTGGGTATTATTTAAACTTGTTTTAGTTGGCTTTTCTGGTGACAGAAATGGGATGACTTTTTTCTGTCAGCTGAGGGTACACATCTAGGTTCTCCACTTCTTGGCCTTCCAATATCCAACTGAGGGCAAGGCTCCTCACTGCTCCTGGTCAAGGGTGGGCACTCCAGTTCCCCACTCAGCTTTTGCTAATAACATCCTGGTGGTAGGAGTACTTGTTTTTGCTTCCCATTTGTCCTACTTACTGCTGGGTAGTTGTGAAAGTCCTGATTCTCCAATGGGTCTTCTCTAATAACAGACCAACAGAGAGGAGAAGGGTACTTTCGTTGGGTGGGAGACAGGAATACAAGCTCCTCATGTGGTCTTCATTATAGGTGGAGTTTTGTTACTCCTGGAAGGGTTGAAAGTCCAAGCATCTGACATAGCTTTCTCTGTACCACCTCAGCCAAGGGGTTGGGGTACATAACTGCAGCCTGATAAGGGTGGGTGTCTAGGATCCTCACTCATCACTGGCTGGTGGGGTAGAGCCATAGTTTTTACTGTGATGTTTGGCTAGAATAGAACAGTTATTGTCTTTTTGTTTTTCTAGACTGCCCCTTTTCTGGTTCTTAGGCTAGAGAGAACAGTCTTTTGCTGGAGATGTTTCTGTTTGTACCCATTGGTGTTTCTGGATTGCCAGCTTCTTTGGCTCCAAGTCTGGGATATATGAGGCAAGAAGAAAACCCAAGGAACTCACCTATTCTTACTTGGGTTCCTAGGTCTCTAGCTGCTATACATTCTTATTTATAACTTTTCAGAGTCTCCCAGTTTTCTTATGTTTGTTTCACATATGATATCCGACAGTTTTAGTTGTACTTAGCAGAGGGAATAAGGAAGAGTATACACGTTCCATCCTTCCAGAAGCAGAATTCCACTTGAATTTAAATGTATTGTTTTATCAAACTCTCAGAACAATGCCATGAAGGTGATATTATACCCACTTTTCAGATGAATACACTGAGGTTCAGATGTTATTCATCTAGTGAGTGGTATAAAGATAATTAGAAGATAAATGAAGAAAGAGTGAAGTGAATAATACAAGTGGGGGGAAAATAGCTCAACCCCTTCTTGTTTGTTTGTTGTTTTGTTTTTTCTAACTGCATCTTGGTCATTTAAAGAGGAAGAAGGAAAGGGGTGGAGACATGTAGCAGGATCCTTTTGATCCCAGGCTGTAGTACTTCAGTTTCTTTAGCCCTGGTAGGTCTATTCTTATCTCCCACCAAGATGTTCTCTCTGGCAAGGGACACCCTCACCACCCTCACCTCTCTCCCACCTTCCTCCCTTTCTGCTACTCCATGCTCTGTTACTCTCAATTGCGTCAATGGCTTATTTTCTGAGCCCTTTCTCTTTCAGCCAAAGACACTTGCCTCTTTATGAAGTAGACAAAGAATCCCTCAGTGAAAGACTGAAGAGAGGCTTGAGTTAGTGGCTCCTTCTTTGGGTACCTTAGGTGATTTCCCCTGGCAGGCCACTTTGAGCATTTATGGCCCAGGAAGAACAAATATAGGCCTCTGGTCCAGCTTCCCACTTTTAATCCTCAGCTTTATCCTACATGGAAAGGGGCCTTGCAAGGTCCAAATCTCATGCACACCACCCCCCATGAACTTCTCTCTCTGCAGCCCAGTCTGTCCTGGGACTTAGGGAAGAGACCCAAGCATGACTTGGGAGGGAGCATTCTGGGGGTCTCCTGTATCCAGAAAGGGAAGGTATAGGTTCCAACAAGGGCATCTAAATAGCTAAATAGCCCTATGAGCCCTTTGCAGAAAGGCATGCAGTTGGAATTTAGTCCAAATAGGGCCCATGGCCTTTCTATTCAAAGGCTGGTTTATAAACCAGCAGCATCAGCACCACCAGGGAAATTGTTAGAAATTGAGACTCTCAGGCCCAACCACACAGCTACTGAACCAGAATATGTTAAACAAGATCCCCAGATGATTTGTATTTTAAGTGTTAGAATTTGAGAAATCATATTCTGATGCAGGTGCCTAGATGCTCCAAGATTGGAACAATATTGCCTTATGGGGGTAAGAAGGGACAGGAGTTGCTTGTCTTATGACTAGTATTTTATAAGCCATATGGGAGAATCTAGACTTTGCCTAGCCTAAGAGAAAGAGAGAGGGAGATTTTCCAGATTTTCCATTTTCAACCCTTTATTGCCTTGGGAAGGGAAGGGAAATTTCAATGGATCCTAACTCCCACCTCACAAACCTTTTATGTATGTATTCTCAGGCAAATGACTTCTCCCACACTCTCATGCTTTTTCTCCATACAATAAAGAAGCTAAATCAGATGATCTTCCTCTAACCCTCCCTCCAGGGAAGCAAAACATCCTTGAATGGGAAGCAGCATAAAACTGTGAAAACAGCATGCATCTTAGAGGCAGTCTGAGCCTATTTCATATTATGTCTCTACCATATATTCCTCATGTGACCTTGTACAACTCAACATCTCTGGTCCTCAGTTTCTTGTCTCAAAAAGTGGGCTAATAAAACTGCTGTATCAGCAGGGATGCACACAGAGAACCTACTACTGATGTGACCCATAGTATATGTTCACAAAATACTAATGTTTATTCCAGCACAAATGTTCATGCCTTTTGTAGAGAACTAGCTGATCCTACAGGCAGAACAAAGACACAGAAACTGTAGAAATGTTATGATTCCCTGCTTCTTCATTTTGTTACCTGACAGGGTTTCTTTTCTTCATAGAAAGGTCTGAGCTTTGTCGGCAATACCAGAGGTGGGAAGATTTAGCTCTGAACCAGTGGTCAGATCCATTAAATGAATTCTCTGCTCCTATTCAGACTAAACAGAGGGACCTAATTCTCATAGTCTGTTATCTCCCTCTCCACACACGGAGTTACCAGGGGAGTTCAAGAAAGACACCACAAGAAGAGAGATGAAGTTTCTATAGGAGAAGGAAGAAAAATGGATTATTGTATCTTGATTTTCCCTCCCACATATCTACAGAAGGCAAGGCATCTAAGTAGATTGGTGAAGGAGAGAATAGAAGAGGTAGAGAGAAGGCAGCACTAGGAGTTGTGAGATAGCATTGATGCCCAACTGGATTTATTTATATTTTTAAGAGACCAGGCAGGGGAAAAAAAAGAAAGAAATGAGATGGTAGAGCAGCATGGCTTTGAATTTTTAAACTTATAGTTAGCTAGAGGGAAAATACCATTTTTGCCACATTTTCATTCCACACAGTGTTACAATATTAATTGGCTTAGCAGACTTACAATCAGCAATTTCTTTTGCGGTGCACAGGTTAATGGAGTTGCCAGAGTGTTTCAGATATGAAATTGTTGCCTCATAATTATGTGGCTCTTCAAATTCAGCACTGAGAAGCATGGAGAAAAAGGTTACTTAAAATAAAACATTGCTTTAAACATATTTTAAAACTTTTTGTATTTTTTCTTCATTAGAGAAGTAATATGTTTGACAAATATGATGATTTAAACAGATATGGAAGACATTGCCCCTACTCTAAACATATAGAAATTCTGAAAAATACAACAACACAAAGAATTATATGAAAAATACATAACTCATCTATAGAAATCAATAAAGTCTCCAGGTGCCAGATATAGGGAGGAAAACAAAACTAAACATGTAAGTGAGAATTACATGCAAAGGAAAAGTGAGACAGATAAAGAAAAATCTTAATGACTGGATGGCTGAGGATTTACTTTGAGTCAGGAGTTAATTCTGAGCCACAGGCCTCATCTGAATGGGAAGCTAGAACCAAGCTATCAGCATAAAGTTCAGAGTCACAAAATTCCATTTGATCTGTAAAACGAATTGTAAAAGATATGTGTACACTTTCCCAGGGAATAACAGGGAAGCTTAGTATACAGCTATGACTGCTGGAGCTAAAAGAATCACCCATGAGAAATCAGGAACTTGAAAGCCAAGTATAGGTGGGGTTTTAAATGTACACTGTGTATTTCAGAGACACAGAGACAAAACGGTGCTTGTAATCTAACCACTGTAAAGTAAATCTGAAATCATTCTGTAAAGCTGCTTATAACCCAAGACACATATGGTAGGCAAAAGAAACAATTTCCACTTAAATCAAGCTTATAGTAAAAAAAGAAAAGTAAACCACATAGAGATGAGCTACCACACATAGTCAGATGATATAACAGAATGACAGGATTCAGTAACAGAATGACATGAAAGTGACTTTAAAATAACGATTTTTTTAAATGTTCAAAGAAATAAAAGAATGAAATCCATTAGGTAAAAAACAAAACAAACAAACAAAAAACACTTTCAAGAGTGTGAAAAAAGAACATAGATTTAGGGACAAGAGAAAGGAGTACAGAAATCATTAGTTCTTATAATAAAAAAAATTAATGTAGAGGTTGAAAAGGAGATTAGACACAGCAGAAAAGAGAACTGGGGAATTACTTAGATCTAAGGAAGACACCCAGAATGTAGCATGGAGAAATGAAGAGATGCAAAATATTAAAAGAGAAGTTAACAGTGGGGAAGACAGACAGGGCTCTCAACAGCTTAGTGACCAAACTTTGAGGGTGTGCTCACAATAGGGAAAGTGGGTCATTGCAACAAGCTGGTCTGAAGGCAATCACAGCTCAGATGCAACAGTGAGGCCCACACAGCCCTGGAATGCCTGGTTCTTGTGACCCAGAGGGATTGTGCTACAGGACATGATTGGACCTCTTGTACACAAGGCCACTACTTTTAAGACCAGGAGATGTAGCTGACCTCCTTAATATACAGAAACAAACAGGGAGTTAGATAAAATGACACAGAGAAATACGTCCCACATATAAGAATAAGACAAAAATCACAGCAGAAGAGCTAAATGAAACTGAGATAAACAGTATGTCTGATAAAGAATTCAAAGTAATGGTCATAAAGACATTCACTGGACTTGAGAAAAGAGTGGATGGTCTCAGTGAGAACTTCAATAAAGAGGTAAAATATATATAAAAAAGAACCAGTCAAAGATGAAGAATTCAATAACTGAACTACATGAGAAATACATGAGAGGAGGGACATCTGGGTGTTTCAGTTGCTTAAATGTCTGACTCTTGATTTCAGCTCAGGTCATGATCTCAGGATTGTGAGATTGAGCCCTACAGTGGGCTTCACACTGGGCACAGAGCCTACTTAGGATTCCCTCTCTCCCTCTCCCTCTGTCCTTCACCTCCTTAAAAAAATACATGACAGGAAATCCACAACAGATTAGAGGACATAGAAGAAAAGATCAGCAATCTATAAGAGAGGGTGATAGAAAGCACCCAAGCTGCATGGCAAAAAGAAAAAAAAAATTAAAAATGGGAATAGATTAAGGAAACTCAGTGCCATAATCCAGTGAAAAAACATTCACATTATAGGGGTCCCAGAAGGAGTAGGAAAGAGAAAAGGAGAGGCAAAAACTTATTTGAAGAAATAATAGCTGTAAACTTCCTGAAATCTGGGGAATTATACAGAAATCCAGATCCAGAAGGCAAAGAGAGACTCTAGCAAAATTAACCCAAGGAGGTCTACACCAAGGCGCATAATAATTAAAGTGGCAAAAAGTGATGATAAAGAGAGAATTTTAAAGGCAACAAGAGAAAAGATTTACATACAAGGGAAACCCCATAAGGCTATTAGCTGATTTTCCAGCAGGTATTTTATAGGCCAAAAAGAATGGGATGATATATCAAACTACTGAAGAAAAAAAAAAAATCCTGCAGCCAAAAATAACATACCCATCAAGGTTCTCATTCAGAATAGGAGAGGCAAAAAATTTCTCAAACAAAAGTTAAAGGAGTTCATCACCACTAAACCAGATTTATAAGAAATATTAAAGGGAATACTTCCAGAGCAAAGAAAAGGCCATGAATAGAACAAAATCATTAATGGAAAAAAATTCACAGGTAAAAGCAACATAGAGTGAAGGTAGTAGATTAATCACTGATAAAGCCAATATGGAGATTAAAACACAAAAGTAGTAAAATCAATTATATCTACAAATGATAGTCAAGAATACATAAAAAAGATGTAAAATATGGTATCATATACAAAAAACATGGAGTGGGAGTAAAAATTTAGTGCTTTTAGAATGTGTTTAAACTTCAGTGACCATCAACTTAATAAAGACTTGTATATACATAAGATGTTATATATGCACCCAATGGTAACCACTAATAAAAAAACCTTTAACACGTAAAAAAAAATAAAAAAAAGAAAGGAATTTAAGTAAGACACTAAATAAAGACATCAAATCACAAGGGAAAAGAGTAAGAGAAGAAATAGGGAACAAAGAATTACACATACACACAGAAACCAATTAATACAATGACAGTAAGTACATACCTATCAAAAATTACTTTAAATGTAAATGGACCAAATGCTTTGATCAAAAGACACAGGTTGACTGAATGGATATAGAAATAAACCATGTATATACTTCCTATAAGAGATTCATTTCAGTTCTAAAGACACATACAGACTGAAAGTGAAGGTCTAGAAAACATATACCATTTAAATGAAAGTGGAAAAAAAAAAAAAGAAGCCAGGACCGCAATACTTATATGAGACAAAATAAACTTTAAAACAAAGACTAGCAAAAGACAAAGAAAGGCACTAAATAATGATAAGAGGATCAACCCAACAAGAGGATATAACAATTATAAATATCTATGCACCCAACATTGGAGCACCTAAATAAACAAAGCAAATATTAACAGACTTAAATGTAGAAATTGAGAGTAATACAATATTAGGGGACTTCAGCATCCACTTGCATCAATGGACAATCCTACAGACAGAAAATCAACAAGGAAATAGTAGTTTTGAAGCACACATTAGACCCAATGGACCTAAAAGATATATACAGAATATTCATCCAACAACAGGAGAATACACACTCTTTTCAAGTGCTCATGGAACATTCTCTAGGACAGGTCACAGTAGGCCACAAAAGAAGTCTCAATAAATTTATGAAAACTGAAATCATACCAAGGATCTTTTTGAACCACAACAATATAAAACTACAAATCAATTTTAAGAAAAAATCCGGAAGGAACACAACTATAGGAGGCTATGTAATATGCTACTAAAGATTGAATGAGTCAAACAAGAAATAAAGGAAAAATTTTAAAAAATACACAGAGATAAATGGAAATGAAACACAATGGTCCAAAATCTTTAGGATGCAGCAATAGAGGCCTACCTCAAGAAACAAGGAAAATCTCAAATAAATGACCTAACTTTACTCCTAGAAAAGGTAGGAAAACAACAAACAAAGCACAAAGTTAGTAGAAGGAAGGAAATAATAAAGATTAGAGCAGAAATAAATGAACTTGAGACAAACAAACAAACACAATAAAAAAGACTGATGAAACAAGAAGCCAGTTCTTCAAAATGATAAAATTGATAAGCCTTTAGCCAAGTTTCACAAGAAAACTGGAGGAGTTAAGTAAATATAATCAGAAATGGAGGAGTAAGATCTGACAGTACAGAAATACAAAGGATGATAAGAGACCATTATGAACAATTTTATGTCCAAAAAATTGGACAACTAGAATAAGGTCCATCTTCAGGAACTAAATTAGGATGAATTACAAAAGTTGAACAGGCTGATTACTAGTAATCAGTAATCAATATTGAATCAGTAATCAAAAAACTCCCAACAAACAGAAGTCTAAGATCAGAAAGTTTCAGGGTAAATTCTACCAAATACTTAAAGAAGAGTTAATATCTATTTTTCTCAAGCTATAACAAAAAAACAGAAGAGAAAGTAAACTTCCAATTAATTAATTAATTACTTTTTAAGATTTTATTTATTTGACAGAGAGAGATCACAAGTGGGCAGAGAAGCAAGCAGAGAGAGAGAGAGAGGAGGAAGCAGGCTCCCTGCAGAGCAGAGAGCCCGATGCAGGACTCGATCCCAGGACTCTGAGATCATGACCTGAGCTAAAGGCAGAGGCTTAACCACTGAGCCACCCAGGTGCCCCTAAACTTCCAATTTAATTCTATGAGGTCTGATACCAAAACCAAACAAAGACACTACTAAAAAAGAAAACTATAGGCCCATATTTCTGATATACCAAAAATAGTCAACAAAATACTAACAAACCAAATTCAACAATACACTTAAAAAAAAATCAAGATCAAGTAGGATTTATTCCAGGATGCAAGTGTGGTTCAATATTTGGAAATCAATCAGTGTGATACATCACTTTAATAAGAGAAAGGATAAAAACCTTATGATCATTTCAACAGAAGCAAAATAAAAGGACATTTGAAAAAATACATCCAAAAAATAAGAAAACATACATCTATTTACAACAAAAAAAAATCTCAACAAAGTGGGTTTAGGGGTAACAGACCCGAACATATAAAGGCCACATATGAAAAACAGCTAACAGTATATTCAAAAGTGAAAAACTGAAACTTTTCCTCTAAGATCAGGAAGAAGACAGGGATGTCTTCTTTAACTATGTTTACTCAATACAGTACTGGAAATCCTAACCACAGCAATCAGGTAAGAAAAAGAAATAAAAGGCAATCTAAATTGGTAACAAAGGACTAAAACTGTAATTATTTGCAGAGGACATGATACTATATATAGAAAACCCCGAAGACTCCACCAAAAAATTATTCAAACTGATAAATCGTTCAGTGAAGTTGCAGGATACAAAATAAGTATACAGATATCTGTTGCATTTCTAGACACTAATAATGACATAGCAGAAAGAGAAATCAATAATTCCATTTACAGGGGCGCCTGGGTGGCTCAGTGGGTTAAGCCGCTGCCTTCGGCTCAGGTCATGATCTCAGGGTCCTGGGATCGAGTCCCACATCGGGCTCTCTGCTCAGCAAGAAGCCTGCTTCCCTCTCTCTCTCTCTCTCTGCCTGCCTCTCCGTCTACTTGTGATCTCTCTCTGTCAAATAAATAAATTAAAAAAAAAAAATTCCATTTACAATTGTACCAAAAAGAATAAGCCTAGGAATAAATTCAACCAAGGAGATGAAGACCTGTACCTGAAAACTAAAAAACACTGATGAAAAAGATAGAAGATGAGACAAATGGAAAGATATACTATGCTCATAGGTTGACAGAATTCATATTGTTAAAATGTTCATACTATGCAAAGCAATCTAGATTCAACGCTATCTCTATCAAAAGACCAATATTGTTTTTCATAGAATTAGAATAATTGTTTATAAATTAACATAATGCATGTAAAATATTTATAGCATGTAAAATATATAAATGATAAAATTTATATGAAATCATAACAGACCTCAAATATCCAAAGCAATCTTAACAAGAATAAAGCTAAAGGTATCGCAATCCCCAATTTCAAGATATATAATAAAACTGTAATAATCAAGAAAATGTGGAGCTGGCACAAAATTAGACACCTAGATCAAGAGAACAAGATAGAAAGGCCAGAAATAAACCCATGCTGACACAGTCAGCTAATCTAGGACAAAGGAGGCAAGAATATCCAATAGGGAAAAGACAATCTATTCAACAAATGGTGCTGGGAAAACTGGACAGCTGCATACAAAAGAATGAAACTGGACAACTTGCTCACAACATACACAAAAATAAACTCAAATGGATTAAAGACCTAAATGTGAGACCTGAAACTATAAAACTCCTAGAAGAAAACACGGACAGTATCCCTTTGATGTTGGCCTTAGCAATATATTTATGGATAGGTCTCCTCATGTAAGAGAAAAGCAAAAATAAACTATGTTGCTGCATCAAAATAAAATGCTCTTGCACAACAAAGGAAACCATCAGCAAAACAGGCTGGGAGAAGATATTTGCAAATGACATATCTGATAAGGGTTAATATCCAAAATATATAAAAAGCTTATACACATCAACACTGAAAAAATAATCCAATTTAAAATTGGGCAAAGATGGGACGCCTGGGTGGCTCAGTTGGTTGAGCAGCTGCCTTCGGCTCAGGTCATGATCCCAGCGTCCTGGGATCGAGTCCCACATCGGGCTCCTTGCTTGGCAGGGAGCCTGCTTCTCCCTCTGCCTCTGCCTGCCATTCTGTCTGCCTGTGCTCGCTCGCTCTCCTCTCTCTCTGACAAATAAATAAAATCTAAAAAAAAAAAAAAAAAAAAAAAAAATTGGGCAAAGAGGGTGCCTGGGTGGCTCAGTTGGTTAAGCATTTCTCCTTAGAATAGGTCATGATCCTGGGGTCCTGGGATAAAGTCCTGCTGCTGGTCCCTCTGCTTCTGCTCTCTCATTTGTGCTCTCTCTCTCAAACAAATAAATAAAGTCTTTAAAAAAAATAGGCCAAGGACCTGAACAGACATTTTTTCAGAGAAGACATATAGATGGCCAACAGACATATGAAAAGATGTTCCACATCACTCATCATCAGGGAAATGCAAATTAAAGCCATGATGATATATTACTTTATACCTGTCAGAATGGCTAGAACCAAAAAGTCAAGAAATAACAAGTGTTTGCAAGGATGTAGAGAAAAAGGAACCCTCATGTACTGTTGGTAGAAATGTAAATTGGTATGATCAGTGTGGAAAAATGTATGGAGGTCCCTCAAAAAATTAAAAATAGAATTCCCAGACAATTCAGTAATTCCACCACTAGGTATTTACTCAAGGAAAATGAAAACACTAATTTGAAAAGGTATACACACCCTTATGTTTATTGCAGTATTATTTAAAATAACCAAGTCATGAAAGCAGCTCAAGTGTCATCAGTAGATGAATGGATAAAGAACAAGTGGTATGCATACACAATGGAACATTACTTACCTATAAAAAAAGAATACAATCTTGCCATTTGTAGCAACATGCATGGACCCAGAGGGTATAATGCTAAGTGAAATAAGTCAAAGACAAAGACAAATGCCATATGATTTCACTTAAGTGTGGCATCTAAAAAACAAACAAATGTACAAAGAGGAAACAGACTCATAAATACAGAGAACTGGTGGTTACCAGAGGGATGGTTGGCAGGAGAATGGGTAAAACAGGTGAAAGGGATTAAGAGGCACAAACTTTCAGTTATAAATAAATAGGTCATGGAGATGAAAAGTACAGCATAGGAAATACAGTTAATAATATTGTAATAACAGTATGGTGAGAGATGGTGACTACACTTATTGTGGTGAGCACTGAATAACATGGAATTGTTGAATCAGTATATTGTGTACCAGAAACTAATAAGACACTGTGTGTTTATTATATTTTAATTTAAAAAAGAAATGGTGATCAAATAAATTAATAAAGCTATTGGAAAATATAAGTACATATCAACTGTAAAAATGACTAACTTGTAGAAGTTTAAAAATAAGATGGAATTAAAAATATTAAATAATAATATGAAAGATAGTGGAAGAGGGCTGTAAGTGTTATTCTCACAGCTTTGTATCATTTAAGAGCAAGAGAAAGATTTTGGCTAACATTAGACTTAGTTAATTGGATGTCAAAATTTAACTGTAACCACTAAAAAGAATAGAAATAGAGTGTTTAACTTCTCAGCTGGTAGAAGGAAACTATGGAATGAGAAAACTTAAAGAAGGCAGAAAAGGAAAAAATATACATGTAAAAAAATTTGTAATATATTTAAAACATAAAGTATGATAAAAATTCAAATAGATCAAGAATCACAATAAATGCAAATAGATTACTTTAATAAAATAGTATCTGCATGTTGTTAAAATCTAGCTAATGCTGCCAAAAAGCAACAAGCAAACCAAAGCTCCTTTATAAATGAATGGAAAAAGAGATGCAAACAAAATACTAAACAATGAAATCTTAGGTCAGTTTATTAATATTAGACCATATTTCAGCATGACTGATCAAGAAAATGAGAGGAGGTACACACATGTGTGCATACACACACATGCACACAAATTATAGAAAGGAAGACAACAAAACTGGACATAGATTTACATTTTCAGAAACCTAAAAAAATGTTACGATGAGCTGTTAATAAATTTGAAAATTTGGAATGTCCCTCAGTAAAGGAATACATGAAATGTGTTATGTTTACACAAAACTGGCAAACTTATAAAATTACCCCAGCAATTAAAGAACTACATACAAAGGCTGATAGGCCAATAAAACATTAATGAGCCTGAATCAATAGTATACACATCTACTCTCCCTCCCATTTACCTTCACACTCAATCTATCCCTCTCTTTCTCCTCCACTAAATAGTTTAATGGGCAAGTTTGAATAAGTAGTTTCAGAGAACAGAAAAAGAGAAAAGCTACCCTACTATTTTAAGAGGGCAGTATGATTTTGATATGAAAACTACAACAAGACCAAAAAGAAAAAAAATATAGCCCAATCTCACTTAAAACATTTAGCCCAAACCCACTAAATGCTAAAAAAAAAAATGAGTTAATCAGTAATAAAATTAACCCAAGAAAAACTAAAATTTATTTCAAGATATCAATGATGGCATAAGAAAATCTACCATTGCAACTACTTACACTGAAGCAATAAGAGAAAAACAGATTATTTTAATAAATACAAAAAAAAATTCCACACAAACCCTCTTTTTTTTTTTTTTTTTAAAGATTATTTATTTATTTGACAGACAGATCACAAGTAGGCAGAGAGGCAAGCAGAGAGAGAGAGAAAGGGAAGCAGGCTCCCCGCCAAGCAGAGAGCCCGACGCGGGGCTCGATCCCAGGACCCTGGGATCATGACCTGAGCCAAAGGCAGAGGCTTTAACCCACTGAGCCACCCAGGCACCCCCCACACAAACTCTCTTAACTAGATTAATCTCCAACAAATATCTTAATTGTGAACTCTAACAAAGAGTTAATATCTCTAACAAAGAGTTAATATCTCAGCTCCACTCAAAACTTCTGCAATAGGAAAAAAAGAAACTCATAGAAAATTGGTCAAATGGATATTACAGACACCACAGGAGAGAAATTTTGAATAGCTCATAAAAATAAATTCACACCAAAAAATTTAAAAACAAATTCACAACCATGTAGTAAGCAGGGAAGTGGAATGAAGACAATGAGAATTAGTTCACACCCACCAATTTAAGAATCCCAAAGTTTGAAAATAATATCTCATTTGGCAAGAATACTGAGAAACTGGAACTTCACACTAGCTGGAGAACATAAACTGGCATGACCGTTTTGGAATATAGTTTTTCAATATAGAGTAAAACTAAAGTTGTTTACTATTGTTTAGGAGTTTTATTTCTAAGAAAATAACCTAGGGAAACCTGGTTACACATATATGAGATGATTATTATAGCATCATTTGAAAGGGTGAACATTCAAAACAACTGGAATGTCCCTTGGTAAAGGAACCCATGAAATGTGTTATGTTCATATGATGGAATGTCTACAATATGCAATTATATTGAATAAACTAGACTCATGCATCAATGTAGATAGAATATGAAAGCACAGCTCTGGGAAAAATCATATAATAGGTTAATAAGATGCCATTTATTAAAGAATGTAAAATACTGTATCATTAACAAATATGAATTTGTAGTTAAAGTATAAGATATACACTAAATGGATACATTCTTATATCCATATTACAATTTGCTGCTGGGAGGGAGGAGAATGAGATTAGGGAGTGAAATGAAGGGGACTTCATTTGTATTTGTAGCAAATGGAAAATCACTATTTCACTAAATGTGGAGCATAGGAGAGAAAAGAAAAGAATCACCTGTGATCTTCCTACCTTAACACAAGTGAGGTCTTAGTATTTTTGTATTCTTCCTGATTTTTTCCATTTATTGGTATATTTGTCTACTTGCAGTTACAGACAATGAAGAGGCTGGAGTTCTCTCTTGTCCCCCTCTTCCCCATTTATTATTACAAGCACATTCTATCCAATTGTTTTCCCTCATTTGACCAGCTTGGGTATTTTCAGATTTTTTTAAAATCATAATCTTTAAAGATGTATGAATAGTTCATTTTGCTGAAAAGGAAAAATTATGAACTCTAATGCATCAGTAATTTCTCCTCTATTTTGTTTCCCTCCCCTATCATAAAGTAATTGAGAGAAACTTTCTTAAATTATAGACTATGCCATGTATCTCATGCTCCAATGACCTAACAATCTCATCAGGTCTATGGTAAATTAACTTTATTAATAAGAAACAATTTGTGGAAAAATTGAAAGAATATGTCTAATCAATTTCTTGGACTACTTTTGTCAGAAATGAATAAGTATCTGACTTTAGATGATCAAAAAGAATTTCAACTGAATATAAAAGAAAGCATCTTTCAGATCAATTGTCTTTACAGAGTGGTAGTCCCAGGATTAATGTTAAAAATGAAAAAAGATATTGTGGATGTATTTAAACCTCCTTTTTTATACCTGAGAATATCTTTTATCCTTTTCCTGGTCCATTAAAACCAGATCTGAAATCTGCTGTGATTTAATACAGCCTGGGTCAATATAAAGAACTTGGATTGTAGAGAAGAAATAACTATGATTTAAATAAATCTTTCTGTCAATTTTTTTGTTTCCACATTTATTAAAATTTCTGTCTATAGTCTGTCTCCAGGACTATAGACATTATTGGGAGGCAGCACAGGATTATAGACAAACTTGGAACTTGGGGTCAGACAGATATAAACTTGAATCTTAGCTCTTCTACTTTCTAATTATAAAGTACTGAATAAATACCTTAATCTTAGTTTCCTACTCTATAAAACAGTAATAATAAAATCTAATTTAAAGTGTATTGTGGATATTGAATGAAATATTTGCTCTCTGCACACAAGCATTCCAATAAAGTGTGCTGGTAATATTATTATATTGGAAGACAGAAATTATAATATTAAAAAAAAATGTTTTGACACATATCTAATGGGTGACTGTGATCCCTTCCAAAAACCTTGGAGGGTGGGTACTATCTTCTCAGTCTCGCTCTGCTGTGCTCCAGGCATGTGAGTATCTCTCAGAGGGGAGCTATTACACATACCTGATGCCCTGGTTTTTAGTCTAGTGCCATGGTTTTTGTGGATGCTATCCAGAAAATTCTCCTTGATCACCTGATTCTGGTAGCCAGAGGGGCTTAGTACCTGTGTCGCACAGAACTGAACAATTGGAGAGATAGTTCTTGGCAGGCTGTCACCCCTAAAGTATTATATAAACATCAGACTGAAACACAACCCCAGTCATTCTCTAAAAGAGGCCCATTTGCTTATCCTGGAGTTTCACCCTGAGGTACAGTCTTCAGGTGTGCCACATATCTAGAGGCCTATTGAAGGGCTCTCAGGGAACATAGGCCAGTGGCCACCATCTTTGTACTCTCCCTCTGCCTTGCTACTACTCACAGATGTCTTCCAGAAAGGATCTTATACACTCATCTGGTGCCTGGATTGTTTTGACTGTCACCCAGGGAACACATCCAGATTACCTAGCTCTGGTAGCCAGTGGGGCTTATGTATGTAGTCACACAAGACTGTAGATATTTGCATACTCTGAAAGCTTCTGCCAGAGGGTCTGGCTCCTAATCAGCCTGAATCTGGGTCCTGACTGAGGCTCTCTCCTTTGGGACACTGACAGTTCTTGGCATAGCCTCACTATTGGGAGCTATTAAAAATATAAAAATATAAAAATATAATAGGCTTCTTGGATGATCAGAAAAGTTTGAGAATACCAAGAGCTAGGGCCGTGAATGATAAGGTTTATTTCCTACACAAGGCCACTCCTTCAAGACTGGGTGAGGTGGCTGTTTCACCTACTATACAGAAACCAAAACAGAGAGTCAAGCAAAATGAAGGAACAGAGGAATATGTTCTAAAAAACAAACAAACAAACAAACAAAACAAAACTCATAAGATAAAACCATGGGAAAAACCTTCATGGAATAGAGATAAACAACCTAACTAATAAAAAGTTCAAAGTAATGGTCATAAAGATGTTTACTGAACTTAGGAGAAGAATGGATGAACTCAGGAAGAACTCCAACAAGGAGAAAATATAAATAGTACCAATGGAAGTCACAAAGTTGAAGAATACAATAACTGAGCTGAAAAGCACAGTAAAGGGGTTCAAGAGCAGAGCAGATGAAGCAAGACAAAGGATCGGTGACCTCAAAAACAAGACACTGGAACTCACTCACTCAGAGAAGTAAAAAATAAAAAGAATGAAAAAAAGTGAAGAAAGCTTAAAGGACTAATAGGACAACATCAAGCTGACTAATGTTCACATTATAGTGTTCCCAGGAGAAAAGAGAGAAAGGGTCAGAAAGAAATAATTACTGAAAATTTCTCTAACCTGGAGAACACATACACACACACACACACACACACACATCTAGGAAGACTAGAGAGTTCCAAATGAAATAAGCCCAAGGAGACTCACACAAAGACACGTTATAATTAATATGTTGAAAATTAAGGAAAAAGAGAATGCTACAAACAGGAAGAAAAAAACAATTTGTTACATACAAGGAAACACACATAAAACTGAGATTTCTTCAGTAGAAACTTTGTAGGCCAGAACAGAATGGCATGATTTATTCAAAGTGCTGGAAGAAAAAAACTTCAACCAAGAATATTCCACCTGACAAAGTTAATGTTAAGAACTGAAGGGGAGATAGAATTTTCCAAACCAGCAAAAGGTAAAAGAGTTCATCACCACCTAACCAACTTTACCAAAAATGTTAAAGGAATTTCTTCATGTGAAAAGGAAGGGCACTAATTAGTAACAAGAAAATATATAAATGTATAGGTAAAGGTAACTATATGGTAAAGATAAATCTATAATAAGGTAGTGGATTAATCACATAAAGCCAACATGAATGTTAAAAACAATCTAAAACAATTTATAAATCTAAATTGCTATATGTAAGCCTTATGGTAACCACAAAGCAAAAACCTATCATATATACAAAAAAAAAAAAGAGGAAATCTAAGCATACCTCTAAAGAAAGTCATCAAACCACAAAAGGAAAGAGAAAGAAGGGGAGTAAAGGAAAAGGGGAAACTATAGAACACTGAAAAACCAATTAACAAAATGGCAAGAAAAACTTCTCAATAATTATTTAAATGTAAATGGGTGAAATTCTCTAATCAAAAGTTTAAATGGGTGAAATTCTCTAATCAAAAGTGGCTGAATGAATGAGAAAAGAAGACCCACCTATATGCTACCTACAAGAGACTAATCTTCTGATTTAAGGACACACAGACTGAAAGTGAAGTGTTGGAAAAAGATATTCCATGCAAATGAAAACCAAAAGAAAGTTGGGGTAGCTATACTTACATTAGACAAAACAGACTTTAAAACAAAGATTGTAATAAGAGACAAAGCATTACATAATGATAAAGGGGCCAATCTAATAAGAAGATAACAACATTTGTAAATATTTAAGCACCCAACACAGGAGCACCTTAATATAGATAGCATACATTAACAGACTTAAAGGAAGAAACAGACAGTAATACAATACTAGTAAGGGAGTTTGATAACCCAATTCCACCAATGGATAGATCATTCAAACAGAAAATCAGTAAGGAAACATCGGCCTTAAATGACACATTAGACCAGATGGACTTAACTGATATAAAAGAACATTCCACTCAAAAGCAGCAGAATATACATTTTTCTCGATTGTGAATAGAACATTCTCCAGGATAGATCACATGTTAAGTCATAAAACAAGTCTTAACAAATTAAAGAATATTGAAATCATATTCAGATCCAAGGATCTTTTTGGACTACAATGGTATAAAAGCAGAAATTGCAAAAAGAAAACCAGAAAATTCATGAATATATTTTTATAGGGATTAAACAGCATGTTATTTGTCAAAGATGAAAAGAGAAATCAAAAAATACCTTGAGGGACATGAGAATGGAACTACAACATACTTAGACTTATGGGATGCAGCAAAAGCAGTTCTAAGAGGAAAGTTCATAGAGATAAATGCCTACCTCAAGAAATAAGAAAAATCTCAGATGAACAACCCAACACTAACCCTCAAGGAACTAGAAAAAAAAGAACAAATGAAGCTCAAAGTCAGTAGAAGGAAGGAAATTACAAAGATCAAAGAAGAAATAAATGAAATGAAAAGACAACAGAAGAAACCAACAAATGTAAGATCTGATTCTCTGAAAAGATAAATCTTGCACAGTGAAGAAAACCATCAACAAAATTAAAAAAAGCAACCTACTAATGGGAGAGAATATTTACAAATCAGATCTGTGATAAGAGGTCATGATCCAAAATATATAAAGAACTTCTACAACTCAATAACTAAAACCGCTAAACCATCCAATTAAGAAATGGGCATACTATCTGAATAGACTTTTTTCCCAGAGAAGATGTAGAGATGGCCAATAGGTACTTTAAAAGATTCTTAACATCACTAATCAGGGAAATGCAAATCAAAACCACAAAGAGATATCACTTCATATAAGTTAGAACAACTATTACCAAAAGACAAGAACTAAAAAATGTTAATGCAATGTGGAGAAAAGGGAACACTTGTGAGCTGTTACATGAGAATGTAAATTGATGTAGTTGTTACAGAAAACAAAATGGAGGTTCCACAATAAATTAAAAATAGAACAACCATATGATCCAGCAATTTCACTTCTGAGTTCTTTTTTTTTTTAATATTTTATTTATTTATTTGACAGACAGAGATCACAAGTAGGCAGAGAGGCAGGCAGAGAGGGAGAGGAGGAAGCAGGCTCTCCGCTGAGCAAAGAGCCTGATGCAGGGCTTGATCCCAGGACCCTGAGATCATGACCTGAGCCGAAGGCAGAGGGTTAACCCACTGAGCCACCCAGGCGCCTCCACTTCTGAGTTCTCATCTGAAGGACCAGAAAGCATTAACTCAAAAAGATATACAAGCACCCTCATGCTCATTGTACCATTATTTACAATGGCAAAGATAGAAAAGCAACCTGAATGTCCTGATGGATGGTTAAGGAAATGTGGTACATATACAATGAATACAAACATACACACCCATTCAGCCATAAAAAAAGAAACCTTGCCATTTGTAACAACACAGATGGACCTTAAGAGCATTATGCTAGGTGAAACAAACAGATATAGAAAGGCGAACACCATCTGATCTCACTTATATGTGTCATCTAAAAAAAAGAAAAGAAAAGAAAAGAAAAGAAAGCAAGCTCCCAACTCATAGACATGGAGAACAACAGAATGATAGTTGACAAAGGTGTGGGGTGGAGTTTGGAGAAATGGGTGAAGGGTGATGGTCAAAGGTACATACTTCCAGTTATAAATAAAATCAGGGGGACATAATGTACACCATATTGATTACAGTTAATACTATATTACATCTCTGAAAGTTGCTAAGATAGTAGAGCTTAGAAGATCTCTTCACAAGAAGGAACTTGTAACTATGTATAGCAACAGACATTAATAGACTTATTGTGACCATTTTATAATATATATACAAGTAATCATTATGATGCATGCCTGAAAATGATATAACGTTACATGTCAATTATATCAAACTGAAAAAGTTTTTTTTGAAGTATGCATTTTGGAAAGTTCTTTTTATTACAGATATAGCATCAACTTTCTCTCTTTTCTGACTTTCTCATAGAACCTCTAATAACTTAAGTATTACATTGTCTCTTAATGATATCTTCAATGTTATGTATGTTCGAGAAGAACCAGCAGCTCTGTAAATGCGGACTTAGTGTCACAGATGATTTACAAAAGAAATTTTCCAATTATGTTTGAATTCTTGGAATCCTATCTTCAAAATCAGTTTTTGAACAGTGGGGTCTCTGGTTGAATCATGGGCTTGTGACCTCCTCTGATAGTTGTTTCTACTTGCCATGTCAACCCCTAGACCACAGCCTTCTTCTGGAAAATAATCTAGTCAACCTCCGTGAGGCTGTAAGTTCTCGAGAAGGGGCTCACACAGCTCATTCCAACACCTGTTCGCTCGGTGGAATGGTGAAACGATCCACCACGCTATTAGCTACAATTGTGGAAGGTTTGCCATGTGTTAGGGGCCATACTTAGACTTGTCACATCCTCTCTTCCTGGCTCTGTGGGTCTCAGGCAGTCATTTAAGATCCCAGAGCCTTAATTTCTTCCTTGGCTCACCGTGCTTTAGTGTAGGAGTAACTCCGTTAACATGTGGTCAATGCCTGACAACAATCTCAATGAGACATATTCTGTCTCATCTTCTCCTGTGCCACATGACAAGAGGGTAAGATGGAAATTTCTAGGCCAAGAAGGCTCTGGAAAATCTAAAGAAGAGCTTCTATTAGGTGGAAAAACTGAGACTTGAACAGCAAAGCCTGTTAGGTGCTTTTGTATTTATTTTATTAGGGAGGTAGAGCAAAGTCGCAAGCCAGCTTCTTTCACTTTTCCTTTCAGTGGGCCGTCCATTTTGCAGATAAGCACAGGAGTAGCTTAGGGGCGCCTGGGTGGCTCAGTGGGTTAAGCTTCTGCCTTCAGCTCAGGTCATGATCCCGGGGTCCTGGGATCGAGCCCCGCATCGGGGGCTCTGCTCGGCGGGGACCTGCTTCCCATCCTCTCTCTCTCTGCCTGCCTCTCTGCCTACTTGTGATCTCTGTCTGTCAAATAAATAAATAGAAATCTTAAAAAAAAAAAAAAGAACAGGAGTAGCTTAGCCAGGCGTGGCTCTATGTGACATTCTGCTGGTGCCTGGTGACAAGGAAGTAGAAGACCATCTGATTTGCCAATTATTCAACAGCCCAAACCGGGCAAGTTCCATCTCCAGTAAATAACTTTCAGTAAGATTACTCTGCCCACAGGGCTTCACCTTAAGAACTCCTCCTCTTGAGTTAAGTGACTGCTGATGAGACTTTTTAAAAAAGACTATAACTAGATGCTACAATGGATCTCGGAATGTGTTTATACCAGGTTCACAAAAATACATGATACATTTTTTTTTTAATTTTTTAATTTTTTTCAGCATAACAGTATTCATTATTTTTGCACCACACCCAGTGCTCCATGCAATCCGTGCCCTCTACAATACCCACCACCTGGTGCCCCCAACCTCCCACCCCCCACCCCTTCAAAATTCTCAGATCGTTTTTCAGAGTCCATAGTCTCTCATGGTTCACCTCCCCTTCCAATTTCCCTCAACTCCCTTCTCCTCTCTACATGATACATTTTTAAGGAGACTCTTCTTTCACAAGCTGTTGAAACCCTGTCCTCTACATTTCCTCTTCTACTACTTCTGCTACTCTACACTCCTACCACCAGTGCTCAACTGTCCCTACCTTGACCACTTCCTCCATTTCAACAGAACACACACAAGCACGTTTGTGCATACATAGCTCTGTATATGATGCATATGTTTTTTTTTTTAAGATTTATTTATTTATGCAACAGAGAGAAAAAGAGAACACAAGTAGGCAGGGAGGCAGGCAGAGAGAGGAGGAAGCAGGCTCCACACTGAGCAGAGAGCCCGATGTGGGGCTTGATCCCAGGAACCTGGGATCGTGACCTGAGCCCAAGGCAGAGGCTTAACCCACTGAGCCACCCAGGTGCCCTGATACATGTGGTTTAAATGTCTATATATACATATGTGTTTCTGTAGAGTTACATATATATGCACATGCATATGTGTGTGTAAGCTCAACCTTACTAGTACATGTTTGATGACCTTCCTAATTCTCCTTTGGTTTCAACAACAGCTGCAACAAACAACAAATTCAATGCCCCCAACATCACTCTAGAGACTAGGTACTTGTTTTTAATCTATGAATATAGAACCCCATTCTTCCTATAAAGGGCCACAAAACTATGATGCCTGTGATAATTCTACGTGTTAACCTGACTGGCCACAAGGTGTGCAAATTAAATGTTATTTCTTTCCGTTTTTTAATTTTTAATTATTTATTTGAGAGAATGAGTGAGCACGCACGAGCAGGGGAGGGGCAGATGGAAAGGAAGAGAGAGAGAATCCTGAAGCTGCCTCCCTGCTGAGCACAGAGCCCAATGCCGGGCTCGATCTCATGATCCTGAGCTGAATCAAGAGTTGGCCACCACCCAGCTGAGCCACCCAGGAGCCCCTTAGGCATGCATGACTTTCTTAAAGCACTCTGACTTCTGTAATGCCACCGCTAAAGCAGAGTCTTAAATACTGGCCACTTCTGTAGCCTGAAAAAAAATAACCTTAAGCCCTCATTTTCAGTAGTAAGGTCAGCTTGTAACATATCAGCATGTCAAATTTCAGGGTGTCTCTTTGAGGTGGCCACAATATCCAACCCCACCCGTTTCACCAAGAGGGAGAGCAGGTCATCCTCGGAGCTAGCAGCAGACTTCAAGTTGGAGCCCTGTCTGCGGACTCCAGCCCTTCTGTGCACTAGACCTTGTTACAGACAAACCCTGCTCCTCCCAACAAACAATGACGAGTGGCCATTTATCAAGCGTTGACAACACTGCCGGGCACGCTGTGGAGTTAAAGATATTCATCTCAACCCTCACAGCAACCCTAGGAGGTAGGATTTATTGATGGCACCATCCCCTATGTGAGGAAATGGGAGGCTCAGAGATATTAAATTACTTTCCTAAGATCACACAGCTCGTGTGCAGAGCTCAAAATAGGAATCTGAGGTCATCTGACCCAAAGTCTATGTTCTTAACCCTTTACAATATACTCCCTGGATCTTCTGATTCTCGTTGCAAAAGCATTCCATTTAAGCAAACTTCAGTTATGCAGCTGGTAAGAGGTGGCAGATCCTCTCCCTGCTTTCAAAGAATTTCTAATTTAGGCAGGAAGGTGGGGGTGGGGGACACCCGAGAAGCTGGGAAGTAACAAAAACAGATTGTACATAATCATACACAGGTACACAAAGTGCCATCTAATTCAGCCAACACTTAATGAACTATTCCGTGCTACACTGCCCCACACTCACCCTGCCACCATCCATTCTAAACATGTCAGGTGATGGTTCCTGAACACACCAGAGTGCCTCCTGACCCTTAGTTTCCATATATGTGACTCTTCTGCTTGTCAGATCCTTACCACCAATGGCCTCTTCACCAACTTTGACTTCTTCTTTAAAATACAAAGTGTCATTCTCTTTGTTCCTTCTGTAATCTATTGCCTACATCTCTACAAAGTGGTCAGCATAATCTTTTAAAAAGAGGATCTGAACCTTGTCACAATCCTGCTTAAGACTCTTCTGAGGCTTCCTAGGATTCTTTTTTTTTTTTTTTTAAAGCAGGCTTCATGCCCAGCATGGAGCCCAGCACAGGACTCCATCTCACAACCCTGAGATCAAGATCTGAGCTGAGATCAAGAGTAGGATGCTTAACTGACTGAGCCACCCAGGCACGCCCTTCCTATGACTCTTAATGAAAAACAGCAACAAAACCATCAAGTGTCTCCCCTTCATTATCTTACTTCAAGCAACCTCTCCAAACTCCTGTCCAACCATTCTTCTCCTCCCCCATGACACTCTGACCACACTGGCCTCCCATCTGTCTTGCAAGGATGCCACACTCTCTCCTACCTCGAGGACTTTGCAAAGGCTCTTCCTGACACCTGGAATGACTCTGTATGCCCAGCTCTTTTTCAAACATGAGGTCTCCACTTATAGGTTGCCTTCAAGAAAGTCCTTCTACTTCCTTTTCCAAATAGCCCTCTTCCCCACCATCTGTAGCTATATAACCTTTTGCTTTATATTATACTTAGTAGTTGTCCTCATCTTTAAATCATTTCATTACTTTTTATTACTTTAATTTTCTTTTTTAAAAAGATGTTATTTATCTGAGAGAGAGAGAACAAGCAGGGGGAACGGCAGGCAGAGGGAGAGGGAGAAGCAGGCTCCTGCTGAGCAAGGAACTCAATGCGGGGCTTGATCCCAGGATCCCGGGATCATGACCTTGGCTGAAGGCAGCCACTTAACCGACTGAGTCACCCAGGTGCCCCTAATTATTTTTCTTTTGCTCTGTGATCTTATAGATCATTCAATGCTGGGACCCTGGTGACAAATACAATGCCTGGCACATTATAGGCTCCTGATTGTCTAGAACCCCCTCTGACACTCACGCTGACACTAAAAACTCCTACACAGACAGATGACGTCGCATCATGAACATTTTCACTGAGCTCCTCCTCAGTGCCAAGCACTGTGCCATAATATAAAAGCAAATAATAGACAAGGTCCTTGAACTCAAGACTCTCATGGTATAGAATAACCAAGAAAATAAGTCAGAATAATTATTACTTGAAGCATTAGTAAGTACTAACAGAAGAGTTAAGCAGGCCTCTGCATGGAAGAGATGGTGCCTTGGGACAGAAGACACAGGTGTGGTTGGGGAAGTAGACATGTAAGCATTTACCATTGCCTTACATTTTATCATTATTTGCTTCTCTGTCCGTCTTCCCAACTAAAAGGTATATTCACGACGGCAGAGACTTTGCTTTCCGTTGCTTTATCAGCATCTAGAACCACGTCCAGCACATAGCTGGGCTCAATAAACGTTCACTGACTAGCTCATGGACCGAATGAATCCTACATGATGAGAAGGAACCATCAGCTAAAGATCTGGGAGGAGATCACTCTCCTTCCTTCCCAGGAAGCAGCCAACATGTATGCTTGGTACGAACGTGCTTGCTGTGTTTGAGGAGAGGCCAAAAGGCCAGCCAGGGGGCTGAAGGCAGTGATCCGGGGAGAGAGCACAGAGTAGCTAGAACCTGGAGGGCCCTCTTGGCCCTGGTAAGGAGTTTGGGGTTTCTAGATTTTATCCTAAATGTAAAATGGAGGCAAAGTGCTTGATGACTAGTTTGAGTAAATAACTACAGAATGGGGCACGAGAGGGGAGTGCCTTCTGGGATGGCTAGAATAATAAGGATGAGCTTCGTGGCAGGGTCACTCGGAGTTGACCCAGACTAAGAAGGAGCAGAGAACAGAGAAGCTCTCATGGGAGTCCACATCTTCACAAGGCAAGAGCCCTTCTATGACACACAAGGGCAAATGAAGAGCTCAGATTGTCCTGATTATTTGGCTTTGTTTCATATCAGAAGGACATGATACTGGACATGCAGGTCAATACAACATATACAGATGACAGAGCCTAGAAATGTTTTATTTATATAAAAGTTCATGGAAGGTGGTATCATTTTATTTGTCTATCCTTCTCTCTCAATCTGTCACTCAAATGGTCCATTACTTACTTCATCATTAAATAATTACTATTTGCACATCTACTTTCTGGTAAGTGAGAAAGGTGAGAGAGACAGACAATCATGGAATTTAGAATCTAACAGATAACCTCCCCAAATCACTCATGTTGGGAAAATTCTGAGACAGGACAGTGCAGTTGCAAATTCTTACAAACATCCAGTCCTGAGTTCACATCCTCGATTAGCTCTGTGCTATCATAGACTTTAAGGCAAGTCATGAAACCTCTCTGAGCCCTTGCTTTCTCCTCTACAAAATGGGAATATTAATTTTGCCCTCCAAAGATGATCACGGGGCTAAAATGAGTCTAACAGACAGAAAGGGCCAAGCAATGCCTAGCCCGTGCCCATAGT
The DNA here is from genome assembly GCF_902655055.1 of Lutra lutra. Classification (NCBI taxonomy): domain Eukaryota; kingdom Metazoa; phylum Chordata; class Mammalia; order Carnivora; family Mustelidae; genus Lutra; species Lutra lutra. The sequence continues at coordinate 151,685,565 of NC_062281.1, read as the reverse complement.
CAAAGATTAGTTTCCAGTCAACCTTTCTGAACAAACCTATGTACCAAAAGGGGCTCCAAGTCTGCAACCTTACTGCCTGGTTTCTTCCTAACTCATGAGTCTTTCCAGCTTGTCATGTGAATGCAACGGAAGGGAAAAGCTGAGAATTGGCTCCAAATGCTTCAGTGCTTTAGCTCCAACCTGGCCAGGCTCCCTCACACAGATCTCTCTGCAGACAGAAAAGGAAATCCTGAGGCAGGAGGTATTCAAGAATACCAGCCTGGAGAATGTCTCGGCTCAACTTGCAGAGCAGACCAGGAGTCTAGTAAACCCTGGCCGCCTTTGTTGTAGGCAAAGACCCAATGTGAATCCTCAGGAAGGCAGTCTGCAGTGGGGGGTGAAAAGTGAAGCTCTGGAGCCACACGGACCAGGTCAGACTCTACAAGGGTGATGGCCCAGAGGCATCAGTTTGGGTTCCTTAACCCGACTCTATGGTCAGAGCGTCCACTGGCCACCAACTTCATGGTGTGGTTGTGGTTGGGAGTTTGAAAATGAGAGAGTGGACATTAAGTATAGAGAACAAGCCTTTGTCTATGGTAAGTGTTCAACACACAGAAGCTAGGTGAACTTTTTAAAGGAAGAATCCTTGAAAATATGAAAGAAAACCCCCAAATAAATGTACCATTCTGGCCACCACCGCGCTTGGAAAGACAGGCCAAACAGTAGCCTTGTTGTGTTTCTAGAAGCCAATTCAAAAGGGGTAATAAGAATTTACTGAAGTGGCTTAAGCTGAAGCCACCTGAATATTCTGAGTCTAAAACTTCATAAGGCACATGCTTAAAAAAATCCCGGGTCTTCCTTCTTGCCCCGTAGTGACTGCGTTTAGCACACTGGGATGTGATGGCCCACCTTCACCTCCCAGATACCATCATGAGGAACCTGTTTTGCTGTTTGTCAGTCAGAGCTGGTCTATACCAGTCCTGACTACCTGAAATGCAGCCATTTACGAAAGAGCGCTATTGGTCCAAACAACTTAAAAACTAGTCCTAAGAGCTTCTGGTCCTACATGCACATGCAAGACATGCTTGTTTTAAGTAAAAAACAATCCCAAATAGTTTTCAGGGAGGGTCAGTCTTGTACTGAGCACTGACCATGTACCAAACATTCCACACATGCTGATCCCAACAACGATGGAAACAGCAAAGCACCTGGAAAGGGTCTTATAGTCCTCTCTTACCCACCTGTCTCATTCTCCACAGCTGATCCCACAATCACTGCATGTCCTCCAAAATACAACTTGAGTCCCTTCTTTTTCTAAACAACAACAACAAAACCCTCCCTATTTCTACCACCTTATCCATATCAAGAGATTAAACCTCTTTGTGACTCAGTTTCCTCATCTATAAAATTAGAATACCCTCTACCTCTTAGGATTGCCATAAATGGAGCCCTATATTTTAAGTGTTTAAAACACCATCAATACGAGTGCGGATTGCTATATTTATTGTTACTGTTCTGTTGTTGCAATGGCTTCTAAAGCTGTCTCTACCTGTTTCCACACTAATTTTTTTTATGCAGCCTCCAAAGTGATCTTTACAAAATAAATGTCAGCTCACATCACTCCCTGGTTTAAAACTCCTGTAGTTTCCCAACATATTTAGAGAACAGCCTCCAGATTCCATGGCTCTCAGTACAACCACCATTCCATCAGTGCACTGTGCTTAGTTAGCTATTGTCCCCCTCCTTTCTAGTTACGTCAGTGTGCCAACACTGTTCTCCCCTGAGACGCTGCTCCAGCTGGTCCCTCTCCTGGAATGTCCATCTCCTAGACCTTTCATGACTGGGGTCTCATCATGCAGGTCTCAAATCAAAGGTCACGACCTCAGGCCTGATCATCCGACACTTCCTTTATGCCACTCCCTGTCCCCAGTTACTATCTGAAGGCTCTTTAAAACACTCTCTTTATAGCACTTACCACTATTCAAGTGAAGATAAGAGATGCATTTTGTTTTACCACAGTGGTGTTGTTCTGCTATTATCAATATATTTTTTAGACTTTTTAAAAATTTATTTGACAGAGAGAGATCACAAGTAGGCAGAGAGGCAGGCAGAGAGAGAGGGGGAAGCAGGCTCCCTGCTGAGCAGAGAGCCCGATGTGGGGCTCCATCCCAGGACTCTGGGATCATGACCTGAGCTGAAGGCAGAGGCTTTAACCCACTGAGCTACCCAGGCACCCCATTATCAATATTTTAATTGAATGCCTTAGGTAAGGCATCTCTTCCCATTTCCACAGGTTCTCTCCTTCCCGTTGTCTAATGTGGGTTCTACACAGAGTCACATAATCCACCCAGCCCGGGGAGGCATCTGTGTTTTTCACTCTGCAGGGGTAGAAATATCAAAAACACAAATACAAAAGCGTGTTCCAAAATATTAGGTAGAAAGAGATCATCTGAAAGGCTCAAAATAAACTTATATTATCTTTTAGGAGCACCTGGGTGGCTCAGTCCTTGAGCATCTCTCTTTTTTTTTTTTTTTTTTAAGATTTTATTTATTTACCCGACAGGCAGAAATTACAAGTAGGCAGAGAGGCAGGCAGAGAGAGAGGAGGAAGCAGGCTCCCCGCTGAGCAGAGGGCCTGATGCGGGGCTCGATCCCAGGACCCTGGGACCATGACCTGAGCCGAAGGCAGAGGCTTAACCCACTGAGCCACCCAGGCGCCCCCTTATATTATCTTTTAAAGACTGTCATTAAGATGAGACCCAAAATTAAAAAGTTCAGGAGAGAAAATGGTGGACTCCTAGGACCCACCCAAGGATGCTCGTCTGAGAATCTGTAGGAGTCTTCTCTTCTGAAATAAGAAGGCCCTTCCCTCCTTAGTGTCTGAGTCAGAGATTTCCTGAGTCAGGACTAGCCTCTGACATTGCTTAATGGGAGAAAAGCCATATTTATAGCTAATGAATAAAATATTAGCCGACTCTGCTAAGTACTGACAGAGACCCAGCGCTAATTGCTGTCCTGGGACTAACCTGCTTTGCTCACACAAGTAGGGGCTGCTCATTCTAGAAGGATGCCAGCCAGCGTGGTTTGCGTGAAAGAGTGATGACAAAGAAGAATCTCCAAAGAGTCATTGCACTGTTGGGAACTAACAAGATATTTATTCCAGAGATAACAAGGGATGGAGAGGTCAAAGGTTGAGGACACCAAGACTCACCGAGCATCTTCTGTATACTGCATGCTTTATGCAATTTATCTCATTTCGTCTTCATAACAGTCAAGGAAGTACTCTTGTGTCCACTTCACAGATGTGTATATCAATGCTCTGAGTGGTCATAGGTGTAGAGGAAGGGTCTGGCTCTATGGGAGTCTGACTCCAGACCTGTACTGGTGGCAGGACACAATGCTGCTTCTCATATTTAATACAGGATGTGAAGAGGTTCAAAGGTGAAAGTGGCTACTGTAATGCACTGAGTTTCTGACAAGATGATTAAAAACATATATCCATAAAAATATGGCAAAAACATAAAACATATTTGGGGAATAGTGGTTGAAAATGATGACAGTTTTATTTAACAGAATGCAGTCCCTAGATGTTTTAAGAACCGCCAGGTAAGGAAGGGTAAAGACCCTGTCTACTCAACCAATGAGCAGATCTTGGACAGATGGCTGGGAGTCTGGGGTAGGGACATTAGTTTTTGGTCCCAGTTCAATTGGGACGTTTGAATCGATAAAACAAATGCATGTGTGCCTGTAAGTGTGCATGTGTGCCCTGCTATATTCTCAGTGTACATAAGAGGCCTTGACATATAGTACATTGTCAGTAAATACACGTTGAATGCATATCTGATGAATTGTTGAACACTGCCTCTGAAACTAATGATATACTGTGTGTTGGCTAATTGAATTTAAAAAATATATATATATATATATGTTGAATGAATAAAATCTGCCCCAACAGGACAAATACGTTACTTGTTTAAGCTAACTCATCATTATAAGCTATGGGTCCAACTCCTCAGCATGGTACCTAATTAATGTTAGGATCCAACCTCATATCTCTTATTGTTCAGGGAATGAGCTCCTCCTCCAAGGATTTTAGAAGAGATTAAGGTTCTGATCATGGATTCCTGCCTTTAGAGGGGTTATAGAAAGCTAAGCAAGCTTTATGGAACACTTTCCAGATGCTCAGTTGCGCACTCGACCCTTTACAATCATTGTTGCATTTAACATCACCACGACTGTATGAGTTAGGTCCTATCAGCCTCCCATTTTACGTAAGTAGAAACTAAGGTTTGCAGAGGTTAAGGCATTTGCCCAAGGTTACATAGGTGTGAAGCGGTAGGGCTCAGATGAAAAACCCCAGACTTGTTAATAATTGCCAAGTCCCCCTCCAGTAATGAGACCCGATATATTCTGTTTCTAATCTGGTATCTGTACTGAAGATTAATACGATGAACACGGGAGATGTTCTTTCCAAACAAGCACTGGTTTCCATGGAAGTTGTTTCTAAGGCTGCTTAGCATCATGGCATTTACTCGCTTAAACTACATCATGCAAGCTCATGGTCCTAACTACTCAGCATGGCACTTAATTAACATTAGGCTCCAACCTTCTCTCTTATTCTTCTACATCAGAATACTTCGTGTCTGTTTGTCCTCCACTTTCTTACTATTGCCTTCCTTTCAGTCATGGTCTATCTCTGTGCTGAACATCCACTGGTCCATCCATCATCCATTAAAATGATAAGTCAGGAATGTGGTTCTTTCTGGGAACCATGTCCTTCCCTCACCTACTGTACAGTTTCACAAAAGGGAATAAGTAAAACTACTAATTCAGACCCATCACACAGAAGACATCTGAAGATCTTTCATCCTCCATGAAGCCACCCCTAAGTATCCCGGGTCCCTCTTGGTCTGTTTTGCTTTGCACTCTGACAACACTACGGTCTGTATCAAATCTGAGGTACAACGAACCTCATTTCCAGTGACGGTTAGGTTCTAGAGCCAGTGTGAAATGATGCAATAGTCCAACTGCCCTTCCACAACCCTTAGGAAGAAGCTGTCACATTGGAGACTCGTCACTGTTTCCCAATACTTGCTTGTCAAGCAATTTTGTCCTCCATGTGGAGACAGACGGCTGTCTTTGAGTAAAGGGCCAGAGAAGAAGTCAGCTTAGTTCAGAGCCAAATGGTAGGAAGAATACCCATCTAGTCATACACTACAGCCGCAGCACACAAATAGTCACGCTGAGAGGCTCACAGAATGTGTGTCCTGACGTAACCGAGACTGGCTCAGAGCACAGCAGAATTACACTGTCTACTCAAACTGTCACCCTGGGGGGCCCAGGCTCATTGAGTGAACAGTGCAAATCATTGTCTTAGCTGTCTAAATTTTCTCTTTCACACAAATGCACATAGCATGTGGCTTCAGTGACCCACGCTGTGCTGTCATTTTATTCTTCTGCATGGGCAACTAAACTAGGAGATCCTGGGACACATGAACCATGCCCAACACCACACGGTCAGTCCCTTGAGGAACAAGATTATCGTATCTAGTCCTTGGTAGACAAGAACCTCCAAGATTTGGTTCCTGTCTTCCTCCGTGATAGCTTTTATTGCCATTCATACCACCCTTTCCACACGAAGTCTACTTAGCTATTTCTGATTTTCCCTGTTGGGACCTGCTTCCTTACACCTCCCGCCTCTGCCTACAGCACCCCTCCCTATGTCACCCAGCACGTGTCTATCCTTGGTACTCCCTGTAAATGTTTCCTTCCTGGATCCCTGCGCCCGTATAGGTAAAGGTTTGGCATCCTCCCACTCCAAAGCTGGGCCATGTGACTTGCTTTAACCAATAGGATGTTAGCAAATGTGACATGGCAGAGTTGAAAAAGTGTTTGTGCAATGGGGATTGTCTTGCTTGTCAGCTGTGGCTGAAGATCGTTCCTCAGGTAACTTGCTGGAGGGTGAGACAGCTGTTGCTGAGTCATGTTGCCCCCCTTGTGCCAGCAAAGGCAACCCTAGATCAGCTGATTACAGGCTGATCCTCCTACACATAAGAAACCTGGGTCCATATCAGCAAAACTGCCTGGGTAGTCTGCAACATTACTGCAATACCAGCAGAGCTCAGCCCAGCAGACCCCACACTCCTGCTGTGTGCTATTGATATTTTGTTGCTTATTATGTGGTATGATTGTAGTAAAAGATAACAGATACATTTTCTATCAACACTTCACTGGCCTGTCCAAGGACAGGTGATCACTCCCCTATTTGCGCAACCTCTAAATCTTACACTTTCCTCTATTAGAAAACTAAACACACTCTACTATTACAAAAATTTAGTATAATAGGATTATTTGTTTTTATGCTTACTTCTTTGAAGGCTGACCTTCTTGAGAAGAGGAATATCTTTGTGAGGGAAGGGACATGATACAATCAAAACAGTTTGGGCATACCTGTTAGTACAGTCATTACAGAAAGGAGTAGAGAGGTTCCATTAAGAATTGAACTGTCACATGACCCAGCACTCCTGGGTACGTATCTGAAGAAAATGAAATCAGCATCTCAAAGAGAGACCATTACGCTCATGTTAATATGGCAGCATTATTCACAAGAGCCAAGATATGGAAACAACCTAAGCGCCCGTCAACAGATGAATGAATAAAGAAGATGTGAAGTGTATATACAATAGAAAGTTATTTAGCCACAAGAAAGAAGAAAATCCTGCCATCTGTGACAACATGGGTGGACCTTGGGGGCATTACGCTAAGTGAGATAAGTCAGACAGAGAAAAACAATTACTGTATGGTATCGCTTATACACAAAATCTAAAAAACCAAACCTTATAAAAACAGAGTAAATCATAGTTACCAGGAGCTGAGGGGTGAGTGAACTGGAGAGATATTGTTTAAGTAGTAGTAGATAAGTAAGTTCTGGAGATCCAATGTACAAAGAGTGATTATGGTAAAAAATATAATGTATTATAAATTTTAAGTTTGCTAAGAGATTAGATCTTAACTGTTCTCAACACAAAAAAGAAATGAGAATTATGTGAGGTGATCAAGGGGTTAGCTAACACTACCATAGTAATCATACTGTGATTTGTAAATGCAACAAAATAACACCTTGTATACCTCAAACTTACACAATCTTATGTTTCCCTTACATTCAATAGAAAAAAATGGTTTAGGGATACTTGGGTTGGAATCATGGTTCTGCAAGTGGCCAGACTTTCTGAGCCCAAGTGTCTGTAGTTACAAAATAAGGACAGCAGCAGCAACTTTCCAGCCTTGAGAAAAGGAAGTAAGAAAATGTGTAAAAAGTAGCCAGTTCAATGCATGACACATCAAAGGGCTCAAGAGATAGTATTTGGTTGAGTGAATTAACGGACTGATGGTTCCATGGCAAAATTCTCAGAACAAGTGCAGCAAAAACAGAAGGTCCTTTGTCCCATTATCAAGTTCTAATGTCACACCAGTTGCCCATGGCATTCTATAGCCTCTAATTCGATTTATTACTATAGAAGCTGATGTTTCAATTTACCCAACCCTGCTGTATAATAAATAAAAGTACCTCAGAGGACCATCTTTGCAACTTAATGTCAGCACAGCAGTTAAATGGAGTTTATTTAATCTCGCCTCTAAAACAAAAGTTGCAGTTTGTTGCTTATAAATCTGTTCTTCCTGCAACCCTTCTGAGATACCCAGACACCTGGCTTGGGCTTTTTGCCTGCTCCCAGGCTGGCTAAGCAGCCTGTCAATGCTCCATGCGCTGTGCTCCCCCACGACAAATAAACAGGTACTCACCTCTCTGGAGGCAGGCAGCCCTCTTCCACAGCTGCTGCAAGAGCAAGAGGTAGAGTGAAAAGGGGGGTGTAGGCGGCAGCCTGATGAAAGCAGACTCTGTTTGTGCAATGCCCTGACCCCAGAGACAGAATGAGGAGTGATGACTCATTGGTGCTCCCCACCCTGGCACCTAGGGGACCCTCCATCCTTCCCACAGTGCAGTGCTCACCCACACCTTATGGTGCTTCTTTATGAAGACGATCTTGAGCTTTCGGATTAGACTTTGACCTTCTGGAGCATCAGAACTGGTGTGGGGGTTCTCTCTTTAACTCTTGTGTCTATCACAGGGTCCAGGGCAAGGAGAGCATAGCTGCTCAACACAAGCTTCCCATAATGATAACTGATAACCGTGCATTTACTGAGTGCTTCCTGGTGAGCCCAGCATTGTTTAAACCCTGTCCGTGACTCATCTCATTTATCCTCACAAAAATCCTGAGAGAGGAGTGTTACTCTTATCCCCATTTTACAGATAAGGACAATGAGGCTCAGTAAGTAACATGTGCAAACTTAAATAGCTAGTGTCAGGGGGGCTGGGATTTATAAAGGCCATTTTATGACAGAAGACTTGGTGCTTTGTTCTATGTTCTCTGACAACCTTCTTCACTTTCAGAAAGAGGGTTTGAGGTCTGAATTATTTAATGTTTATAAAAATCATACTTAGTCTTCTCTGTTAGGGAGGTGTCCAAACTATTATTCAAGTGTACTTATAAGAGAGCTCTTTCATTTTCTTTTCTTTTTCTTCTCTTCTTCTTCTTCTTCTTCTTCTTTTTTTTTAAGATTTTATTTATTTATTTGACAGAGAGAAATCACAAGTAAGCAGAGAGGCAGGCAGAGAGAGAGGAGGAAGCAGGCTCCCTGCTGAGCAGAAAGCCCGATGCAGGGCTCGAACCCAGGACCTGGGATCATGACCTGAGCCAAGGCAGCGGCCTAACCCACTGAGCCACCCAGGTGCCCCTTCTTTTTTTTTTTTTAAGCCAGGTAAAGAACTTCATGAACCTTGTTTCAAACTTCCCAGGCTTCTTCAGTTTAATGAGCTGCAAAGAATGAATAGTGTCTAAGCAAAAACTGGAAAGTGCTGCTGTGTCCAAGGGGCTGAGCTTAAAAATACTAGAGATCTAGAGTCCACCAGATCCGTGAACAAAATTTTAAAAAGCAGTCATCATATAAAACAACAGCTCCAGTCACCTCTTCAAGTTCCATCTTCTTCAGAAATTGACTCAATTCTGTTTGCTTCACTCTTGGAAGCTTTGTCAAAATTCTCCACAAGATCTGGAACTTCTTCCTCTTCCTCCTCATCCCCCTCCTCCTCTCCTGTAGCAAGTGGTGTGGTCCCATCCATGCATTGTGTGGCCAGAGCTTCAGCCGGTCTTCTCTGACTAGTCGGACTCTCTGCACTAAGCTGGTTTAAGACACTGGGTAGCATTCCTGTCAGCTGCTTCCTCTCAGCATGGCCTGTGATGGTGAAAGCGTTTGCTGCCCCCGATGCCTGGACTTTCGGGTTGTGGGAAGGGATCATGGTTCCTTGGTTTGTGAACTTACTCACTTCTTCAATACCAGAGATATTGTTTACCCCTAACTTCTATAAGGAGAACTAAGGTTTGGGTCCCTGGGTGGCTCAGTCGGTTAAGCATCTGCCTTCAGCTCAGATCATGATTCCAGGGTCCTGGGATTGAGTCTCTCATCAGGCTCCCTGTCCAGTAGAGAGTCTACTTCTCCTTCTGCCCCTGCCCTGCCCCACTCATGCGCTCTCATGCTTTCTCTCTCTCAAATATATAAATAAAATCTTTAAACAAAAGAGAGAGAGAACTAAGGTTTTATCATCTGCTGTAGCCATTCTATGAGCCATCTTCTTCCAGCCAGCTGTTCCTTTTCTATCAATGCACACCTGGGCTTGCAGTCTGGTGCGTTTCTCCTGGTTCATGATAGTTTCTCCTATCTTGGTGGAAATGGGACTAGAGTTGGCACTCAGGGGTCTCGGTCAAACCAACTGAGATTAGGTGCATGCACAAGGGGATGCAAGGTGGCAGCCAGGACTCTATTTCTTTATATAGAATTTCTTTTAGGATAAGACTTTAGATGTTTTGCAGCAGTAGTTCTTCAAGTGTGGTCCCTGGACCAGAGAGCATCAGCATCCCCCTGGGGAAATTGTTAAAAAGGCAAATTCTTAGGCAGCCAATCCAGACCAAATAAATCAGAAACTCTGGGAATGGGGTCCTGGGATCTGTGCTTTGACAAGTCCTCTAGGTGATTCTGGTGCAGGCTGAAGCGTGGGAACCACCAAGTGAGTTCAAGAAATTTAACAAGCATGAGGTTGTTCGAAGCGGTCAAAAGAACAATGCAGGGGTGCCTGGGTGGCTCAGTGGGTTAAGCCTCTGCCTTCGGCTCAAGTCATGATATCAGGGTCCTGGGATTGAGCCCCACATCAGGCTCTCTGCTCAGCAGGGAGCCCGCTTCCCCCACCCCCACCTGCCTCTCTGCCTACTTGTGATCTCTGTCTGTAAAATAAATAAAATCTTTAAAAAAAGAAAAAGAAAAAGAACAATGCAAGACAGCCTTAGCTCTCTGAGCATACCATCTGCTGGCACTCGTGGCCCCAGTAAGATCAATGTTAGCATTTACATAGGACCCCAAAGTGTGTGCTCCCCTCATGTTTCATTAGAGCAAACATAAGCAAAGGCATTTGAAGTGTCCACAAGATCAGAGCACAGTGCGGGTGGAGACGGAAGGAGAAGGTGTTCCTTTAAGTTGCAGAGGAAGACACAAAAAGAGCACAGAAAAAGGACTTGTAAGGAAGCTTTAGTTTCTGGAAAGGACCAGTGGGGGTGGGGGCCCTTCAACTAATTACTAAAGGCCAATCACAGACACCTGAGGGACCCCCATTAAGATCACAGGTTAAGTTCACACTGCCTTTCCTCCCTTTCCACTCCCTCCCCTCTTGTACTGCACCAATTGTGTTGACAACACAGGCTTTGTAGGAAACACAAAAGCTGCCTGCTCCCTGCTCGACTACTTTTCTTTTTCTTCCTCTTGGACAGATTCCCAGTGATCAAATGCAATGCTCTCAGGGGAAGCAGGCTGGCCCAGGAGCGATAAGGGGCCAATTCCTGCAGATTTGTCATTTCACGGGCAAGCTGCCACAGCCTCTATGTGAAATAACCAGTGATGGATGTCCGGTCCCGTGGAAAAGCAGTTGGGCATTATCACCTGGGAGTTGACATGGAGAGGGAGGTAACAGTGGGGACACGGGCATTGGGGCCGTGACTTGCGCTGGCTGGCTGGTGCATTTCCATACCTTCTGTGTGGGTCTTAGAAATTGCAACTGCCTGCCTCTGGAAGGCCTGGAGATTCACAACTGGGGGTTTCGGAGGCTTTGGGGGAGGAGGCCCCAGGGACTCGATGGAAGGCAGTGGTTTCGTTTTGAGAAGTTGTTGATGCTTATCAACAGACTGTTTCTCTGAGCCTGGATAAGAAAAAAACCAAAAAAACATGTTATTACTATTTCCATTTCGTGGTTTCTCAGATGAAACTGACCAGTCCCTGCCTCAATCTCTCTCCCCTCTAATCTATTCTCCTCCTACTGGCCAAAGTGCCCTGATCAAAACACAAAGCTGATCATGTCAGCAGTCTGCAGCCCAGAAGCTGAAGCCTGGCTTCCTTGGCATGACGTCCATGTATGTACTCCAGCCTCTGGCATGTAAATATTATGTGACCCCAATCCACATTTCCAGATCCTTCTCTTACCACACTTTACCATCCTACTTTCCCAACCTTAAGCCCAAATATCTTTCACTCACACCAATGGCTTCTCAGTTCTCCAAATTGGATTTAAAAAGCCATTGTATATCTAAGACTTTGTTCATGCCCTTCTTGGTTCTGGAATGTTCCCTCACTTCTGTCTTAGACTCATTCTTTAAGGCTCTGCTCCAAAGACACCTCCTCTGGGAAGCTTTCATTCATTTCAAACTCAAGAAGAGAATTAATCATTCTGTTTTGTACCCCCATGACGATGTATCGTTAACACCTCTCTATCAGGGTTGTGGCATATTGGAGGGGTGAGTCCATCCTCCCATCGAGTGATGGCTGCCAGCATCAAGCACAGTGCCTACTTCCGAGGAAAGGGATGGTGACTATTCCCCGAAAGGATGCTTCAAGCACTGAGAACATACAAATTACATGGGGGATCTGAAGAGGAGGATGAGTTGATCTCTGGTTTCCAGGACTCAGAGCCTGGGACAAGCTTTAAGGCTAACTTTGAGGTACATGGCACATGTGGGTTTTGTGGTTTTGTGTCCTGGAATTTTCCAGGACAGTCTCAATTTCATACATTTCGTCCTTCTGTACTCAGAAGCTAAACTTCAACAGAAATTCCAATATTATATATGAAAATCATATCTGCCTCTTACACGGAAAATAGCACAAAACCTTATATGATCCAAACGCCTTGATTTGGGATTCATATAATACTGAATGGACCATCCAGACCAAAAATAAAGATACTGGCCAGTGTTTTACAAGTTCCTCAGTTCAAATTCTTCAGAGCCCTGTGCCCGCTGGGAGCCAGGATGGGGGAGAGAGGCAGGGAGGGAAGCTTCCTCCTTGACCCTCCAGCAGGGGTTATAGTAGTCAGGACCAAGCTCCTCTCTTCTTAGGCTTTAATTAGAAGTCTTGATGTCAGAAATTCCAGTCTTTGTCAAATTAAGGAGAAAATGTAGTGAAAATGAATGATCCCTTACTAATTTGGTTCCTAATTTTTTTTTACCAGGTGCTGTCCCAAGAGATGGACATGGGTCATCTCATTTAATCCCCTCAACAGCTCTGTCAGGCAGGCAATCCATCCTTCTTTCCTTCCTCCCATTCATCCTTCTCTCCTATCCCTTTGTCACTAGCAATTTATCTACTAAAGTCCAGGCGTTGTTCTAGAAGCTGGGTATAGAGTTAAGAACAAGAACAAACAAACAAAAGAACGGATAGAGCCTTGCCCTCAGGAATGTTCATGCTAATAGCAGGAGACTGATGAGAAACATACACATAAACCAGATAATTACAGAAACCTGTCAGTTCCATGAAAGAAAGAAAACGGGCTGATAGGAAACACTGTCATCTGCAGACGGTGAAGGAGTGGTGTTCAGATAAAGAGGTTAAAGAAGGATTATCTGAGGAAGTGTCATGTGAACTTAGACCTAAACATAGCTACAGAAAGCTCAGAGAAGAATTTTCTAGGAAGAGGAACAGCAAATGGAAATGTTCTGAGCATAACAAGGTCTCTTCATGGAATATCAAGAAACCAAGTGTGTCCACTCGTGAGCAAGAAGGAGAAAGGAAGCAGTAAGTAAGATGCCTAAGCAGGGCCCAGAAGGTGCAGAGCCATGAAATCAGTAGTCAATAGTTTAGATTCTTTTCTAAATACAGAGAGAAACCATATATGGTTATAAACAGGAGATCCCTCCTCCCACCCATCTGTCCACCCATTCAATCAGGTATTCTTAATAAATAGTTTTTGAGGACCTATTGAACCTGGCCTTGGTCTTTTAGGTGCTGGGGATATGGTTATAAAGAAGGCAGTTTTTATCCTTATGTAACTTATATTTTACCAAGGTAAACAAACAGATATGTAACAATATACTGGGTAAGGATGGGCTATAAAGAAAAAAAACTAAAGCAACATAAAGAGACAGAGACTCGGGGGGGGGGTGGTTATTTTAGCTGGTGACTTACAAATTCCACTCATGACAGGTGACCCTCAGCAGAGGCCACGATGAAGTGAGGGAATGAAATAACAAAGACCTGGGGAAAACATGCGCCAGGCAGAGTGATCAGCAAGTGCAAAGGTCCTGGGGTGGAACTAGCTTGGTTTATCTAAGGAAAAGCAAGAAGGCCAATGTGATAGAGAGGGTAAGAGAGGTAGGAAGGGCCAAATGGCATCAGCTGGTGTAAGATGGCTTGAGTTGAATTTGAACAGGGGCATGGTGTGATCTAATTTGTGCTTTAGAGGATCACTGTGACTGCTAGGAGGAGAAAAGGGTAGGAAGGGGCAAGAGGCTGGAAGCTAAGAAACCAGCTGCACCACTGTGGTCCGGGTAAGAGATGACAGTGGTATAGATAGGACAGAGGGCAGAAATGGACCAAAGCGGAGGGATATGGAACATATTTTGGTGGTAGAACCAGGAGCTTGCTGATGGACTAGATGCAAAAAATGAGGGAGAGAGAGGAATAGAGCATGGCTCCTAGGTGTTTGGCCTGAGCAACTAGGAGGATGGTTGTGCTATTTACCACGCTGGGGCAGATTGGTGATACATCCGATTTACAGGACAGCAGAACAGGCTATAAGAAATAAAGCAGACTGCCCAAGTTCATTCATATTGTGAGAATCGGAGCTAGGATTCAAACCCAAGCTTTCCCAAATTGCCTTTCAATAGAATTCCAGGAGAGTAAGCACTTTACCCAAACCTGCCCTGGCATTTGGAGCAAAATTCACCCAGATCATACACGACCATCAGCAAGCTCTAAATTAGAAAAATGTAGCGGCCCCTCCCCTGGGGCCACAGGGATTACATCTCACCTGGGGCCTGAATGGAAAGTTCACTCTCATAGACAAGCTGGCAGGAGCCTCTCACTGGGCTCTTCTCGGGAAGAGGGTTTTCTAGGCCCTTCCTGACATGTTGAAAAAGTAGAAAAGCGGGATCTTCAGGAAAGGTAAGTGATTCTCTTTGAGCCACCAAATGCCTCTGGGAAGGCAAGGTCTGTGTTCCTTTTATTTCCAGCATTATCCTGGGCTCCTTTGGAGGAAGCCCTCTGCTTTTCTGCTCCTCCGCGTGGCAGATCCTGCAAGCGCACCTGGCAAGGAGAGAGGCTGAAGACGACTCACTTTTCTGAGATGAAAACTTCTCCCAGTTCCAGAGCTTATCTTTGAAGCTATCATTCACTGTGACTCTCCTCTTGTTGGTTATCTCAGCATTTGATGGGTTCCTGTCTAACAGTGGAGGACTTTTCTGGGAATTTACTGCAGGACCAGGGGACCTTTCCGGAGATCCTGGGGAATTTGAACATTTCTGAATCTCACTCCTCTGGGCCAGCTTTGTTTCCTGGTCTTTAAGAAGCTGGGAGTCAGCACTAGAACGTAGTGGGAACAAACTGTGGTTGGATGAGAGGGGTTTCCCATTGGCCAAAATTCTTGTTGACTGTGTGTTTCCAATGTCACCCTTTTGAGAAACACCTGCTGAGAATTTAATAGGTCCTGGAGGCAATGGCATATCAAACTTTTGAAATTTGGCTCGAAGTTCCTTGAAGTTTCTTAACCCTTCCTAAAGCATCAGAGAAAACAAAACAAAACAAAAAAAAATGTCTTATTATTCTAGGAAAAAACCGGTGTGGTTAGCTGACGTCATTGTGCATGTAAGGGGTTCTTGGCACAGGTATAACACATCCATCACTCACCCGGTAGGTGCTGTCGGCTGGTGATGCAATGGCCTATATAAGATACAACAAAAATAAACACTTCCGAGATGTTTAACTTCTTCACAACATGTAACAAATACTTATAAAGGAGACAATATTGATCATTGCAGATAAATCCCTTGATACAAATTTTTGGTGGTGACTTGTTGCCTACACAAGTAAGTTCTACACAAGGAACAGCATGGAGGACATTAGGAGAAGGAAAGGAAAAGTGAAGTGAGGGAAATCAGAGGGGGAGACAAACCATGAGAGACTGTAGACTCCAAGAAACACACTGAGGGTTTTAGAGGGAAGGGGGGGTGGGGGAATGGGTGAGCCCAGTGATGGGCATTAAGTAGGGCACGGATCACATGGAGCACTGGGTGTTATATGCAAACAATGAATCACAGAACACTACATCAAAAACTAATGATGTATTGTATGTGACTAACATACATTAATATACAATATTACACTATACACATATATATATTACAGTAATATACAATAATACACAAATACATTTTTAAAAATTTTGTTGTAACATAACAACAGAATTTTTTAAAAAATGTATAATATCTTTTAAAAAAGTAAGTTCTAACCCTCTTAGTATAGCATTCAAAGTTCTTCATCATCTTGTGCAGTTCTGGTCTCCAACCACAGCCCAACACAACTACCCTTAAACCAAACAGGATTATTTACCATTTTCTAGAAATCTGTATTCTCCACCAACCTGACTTTGCTTAAGTGTTCTTACTTCACAAAATGCACCTTCTGTCTCCTTGTCGATTGGTTTCTTGCAACTTTGGTGCCTACCTTTCTCCATGCAGATTTTCCCGGGGGGTTGACAGGTAGAGCTAACTTCTTCTCTGTTTCCTCATGCTTCCATAGCTCTTTATAACTTGGCTGTTGAATTTAACTTTGGAACTAGACAAATACTGACTCTGTTCTTTATCATCTAGGCAAATACTCTGGGAAATATGATAATACCTCTCAGTGTATTCTCATGATAAAAAGTTTTCAAGTAGTAGAAGGGTTAGGGCTAATATACGTGAAATGTCCATGACAATGCCAGTAAGCCCGTGATGAACTAGAGCTATTTTGAAGAGGCTAGCTGATCCTTTTTATTTTTGACTCCCCTTGGGAGAGTGTGTGCTCTACCTTCTAAATTTAGTATGAATTCAGTAATGGAAAATGGTGGTAGGAATAGCAGCCCAACCCTTGGGGCTGAGGAAGGATGTGCCCAGACTTACATGGGGAGTTGGTGGTCTGGGCAAGTAGGATTGTGCCTAACTCCTGCTCAGAGCTGTTCCTGCTGCTCCCCTTTTCTCTTACTAGGTCTGATTTAGTTTTGTAAGCACATTTTGTCATCTTTCGTCTCCCCAGGAGCTAGGAGGGCGTAGAGGTAAAGTGTGAGAGGACAGCTAATGGAACCATTTCGAAGAGAGCCACTGTCTTCTCCTGGTCGTCTTACAGGCCTGAGTTTCATGTAGACAAACAATCCACACCAGTCACTTCTCATTTTGTCATCTGAGGGAATGCCGGGTGACCTTTTCTCACCGTGTTTACAGTTGACTCACAGCTGCCTTCTGAAGATCCAGGGAGGGAGGGAAATTGAAGAAGCATGAGGCAGGTGTCTAGGAGCTTTCTTATATGCTCTCTCTCCCAGTCCGCCCGCCTGCCCTCCCCATTTCAAACACACACACACACACACACACACACACACACACGCACGCACGCATTATAGTATTTTTCCCTCCATGAATAGCTAAGTCTTGATTTCTTGCATGTATTTCAACCAGAGGTCAAATTAATTCAACTATCCTTTCTCTCCCCTGATGTGAGGGAAGCCAGCATTGGGAACGGAAGCAGGAGATCCAAGCATGAGGCTCTGCTTCCCCATTTTCTAGTTATGTGCCTTGGGCAATTCACTTTACTTCCCTGAGCCTTATTTTCCTCACTATAAAATGGGACCATTCTAACCGTTCAAGGTTATTATAAGGATCAAGCAAAGAGCTATGCATACCTCAGTGTCCATACTTTTAAAACTGTGGTTAAGATACACATAATCTAAAATTCACCATCTTAACCATTTTATGCATACAATTCAGTGGTGTTAAGGGTACTCACATTGTTGCAAATATCGAGAAAACATTTTGTCTTGCAAAAAAACCCTCCACAGCCATTACACAATAATTCTCCACTCTCCCTACCGTCTACCCCCAGCAACCACCGTTCTACTTTCTGTCTCTATGATTTTTTTTTAAGATTCTATTTATTTATTTGACAGAGAGAGAGAGAGAGAGAGAGACAGCAAGAAAGGGAATACAAGCAGGGGGAGTGGGAGAGGAAGAAGCAGACTCCCCACTGAGTAGGGAGCCCGATATGGGCTCAATCCCAGGACCCTGGGATCATGACCTGAACTAAAGGCAGCAGCTTAACGACTGAGCCACCCAGGTGCCCCTCTGTCTCTATGATTTTGACTACTCCAAGTACCTCATATAAATGGAATCATACAATAATCGTATTTTTTTTTAATTTTTTTATTTATTTATTTGACAGAGAGAGAGAGAGAGAGATCACAAGTAGGCAGAGAGGCAGGAAGAGAGAGGAGGAAGCAGGCTCACTGCTGAGCAGAGAGCCCGATGCGGGGCTCGATCCCAGGACCCTGAGATCATGACCTGAGCCGAAGGCAGAGGCTTAACCCACTGAGCCACCCAGGTGCCCCAATAATCGTCTTTTTGTGTCTGGCTTATTTTTCTTAGGATACTGTCCTCAAGTTTCATTCATGTTGTAGCACATGGCAAAATTTTCTCCTTTTTAAGGCTGAATAATAGTATTTGTATATATTTCCCTACATTTGTATGTATCCACCTATTAGGTCTATCTATCTAATCTACCACAATTTGCTTATCCATTCATCTTTTGGTGGAGGCTTGTCTTGCTTCTACCTTTTAGGTATTTTAAATAACACTCTTATGAAGATGGATATGCAAATCTTTCTTTGAAACCCTGCTTCCAATGCTTTTGGGTGTTTGCCCAGAAGTAGAATTACTGAGTCATATGGTAATTCCATGTTCATTTTTTTTGAGCAACCACCATACTGTTTCCCATAACAGCTGTACCATCTCACATTACTCCTAACAGTACATAATATTCCAACTGCTCTACCTTCTCGTAACATAGTATTTTTACAGCAGCCATCACAAAGGTGTGATGTGGTCAGCAGTTAATATTTTTAAGGGAATGTAAGGATGATTGAAAGGAATATAATGATGATAAGGTCATTTAGCCAAATGAACCATTCAGGCGCCCCACTGATGTCAGCTCTTAAGGAGCCCACTAGCCTGTCCCCTCTTCATGCCATGGTCCCTGCCTCTGAGTCCTCCTCATGCACTGCAATGACCCGTGGTCTCCTCGTTGTCTGTCTGCTTCTACTCTGCGACCCTCCAATCCACCGCTTACCCAGCTATTAGACAAAGTGGATAAAAAAACACACATCTGATCAGGTATGTCCCTTGTTTGAAGTTTTTCAGTGTGGCTTCCCCAAAGCTTTCACATCAATGTAAACAATGTAAAAAAAAAAAGGACATTACACATAATGTCCTTCCAAATCCCTACTCTGTTCATTTCGGCCATGATAGCCAGCCCTTCCCCAACATGCTTTCTTCCTTCTGGCCTCATTGAATTAGCCATGTTCTCCCACCTATTCTGCTTTTTCATGCCTGGGCCTTTGAGTGTACTATTTCTTCTGCCTGGAAAGCCCATCTCTCTCCCAAATTCTGGAATTAGCACTTTCCTACTTATTCACAGTTTAACTCACGTCACCTCAAAGTGTTCATTGGTTTCCTGCTATGTCTAGGTATGAGGGCTACCACGATGATTAGGTGTTCCTGAACTTCCAGAACTAGTGGAACGAAGGAGAAGACACAACCTGATCACTTTCCTATAGGAGAGACAGTTATCAGATACACAGTGTGACATCTGTGAGAACATGGAGAATGGGTCATGATGTCAGTGGGGGTGCAAAGAAGGCTCCCTAAAGATGACTCAGCTGGAAGAGGCAGGCAAGTGAAGGTGGCAGGAAAGGTGACCCCAACATCAAGAAGAGCAGAAAGAGAGAAGGCTTGACAGTGTGAAGCAGCATGGTGTAGACCAGAATAAGCAAGCCCATGTTGCTGAAGCCCCAGTGTTCAGAGTGGAAGGCTGGAGAAGAAAGTCAAGGGCAAGTCTCCATAAAGTAATTGGGCTTAATCTTCAGAGCTGATGCAGAGCTACTGATGAGTTTGACACAGGGCTAGAACAGACTTTGGCTTATACTTCATGCATATTAAAGACCAGGAACAAATTAGGAGACAACTCGAAGGGCCAAGTACAAATGATGAAAGATGGGACTTGGGCAGTGTTGGCAGGAATGGAGAAGAGAAATGCGCAGGGGGTGGTATGAGCCAGACCCAGAGAGGGGAGGGAGGACTCCAGGATGATCCCCGGGTTTCTAAATTGGGAGAGAAGATGGATGTTGATCACTGAAACTAAGACTAAGGACAGAAAGAAGATAAAAGTACTGGGGAAAGATGATCAGCCCAGTTCTGGATGTGGTTTACCTTCTTAGGGAAGCCATCTAACAGGTAGTTAGTTATGTATGAAATCTTTGGGGGGTTAGAAATTTAAATTGGTAGTTATTCATTTCTTGGTGAGCACAAAGCTTAAAAATATGAACCCCGGAGTCCAGCTGCCTAAGTTTAAATTCCAATCCTGCTGTTAATTGTCTTTAGGACATTGAGCAAGTGACCTAACATCTCTGCATTTGTTGCCTTCTCTGGGATAGTAATTATACCCTACCTCATAGGGTTGTTGTGGTAGGTAGAATGATGGCACCTTAAAGAAGGCCACATCCTAATCCCTGAAATCTGTTAATGTCACCTTGTAAGCCAGAAGGGACTCTGTGGGCATAATTAAGTGAAGAATCTTCAGATGGGGAGATAATCCTGGATTACCTGGCTAGGCCCAATATAATCAGAAGGGCCCTTATAAGTGGGATGCAAGAGACAAGGAGGTGGGTCAATGAAACAAAGATGACGGAATGGGGTTTGAACATGCTGTGTGCTGCTTTGGAAGACAGAGGAAGGGTCCAGAAGCCAAAATGCAGGTCACCTCCAGGAGCTGGAAAAGGCAAGGAAACAGGTTCTTCCCTAGAGCCCCCAGAAGGAATGCTGTCCTGCCAATGTCTTGATTTTAGACATCTGGCTTCTGCAACTGTAAGATGATAACCTTGTTCTGTTTTAAACTACTCAATTTGTGGTCACTTGGTACAGCAGAACTATACTGGCAATGAATAAAACTGTTAGGAGGATTCAATTATTAAGTACACATAAAGCAATCAGAAGACAATAATAGATACCTGCTAAATTTTAACTCTGGCTATTCTAGGTGGTTGTCGAGACCACAGGGCTAGATGGGATCACTTAGGAGAATCTGTCCTGGCATCAGAGCCAAGGGACAATAGCAGAGGGTAAGAAAAAAGTCTGAGCAGACACAAAGAGGTCAGAGTTAATCAAGAGAATAAGAGAAGGGGTGGACAGTATTAATGAGAAATGAGTGCCCAGCAGTGGTATAGCAGAGAGGTTCTAAGAAGATAAAGATGGAGGGGCACCTGGGTGGCTCAGATGGTTAGGCGTCTGCCTTCAGTTCAGGTCATGATCCCAGGATCCTGGGATCGAGCCCCGCATCGGGCTCCCAGCTCGGCAGGGAGTCCGCTTCTCCCTCTCTCTCCCCACTGTCCACCCTGCTTGTGCTCTCTCACTCTCTCTGTCAAATAAATAAATAAAATCTTAAAAAAAAAAAAAAAGAAGATAAAGATGGAAAGATGTCAGGTGGACTCAGTCAAGGTGGAAACCATTCCATGGACATCACCAAAGAATGTCACTGCAGCAGCCAAAGTGCAGGGGGCCCCCAGAGCGATGGGGGAGGGAGGGGAAAAATAAATGACTAACTTTTTTGCCTTTAGGAAGCTGGCATGACCAAAGAAGGAGAGGGGATAATTAGAATGGGATTCGGGGTGAATGGAAGGTTTTGATTAATTTTTCTTTCTAGTGAATCTTCCCCTAAGCCAGATCCTGGAACGCTAAGAACTACACTTCCCAGGAGCTCTTTCAGCTAGGACTCTGCCAGGCAGAGGCATCCAGGGAGGAGTGGGGGATGAGCAGCGGAGGGGATTGCGGCTCACAGGAGAGCAGATCTCGGGAGAGCAGCTAGAGATGCTCCTGTGTTGGGTAGAGGGCAGCAGCCCAAATGTATTCCTACTGGAATAATCCCACATAGACGTGAGACTTCTCCCTTACCCACAGCATATAAGCTCCTCCCCAGCCCCTCTGGAAATTCCTAAAATAACCTATCATAAACCCCTTTCTGCTCAAACTGGCAACACCAGATTTGGTTGTCTCCAACAAAAAACACTGAGCAATACATTCTGGTTTTTCCTCATAGCACCTATCAGCACCCGACCTATAGCTCATCTCTCTCCATAGGTTGTAAGCTCCCAGAGGACAGGAGCCTTGTCAGGACCGTTCAGTGCCTTAGCACCAGTGCCTGGAAGCATATTTGGCCCATAGTAGGTGCTCAGTAAAAATTTGGTGAAAGAATGAATCCTTGACGGACAAATCCTTCAGTAGCCCTTCAAGATGGGGACAGTGCCTTATTTATCTTCATACCCCCATTACTAACACTGGGTCTCACAAAATGTTTGGTGAATTAATTGGTGAATGAACACTTAAAAAATTAGCAGGTTCATGTAATTCATGAGCTGTAACTACACAGAATTTTTTGGTTTTGTTTTGTTTTTGTGTGTGTGTGTGTTTTTTTAGCTAAGGGCAGCTTAGAAGGCTCACAGAAACAAATTCTCCAGTTGCTGTAATGTCAGAAGATGACCCTGAAAATAGCCCTGAAGACAGCATGGGCACTTGAGATCTAGACTGGGAGCGTGTCAAATAAATACCTCATCAGGGAGGCAAAGGCCAAAACAATCTCAGAGATGTTGTGGGAACAACCGGAGATAAAAGATAGGGGTGTCCTCTAAACGCAAAGGGTTTATCTCTTTGATATGGAAATTGACCAAGGAGGTAGCAACCAGCCAAGAGTACAAAGATAATGCTATTTTAGACACATCCGGAGGCCAATGTGAAACAGTTACAAGCCTGAATGTCAGTTCTTTAAATGCAGTATTATTATATTTACATGAATATATTTAGCCCAACTAGGGGACAAGACTCCATCAGACACATGTCTCTCATTCAATATTTATTTTATACAAATCTAAGCAACAATAACAAAAGTAGGCATTTATGCCTAGTTCTCACACACACGCGCGCGCACACACACACACACACACACACACACTTAATATGACGTTACCATGTGCCAGGCTCTATTCTAAGCACTTAACTCATTTAAGCCTTATGTTTAGCCCAATGTTTTCCCAAGATACAGACCAGAATATTGAGGCACTGAAAGCCCACAAAACCTGTCCAAGTTCACAGCACGGAATGGTCAAAGCTGGGATTCAAACACACAATCTGGGTCCACAACCCATGCTCTATCCTGGACTCCTTAAAGCCAAGAATTTGTTGGTGTCTTTAGAATTTTTTTTTTTTGCTAATTTTTTTTTAGAAACAAACTAATATTTGATCAAAAGAATATACATACTGTACTATTAGCTTCCTGGGAAGTCTTTTTCTACTTTGCCAGTTTCAGAGAATTGATAACTACACTTTTTCTCCTATCCCTATCATCCTTATTAACGACTCTTATGTATAATCTCTATAATAACCCTACAGAGCTATTGTTATTGCCCCATTTTACAGATGGGAGGATAGATACACAGAAATTGAGAAACTTTCCCTAGTTTACAGACTTAGAAGTTAGGAATCTGAATCCGAGTCTGTTTGGCTGTAGAACTGTTCTTCCCTCTTCTGCTAATATGCCTTATTTATAAATTAACCTCTAATTTACAATTCTTCTGTTATCTCAGAGACATTTCATAATCAATTTTGTGTATGTCACACTTACGTTAGAAAAATGATATGACAAATGTACCTCTAATCATATTTCTTAACAAACAAATAATAATTCTAGGAACCAATCTGCATTTGCCTTTAAAACACTCTGTCCATAAATAAATAAATAAGTAAATCCAAAAAGTGATACACTCTCTCAAGACATTTTGTTATTTATACAGAGATGAGCAAAACATTGGATCTAATGCATGGCTTTAATGGGATTTTAAAAATTTCTTAACGTTCTAAGACGTTGTGACTGTGTGTCTTGCATTTTCAAGGTAGTTCTGACTTAACATAATTTAAAGGTGATACGAAGATGTAGAACCAGGCAACAAAATACAATTCCATGCTACACCCTTTCAAAATAGATCTGCAAATGAGAATCCCACGTTCTGACTCCCAGGTTAGAAAAGAGTACAGAAAGCTGCTACACCCTCCCTGGAGTTTCCTGTCTTGGCAGTCTCCATCATAAAATATACACAAAATAAGTTCCAAAGAGAGAAGACACTGTTTTGATGCATTTTTCTTGATTTAAGAAAAAAAAAGTGACTCATTTCTGAATGTCTGCAAATAGCTGAATATTGCCCTCCGGGAGGGAGGGACAATGGCAGCATCAATGGCCAGCGTTTACCATACACTGCACATTCTTCTCCTGATAAGCAAATGAAAGAGCCTTAAGGAAAAATGCAGACTCAAAATCCAAAGCCCAGAGAAAGGCAGCAGAAGCTAAGAAATCATGAGTGCAGAAAAAGAGGCAGTAATAGCTGTCAAACCTTTCCTAAGATGGAAAGAAAGAAAAGTCGATTAAGAATAGCATCTGAGTCATCCTTCATGAATAAAAGAGCTTCGATCCAAACTTCACCACTACAAGAGCTATAATGATGGCAAAATGGCCTATGTTCCTGGTACCAGTGATTAATTCCAAAGCCCCCAAGGAAGGAGTAGGAACAAGAGAGCAGGGAAGGACTGTCTGAATCTCCCACTCGCCCTCTGAACAAACACAGGACAGAAACGTTGAAAGCTTCCATCGTAAAGGTGTAAGAATCAATAATTTCCCACCCCATTTCCTATCAGGCCAAATTAGTACTTTTCATCCTTCAGTTTATATATGGGCAGGAGTCCCAGCTCTGCTAGATGTGTGACTTTGAGCAAACTACTGAATCTCTCTGCATCTGTAAAATGGGGCTAATGATGCCCACCACCTGGGGCTATCAGGTCTCAGTCCCCAGGCCTCTCAAAGCCTCATGAGCGTCTGGCCTCCGACAGGTGTTCTTGGTAAGCCTGCTTCTCCTCTAGTGGTGACCTCCACCCTGCATGTCAGGAAGGAAAGATCCAGAGCTCCCCAGGCTACCTGTAAAATCCCTCCTTGTCCAACTGTGACGATGCCCACTGCTGACTTTCCGAGCAGCCCCCTGTGTCCTGCGTGGTCCTAATAAAATCACCAAGCCCCCCTCCCTACAACACCCCCTGCATCACTGTTAGAGCTGCCTGAAGCCCCCACTTCTTACTAGTGGGCACTGGTGAACCAAGGACTCCTGCTTCCCTAAAGCAACAGCCACCATGCCTCCCATCTCTGTTACCCTGGTCATCACCAGAAAGCCAAGTTAGTCCATTAACAAAGGGCTCCATCTCCCACATGCCTCTTTAATGCCCCAATGGAGCCCATTTCTCACCCTTCCCTCACCTCCCAACACTTCCATGTAGCTGTGTGGAACTCAGTCAGTGGTTAGCAAAATCGCTAATATTCTCCACCTCTTTGCTCTAACTCAAACTCACACCTCCCCTCAAGACCCAACTTCCCCTGATGCTCTCCCAAGTATGGTTTTTGTCTTCTATGCTCCTCTACCCCTGAGCCAGGGTGTTGGGGGGGAGGGGTGATGGTGTTCTCTTAGTTTCTCGCTGTGGCTCCTGTGTCATTTCTTCTTCACAGACACCAACTCCTACTAATGGTATATCCAACAAACCCACTGCTCCCTATTGAAGAGGTCTTTAATATTCCTGGCCACTATCCTTCATTTACTGGTTTTTAGCGCCCATCACACTCCTTTCCCTCTAGTACCACTGCAAGGATAGTAAGCAGATTTAGAATCCATATAGATAACCTTCCCAACAGGATGGTTTCATTCCTAATGATCTCGTCTCTCCCCCTATCTCAGCCGCCACTCAGCATGCATCCATCTTAGTCTTTGTCATTACCAATAAGTGGACCATCTGCAGCACATCAATTTCAAGGACCCATCTCTTGAATCACCATCTTGTTTCTCACCCACTTGCCTGTTCTGGTACCCCAGCTCTAGAAGATTGCTGGTTCCACCAAATGAATCCCTGGGCCTCAATACTTCTTCTCTGGCTAGTCTCTCCGGTAGGCTAAAATGTTGCCTTTCTCAGATCTCATTTGGTAATATTCTTAGGTCTGACTGTGCCTTGGAATGTTCTGGGGATTTCTGAATCTGCCCCCTTGAAAGAGAATCTCCAGGGAGTCCTTATTTCATGAGTCACCTGGAGGACCTACTGTATGGTCAGCTGAGCGCCTGGTCCAAGGAATCGATTGGGAAACATGTCTTACAGCACCTCAACGGCGTATCTCTTATAGCCTCATGCCTCTCACCACTTCCGGGTCCCACTGCAATTACTCAAGTAGATGCCCCATCTTCCCCAACGGTCTGTGAACTCTTTGAAGGCAGGTAGAAAAACACACTTATCTTTGCAGAGCTCACGGGCCCCAGAATGAACATTTACTCTTAGTAAGTACTCAATAACTATTTGCCAAACTAACACTGAATAAAACAAATGAATGGATTTCTGGGAGTAATGACCTAGAGGGAATGTTCTTTCAAAGGTTTTGGAGGGGTGGGGAAGTGGGGGGGGATGGGTGAGACTGGTGGTGGGTATTAAGGAGGGCACTATTGCATGGAGCACTGGGTGTGGTGCATAAACAATGTGTCTTGGAACACTGAAAAAACAAAATTAAATTAAAAAAAGAAAAACAAACAACAACAATGAAAACAAAGGGCTATCTGGAGAAACCTACAGATGAAATCTATGCCACGGATAGATCTAAAATGCTGGTTGGAGCTCATCCTCCTCTGTTAAAACCTTTTGATGGGCCCCATCATCTTGATGGAAAATTAGTCTGTTGCCATACACATAAGGCCCCTTGATCTTTTCCTGCCTCCATCTCCAGCTTCAGGTCCCACCACTTCCTACCTGTAGCTCACCCCTTCAGTAAAACTGGACTGGCCTCCGTGCATTTGCTCCTGCTGTTCCCTCTACCTGAAATGCCTTTTTCCATACCTAGTTGCCTGGCTAAACTTATTCATCTTCAGAGATTTGGCTGAGCTATCAACCCCTCCCGGGAGCTTTTTCCAGTGCTCAGGCTGGGCTAACAATACCTGCTCCCTTCTCTATAGAGCTCTTCATTTAATCATCCATGGCCTGAACCCCACTTATATGGCTATCCCCTGGGTGTGGACCAGACTTCATTCTTTCCCAATCACATTTCTGTCACTACACCTAGGTCCGCGGCATGCAGAGGACAATATTTTTGAATTGAACTGAGTTGATGAGAAAGCACTGGGTTGATGAGAAAGCACTGGATGCATTTATGGGCAGAGGGAATGGTGGAGAAATTAGAAGAAGTGCTTGATAAAAGAATATGAAAATTGCGCTGAACCCAGAGTGTGCTACATCTTATTATGTTAGCATCTTTCCAAGCCCCGTGCACAGCAATGTGCAGACTCCATCTCGGTTACTACCCGTCCTTACCATGGGCTTCAGAGCTGCGCCACCACAGAGCAGGACAAAACCCAAGATCCAGTTTGCTTAGGTCTGATAAAGGAAAGGATATTTTCAACTTTTCATGTTTATGGGCCTCGCCCCTGAGCCCCTAGGGAGGTTATACTTGAATATTTACCAAGGTTAAAATGACTCTGCCAAACCTCAAAGCATGGGCTCTATTTCTGCCCTGACTCACACTGTACATCTGCTTTGTTAAAAAAAATAACCAAAAAAGAACATTCCAAACATAAAGATAAGAGAAAAGCTCCCTGATTCCCAGAGGATTAAAATCATATAGCCTTGCACATGCTGAAAGCATCAAGTCTGTAACTTTCTGGCACATCTTTGATCAGGATGATTTGTAACTCTTTATGTAAAAACAAACAAAAACAAGACACATCGATAACCTTGCACCAAATGTTCCTTCCTTGGATCTTCTTCTTTTTTGCGAAGATTGAGTATCCTGGGCTATCCTAACTTGGGCTCAAATACACTTTTTTTCCTTTTGCTTTAAAATTTTTAAAAAGGTTGGTTCCTTTTGTATCAACATTCTATATGGCTAATGAGTGTCTGAGCTAATGTTAGAGAACTCAGTCCTGATGCCCAAAGCCTGGGTGGTTCTGTTTTGTTATTTTTTTATTGTCGTTGTTGTTTGGAATAAACCTCTTTCTCTGGAGTAACTTTAGGTTTAAAGAGAAGCTGCAGAGAGGATCCCCTGTGGCCTCATCCAGGTAGCTAGTATGACGCCCAAGTGGCTTCGTGTGGCACCGAGGACGGGGGTCAGTGACATTTAAATGAACTCTGCTATGGCACACCTTTTCTCCAGGGACAAATCTTCATTCACTCACTCCCAAATGGATCCAGCAATCATTTGCTGTGTGCCTACAACGGGTCATGTAAATGAGGGAGACACACAGACCTTGCCATGATGGGGTCCACAGTCTTACAGAAAAGCCAGACAAGGAAACAGACAATAACAGCTGTGACAGGACAGCACTGGGTGCAGGCAGTGGGGGAAACCAAACTGGGCTTGGGGGGCACAGAGACCTTCCCGGAGAAAGCCAGATGTGGAAAACAGGTGGGGGCGCATGACAGATAGGAGACATTTGTGAGAAAATTTGTGAGAAAGGGTGGCAAGTATGGGCTTCCTGAGTGGGCCTGTGGCTAGACGGTGAGATGGGGAGGGAGAGAATCGGGCTCCACCTGAAAGGCCCTGCAAGCCATTAAAAAAAGTCTTTTCAACACACATTCGCATTTTCTGGTTCAAAACACTGTCACAGAATGTACAGGGAGAGGGTGAATTAGGAATTGGTATTCTGCATCTTCCAAATTCCCTCAATCAAGACACTAAACCCTCAAGCACAGTGGAAACAAAAGGGAAGGGGGTATTTAGAAAATCCTCAATATCTCAAAAACAAACAAAAAACCACAGTGAGTTCCATATTGCTTTAAGATTTGAAAATGTTGCTGACCAATGGCATTTTATGGTGGGGGTAAGGGTCTCTGAGGAAAGCTGGGTTATACATTCTCAGATGCTAAGTTCAAAACACAGCTCCCAGCAAAAGGGCTCCTGTTGGACTGGTTAGCGCACAGAGGATAAGGTCCTCAAGTCAGAATGGACGATCTCTGCGCACGGGCCCTTCTTCAAGCTACCCCATTACTGGTCTCCCATCACATTCCCTTCTGCTCGTTCGGCCCTGTCACTTGGGGCAAGAGCCAGGAGGCTTCCCTTGAAACCTGCTGCCAGCAAGTTGGAATAAGTTGAATACAGAGTGTCATTTGAAGGGGCTTCCCTCTCGGGCCCCAGACAGAATGGCCACTCGGTGTCCTTGGGATTCATGACAGTTTTATTTAAAGTGCAATTTACTGAAAGCTGAAAAGTGAAGGGCTGGAGAACTTTGTTGAGCTACTTTACTGCCTTCACCCCCCTCCAGCTTATGATGGAAACCCCTTAGCCAGTAGGGCCATTTTAATTTCTTAGGTTTGTTTTTCATGTTTAAGTCCCAGTTGCATGAAGCAACCATCAAAGAATTCAAAGACACCATCCCAAAGGCAAGTGGGACAGTTTTACAGGTGTTAGATGTTTTTCTTTCTTTTACGTAGGTTCCACGTCCAGCCTGGAGCCCAGTGCAGGGCTTGGACTCAGGACCCTGGGGTCAAGACCTAAGCTGAGATCAAGAACTGGATGCTTAAATGACTGAGTCCCCCCAGATGCCCCTCATTTTTGTTTTTCAAATAAGAGAAAGCAGCTTCTGTCTGGTCTCTTGTCTGTTCAGCACCTTCCTTATCCAATACCAGTAATGGACGTCATCTCTGAGATGTGCGGGACCCTTGTCATCATTGTTACAGATCATCAGCCTCCCCCTACCACACCCACCACCCCATTCACTGAGCTTGTACTGCTGTAATCTCTGCTTTCTGGACAGAAGCTCAGATTGTCCTAACAGCCTGGCCAGGCAGGTGGTACTAGCCCCATTTTATAGGTAAGAAAACAGAGGCCTGGAGAGCAAGCAATTTAGCTTAGAGCTTAATAAACCATGCTATAGACTTCAGAGTCAGTGTTCAGATCCTGGCCTTCTCACGTTTAACCAGGAGACTCAGCCTGACTTGCCTTACCTCAGCTCTTGTCAATAACATGACAACAGTAACAGTATTTATACTATTGTTGCCTGTGTATTTGGGCAAACTATGTTAAGCTTTTTTTTTTTTTTTTAATTTATTTACTTGATAGACAGAGATCACAAGTAGGCAGAGAGGCAGGCAGAGAGAGAGAGAGAGAGGAGGAAGCAGGCTTCCTGCCGAGCAGAGAGCCCGATGCGGGGCTCGATCCCAGGACCCTGGGATCATGACCTGAGCCGAAGGCAGAGGCTTTAACCCACTGAGCCACCCAGGCGCCCCCATGTTAAGCTTTATTTAGCACAGTGCTTGGTACATAGTATATTTTCTACAAATGCTAGCTAACTACCATTACTCTCATTATTATTGTTGTTATTGTTTCTAGTTGAAGTTGCATCATTACTATTGGTAAATTTGGACTTTAAAACAAGGTCTGATTCCAAAATTCAAGCTCTGTATTAATTACCACATTGGGTTAGTCCTTTTTCATGCACCATTTTGTCTACTCTTTTTCCACGGGCAATGGAGAAGTGAGTGGCTTCCTTTCACAGACGAAGACATTAAAGCTGGGGGGCCCAGTTGCTTGCCTACAGCTAGGGAGCTTATTAGCTGGCCAACTGGACCTTCTGACCTCACTCCCCTAGCTCCTACGAATACACCAACACAGCCTCAGTTGTTGCCTGCCAACAGTCAAAAAAAAAAATGTAGCCAAAGAGCATTTGGGAGGCAAGGCCTTTTTATCTGTGACAAAATTTATTCAGCCAAAATTGAGGCTCAAAAGTCTTTGTGCTTTCTGAATATGTATTTGGCTAATCCACTCACTAAACCTCAGAATCTTCTTTACTCAAAGAACGAGAGAAGCCAGAGCCACTTGCAAGAGAGCTTTACAGCACCAATCAGTCCCATACTGTCTCTGAGGGTCTGGAACCAGCTCACCGTTGCTGTCACCATAGTCTTGGGAGGTTGCCAGCTGTGTGGGGCCAAGGCCACCCTCTGCAGTCCAGCTGTTTCCCAGGAAAGCAGCCCCCTCCGTCTCTTGGAGGGAACCATGAACTGATGGAAGTCCCAGAGAAACTTTGTGCTGTGGTAGAAAAGCACTGACCAGGAGAGCCCCGGGTCCCCTTTGGCTCCTGCCTTCACTAGCTGGGGTGTTGAGGCAGGCACTGTGGGTCTCTTCTCCACCCAGCGGGGAAAAGATGCTGATTCACAGCAGAGTTAACTGGTAACAGCGATCTCTGTTTCGCCATCCTTCCTGCCCTCTTCATTCAGTGGCTTATTCAGTCCACAAATGTTAATGTCCTAAACCAAATCTGACTCTGCTCCCCCATGCTGTATGAAGGGACACTAGTCACACTGTGGTCACATGGACGGCTATGTGACCTGCTTCCCTTGGAGTTGTGGGACTCAGGAGCCCCACTCTAGATTCAAGTGGTAATGGGATGAGCGAGTATTCTCCGTCCTCAAGGAATTACAAGTAAATCCATTGTTTTAAAGGTCAACAGAGATTATTCATTCAGTAACTAATTGAGTGCCTACTATGTAGTAGGTCACGATTTAGGCAAGTGAATGTGCATCGTAAAGCATCATACAGGAATATTATTAATAGCTGTTTTTCCTCCCATCATCCCTCTAGATACTGATGGCTCTTGAAGCTTCCATTT
Organism: Lutra lutra; assembly: GCF_902655055.1. Taxonomy (NCBI): domain Eukaryota; kingdom Metazoa; phylum Chordata; class Mammalia; order Carnivora; family Mustelidae; genus Lutra; species Lutra lutra. The sequence continues at coordinate 151,654,205 of NC_062281.1, read as the reverse complement.
TATCCCCCCTAGTTCATGTCCCACACTGGATGCACTCTTCTGTCTTCTGTTCATCCTTGGGTTTCCTAACATGGTGCCTGGAGCAGAGGAAACAGGAAGTATTTATTGGAGGACTGCATGCCCCTGTGCCTTTGCACACGTTTCACCCACTGCCTTGAGTGCTCATCTCCCTTTTCATCGTATGAAAAATGTTTGTCTTACTTGACTGGGCTCAATTGCAACTCCTTGAGGAAACCATCCATTAGATATGCAGCAAGAGGTGGTGATTCCCCTGTGCTCCAAGATGCCCTGCATTTCTCCTGTATTTTATAAATTCCCTTCCTCCCTAGACTAAGAGCTACTTCAAGTGCGGCAATGGGATTAAGAACATCGGTTCTGGGGTTGAAAAGTCTTAGATCGGAATCCTAGTTCTATGAATTCAGGCTCTGTCTCCTTCACAAAACTATTTCAGTTCACTGTCCGCTATTTCCTAATGAATAAAATGGGCACACAACTCTTCACATCCTAGGACTGCCATGACATCAGTGCCGGCCGGGTGCCTGGCATGAAGGAGGCCCACAGTAATGGAATTTTGATGAGGACCATTGGGATATGGATAAGGAGACAAAGGAGGAGGAGAAAAAGGAGGAGAGGGACAAGGATAAGGATGATGACCATGATTATCATGGTGATTCTGACCATGATGAAATGCTTATCTGTGACGGGGGACACACTTAGGAAATATGCACAGAATTAATTGGTAGGTTCAGATGGGAAACAACAGATACAACAGATTGTATCTCTTCTGATAGGTGGTCATTTTGGTTTCCAATAATAGAAATACTTCCATTTTGGCCTTCCTCTTCTTCCGACACACAGTATCTATAGATCTTCTTGGAGCTTACATTCCAATCTACTGCCTGGTCCTACTCATTTTGTGAAATGATCCTATGAAATTGCCCTCTCTCCCTTATTGCCCACCCCATTTTCCCACCTTGTACTCAGCGAAGTCAACAATACTAGTTCAGAACAATGGACAGCAACACAGGACCACCCTTTCATGCATTTAGTTCTGCTGTCCTTTAACTCATGCACCCAATTTTGCCCTCACTCCTGGAGGCTTCTCTTAGCTTATTGTCAGCTAAATCTGGAAATTACCAAAGGGGACCCCAGCAAGGAAAAAAAAATGACAAAGGCAACTAGATGTATATGGTCTTGAATTGATCTTATTATGGGTGTCGGGTCAGACTTTGTTACTTAGCTTGTTACTAGCTTGCTACAAACAGCCAAAATACTTGAAGGGCAGACTGAGTCAGGCTCTGCTGATGAGAATGCATGTTCTCACAGAACATTAAATGAGATTCCTCTGTGTGAATTGACAAGAAGAAATAATAAGGCTTTAACATCAGGATGCTGGCAAAAAGGAAAAAAAAAACATGGGCAATTACTTAGCTTTGAGAGAAGAAAGAAAAATGAAGAGGTACTCTAGCTTTCTTATTTGTAAGACGTGTAACCTTGGGTCCTCAAGAAGAGTGTATAAGACTTTGGCTCACTGAGGCTAAAATGAAAATAGAAATAATACTGGAATCAACTCAGGATCTGAATATCTGCTATGTCATTCTGTGATCTTGGAGAGCCCACCCAGCTTCTCAGAGCCTCAATTTGCTCATTTATAGAATGGGATACCGTCTGGTTTTGAAAACTTGTGGTAAGGATTAGAAATCGCTGAGTTTAGCTTGTGACCTGTCAGAGGAAACAGCAATTTTACACAAGCATGCATATGTGAAATTCATTAACCTCAATCTTATACATCTGTATAGAAATTATTTATTGCAGAACTTATCATGACCTAAGAACATAAGTGAAAATCTTTGTTGATGAATTGAAGCTATAAAATCCAATTCTTTTTTTTGGGTAACATTTCAAATATAAATAATTGTATTTGTCCTGTCTACCTCACAAGGATCTTCCAGATATCAAATATGACAGAACTTTGAACAGAAAAAAAAATACGAGAAAAACAAAAACAAAAACAGAATCCAACACAGATTGAAGACATTATCTTAAATATGTATAAATATAAATGCTGGACAACACAAGAATTTTCCAGATGGGGGGCGCCTGGGTGGCTCAGTGGGTTAAGCCGCTGTCTTCGGCTCGGGTCATGATCTCAGGGTCCTGGGATCGAGCCCCGCGTTGGGCTCTCTGCTCAGCAGGGAGCCTGCTTCCTCCTCTCTCTCTACCTGCCTCTCTGCCTGCTTGTGATCTCTCTCTGTCAAATAAATAAATAAAATCTTTAAAAAAAAAAAAAAAGAATTTTCCAGATGGGAAGCTTGGTTAACCCTTGGAACTGGTTTACCAAAGAGAAGGAGTTTGGATTTCAGTGTCTCACACACCACCTACCACATGGAGGGTACTCAAAGGATACATAATTAATGAATGGATGAGTAAATCTCATGGGAGCTGGGATTTGGTAGGGGGAAAGGGGAAAGAGGGGAGTGGTTTAAAGCAGGGCTCATTATAATGATTCTGTGAAATTATCTCAAACTTTGGAATTAAGCAATTCTCTAACCACATACCCACTGGCTCATGAACCACGTGAGGAAGAGAAGGGCTTGGTGAACTTGGCCCCAAGTGTATCTTTCCTGCCAGCCACTCTGCACCCTTGTACTTGTCCAGCGCTGTGTGGAGCGTGCAGTCCTTAGCAGAGGCACGTGACTCTCCATGTCTCTCTTCTGCCTTGTCCCTGTGGCCCCAGACATGCCCTGCTGTATTCCCACTTAGGTTTCTTCACATATACTATTCTCTATGCCTGGAATGCCTGCCCTCCCCATCATCTATTGCTTGGTGAGCACTTTTCATCTTTTATTTTTTATCTTTTAAGATTTTATTTATTTATTTGACAGACAGAGATGCAGCGAGAGAAGGAACACAAGCAGGGAAAAAGGGAGAGGGAGAAGCAGGCTTCCGGCAGAGTAGGGAGCCCAATGCAGGGCTCAATCCCAGGATCCTGGGATCATAACCTGAGCCGAAGGCAGATGCTTAATGGCTAAGTCACCCAGGTGCCCCACTTTTCATCTTTTAAAATTGGGAGAGAAAATGATCTCCCTTGTGAAAGTCTTTTCTGACTCACCCAAGCTGAGTGAAGACATTCTTATAACATTCTTCCTCTCAGCTCTGTCAGTTACTTGAACATACAGACATTACTGTCCACATATTACATTAAAGTTATCACACCATATTATTTTTGTACATCTTTCCTTTTAAACTCTGAGCCATCTGAGGGAGGTCTAAATCATGTTTTACTTCTTAGGCCTCAAGTACATTGCCTGTTAAATGAAAGCTCTCTAGGGTCAGAGGTTTGCGTTCAGCTCCTCAACACCTCATAGTTGTGTGGCCTTGGGGGCTGGTTCCTTAAACCTATTTAGGCTTAGTCTCTCCACCTGAAAACAGGAACAGTAATGTTCCATCTCCTTGCCAGACCTCTGTGCAGATTAAATTTTTTTTAAAGATTTATATATTTGAGAGAGAGGGAGAAAGCACAGAGGCAGAGGGAGAAGCAGACTCCCCACTGAGCAGGGAGCAAATGTGAGGCTTGATCCCAGGACCCCGAGATCATGGCCTGAGCCAAAGTCAGATGCTTAACCAACTGAGCCACCCAGGCACCCCTGTGCAGGTTAAATTATATTATTCATAGGAAGAGCTAAGCACAGGGCCTACCCCCTACAGTGCTATCCATTGTCATCATTGTTGTTAACGATTTAAGACATCAGGAGAGAGAACAGTGACTAATAAGCATGGTCTCTTCCTATGGAATTTATGATCTAGAATGGGAGAAATTAAATAGCTATTTATGTACTTCTCTTTTCTTTCTTTTTTTTTTTAAACAAATGTGGTACATGCTCTGAAAAATAAGACAGCTTTGGAGTGAATGATGGTCATGATAGTCTACAAATGTGGGAGGCTAAATAATGCCTCCTCCTGAAGATGCCCTAATCCCCAGAACTCGGGATAGATTACCTTATATGGTAAAGGAGATCTGGAAATGTGATGGCCTTAAAGCTCTCAACATGGGGAGACTCTCCTGGAGCACCTAGTGGGGACAGTGTGATTATAAGGAAGGTGGGGCGATCAGAGTCTTAGAAGATGTAAGGATGGAAGCAGAAGTCAGAGAGAAGAGACGGTGCTCTGCTGCTGGGGAAGGGGTCACAGACCCATGAATGTGAGTGACTTCTGAACTGAAAAAGACAAGGAAAACGATTCCTCCCAACAGCCTCCAAGAGCGCAGCGCTACGGACCTTCTGGAGACTCCTAACCTCCCAAACTATAAGAGAATGAATTTGTGGTGCTTTAAGCTACCGACTTTGTGGTCATTTTTCACAGCAGTGATAGGAAAATAACATACTTCCTCTGTAAACAACACTTCGTGGCATACAGTGGTTAGGTTAGGTTTTGTTGTAACCTAGCAACCCCTAATCTCTGTGATTTAACCTAAAGGTTGCTCTCGTGCACGCACACATTCATGTACACACACACACACACACACACACACACACACTTTAACAGCCCAACAGGAGCTGGAGGGCGTTCTGCTTCCTTATGCTTACTCGGGGCTCTCCATTCAGTGACTCAACACATGGCTTGAAAGTCACAGAGCTAGAATTTGAACCGAATGCTTGACTTGAGGCTCTTAGACACTCAGGACCATCAGACTCCATTTTGAACTCACTAGCCAGAGAAGCATAAACAAACATGGAGACAATTAAGCCAAAAGTTGTCTCAAATTCTACCTGGAGTAAAATCTTGGGTTTACTAGCAAATAGAACAAGCATCACTCATCTTCTTGACCTCCCCATGAGCCACACATCTCCCGTGACAGCAGGTATAAAATCTTTCAATGTCAGCGCTCAGAGTGGTGCTTGATGACCCTCTGATTCAACCCATCGTCTTACAGATGAAGATTCTGGAGACTTGCCCCAAGTCACAGGGACATGCTGCCAGGACCAAGATTGGTTTCTGAAACAGGACTTTTCTGACCTGTCTGGTGGGAGAACTGAATGAGATAAAGGCCTTTCCTATAAACCTTTGAATGATCTTAATAAGATACACCCATGTACTGGCGCTCTAATGTTTCACACAGGAAATCTGATTTGATGGTTCATGTCCCAAGAGGTGGAGCCTAAACTTGAAATTGTGGAAGCCCTGTCCATGACCTCACCTATACTGCACAGTTTCCTCTTCGAGGATAGGACCCTCTCTCACCCAGTGCTGGGGGTGTGGAAGGGCAAGACGTGGGATTCCTTCTAGCAATGCGTGGGATTCCTCACAGCTGCCCCGGGCCACACTGTGTTCCTGGGTTGGAGCAGAACACAGAGTTTTATGGCAAATGTTCCCAACAGGGAGTCTAGAATTTGAATATGTTTTCCCACATCAGTTTTGTGAAGCTAAAAGTCAGTTAAGTACTTCCACAGCAACAGTAAAGCTATGGGAGGTTTATAGCCCCTGATGCTACCACCTGTTGGTAGCTTACAGTGTTGACTGGGAAGGTACCCAACAGCTGTAGCGAGACTTCAAGTGACCTTTCATGTGAAGGGTGATAAGGCTCTGATTTTCTGCTGGGAGAGTTCTCATAGGTTTTCATTGCGAATGCACGTCATGAAGGGAGGGCGCTTTTTCTGAAAAAGAGTCTTGAGGGACAGCAAGAACGGTTTGACTAGGTCATTCTACCTGTGGGTTGTTTTATCCTCCCAAGCGGACACTCAGAGCAAATTGCGTTCTTGGTTTCATGGCTTCGGTACCTTAGGTGCCTCTCCGTTTTTAGCTAGCTAGCTCTGTACTTTCGGCAGCATGATACCACTATCCAGGAGGTTTTGGGGGAAGAGGAACTCTTGCAGAAAGTGTCCTTGAAACCTCCAACTCTGGGCTGGAATCCCAGGGTCGTCACCGACTGGCTGTGTGTCCTTCAGCAAGTTACACACCCTCTCTGGGTCTCCCAACAGCAGTGCTTACTCTAGTGCTGCTGTGAGTTAATACATATAAAGCCCTTAGAATTATGCCTAACAAACAAAAGAAGCAATCAGGGTCAGCTGCTACCATTAATAATGATGATGAAATCATGCAACCCTAAAGAACTTGTTTCTTCCTCTAAAACGAGGATCATCTCTAGCCCATGTGTCCTGTGAGGTTTAAATGAAATAATGCATGTAGGTGTGTCCTTCACCAATACTAGGTAAAAAATTGGGTCTCTGGAGTCAAGTAGGAGTTCAATTCCTGATTCTGTCTCAATTATGAAATGGAGATGGAAACAGTAGTATTCATAGCAATAGGGAAGAACAATAAGTAAAACTTTGAGTTTTTCCAGTATTAGGATCCAAAAATTGCTTATTGTTTCTGAAGCACAGTATTTATAACTTTTTTGTATTTGGTACTTCCTCAGAGAAGGTTAGGGTTAATCTTTAAAAACCATCCCCAGAGTCTGCCACTTGAGATTTTTACAGATGAGTAAAACCAAATCCATGAGTCAGTGATCAGGGAGGAATCATGAGCATGGTCCCCAGAGCCCTTCTATCCATTTCCCACTCTGAGTGGTAATAAATACTTCTCAGATTTCTTCTCCAGAGCTAAGCACAGCTGCTGTTTTCAGAGCGGTCAAAATAACAACATGGTACAAAACACCTCCCAGACTGGTAAGGGGAGGCTACAGAGTATCCTCATTACCTCTTAGTTAATTAGCTGAGAAGCTCCATGTAGGAGTGTGGTGGGCCTGCCCTAACAAGGTGCACCAGACTATGTGGCTGGAGAGACAGAAATTGAATGCCTCACAGTTTTAGAGACTAGAAGAAGGCCCAGACCCTGCTGTGGGCAGGGTTGGTTCCTTCTGAGGGCTTCAAGGGAAGGCCTGCCAGGCCTCTCTCCATGGTTTGTATGGATTCCTCCCTGTCTTCCCTCTGGGTCCTTCTCTATGTCCATACTTTTCCTATTCATAAGGACAGCAGCCATATTGGAGGAGGCTTGCCCTAATAACCTCAATTTCACTTACCTCTGTAAAGACCTAATCTCCAAATAAACTTACTTCTAAAACACTAGGGGTTAGGACTTCGAGGTATGGATTTTGGAGGATGGGACGCAATTCGAGACATAGCAGTTCATTATGACGATAACTTACTGTTATTTTAGGGTGTAGAACTACCTGCCTTTTGGAGCTGTTCAAGCTCTTGATATGTATCAACTTATTTATTTTTATTTATTTATTTTTATTTATTTTACAGACAGAGATCACAAATAGGCAGAGAGAAAGGGTGGGGGGAAGCAGGCTCCCCGCGGAGCAGAGAGCCCGATGCGGGGCTCGATCCCAGGACCCCGAGATCATGACCTGAGCCGAAGGCAGAGGCTTTAACCCACTGAGCCACCCAGGCGCCCCATATCAACTTATTTAAATGCGGTTGACAGCTAAGAAGTCACCATTATGTCCCTTTACTAGTGAGGTAATGGGGCCACAGAGCAATTCAGTAACTTGCTCGAGGCCAAACAGCTCGTAAATGGCAGAACCAGAAACTCAGACCAGTCGGGCTGCTCAGGGTCCGTGCCTTGCTGCCTCTGTGAGCAAAACCTAGTCCCTGCTCTCTGGGAGCTCCTAGTCCAGACCTAGATGGGGTCTGCTCCAAGGGCTGAGCTCTTGCAAGGTGAGGAGAGACCATTTGTGACCAAGGGGCTGGGGCAGGTTTCTCAGGGAGGTGACAGTGGTGTAGAGTCTTAGAATGGAAATCAGCATTCTGGAAAGAAATGTGTACATGGGGAGACGCCAGACTGGGGCACAAGGGACCGCGGGAGGGGCAGGAGGATGGAGTGGGAGCATCTTGGTGGGGTCAGTCAGGCTACCTGGTTTGGACTCTACCCCCCAGACAGAGGGGAAGTACCAAAGGGGATCCAGCAGGGGAGCAACAGGATCAGATTCACCTGTTAGAACCATCTCTAGCAGACAGATGAAGAGTACATGGTTTGGAGCAGCGGGGACTGCACTCAGTGGGAAGGTCACTCAGTTGTGGGGTCTGTGATGTTGAGTAACACAGCCCTGCATTTGTGTGTGTCCCTTACCACCTCACTGTCAAGGACTTAACAACAGAGTTCAAGAGGACCCGGTGGTAGTTCTTTGCATAGACAGGAGTGATGGGACCAGTCTTTCAGAACTGTGAATGACTGAGTGAGCATCCCTATTCCCCTTTGCAGAGATTCTTCTGGAACTCACAAGAAACCTCACCCTGGCAATCTGATCTTAATCCCCAGTGCACACTGCTCTCCCCAGAACAAGCTCTTAACAGGAGACAGCCCTTTCCAGTACTATCCCTCTCCATGGGCTGGGGCACTTTTCTTTTTTCATTTCTTTCCTTCTCTTAACACATACCCTGTCTTGTGACTTACTCATTAAAAATCAGATTATTCAGGAAAAAAACAAAAAACAAAAAATAAAAACCCTCTGAAGTTGCACTTGAGGGCTTGCTAAGGAGTTCTACAGACATTCAGAACTGGGTTCTAGACTCAGCTCTGTCAAAAATAAGCCACCTGTGACTCTGAAAAAGCCCTGTGGTGCCAGAATGTCAGAGCGCAAGGAAACTTCAAGGGTGACACTTAGTTCACTCTTCCCACCTTGGAGCGGAAGTCGCTCCAGGGCACTCTTGGCTTAGAGGATAGAGAGAATATGCTATTCAGTCTTTGAATATCTGGCCCTCTGGGAATTTGGTTCTGGCTCTGTTCTCGTTGTCTCTGTCTCTCCCTGTCTTTGTGTCTTCCTGTCTCTGTCTCCCTCCCTCTCCCCAACTACCCACTCCCTCATCTCCCCTTCCCTCCTCCTCCCCATCTCTCCTCCCTCCATCTCTCACCAATTTTTCTAATGAGCCTGGGATGAACCCCACTTTGGGTTAGGGATCCATTTTGGGTGCTTCCCGTCAAAACTTAGATTTCTTCATCACTCTGCTTTTCATTTAATACCCAAATTGTCTGTTTTCTTGACATTCTCCCTTGCAAGACTGGAGTGACTAGATGGCCTCTGTGACTGACGCCTCGAAACCAAAGAGAACAGTCACGGAGCATTCACTGTATGTGTGGCACAGTGAGGAAGTGGTCACCACGGGTGTGGCCATGTTTCCCCGTGGGCCCCAAGCTTCCCCATCTCTGAAATGGGAGTTGTTAGTCTGCTTGGGCTTTGAGAAATCTCTGAGATCCTACCTTTTATTATTCAAGGACTTGCTTGAAATCACTTGACTAATAAGAGGCAGAGGTAAACATCAATACGGGTCTTTCAACTACAATTCCAAGGCTCATTCATCAAAACTCAAGTGCCATCTGGTAAGCATCCTGACTGAAAAGCATTCCCAGTTCAAAACGCTGTGGTAGGTGTGTCTGGGTGGCTCAGTGGGTTAAAGCCTCTGCCTTCGCCTTGGGTCATGATCCCAGGGTCTTGGGATCGAGCCCCACATTGGGCTCTCTGCTCCCCAGGGAGCCTGCTTCCTCCTCTCTCTCTGCCTGTTTCTCTGCCTACTTGTGATCTCTGTCAAATAAATAAGTAAAATCTTTAAAAAACAAAAACAAAAACAAAAAATGCTGTGCCAAGCGTTTCTCTTGCCAAGACCCCGTGCATAAGTACAAATCTCTGTGGCTGGGGGAGATCACGGAGGCATCCCTTCATGACAGCTCTGGAGAAGACTCCTCAACCTTTCTGTCTGGGTGCCTAAACTGTATAATAAAGCACATTCCTACAGAATTCTCTCGAGCCTTCTACCTATGGGGGAGAAGGATACATTTTTTTAGGACTAAAAACAGCGAAGGATATCTAATTGTTCAGATATCTATTGACACAGAAGAAACCACTCCAAAACTGAGCGGCCCAAAGCAACAGTCATTTCTCCATATCCCACAATTTCGTGGAAAAGTAAAACGAACTCTTGGACGTCTTGCAAACAGATTCCATCCTAAGTCATCTCACTCAGATTCTTCCAGGGGCTCAGGCTTTGCAGCTTAGAGTCATGGACGAATCCTCTTCCCCCCCCCCCCCCCCACATTTTTTATCCACTCTATCAGTAAATCCTTCTGACCCTACTTTGGTGCTGTACCCCCGACATGAGCATTTCTGTCCACCTTTATTGTGAAGACCCTGGCTTGCATCACCATGCCCTCTTGCTTGGAGGAGGGCAATCACCTCCTCACAGGTCAGCCAGAGTCTGTTCTTGTTCTCCCTCTCATCTGTTTTCAAAACAACAACCAGGTGATCCTTTTAAAATCCAAGCTGGACCATTCCATTACAGCACTCAGAACATTCAGACGGAGCTCTAGCTCCCAGAGGAAAATCGGAAGTGCCAGGGCCCTGCATGATCTGACCACTCTCTGCTTCCTCCAGGCCAGCCATTCAGGACATTTTGCTACCCCTGAACACACTGACAAGCTTCTGCCTCAGGGCCTTTGCATTTACTGTTCTCTCTCTGTAGAATGTTTTCCCCTAAGACACCCACATGGCCAACTCCCTTACTACCTTCAGTTTCTGCTCAAATGTCACCTGTGGATGCCTTTCTCGAAATGATCCCATTTACAATGGCCTTACCCTGGAGGAACCTGGGGGGCTTAGTTGGTTAAGCATCTGACTCTTGATTTCACCTCAGGTCATGATTTCAGGATCCCCACATTGGGATCTGTACTTAGTTGGGGGTTGGGGGTTCTGCTGGAGAATCTTTCTCCCTCTCCCCCTCCCCCTACTCATGTACATTCTTTCTCTAAAACAAATAAATCTTTAAAACAAATAAAATAGCCTTACCTGCTCTCAACATCCTTAAACCCTTCCCTGCTTTCCATTTCTACACTGAAATCACTGCCATTTCACCTAACATATGTGCATAATATGTATTTTATGTATAATGTATGTTGTATAATGTATATTATATATGACAATGTATGCTATATATAATGTGTTATATATTATATTTATGTATATTTAAATATATATTTAATATATGTGTATATGATTTAAAATATATATGTATATATATTTGTTGTAGTTTCCTCTGCTAGAATAGGTTTTATAAAGGCAGCATTTCTGGTTGGCTCACGGCTTCATCCGCAACACCTGAATCAGGCCCTGACAGTGCAGGGGCTTGGTACACACAGGAGGCACTGATGAATATTTTGTCAACTTCTTAAAAACAAAACAAAATCCTCCAAGATGAGAAATGACCCATATTGCTCTGATATTTTTTTCCTTTGCATGAGCAGAAAAAGTTGCATCACTACATTAGCTAACATGCCCTTTTGTACTTTTTTTCTCAATTTCCTAACATTTTGCTGGCTGGCCTGTTGGAATCCTGACCTGTGATCCCTGGCTTACAGCTGGCACTCTATATTTGTTACTGACCAACCCCCCTCCTGTTCCAGCGCTGCTACCAACCAGCTGTAGGATGCGGGGTAAGTGACATTCTGACCATCAGTTTCCTCCCCTGGCAAAAACCAAACAGCAACCACCACCAAAATGGGGCAAATGGCATTGATCTCACTGTGCTAATATGTAGATAGACTCCAACGGATGCCAGTGCACACCTCAGTAGATCAGAGAGGGCAAAATATGTCACTGTCTCTTTCTTTTGATCACACTAACTCTATTCAGCCTGACATTTCTACATCAAGGAGGAGTTTCTCAGCCGTTGCTGAACCACAAGTTAGGGAGAGAGAGAATCAGAAGGGAGATGGAATACCAGCATGCCCTTGTTCCCTCTTCTCCAAACTCAGCTGATTGGACTGATCAGCCAGAGAGACAGGTCTCCTGCCCCGGGCGGGACAAAAGGGAGCTGTTTTCTGATGGCTGAGAGGAGATGTGTCCTCCCCCCCCAACTTTAAACCAAACCTCGGGGAGGGAAGCCAGATGATTCACGGGAGAAAACAACTTGACTCCAAATGTCTAATAAAGAACATATGAAAGCAAAACACTTCCCTGCCCCCCACCTTGGAAAGAAATGGACTTTGAAGAAGGGAAAAGAGGGGAGTAGAGACTTGGAGAAGGAAAGAGAGGAGGGCATTCCGCTGAGGAATTCTGCAACCACACCAATAGCGCACTGCCGTGCAGGAGCACGGGTCCACCTGGCTTGGCGCTGGGCACTGGCCCACGTCATCTCTAATTTTACAAGCACTTCCAATAATCTCACCAACTAGTTACTCTAATAGTCATCCTATTTTATGAGTGAGGAATGCAGGGGACACAGGAGGATGAACTCACTTGCCCCAGACCATACAGCTAATAAGGAACAGAGCTCGCAGGAAAGCCACAGCCACCAAAGAGCACCGGGCAGCCTGGCCCTCTGACCAGGAAACCGGCTGATCACCAGGGGGACCAGCAGGGCCCACAAGGGCAAACAAACAGAGAAAAGCCAACAGGCACATAGCCCCAGGCTGGAGGGATAGGTTTGAAACCCAGCGGGGGAAGGGCAGTGAGAGTTAGGACCCCTCATGCCACCACTCCCCAGAGCCCCTAGCTCCCTCACCCCCAGAGGTGGCAGGGGCACACCGTTCACGCCCCACCCCCCAAGTCCCCTCACCCTGTAGCAAGGCCAGGTCTAACTGCCTTGCACCGCACAAGCAGCACATGTGTTTGCTTCCCTCCAGGAGGCAGAGGCAGCCCTTTCCCACAGTGGTGGGCAGGCACTAGAAAGGACACAGAGAAAGCCAAGATCGAACTGACCCGCCTTACCCCTTCCATGGCCTTCTTCCGAGGCAGAGTCTGTGAGACAAAAGCAGTTTCCCAGAGCTGTATCCTGGGGCCAAGAGTCCACTTTGGTTTGCCGGCACCAACCAGGGAGCAATCACCTCCCAGAGCCTGGGACATACCTGAGCTCAGGTGCCCCACCTGCCCCACCTGGGGAGCGGCTCCTCCCTCTCCCGGGGCTGGAGCTTTCCCAGCACTGGTTGGGCACCGTCCAGACTCCATCTGCCAAACTTTGCAGGACAGCTGCAGCAGGGAAGGGGTCCTCTCTCACCAAGGACCCACCAAACCCACCCTTTGTGGCAAGTGGCTCTACCCCAGGCTGCTCCAACAGTCACTCTCCAGAGGAATTTACTTTGTGCCTGAGGCACGGGGGAGCTGCTGAAGAAGGGGGTGGCAGGACTCCTGTTAGAACAAAATGCTCAGGCTGGACAATGTAATCTCCGTGAATAACAGCCTTGGCCCCGCCCCACCCCTCAGATGGCTACTTAACTTCACCCAAGACTCCCACAGGGGACAGAGCGTCCCTAAGCTTGCAGGACAGTACGGTGGGGGCCAGAAAGGGAGCTGCTATAACACAGCACCTATCTGGGGGCTGACCCTATCTAAGCCTGTGGACATGTTCTTATATTAAATCCTGCCACACCCTTGGAGAAGCTATTATTCTTGTTTAAATGGTGAGGACACTGGGGCTCAGAGAAATCCTATAACCTGCCTGTGGTCCCCAGAATCAGGGCCTGAACCTAGGTCTGGCTGACTGTAAAGTGGTTTTGTTTTTCTGGTGCAGGTGTTGGGGGTGGGGGTTGTCGGGGAAGGGTTTTTTGTTTTGGTTTTGTTTTTTTTGCTTTTGTGTTTTGGACAGTTGGTGCTGGAAACCCAAGCCTCATTTCCCAGTTCGTAAGAGCTCAGGGCTATCCTGGGGTTGGAAGCCACCAGGGCACCAGCCTGAGCTGCTCCAAGCCAGGTCTCTGTGACTTTTCCCACCTTGTTAGGGCTCAGCACGAGTGGGAAGCTGTCTGGGACGAGAAGGTAGAAGGCAGGTGAGGAAAGCCCACCTGTAAAACCTATGACCTCTCACAGGTGTTTCTCACTGGCTGATCACCACCGGGACCTGGGGATCTAGGAAAAACACAGGTTCCAAGCTCCCAGGGCAGATAAGAATCAGTTCTAGTCCTGGACCTGGGAATATGGATTTTAAGTAAGCTTTGCAGGTTTGTTTTAATAATTAATGACTTGCAAGAAGAAAAATCTTCTGCATCATGACCCGACGCATAGATGCATGCATACCCAGATCCTAAAATACAAATTTCTCAAAATGAGAATCACTCTTACGATGGGTGTGATCGCGCTGTTACTTTCCATTCTTTTCTGAGCCATGATGTGACACTAAATTAAAAACATCAACAGTCAGCACACCTCACCGTATTGACTGTATGACTCTCTTTGATCCAGGCTGCTGCTCTCCTCACAATCAGATCGGAGGCCCCACTCTGCCACGCAGCACAGGCCAAAGATTCTAGCTCTGCCTCTCCCTTCTCATTGCAGTTCAAGGCAAGGAGGTCCTGCATACATTTGTAACTGCTATCAATGATGGAGGGAGCTCTCAAGAGAATGAGGCACCTCCTCCCCACAGCAGCTGGCCATGGGGGTTGTCAAATTCCCTTTGCTCCTACTCAGGGGCTCCCCCAATGGCTTCAGACAGGCCTACAAAAGTGGAGGTTGAGCGGGGGAGGGGAGCACGGGGTGGGGGTGGAGAGTGGGTTGGGAGGGTTCTCACCTCCTTGCACCTAGAAGGACCATGAGCTCTGTGCTATTTGGGTTTGGTTCAGGCCAAGCTCCAATGGTAGGGGGTGGGGTGTAGGAGACACCAGATATTGGTAGTTGTTTGGAGAGTTTTACAAGCAGGCCTAAGAACCGTGACTCATGGAACCTCATAGGATCTCCTGTTAGTACCTCATGATCCTCTACGTGCTAGACTCTGTTTCCCCCTCACTGTTGGCCTTGGGGATGTTAACAACCATCTCTGAGACGTACATTCCTTATCTGCAAAACCAGGTAAGAGGGCTGGCAGTGTTGGCCCGAGGGTTCATGGGCCACCTGAGTATCTCTACCGCGCCGAGTATGAAATAGGCACCAACAATGCCCGTTCCCCTCCCTCTGTCCTCAGTTCATGGTGGCTGTGTTACTGTCACCATGCACATGCTATGCATGGGGGTACAGATGTTGCCTTGTTTTATTGCCCTCTAAGGATCCCATTCTGCTCATGGTCCCCATCCCTTGGTGGCAGGTCCTTGCCTCCAGCTCGATGCAGGAGCTCATACACATGTCGTGGGAGGATGGGGGCAGGAAAGGCAGTTACAAGGTACAGACGTGACGGGGCTCTGGCTGTGAAATCAGGGGTTTGGTCTGAGTTTAGACAGATCTCATTACACCATAGGAATAAAGAATTAAATTGAATAAAGAAGAGAAAGATCCTACCATAGACACAAGGGGCTTTGGTGGCCTGCCTCTGGCTTCAGACCAGGAGGACTCTCCCCGTGTCCCCCATTTGATCATGGATAGGAAATAACCGACTGACTTGTTTGCGGCCTGCCGAGGACCGTGCCCCAGCCTCCTCTCGCAGTCCTTCTCATGACACCCATTGTCCAGCTGAGGCAAAAGAGGCACATAGGAGTTCATCACCGATTTTGGGAAATGCAGTTAGCAAGGGGAAGGACAAACATTCCAGTCCAGGCGGTCTGACTCTGGAGCCCATCCCCACCCCATTTACATGTTTGAGAAATACAGAATAATAAACACACAAATCTAGAAGCCTGAAGGTTTCTTCCAGCCATTTTCCCCAAACTCAAGTTTGAAAGAAGTCAGCAGAAAGCTTCGCAGATCCTTGGGCTGAAACTTAGCAGACACTTCTAGGCATTTCTGTCTTTCAAGGGCCTGGTTTTGGTGTGCTTCTGGGAATGGCGATGGTGTGCCATCCTCTCCAATGAGGTCCATTTGCTTAGTTCGCTGAGCCACAGAAACCCGTATTTCCAACACATTCTTGATGCTTCCCCAACCTTACGTTGGGTCTCAGGTACTGCTTGTGGCTTTGCAGTATTCCCATTCATGTGTGTCATTCATTTCTTGGCAAAAACAGTGCCTATACTTTGCCCCACAAGTAATGGTTTGTAGCAGAATACTCTGATGTAGAAAAGGAGGATTTAAAAGATATCTGGAAATGGGAAATTAGGGGCACTCAGCTCTTTCTAGGGTAAACTGTGACCACTACGTGCTATTATGATGGCAGAGCTGGAGCACGTAGATTGATGGTCAGAATTAGGACAGCGCTGCCGAAGTAACCTATTATTAATATTAAAATTATTATTGGTTATATTGATCATTTCTGAGCATTTCCAGTGTAACATGTAATTTATTTATGTACAATTTATCTCCTGACTATTTTCAAAAGGAGAAGGAAGGAGGAGAGGAACTTAAATTTATGGAGAGTCTGTTGTGTGACAAGGTACATGGCCTGCATGTATTTTCCTGTACTCCTCGTGCCCACGGGGTGAGATCACCCATGTCAGCCCTAGCTGAGGAGTGGAGATGAGGGAGTTCAGGACGGTCAAGGCGGATGGCCAAGGCAGACGCCCTGGTCATGCGGAGTACGGGTCTGATTCTCTGCTCTGATTTGCCCTGCCCTCATCTACTGCTCCTTCCTCCACTCCGTGTTGCCCCCGGAAGGACTTGAGGGAGTGGGAAACATGACATCAAGTACTGTAGGATTGTTAAAAGTGAAAGGGATAGCTGCACACAGGACAGAGTGGATAGGAAGGTTAGGAAGGGGTGGAAAAACAGCACAGAGACAAGGGATGATTACTGCAAGGCATACAGTTACTGGAAGGCAAATTATTCAAGGATAAAATGCCTAAAATTATCTCGGGAGTTATGTGAGCTCAAGAAAGGGTCTCTTTCCTTTTACCAGCTTATGAAAACTATGGTCCAGCTGATTTTTCTTTCACTTTGAAGGAAGCTCCCACCTCAATTCTGTGCTCGTCTTAAGTAATCATATTAATCGAATATTGTGATTTAGTAAGAGCTCTCTTAAAGGATGCTAAGCCAACATGACCAAGGCAAGCTGCTTTCCTTTTAACAGCCTTTGAACCAAGGATCTGAGCACCTACTCTGTGCCAGGTCCTGTGTCTGGAGCTGGGGATGTAGCAACACTTTAGTTTCTTGTAAGGAAACCGGCTTTTCCACTAATGCCATTACATTATGTATGTGTCACTCAGATGAATTATTAAGATGTTTCTGTTATGCTTCTTTTGTTGAGATCAGAGGAAGGCCACTTCCCTGTGGGAAGGAGACGGGGCTTGCCTGGAAGTATGGGATCATTCCCAAGATCAACCACTTTCATGTCCCATCATTCAGAAAAGTAGGGTCCTCAGATGGCAAGTTCAAGCAGGGAACTCTCTCTCTCTCTCTGTCTGTCTGTCTTTGGATCTTGATTTCTTGGGTCTAGATTTGAAGGCACAGAAATTCTACATGACTACAGAGCTTGGAGGCTCAGGGTACTAGGACGGAGGAGAGGTAGGTCTCCCCAGGAAATCTCCAGGCCAACTGGCATGTGACTTGTGAATCCTGATTTGGGGAGCTGATTTCCTATGTGTCTGGAAGCTCTATTTAAGTAGAAGAGTTAGAACCACTTTCCTTGCAAGGAGTAAGGGAGGCATAGCTTCTTTCCTTCACCCATGGGTATATCCCCTTCTCTAACCACTCCCTTGTAAATATCATGCCTATTCTTTGTGGGCTTAAGACACGTGTGGCGGGCATTCCTGTGTAGTTGGGGTCAGGGATCTCTCACCTGGGGCTGCAGGACAGGAGTGTGGCAGGAAGGAGGCCTTACGGAAGATTCAAGCTGAGGATGCATAAACTCTATTAAAAAAAATAAGCAGATTAGTGGGGGTGCCTGGGTGGCTCAGTCGGTTAAGCAACTACCTTTGGCTCAGGTTATGATCCCGGGGTCCTGGGATCGAGCCCTAGGTCCAGCTTCCTGCTCAGTGGGAAGTCTGCCTCTCCCTCACCCCCTGCCCCCTGATCCCTGCTCATGCAGGCTCTCTGTCTCAAATAAATAAATAAAATCTTTTTTTTTTTTTTTTAAAGATTTTATTTATTTGACAGAGAGAAATCACAAGTAAACAGAGAGGCAGGCAGAGAGGAGGAAGCAGGCTCCCTGCTGAGCAGAAAGCCCGATGCGGGGCTTGAACCCAGGACCTGGGATCATGACCTGAGCCGAAGGCAGCGGCTTAACCCACTGAGCCACCCAGGCGCCCCAAATAAAATCTTTTTAAAAAATCCTAAAATAATAAGCAAATTAGCAACTATAGCTTACTCTCTGTCTGTTCCTCATGTATCATTCGCCGATCTTTGGTAAAATCTAGTATAATCAGACATTTAACCTCAGCTCTGGCAGAGTGAAAAAGGAAGTAGCTTGGTCCACCTTTAGGATGGACTGCTAGATAAAGATGTAGGGAGATGCAGCCTCTGAGGTCAGCCTGGCCACAGCACGGGTTCCTGAGAGACTCCACAGGGCTGACAAGATGGAGAAGAGCTGATGAGAGCCTGAGGCTCACCAAGGCACAGCTACCTCTCCTCACCAGGCTTCTGGAGGCTGTTTTATTAAGGAAGGTAAGATGGGCAGAGAAAAATGCTTTGTGCTCACCAAGTCCCATTCTTGGGTATGTGATAAGACTCTATTTTCCAACCTCCCTTGTGATTAGACTTGGCTCTGTGATCATGTTCTTGTCCATGGGCTGTGGAAGAAGGAATGAATGTTCCTCCAAGATCTGCTCAATTGTCTACTTCTCCTCTTCCCCTTTGGCAGCAACCTCAGAAGAGGATCTTTGCCCCAAGACCCTCACTAAACCACACAATTAGCGCCCAATTAGAAATACATAGAAAGAGCTGTGTCAACACTGTGTACCTATGATTTTTGACCAATCCTGGCTCCACCATTCACTAGATGTATCTTTTTTTTTAAGATTTTATTTATTTTACAGAGATCACAAGTAGTCACAGAGGCAGGCGGAGGTGGGGGGGGGGGAAGCAGGCCCCCTGCTGAGCAGAGAGCCCATTGCGGGACTCGATCCCAGGACCCCGAGATCATGACCTGAGCTGAAGGCAGAGGCTTAACCCATTGAGCCACCCAGGTGCCCCTCACTAGATGTATCTTTGACCAAGCAACTTGTGTCTTCGACCCTCAGCTTTCCAATCTGTAAAATGGGGCCAGCAAACTCCACCTTGCCAATGGTTCTGTGTATGAAACAGGTAGAAGGTACATGAAGAATCACACAGAGTCATCGACACCTAACTGACACTCGGTAAAGCCTGGATGGGTCCCCGCTTTCCTGTCCATAGAAGGGGAGGTGTCTGTGTCTGCCCAGATGGGAAAGAGAGGCTTCATCATGGGAACAAGGCTGGATCTTCGTCCTGAAGTCCTCGGGGGTAGGGTAGTCCAGAGGGAGAGAACAGCTTATGCAAAGAGCTACCATCAACAATAAAGTCTAAGTGGACCCTTCAGGGTTTTAAAATTTTAAGAAGCATCGTCTCTGTTTGCAGGAGTCGCTGTCCCTGACCCTTCATTGTCCCAATAGCAGGCATTGGGGCTGTGCATCCTTTTGGGCTTTTAGGGTCTACTTTCTGTGCTTGCGAGCCCCATTACCAGAGTGGCCAGCAGCTCAGGCTGCAAGCTGCCAGGAGCCGGGCAACAGCTCGCAGGGAGGCAGGATGTAGCCAGGCCCCACTAGCATGGCCCTGGTGGGACAGATCTCGGTCAGCTCTGAATGCAGCGCTGGACGGGACAGGCCATTTGGCCCTCATTCCTGCTGCAGAATGAGTGAGGGTCTTTTGTATTGAAATGAAGGGCTTCCCGGGAAGGGAGGTGGTGAGTATCAAAGAGATCTTCTTTCCCACTGCCTCCCAGAGCAGAGGATGCTGTGCCAGGCCAAGTGGGATGGAGTGTGGAGGTCAAGGACTTTATTCTAAGGTATTTATCACTGTGGCATTTAACCACCTACGTAAACATTTGTTGAACGGAATGAGCCCATTAATGCTCCCAGCCATCTAGTAAAGCGGGGAAGGGTACGCAATAAATCCCCCTTTCACTGATGACAGAACAGCCGCTCAAAGAGGGACTCGAGAGAATTGCCTCCAGGTTGGACTCTGGGGATGCGGCGCGTGGAGGAGGCAGGCGGGGGACGTGACATTTGAAGACGACTGTAACAAACACGTCACTTAGAACGCGGAAGCCCCACGTCTGATTCCGTCACCAGTTTGTCGTGCCCCATAGATTCCCTCGGCTTCTGTCTCCATCCTGCCCATGCACACGTCCACGCCCCTAGCCCTTCACTGATTTGACAACTGTTTACCTAATCTCTATCATGGGCTCGGTTAGGCCAAGACGTAGCTAACGAGCACGGTTAGGGAAACAGGGAGTCAGGCATCACACCGGTGAGCCCTTGTAAACCAAGCTCATCCATTTCCCCAAACGAACCTTGGACTTTCCCGACCCCCATCAGTCCTTCAACTTCACCTCCCAAATGCAGCCGGCTGTGTTTCATCCCGGGATCTTCCACAAATCTTTACTCCCCGCCCGTTCTGTGAGGCACTGGACCTTCTCTGGCACAGAAGAGGTATAGTTCTCTCCATCAAGGCAATTCTAGTCTAGCTTCACCTCAGAAAATGACCAGACTACTCCGAAACCTCTGTTCGATCACTTTGCTTCCCTGTTGCCTCTAGGAGCGGGTGGTCCATTGAGGGTTGTGGTGCCCCTGCCTTCGATCTCCCACCTGACACCAAATCAGCCTTCTTAGTGTTACCCGAGAGATCTTTCCCAACACAAATCTGACCGTGTTCTCTACCACTAAAAACCTCCTCTGACTCTCTCATGCCACAGCGAAAAGCCCAGACTCTGTCCCAGGACTCACAGGCTCTTCAGACTTGATTAGCCCCGTGGAGCTTCTCCAGCCTTAGCTCCTGTCACTTGACTCCCTACACACCTGCCATACTGAATTTCTTCATTCTTGGGCTCACACTGCCATTTCTTGCCTCTGGACACTTGCCTCTCCCATTTCCTCGGCCTGGAATGCTGTGCCCTGGCATACCTGCCATCCACCCATGCGTCCTCCCTAACCTTTCAGAACTAGTGCAGGTGATCGTTGGCCTTGAGCCTTTCCTGACAATTGCAGGCCAGGTGATTTACTCAAGCCTCTGTTCTCATAATTCCTGCATCATTGATCTCGTAACCCAACCGTGACCACACGACTAGTCCTGTTTAGGTCCTTGCGATAATATCTCTGAATGCTTTATAAATTCCTCACGCTCCCAGGAGTTCTGAGGATGTTCAAAAGGGGTTCCCTAGGTGCCCACCAAGCAGGCTGTCAGCCGCAGTCACCACTGGATATCCCCATGGTCTTCCTTTCTAGCCCTGGTTCCTCCTTGCAACGTCCAGAGCCCATGAAGCAATTGGTGGAGTCTCACTACCGCCATCATCGAGGGGGCCTCTCATGACGACATCAGTGTCCTCGGGTTCACATTGCATCAGACAAGGTATGAAGAACTTTCTGTGCTTAAGCTCATGTTGCACTCACAACAATCTGTGAGGCAGGCACCAAATCCTCCTTTAGAGATGAGAAAGCTGAGACTCAGATGTTAAAGTCATAAGATCATCTGGGTTTTGGCTCAGCCGATCAATCTGCCTTTGTCCCTCTGTCTGTGTTTGTCTCTCAGCAGTAGACAGCAGAGCAAGAGTTGGTTCTTACTTATTCTAATCCTCTGTATCGAACTCAGAGCAAAGCACAATAAATGTGTTACCTCTCAGGTGAGATTTCAAGAAATTGTGTTATTTTCCTTTTCCTGCAATAGTGCTAAGAGTCTTCTCAATAGCTGTTCAACCTCATTTATGGCCAAGCCCAGGAGGAGTCAAGGTGAGCCGAGAGATGCATGGGGCGGGAGGGGGCAGAAAGGTGGGCAGACCATCCTCGTCAGTGAAGACCATCTTCTTCACTGGAGCAGAAACTTTAACCCCCAGCCATTCCTAGATCCCTTCCAAATGCTATTTTGTATTCACCTGGCTTCCAGATTGTGGAAATAAAGTAAAGCTCTGGGCAGCAGTGTGGAGACCATCAGACTGTGGGCTGGCCTTACGCACTGGGGAGCATTTTAGCACCCAGTCCAATACCCACATCTTCCACTTTGGCCACAAATGTGCAACCTCCTTTTATCTGCAAATTGCACTGGGCTCTGGGAATAATTGTAAATTGGCCTGGCTCTGGCTTAAGTCATATATCAGACCTGAAAAGTGGAAAGATAATGAATCCTTCACCATTGTCCTGTGGGTAGCAGCCAACAACCTCGGCTTTTGGATTCTGCAACTGTTCTAATCTTGATGATTTCACTCTGGACCCAATGTCTTCACCATCTGTCAGTAATGCAGATGCCATGTAGGACCCGAGTATGGGGAAACTTGGACCAGGACTCTGAGGTTGGGAAATCCAGCTAGGAAAAGTGGATAGAGCTTGGAAAAAGATAGTTTTGGCCATGGGAGGAAAAAGAGATAGACAGGAAGAGCCATGAAAATATCTCAGAAAGCAGACATATAAAAAACTGCGTATGACATGTAAACATGGCTCTTTTTCCATTCACGGGTCATACCTGAAATCAACCATCCTCAACTGTTACGTGGGGGAGAAGAGCTGATTTGTTAGTCAGGGTCCAGTCAGGACCACAGAAATCACTCTAAACATTTGAAACAGAGGGGATTTAGTGCAGAGGCTTGGTTACATCAGGGATGGAGGAGTAAGGAACCAAGATGGCGACTGTGAGGAAACAGTCGCCACAACAATTGGAGGACTAGCAACAACTGGAAGCCACTAGGTTGGAGGGACAAAGCAGAGGTGGTATCACCAGAGCCCAGAAGCTGGGACCACCTAGAGGAGATTAGAACCACTGGAGGAGAGAACAGGCCATGAGCACATATAGCTCCTGGGGCTTCTAGAGAAGGGACGAAATATTCAGGCTTCTCCCTTCCTCCCGTCCTTCAGTCTCCTTTCAGTGTCTCCCACTGGCCAAATCCAGGAGCAGCCAGCTGACCCAGGAGCCTGAGCCATGCAGCCTGCAGGGGTCAGGTCGTCCTGCCACACAGAAAATTGCTGGGCTGGGGTGAACAGTGGATCTGTGGAGAATCTGTCCTAGGCCAAGCAGATGTGATAAATGAAAATAGTATAAGAGAAAAAGTGTTATATGGACTTTTTTTTTTTTTTAACCAACAAGATCAGAAAAAAGAGCAACAAAATCCTTTTATTGTGGCAGCAAAGGATTAAGAACAATTTTGAAGAGGAGAGATGAGCTGGGTCTTGAATGAGACACAAATCTGACACAAACCCAGGAGGAGGTCAGGGTAGGCTATGGCATGAGCAGAACCACCACGTAAATCTCACGTGCTTTCCTCAGTACTCACTCTTTACTGTTTATTCAGAATATGTGTGCAATCCTCCAGTAACAATTATCTTCTGGTCCCAAGCTATGTCATTTGAAAAGACAAATCTTTGCTTGGAAGATAGATTCATTTTGTTGAAGGTCTTATAAGGGACTGAGAACCGAATTGGATACATAGCATGGGTCGATCAAGTCGCTGCACTTTTTTGGTTAAAATTGAGGTGTAATCAATACTATTTGAGCTACAGCTGCATCGCTGAAATACGAAAAGTGTATCTTTAGGTGACTGCTCAGAAGAGCAGCACACATTCAAACAGCTACGTAGTCGGTTTTGAAATCTGTCTCATATTTTATGATTATGTATCATATGATTTACTTTAGGCATGAAGAGCCAACGAAAAAAAAAATCCCTCCCAATTGTATAGCGTCTTATGCTTTCTAAAATGCTTCCACGAAATCAAAGGAATTCACAAAGAAACAAAGGGGGGGGAAATAAAGAAGAGGGAGAAAGTAAATTATTCTTCAGAGACTTTTTTTTAAACACTGCACTGTCAAGAAAGACAGGAAGTCAATATCTGAGCATATTTCAAGAAGTCAATATCTGAGGATATTTTAGGGAACTCATCGTCGGATGTTAGGAAGTTGAAAACCATAATGTCCAGTTAACTTACAGGATTCTGAAAGGTTGATCGCTGAAAGTGATCACCAAGTAACACTTACCATGCACTGGTACAACTTGTTTTTTGCCTTAAGGGAAATAAATATAACCATTGCAACCACAGGTTTGGAAGCTTACCTAACATTCATGCCCCCGTGCTTCTTCTTTCCTTTGCTTAAAAACATTCTTTTTAAAAAAAAAAGCATGCTCTCATTCTTTCCCCAGCAGATTATGTGATTCAAGGAAAGCCAATCCCAGCTCTGGCTCTAGGCATAGGTCCTGATAGGCAGGTTATCAGCATGTTTTCCACCCAACAAAGTAATTGATTCTAGGGTGAGCATGTGATCCAAACCAGCGGAATCAGAGGAATCAGAAGATTCTTCGTTAGGGTAGTGAGTGGGATGAGATATCTTCTTGCTCCCAGAGTAAGCTAGGAACATACAGTAGTAGTAGCAGGGGCTACTGACAACCATCTTTGACCATTAGAAGAGTCAGGTTTAGAATGAAACTTACCAGGCAGAAGAAGAAGGAGTTGAGCCATGGAAAGGACCTGGGTCCTCAAGCTGCTGGCTGGATTCAACCAGCCCTATGGTTTAACCTACCCTTGAAGTTTCCAGCTCTGGGAGCCTGTGAAATCACCATTTGGTTTGCCAGTTGGAGTCGGGCCTTCTTTCTCTTGCATCAGGAACCTGCGGGATACCAACAAAAATATTTTTTCAGAATGAAAATGTTGCTTCTGCGAGACACAATTGCTTTGATCAGCATTTATCAATCCCAAGTTAGCCAAATGTTGTCACATACATTGTTTCACCGAATCTTCTGCACGTCCCTGTTTTCAGGTGAGGAAACTGTGGCTAAGACTTGCTTTAATAGGGTAATTAACACTGGTTGCTGTAACAAATGGCCCTCACATCTCAGTGGCTTAGCAGATACAAGTGTATTCTCGCTCACAAAATAGTTTGAAGAGAAGCGGGCGACTCTCCTGGACAAGTGTCCTTTATGTGATGAGTCATGGATTTGGCTCACTTCTCTGGTGTGACTCTGACATCTTGGATTACTTCGTTTCCAGTGGTGTGGACACAGAGATGGGAAGTGTAGGAAAAATGACTAAAGCTGCTTTAGGGGCAAGGCCCCTCCCCTCCCACAGAACTCAGTCACACAGCTTCTAGCTGCAAGAGGGGCTGGGAGATAGCCTTCCAGTGTGCCCAGGGGAACAGGGAGGGTGTCCGTACCCTCGTGGAGGGCCATCTTAGGATGCTGGCCCAGCATTCCAGAGCCAGGATTCTAAGCTAAGCATGGCGTTTCCATGGGCTTCTCTTTCTTCTGCTCCCCCTTCCCCCGCCGTACCCGCATCCTACACACATTTGTGTTTCTTTAATACCCTTAGTAAGCAGCTACCCTGCTTATGTAAAGATCAATTTGTATTTTTTTTTCTCAGTATCTTCTTAAGGGAAGAAGAAACCCCCAGCCTCCCTGACATTTGGTAGAACCACAGAAGCTGTTACTAACTCACAGAAATGTTCACTGCATGATAATGTATATGAGGGATTGATCATTTACTTATCCTCAAAGCAGATGGACTTTATAAGGAGAAGTGCTCTGTAATGCAGACATGGCTGTGAAGAATAAATCAAATTTCTCTGTGTACTTAGGGGAGAAAGAATTATTCAAACGCTGGATCTGCAGCTTCAGGCCTGGTTACCGAGCCCGCAATGTTACACAATGGCCACCAGGCGGAGCGCTAGGCCCACCCCCGCACAAACAGCTATTTTTAGAGGTTGCTTCTAGCCTCAAGGAAGAAGCCAAAGAAATAAAAGACCAAGATATATATATTTTTTTCAAACTGGACCAACTTATAAATTATTTGTGAGTCCAATAAAAGGCAATTATCAACATTTCCTACTATTTCAAGAGTAATATATTCTATGTTAGAAAAAGATTCAATTTATTCCATGGCTATGATTCAGACAATGGAAATTGGAAGCAACCACAACCCCCACCCCCACCCCCCCAAAATTGTAATCCTGTGTAAATCTCTGTCTTTAAAACTCAAATCAGAGGATGTGAATTCTGGCCCTGGTGGGCAGGAGATATTTGCCTGGAGGCAGTGGAATTTGATGGGCATGGGGGAGGTGGCTGGAGAAGGGTGTGTGTGTGTGTGTGTGTGTGTGTGTGCGCGCGCGTGCCTGGGTATGTGTGCTATCACAGTAAATGTGAATCCTTATCCTTTCCCCAGCACAAGGGAGGTGAGTCAGAATAATCTTGTCCAAACAACTGGATGATGAACATTATAAAATTATTTTAGGAAGTATAGTTTTTTCTTTTTTTAAAAAAAGATTTTATTTATTTGACAGACAGAGACCACAAGTAGGCAGAGAGGGAGGCAGAGAGAGAGAGAGAGAGAGGAGGAAGCAGGCTCCCTGCTAAGCAGAGAGTCCGATATGGGGCTCGATCCCAGGACCCTGGGATCATGACCCGAGCCGAAGGCAGAGGCTTTAACCCACTGAACCACCCAGGCGCCCCTAGGAAGTACAGTTTTATGATTTTCAGCTCCGCAGACATACAATACAATGGAGCTTTCATAAGCCAGGTTGCTGTGTGAGAAAGAGCCTTTGTGTCCTCGCCAACCAGTCCAACGATCAGCACCTTTTTTATCTTATATATATACTTTTTGCCAAACAGCAGTATGATATAATGGGATGAGTGAGGGGCTTGGAGGGGCTTGGCTCCAGAGAGCCCGAGCCTGAATCTTGCCTCTGTGGAGCATTAAATATGAGAGTTTGGGCAAATTAGCCTCTCCGCTATTCCATTTCTACAGTACTCATCTCACAGAATGAACATCAAGATGAAATGAAATGGTATACACAAGCACCTAGCCTATCATGGCCGGTCAATAAATATTAGCTTTATCCTCTCATCTGTTCTCCTTTGCCTAAAGACTGCAACAAATAAATTCAAACTGAGTCTGAGTCCACATCTTCAGAAATTCTGCATCTGTGGGCCTGGATTCCTGAGGATTTACTCTGTGGCAGCCACGGCAGGAATGAGGAGTGGGGGGCAGAGGGGTCCCCCTGTGTGGGGACGTTGTGTCGCTGAACCCCTTAGCATGGAAACAGGCAGGCCCTCTGAGGAGGTGTGTGTTCTCCAGAGAACTGGGCACTTCACCGAGCTGAGAAGTGTTTTCTCAAGGACGGAGAACAAAGCAGCAGAGAGCGGGAACAAGAACACACAAACCCCGAGCTCTCCACCAGCTGCAGTGACCACTTAGACACCCTTTCCCTGATGGTGTGGAAAGCAGAACGACAGGAGCTGATCAAGTCCAGAGGCTCAGCTAGTATCTGGAGATGTTGAAGCACAAGGGCTTGGGCCCAGGATGAACGATGAACGACCGGCATCTCGGGGAGTGCCAGACTGCCAGGGATCAAGTCAGCACTCCGCCATGGGGACAAAACTGACGGTCCTAGAAGGAAAGCCCCCTGGGCTCCAGTCTTTATCTTTCCTCTCCCATTCCTCCAACTGTCTGGACAATAATGACGTCCTGCTCTTGCTAATCTCTGGGTGCCTCAACATCCCTTGATCGTTCCATCCACCTCATCCAGACTTCCATGAGAGGACCCGTGTTCAAGTCTCTCCTTCTGAGTCACCTGAGGGGAATTCTGTTTTCCACCAGGGCTCTGACTTTTCATGTTTTAGAAAGGAGCTTATCAGATGATATCAAATGTGAAAGCACCAAAAGTAAAAGTAGAATTAAAAAAACAGGAACAAACACATACATTGGAAGCCAAGACAAAACCATGAAAACTACCGAGCATCATCCCCTCACCACTTGACTACTGGCAGGCCACACCTGTAGCCTCTTATGTTCCCCCAAATGCCTGTGGATACGGTGTAGCATCCATGAAGGTCAGAGTCCATAAAATACAAATAAGCCCATTCCCCCACACAACTACAAGTGTGCGGAGATGGAAGTCTTAGTAACACTCTCATAGCAGTAATGAAAAGAGACTTATATAGAGCACTGGAAGGAAGGAGGAGGGACAGGTGTCACCGTAAGGATGCCTTTGGCAATGAGGGAGAAGGAGCTATACAGGGAGTCCAAGAGCAGGAACCAGAGTGTGGCCAGGACTCCCAGTCAAGGCACCTGGATCCAGGGCAGAAAGGCTCAGTGCATTTCCATCCCAGCACTTAGCTCTATGCAAGTGCTACCTTCTCTCTGCTTCTCTTCCCACCAACAACTGGTTTCCTCACATGTCCTTGGTCTTCCTCAGAGCCTCTGCTTACTTGTGTTTTCATATTGTCATAATTTTTATCTATACATCATATTAATTTATTTAGGGTCTCTATTCTACCTGATAGCTTTTCTCTGGGCATCCAGCCAGCCTTGGTTTCTGCTATAAATAACTGTATTTTCCTTACATCTTTCCATTCACTTTCCTTGAATAGAAATCTGATTGGCTGACTCACCCCTCTCTGGACAGAGCTTTTCATATTGGCCACATTTTAGCTGGCCCTGGGTCACGTGTCCACACTTAGCACAGTTGGGAGCTACCAAGGAGTCAAATGCTGAACATGGCAGCTCAGGGGTCATGCTGTGTGTCCGGGCAGGGCCGCTGCCTTTAGAAGAGGACGGTGGACAAGGAAGACACTGGAAATCATGTATGCTCTTCGTAAGACATTGTGAATGATTTGTGAGTGTCTGTGGATTCTGGTCCCTTGAAGCTCCTGGGAGTCTCTATCATGCGTCAATCCTCTCAGAAATTCTTCTGATCCACCTATAGTCTTGCAAGCAGGACCTAGAAAGCAGGCGGAATGCAGCCTGGGCCAAAATAGTAGGCATTTGGGTTTGGTGAGGTCATTGGTCCCCAAGCACACCAGAAAGTGAGCTATGGGTTACAAGACAGATGATGGAGATCATCTGCTGGTGAGGACAGAGCCTGCTCTGAACCGTCTCAGGACATAGAGAAAGTGAACCATGGCTGGAGATCTTTCTGCTGAGCGTGGCTGAGGAAGGCTCAACCAGTCTGGATAGCATGTTCTTCTGGAGTGTGGACAGAACCTCAGAAAACTTTCAGAAAACTTTCCCCAGATATTTAGCAATGGTCAACGATGGAAGACCTGAAATTCTGACTCTGTCTTTGTCAGAGAAGACATCCAGATGGCCAACAGATGCAGGGAAATGCAAATCAAAACCACAATGAGAAATAAACTCATCCCTGTTCAAAACCACAAGAAATAACAATGTTGGAGAGGATGTGGCAAAAAAGGGACCCTTATACACTGGTGTAGCCACTGTGGAAAACAGTATGGCAGTTCCTCAAAAAATAAAAACAATAGAATTACCATATGAGTGAGCAATTCTACTTCTAAGTATTTTTCCAAAGAACATGAAAACATGAACTCAAAAGTCATATGCACCCCTCTGGTCATTGTAGCATTATTTACAAGATCCAAGATATGGAAGCAATGCAAGTATTCACTGACAGATGAATGGGTAAAGAAGATGGAGAATATATACACAATGGAACATAACTTAGCCATAAAAAAGTGCGAAATCTTGCCATTTGTTTCAATATAGATGGACCTAGAGGGTATTCTGCTAAGTGAAATAAGGCAGACAGAGAAAGACAAAAATCATATGATTTCACGTCTATGTGATATCTAAAAAAAAGAAACAAATAAACAAACAAACAAAACCAGAAACAGACTCATAGATACAAAGAACAGGTTGGTGGTTACTGGAGAGGAGGAGGATGGGAAGGATGGGTGAAATAGGTGAATGAGATTAAGAGGCACAGACTTACAGTTATGAGATAAATAAGTCATGGGGATATACTGTACAGCATCAAAGATACAGTCAATAATATTGTAACAACTGTGCATTGTGGTGATCATCACATAATGTACATGAATATCGACTCACTATGTTGCACACTTAAAACTAATACAATGTTGTATGTCAATTATCCTTCAGTAAAAACATTCTAGTTCTGCCACATATTAGCTGTGTGGCCTTTGACAAATAACTTGGTTATTGAACCTCTTTCTGCATACATGAAATACAGACAATAAGATCTACCTTTTGAAGCTGAAGCAACAAACACATAACATAGTGGTTATTAAGCCCTTGGAGATGGAGCTTTCAAAAACAGATAGTGATTTTTATGACGATGATTATGATTACTGATGGAGCTGCTGACCTGTTTTCTAATATTTGCAGTGGGATTTGGGCCACTGGAAGGACAGTCATCTTGCAAACCAGCCTGAGGAATTGTGCCATCTGTGACCACATAGCCACGGCATCTTGGGACAGACAGGGCTGGGTGTGTACTATGTGCAGCTCCATTGGCTATGGGTGGAATGATCTATTGCAAGGTCTAGATTTGAAAATAAAAATTTAAAAAAAAAAGGCAGGGGTACAAGAAAAGAGTACAGTTCTCCCCAGAGGCACAGCAGACTGGAAAGCATTTTCCCATGTGAGGACGTCAGGATAGCTGAATCAGAGCAGTACCCTGCCTCTGAAATCCTGGAGGTTGTCAGGGAAAGCGCAGGCAAACTTGACCTCATACTGCCGATGCCATCTCTCAAGATGGCCCTCCCCACCCCTGCCTGTATCCAAGATCCTTTGTTCAAGTGAGAGGGTGAGCTTGTGATGAGTCTCTGAATTCCACCTGTGCCATCTGGAGAGGGCTTCGGGGGGCGGCCAGGGGGGAGGTTTAAGATCTCCCTCCTCTGCCTCCCTAAGGAAGAAACTATTCCCCTTCAGTCCAGGGGAGAAGGGACAGAGCCCCTGCATGGTCTTGCTGCCAGACGCAGGCTGAATTATCTTGCAAGAGCAATTGGAGTCTACCTTGGCTGAAGTCAGTGAGGTTGTAAAATCACTTCCCCGAGGCACTCCAGCACCCAATTTGGAGATGAGTGGGGATTTACATGATTCAACAGAATGTTTCTTTCCAGTATCGGGGCTCAGTCAGTCGTGAAGGAGGAATTTGTGAGCAAAGCTTACGGGCTGTGGTTTGAGCTTTATTCTTGGCCGGAGGGGCTGCAGGAATGGAGGAACAAGGGCTAAATCTTCGAGGAGGTTAAAATAAATGAGGCTCAGGGGTGGGATGCATCTGTCTCATCACAACCCTACGGAGCTCTCTTTTTAGGGTCAGGAGGAATGCGTGAAGAAAAGCCTTCTCTCTGAGTCCTCAATATTAGGAATATGGGATGTCTTGAGTATCTATTTGGGGCAAGGTACTATGTTGAGTCATTTACCAATATGTCCTCATTCAATCCTTGCAACAACCCTATGAGGCTGATGGCGTTTGTGTCCTTATCTTACAGATGGGGAAACTGAGGATGAGGGAAGTTAAGTGATGAGCCCAGCCGGACAGTTGCTTAGCTGATCCCCTACCCTGGTGGGGGTGGGGTGGGGGGACGCTCCTTGGAATTGTGCCAGAATTCAAACCTGGATGCATTTACTATTCCCAAATAAGCATCATGCAGCCTAAAAACAGAATGGGTTGTACACTTGTTTTATACTTAGGTCCTCGAAGGTGATCAGGAGCTGGAGAGTGGTTTGTCTCTACCTCGCTGCCCCATGGTTCAGGGGACTGGAGAATTTATCCAGATTGAATTCTGATCCATGTTGAGCCACTCACTAGACACGGCGTCTCAAGCGAGTCTTGTATCCTTCCTGATCCTTGGTTTCTTCGTCTGTTTAAGTGCATTGCTCTAAGAATGCAAAGTGATTGTCAACGGTATGACCTTGGCATATAGTAGAGACTCCACAGATAATCAGGCTCATCTCTCTCCCAATTGTCCATTGCTGTGTATCTAAGCACCCCAAAACACAGTGGTGTAGAACTATAACAATCATTTATTTTGTTTATGAATCTGCAGTTTGGTCAGGGATCAGCCAAGACCCCCGTTCCATGCTGTGCCGGCCGGGTTGGCTCATCTGGGGACCTCTTCCCAGACAGCTCACTCCCAGCACTAGCAAAGCTGCCTGTCCACTCCCCTCCATGTGGGTCTCCCTACAGTGTGGCTTGGGTTTCCTCACTGTGTGGCAGCTAAGTTCAAGGGTAGGTGACCCAAAAGACAGGAAATGAAAACTGTCCATTCATTAAATCCTAGCCCTGTGGGGTGCCTGGGTGGCTCAGTGGGCACCTGGGTGGCTCAGATCATGATCTCGGGGTCCTGGGATCGAGTCCCACATTGGGCTCTCTGCTCAGCAGGGAGCCTGGCTCCCCCTCTCTCCCTCTGTCTGCCTCTCTGTCTGTTTGTAATATCTGTCTGTCAAATAAATAAATAAAATCTTTTTTTTTTTTAAAGATTCTATTTATCAGAGAAAGAGAGAGAGAGAGAGAGCACAGGAGAACACAAGCAGGCAGAGGCAGAGAGAAAAGCAGGCTCCCCACTGAGCAAGGAGCCCGATGCGGGACTCGATCCCAGGACCCTGGGATCATGACCTGAGCTGAAGGCAGCGGCTTAACCCACTGAGCCACCCAGGTGTCCCAATAAATAAAATCTTAAAATAGTCCATTGGTCAAGTGGTCCCAGAGTCCAGAATTAGTGGGAGGGGACAGAGACTCCTTCTACTCCTAAGGGAAGACTATCAACAAGTTGGAGTCAGGTTTAAAAACAGCCATGGCACAGTTTTGCCCACAGGCAGCAAATTACTTACATTTTTATGTAATTCTTTACTAATTTCACCCAGCACCTCCCAATATCCCCCAAGGTCTCACCCCATGATGGTGTTAGGTTTGGGCTCAGTGTTCAGGGCCTCGCCACCTAATCTGGCTGAGGTGTCATGAATCTCCTTGGATACAGTTCCTCACATACAGCTCCCTCTTGCTTAGAAGTCCTGTCAACTACAGACAAGTCATCTACTTCCACATATGACAGTGAGACAGACTCAAGCCATCAGCACAGCAGCGCTCAGTGGAAGCCAGGCTGCCAGTCAGAGCCTGCTGGCCACATCCTCATGCTGTGGACTGAGAACAGGTCTGATGAATGATGGCCTGGGCTCAAACACACTGATTGTAAGGGCAGCAGTGAATGTGTCACACCGTCACCCAAATCCTTAATTTCCTTTTCTTCAAGATAAGAATAATAATCTCTACTTCATAGGTGCTTGGTGAGATTTAAATGAGGTCTTATACTAGAAAATGCCCAGAAAGTTCCCTGGCATATTCTTCGTCACTAATAAAGGAGAGCTGAATTTGAAATCTGAGCTATGCCAATACTTTGGGCATAATGATGTTTATTTCACAGGGTGGCTGCAAGACTATATACAAGGACATATACAGTGGATGCAAAATATATACGAGGTACTTGTAAACTCTAAATTTTGTGAATGAAAGAATAATGTCTGTGTTTCTTTGGCTAACACCCATTGGCTTCTCCCCAAAGGCCCACCATCAGCAGGGTAGTGTCCCCTCTGCCTGGAAGCTGTGGTGGTCTTGTCTCCCAGGGAGAAGCTAAGTGAGGGGCTGTTAGTTAGACATTAACTAAAAGTCATTGGACTTTTCCTTTCTTTTTGTGCTTGCCTTTGCCCTGGGGTCACCAGATTTCATCTACATGGGATGCCACTCAAATCTTGCCTTCCAACTTTTTGGTGCTAAAAAAGATCTGTGGAGTAGATGCACAAGCCAGTCTCAACTGGGGACAAAAGGTCGGTGTAGCAGGAATAGCAACATGGCTTCTGCTTCTGGGAGACAATCATGAAGCAGAAGGAACAGGGGTTTAGAAAATGGCAGACCAGTTCAGATACTGACACTATGACTTCTTGACTGGGTGGTGTGAGAAAGCCCCTTCACCCACTGGATCAACCTTCTCTTCTAACAAATGGGAAAATTACCATTCCAGCGGAAGGGGTTGTGGGAAGGCATTGAGACAAGACATGCAAAGGGCTCCATTCAATGTCCAATGTAGAGGCAGAGCCAAACATATGTTGCTGTATTATTACTGGAAGAACATGGGATAATCATACCCACCTAATCGACGGGTATGAGACTGGATAAATGGCACACAGAGCACCTCTATAGAGCTAGGCTTGTAGAAAGTGCTCAGGACATGGTAGCTGCTACCGCTGCCATGAATCATTTGAATTTTAGCAGTAACAGTCTTGATCACACTTGAATAAATTCCTAATATTCCTTGAAAGTTTCTATAAGACAAGGTTTAAATTATGTATAGAGTCAAACATCCTTTGAAAGATTTCTCTTGCAAAAGTGAGGTATATGAGCAACAGACTGATACAAAACAAGGAAATAAAATGGAAACAAAAAGGGAGCCATATATTGAGATGAAGGACCATAATTTTAGATATGGTCTAGAGGAAAGAGCATACACTGGCATTGCCCTCTTAAAGGCAACACTGATTTTTAAAGGGAGAGAATTTCTAAGTGGAGCAGAATTACTGAACACTTGGGATGAAGGGTATAAACCAGATAGAGAGTTTTACCTATTTTCCTGTCACTGCCTTTGGCTAAGCTGTTTAGATAGAGTTTCTTACATCTTATTGGTGGATTCGTAGCTTTTCGGTCAGTTTCAGCAATTAGGGTAGACTCAATCTAGTATTTTAACTTCCTGGTCCCAACCACACCACTCCATGGCTCTTAACCTTGCTTGCATGGGCTGCTCTGGTTACCGAAGGCCAAGGGCAATCTCTCTCAAAATTTCTCTTATGTTGTCTTCCATACTAGGGTGGTCCTGGGCGGACACCTTCGATGCTGCAGCTCAGTTGACAGCAGACTGCGGGATATGACGCTGTATTGATTAGCTGTTGTTACATAATGCTGCATAACAGCCATCCCAAACTCGGCAGTTTTCTGAGGTCAGCTACGGAGCTCTGCTTCAAGCTGTGACAGCGAGAGTGAGAGTGAGAGTGAGAGAGAGTGGATCTGATGGAATAATTCTGTTTCAAGTTGAAGGTCTCTAGACTGGCTGAGTTTTTCAGTTCATGGGTCTCTTTCCCTCTGGGACTAAAGGGTCATCCAGAGCATATTCTTGTCATGATATGACAACAGGTGTAAAACCAATCTCCAAGTGTTATGCCCTCATGCAACCATGTCCAAAAGTAGGAAGGGACACAAGGCATACCTTTTTCTTTGGATCAAGGGAGACAGTCTTCCTCAGAAGTTACCCAACAGATTTGCAGCTCATCCACATCTCATCTGCCAGAACTGGATCCCACATCCACCTCCAAATGTATCCCGGAAAAGGGAAGGAGATTACCATGATGGGCTTAGGAAAATGCTGATTGAGTGAATGGATTCTTACAGAGATGAGTAATCCTCCTTTACATTCCAACATCACTTTTAGGAACAAGCAAAAAGTATACCCAGGTTTAGGGAAACCATTTAAAAATGAAGGGCTCAGGGGAAGAGGAGAAAGAGGGATTCATCTTCATTTTCGCTGCTGACCCAGCTGCTCAAACACAGTTGTGGAACTTCAGAAATACAGAGGGTTAATATGCTCAGAGTTTGAAGGGTACACCAAACATCCCTAGCACGGGGCTCTCGTTTCATTTTCCAAAAAATAAAGGCAGTCCCAGTAAGGAACTTAATAATAATTATGGTAATATACTATAATTAGGTAATAATCAGATTTAGCTATCCCTAATACTTCAGGAGTACAAACTAAGTGCCAGGCACCTTTCTAACTGCTGTATGTATTTAAGCTCATTCCTAAGTGTAGCTCATGAAGATCCATGTGACAAACTGATCTCTATGAACCTTACTTCCAGATCCACACAGCCTTGTGCGGTCCCCTCCCACACTGATCTGGGCTTGGCCATGTGACTTGCTTTGCCAATGAGATGTTAGCAAGTGTGATGGAAGCAGAAGCATTCTCTCTGGGAAGTCAATGGATAGGCTGGGAAGAAGCCTGGGCTAGACTACCGTGTGAGGAGATGGCATTGCATGCATTCCAGCCCCAGCTGAGCTCTCGGCTGAATGCAGCCCCATCCATAAGTTACCTCCTGCAGAATCCTGAGAAATAATAAACCCATGGTGTTTCTAGCCACTGAGTTTTGTGGTGGTTTGTTACACAGCAATAGAAATGGAAATGCCAGTGGAACAAATGCATACAGATTCTGCAGGCAATTTACATGAAGGACTTGCTTTTCCTTTCTTACTGTTGTGATCACCCAGAAAAACCCAGGGGATGACAGTAAGTCTCATAGAGGTGGTGTCTTCATTTAACAAGTATTTATGGAGCGCTTGCTCTGTTCCCAACAGTGCTGCTGGTCCTGGGATATCGCAGCAAGTACAGCCCCTGCCTTCATGATGCTTATGGTTCATGACATGAACTCATCCTCCTTGATGCCCTGTGAAAATATTAGTGATGATCCCCCAATTGTTTCATTTGTGGTAATGAACTACAACATATCTGTCCCCTATTTAAAGCCGATTCTAATCTGCTTATAATTTGAGAAACAGGGAGCCTCAGCAGGCTAAATGTCAGAGCAACTTGGCCTCCAACCTTCTCTCCCTCCCATCTTCTTTTTCTGGTCTCAGCCTCCTCATCTGTGGAGTGGGTATAAGAATTCTCTTCTAAAGCCACCATCAAGATTACAGGAAGAGCAAATGCTCATAAACAGTAGCACTCATTTTTCTGCTCCCATGGGGGAAAACCTGCATCTGATTTCAGGGCAATCTTCATCAGAAGGCAGTTCAGGGGGGCATTGGTTCTGTCCCCCTGGCCCCATCCTCTAGGACTCCGATGCTGATGAGAATTTGGAACCTGGCCCTCCCGTTTGCTCTGTACCTACCCCGACTCCCTGCCCCTTGGCGCTGGAAAGCTGAGCCGGCCATCCTTGACACTGACCCCTTGCCTGCAGAGCTTTACCAAAAGCTCTCATGTACATTATCTCAATTACACTTTCCAGCAGGCCTGTGAGGCGGGTGTTCTCAGCCTCATTTTACAGTTGAGATACCTGAGGCTCAGAGAGCTGAAGTGACTCTTGCAAGGTTACAAAGGAAATTCGTGGCTGAGCTTCCTTTGAAACACAGGTGCCCATCTCCTGCCTTAGGCTCTTGAAGTTCTTTGAGCTACTGGCTGCCCCCGTGCCCCACGCTGCGTCACAGAGATGCTCGCGAAGCGTTCTCGAGAAAGGGAGGCACACGCGATTCTTTTCTTGCAGCGGTGTATGTCGGAGGCATTAACATTCACCCAGGAGCTGCAGAAATCCACTCAGCTGGAACCGAGACTGGCAAGAAGGGGACTGACCACATTTGTTTACAGTGGGCTAATCCGGCTCCGTCTCTCGCTCCGCACAGCCCGGCTTTCCGAGCGGGAGAAAGTCTAATTACAGACTGACAGCCCGGAGTGTCTCCTGGGAAGACAAGTCCTGAATAAAAGTATTAAGAGAGGCTTGACTGGTTTGGATATAGCTATCTGTTTTTTCCCTAGTGCTGCAGCTCTAGAGGGAGCGGCTTAGATGGAGCTCTCCGTGCACACGATTTCAGCCTGCAGGGGGCAGTGGAGAAGAGCCGGCCCGCAGGTGTGGACACCGAGGGCCAGAGAAGTCAAGTGACCGTACCAAGGTCATGCGGAGTGATCCTGGTGAGGCCAGCACACGGATCCGAGGCCTGACAGGGGAGCTTCTGGATTCCCACTGTTCCCTTTTGTCCTCCAGCGTGTCCCCTCGCGTGTCTGGTGCACAGAGTTCCAGTGTCTGGGAGTCGTCTCCAAGCTGGGTTCTCTGTTTCCTCTCCATCCTGCCCCAGAGTGGGCCCCCCAGAGTGCCAAGTACAGGCGGATCATGGGGCTCTGCTGCCTCAGTCTGTTCAGCAGCTCCTCCACATCCTCAGCAATGGAATGATCTGAAATCATCTCGGCCAAAAAAAAAAAAAAAGCAAGCAAGCAACCTGGTCTTTGTCCTTTTGCTCACCAGATGGCTGACGGTGTCCCTTTTGCATCTTCGTGGTTTTGCTCATGCTGTTTCCTTCCTTCCTCTGTCTGCAGACACTTCTTCCTGCCCACCTGCCTCCTTCAAAGCCTAAACCGCAGGAAGCAGCTATTTCTGGATGTTCCCCGCGTGGTCCCTGTTGATCTCCATGGTACTCAGTCTGGGGCATGCACTGTGACGGGGGTGCCGGGCTGCATTCTCTTCATCTCCGGGCGTTTAGTGCCCTTCCCTGTACCTAACCCCAACCCCCAGTGGAGCCAATGTAATACCCGATTGCTTAGAATGTGCAGCTGCTTTGTTACGTGATGGTGAACGAGATGGGCTTGGTCAGCCCCCCAGCACTTATATTCTGATGGACCAGTCCACTTGGTCACTGGTGGTCTGAGGCTGAGAGGTCACAATATCTTTACAAAGCATCAGTTAAGCAGTAAATACCTGTCTAGATAGCATAAAGATGCCTAAAATATATAGGAAAATGGCACACCTGAATGTCTACTGCGTCTGTCTCTCAGTGACCCTCCCTCCATTACCAATTTCTCAGATGGCACCATGAGTACCAGCTGAGAACAGGCTCCTGAATGTCCCCGGGAGGGTGTTTATGGAGCACAGGCCGTGACAGAAAGGGCAGGAAGTAAGGAGATTACAAAGAGAAACGGCATCCATAATGAATATTTGTTAGGTATGATGTGTGTGCAATATATATATCTATATCTGTTATGCTTGTATATATGAAACCATCAAGCCCATTATACAGGAGGGGTAATTAAGGCAGAATGTCCAAAGTGGCACAGTTGATCAATGGTGGCACTTGGATTTCAATCCAGGTATGCTGTACTTGAAAGCTGTAGTTTTCCTACTGGGCTTCGTAAAACCCAAGTATGGAATATCTAGTAGTGCCAGCCCTGGGGTACAAGTCATTTAAAACCAGCCCCTGTCCTCCTGAAGCTCCCAGTGCACTGGGGGAACAGAAATTATCTTGATCCCTCAGTGGGATGCTGGCAGGAATGGAGCGTTGAATTGTCTCTAATATCTGTGTACACACGGCAGTCCCTCACTGCCTGCTCCTGGAGCACGTGGGGTTGGCCTGCTGTGGAAAGCTAGCTCCGTTCCCAGACTCGTACATCTGCTGCACATGGACTCTGGACCAGCACAGCCCTGTCTCCAGGCGTTCACAGAAATCCCAGGTGGGGGGTGCCTGGGTGGCTCAGTGGGTTATGCCTCTGCCTTGGGCTCAGGTCAAGATCTCAGGGTCTTGGGATAGAGCCCTGCATTGGCCTCTCTGCTCAGCAGGGAGCCTGCTTTCCCCCTTCTCTCTGCCTGCCTCTCTGCCTACTTGTGATCTCTCTCTGTCAAATAAACAAATAAAATCTTTGGGGGAAAAAAAAAAAAAAAGAAAAGAAATCCCAGGTGGGAGCTGTGGCCAGGGTTCAGGGGGAATGGAGGTGAGGTACGGCTCACACCGTGCTTGGGGGGGAAAGGCATCTCAGAGAAGAAAGCGGATCCAACCATGGAGCCTGGGGAACTGGCTCAGGTGTAAAATGGACACTCTTGAATTTCCCAAAGGACCACCCAGATTTGGTGTGAGCTGCTTCCAACCTGAGAAATGGTCTTACATTTCTATGCTAATGAGCCGGACGCTGGCTCCTTCTCATCCCACCCCTTAAATGCAAATGCAGAGCTTGGACATGAACTGGGAAGCAGGAGGCACGCATTAGCCCACCCCTTATAAAGCCTCTGCTTGAGATCAATTACTTAAACCAGCCCCACTTCATTTCCAGCTGAAAACCCACACTGTCTGCTGGCTGCATCCCCCGCCTGGCCTGATGAAAGGATCAGGAGGGAAAACAGACATCACAGACATTGGGTCTCACCAAGGATGGAGAGAGGAGGTCGGGGAAGGAAAGCCAGTGGACTGGGGCTGCTCACCCATCATCTGCAGACATTGTGCCTGATGTCATGTTGAATATTTTGTAGGTTTCTCCAGCGAAAGGGCAGAAGATCATCACACACACACACACACACACACACACACACACACACACACGGAGTCATAGAGGCATGACACGATCCCATTTGATTTAGCTTCTCTCTTGCTTCTCTTCTGTGATTATCCCTCCATTCGCTCTGGGTTGCTTTCTTCATCCCTGGGAAATGATACTCATTCTCAGAGCTAAGGCATTAATGGACAGAGAACAGGACCTACAGCTGGAAGACCCAAGCCCTGTCCTGATATGCCACATGGTAGTTGTGTGACCACACCCAAAAATGGTCTCAGGTTTTGAAGTTGGAAAGATTATCAATCCATGACTCTGAGATTAACCAGCTGTGTGACAGCATCAATATCCTCATTTTCAAAATAGCACCATGACTATGGGCCTTGGAAGATCACTGTGAAGATTAAATAGATTGAAAAAGATTATTGAAAAACCATGTAAAGTGGCAGGTACAGAGCTTCATACTCTATCTACCTTGTTTCCATTTTCCCTCTTAATCACTATCTCTCTGTCAGGATTCTCTTGAGGATAATATTTATCTCACAAGATTATTTTGAAGATTAAATGAGAAAATACACCTGAAAGTATTGTGAATAATAAACTCTCTTTAGTTGATTCACAGATTCACTCAATCAAATACTATTTCTTATTAAAGATTCAGTGTTAAGTGATATGGGTGATTACAGAGAAGGATCAGACACAGGATTTACCCTAGAGAAACTTTCATTACTGAGATGTACCCCATGCTCCTAGAAAAACATAGTATGAGTCAAAACCGGAAAATGCTGGTATATATTTGCAAGGTTCAAAGATAACATGGAGTTACCTTCCAGATGGGATCATCAGCCAAGGATCCGTGGTGGGCATGCTATTTGGGAAGACACTTGGCAGAAGGGTACAAGAGGATGGATAAAGGTAGTCCAGGTAAGGATCGAGCATGGACGAAGTCACAGTAATGAGACAGTGTGAGGAAGGTCAGGAGAATCTAGCCGAGAATGTCAGGAATAATTTGAGGGTGATGGTTGATGAAGGTTGCAAGGATGGCTTTGGACCCATGTGTGGAGGAATTTGGACTTGTAATTTGATAGACGATGGGAGAGCCACTGAAGTTTTCCGAGCAGGAGATTTAGGTTGTCAGGAGCTGTCTTCTTGATGAGTCCAGTGGTAATGCACAGGCAGGTCTAGTCTGAGGAGAAAAACAGAGGCCCACTAGGAGTCTGTTGTGATAGTTTCAGGAAGACCCCAGGCCATGAAATGGATCCAAGGGTAAGAATGAAAGAAGGAAGCTTTGGAGGAAAAACATTGCAGAGGAAATATGACAGAATTTAAGGGACCATGTTGAGGGGGTGCAGAGTGAGAGAGGTGAGTAGTGGTTAAGGAAGAGCCCTGAAGGCCACTAAAGTCTTGGGTGAAGAGAAAAGCCATCAGGGAAATCTCAAGAAGGAGCTGGTCTGGGAAGAAAGATGATGTTATCTACATGTAAAAAGAAGAAAATGAATTCCCCAGAATCCCAGGCATCAGGGGAAAGCAGACCAGCTTTTTTGCGGGGTGGTGTTCCCCAACTTTGACACTATTGACATTTGGGGCCAGATAATCCCTTGTTGGGCCTGGGGGTGGGGTGCTGTCCCATGCTTTGTAAGATGTTTAGCACCCACTATGTGTGGGGAGCACAATCTCCAAAGTTGTGACAACCATAAATGTTTCTGGATGTTACCAAAGGTCCTCTCAAGGGCAAAATCACTCCTCATTGACACCACTGTTACAGACTCTTAGTGGGCCTCTGATTTTCTCCTCACATCACTCAAAAATTCCTTCGCACATGCGAGAAAGACACAGAAATCAAGGATGTCAGGGTTTTTTTTTAGGACCCATAACAGTCTCCACTTCTGTCAAATGCTTGCCTAAATGTCTGAAAAGATAGAGGCAAAACCAACTGAGTGCCTTATTAAAATCTCCACAACTAAATATTTCTAAATATTTCTTAAGTTATTCATTAAAATTTTTCATAACTTTATTTGAGATGAATAATGATACTACCAGGTCATCCTGCTAATGAGAGAATTTAAATATTCCCAAAGAGATCAAGACGGCTGTACATCCTTTGGGCAAGCTACTTAACTTCTCTGAACTATCATTTCTTCAACTGCAAAATGAAATTAATCATTCCTCTATCATGGACTTGTGAGGGCTCAGTAAAATAAGACATATGACAGGCCTGCCACATGTTCAGTTATTCCTGTCTCTCCATCTCTACTTATTTAATTAATTTATGAATATGTCTGGAAGAGTAAGAGAATGTATGTAGGTATGAGATCATTGGTGCAGCTGTGTAGCTGTCACTGTAATTCTAAAGAACGTTTCTGGAGATGTCTATGGAAGACATCTGGTCCCCTCAAGACACAAATATGCTGGGTCTTCATATCTAATATCTGGATGAAAAGCAGAAAGCCCATTAATTTACAACAGTTCTCAGGCTCCCAATGTTTGACAACACATTGTAGAACCTTTATGTAACTATTAGCATTTTCTACATTTGGGCAGCCGTTTATGACCAAGCTGATACACCAGTGTTAGCCTTGTTTCAGTCTTAAAAAGCAAATCGATCTGATTGTAGTAGTTCCAAGAGCCACTCAGAAAGACCGAGTGAATTCCGCGACTCTCTCTTAATTTGGCTTTGCCTCATTCTGAAAATAAGATCTCTTTGCTAGACTGGTATTGGTTGCAAATCCTCCTTTCCTCAACCATATGGATATTATTTTTCAAAAGGTCTGAAGGACAGTGGCCTTTGGTGTCTGAGATTTTAGGGTGTTTGGCTAATCAATACCTTAGTCACTAATTAACCACATCTCAATGAGAATTGAGCGAGTTCTTTTGGTTCCAAACATTACATTGATCTTATCAGTCCCAGTCTGAAGACATCTTTGACTCCAGCTCTCTGAATAATTTTATTCATTCTAAGTAACATAGGGTGGATGAGATGTTTGCTGCTGCTTTCTTCATCTTGTCTTTGATGACTTGTCAGCCTGGGGTAACCATTCAGGAGAAGGTGAACCGGTGAGTTGGTCATAATTCTGCAAGATTTGTACCTAGGGATCACCGAGTGGGGCGCTAAGACCCTTTCATGTTTGCAACAGGTGATTTTAGGATGGAATGTGATGTCTTTCATATTATTACCAATCCAGTGAAGGAGTGCAGGGCAGTGAAAACAGCATGTCCTTGGAGTCCGATGGACCTAGATACAAATCACTCAGTCTAATCTAATCTGAGATCTAATACTCGATAGTTGGGCAATCTGGAGGGCACCAATTAATCTCTTTGAGCTTCAGGTTCCCTAGCTGGAAATGAGAAAAATAATGTCTCATCTGTAAGAGCTGATGAATATGAAATAAGGTCCCAGATATAAAGTATACTCGGTTTAATAAATAATAATTCTCTTGAGTAATGTCAGACAGCTAACCTCTACTCATCTGTTTGTGAATCTTGAAAATTCCCATCTCATAGTGTTTGAGGGGAGATACAATTAGGTAATGTTAATAACATCATCTTGCGAAAGGCGAGAGACTATAGAGATGCTGGGTCATTTCATTCTTAAAATGAGTTTACCTTTTGCTGTAGGGTAATGAATGGAAGTGATATTTTCAGAGGTACATTGCAATTTTGCTCATTTCATTTCCTTGAATTGTCCTTGAATTGGCTTCAGGTTTTTACATCTTAACATCAAATATGTTATGGTGCTTAAATAGCCCCTTATTTTAGCTTTGGGGTAGTTTGAAAGCAGTCCTTGTCTCCCAAACACTGAAGATTTTAAGTTGAGCTATTTTATTCAAGATCTTGTTGAGTGATTTAATTTTGAATCATTATTGCTTTTAAATGCTAGAGCAAGAGAGATTTCCTTTACATAACAGATCAGGAGGGGGAAAGGCATTTTTTACAAGCAGTTCATTTGCGACTTGTATTTAAAGCAAATACACTTTTGAAAAATCAGAAAATTCACCTCTAATAATTACAAGATAAAGGCAAGAGAACAGTGGTAAAGGAAATCTCTGCTGAGATACTCTTAATTATAAAACTTATCATTGTAATCCTTTTTGAAAATGAACAAAGCTTCTTGATGTTTGATGAACTTATCAAAGAAGACAGACCAGTGAAGAGGCAAATTTGAAGTCAAGGCAAAAGAGAACCAATTAAATACTTCACAAAGTGCTGAAGTAGGAAATCATGAGGTCTTATGTGTCTAATGCCAGTTTATCTGACCCGGGCTTTGAAAATGGAACATTACATGGTGAAATGATTTTACTGGGTTAGAATTATGGCCCTGGCATTGACTGTTGGTGTGATCTCAGGCAAGTTACGTAAGTGTTCTGAGCTGTAAAATGGAAGGAAATTCAGAGAAACAAATGGATGAAAGTAACTAAGACAATGCCTTTGCAAGCATTCAGTGGAAACTACTGCCAGCGGTGTTGTGTGATTGTTATTGTCATATTTTGGTCTTTCCATTCTCTCAGATGGTTGACAAAAATTAGATAGAACAAATGTATCATGTGCCAGTTGGCATTGATCAGCAAGTTTGGTCAGTGTTTTCAAACATTTACAAAACTTAAGTGTCACACTTTTTGCCCCAAATAAAATCTTATATGAAACCTACAGTGAGAAAAACAGATGATATACATTTATGTTTTCAGCGGTACACTTAAATTAAATATTTTTTTAATTTTTAAAATTTTTAGTACATTTTTATTTTTATGAGCTCTTCTTTACCATTTGCTTATTAT
This sequence comes from Lutra lutra, assembly GCF_902655055.1. NCBI lineage: Eukaryota > Metazoa > Chordata > Mammalia > Carnivora > Mustelidae > Lutra > Lutra lutra. The sequence continues at coordinate 151,609,696 of NC_062281.1, read as the reverse complement.
CAACCCCTAATAGAGATATGGGATTGAGAAAAACATTTAAAAATAATGGTGATGAAGGATACCTGGGTGGCTCAGTTAGTTAAGTGTCCACCTTTAGCTCACGTCATGATCCCAGGGTCCTGGGATTGAGTCCCGCCTGGGTTCCTTGCTCAGTGGGAGCCTGCTTCTTCTTCCCCGTCTGCCTGCTGCTCCCCGACTTGTGCACTCTCTCTCTCTCTCTCTCTGGCAAATAAATAAGTAAATAAATCTTTAAGAAAATAAAATAAAATTGTGATGATGGAAACCAGTTGTAATATCCAGTCTCAAGTATCAATAGATCTCCATTACATCTTTTATATAAATAATACATTTTAGCATGTGTGTTGCCTTAAAAAGTTTAAACAACTTAAGGAGGACAGGTATTGCATGGAGCACTGGATGTTATATGTAAACAATGAATCTTGGAACACTCCATCAAAAACTAGTGATATACTGTATGGTGACTAACACAACATAATAAAAAATAATAATAATTTCAAAAATTCCAAATATTAAATGATAATGTTGGGCAAGAAATAATCTAATTCTAAAAAAATGTAATATATGCATGATCATGTTATTTGTAAAATAAATGTAAACTTATGTATAAAATGATTGCATGAAAATTAAAGAAAATTGGGGCGCCTGGGTGGTTCAGTGGGTTAAGCCTTTGCCTTCAGCTCATGTCATAATCTCAGGGTCCTGGAATCGAGCCCCGCATCGGGCTCTCTGCTCAGCAGGGAGTCTGCTTCCCCACCCCTCTGCTGCCTGCCTCTCTGCCTGCTTGTGATCTCTCTCTCTCTGTCAAATAAATTTAAAAAATCTTAAAAAAAAAAAGAAAGCCACATTCTTAAATAAAATAGTGTGCATCAGATAAAAAAGTTTAAACAATTTTCAGTCCTTCTAATTTCTTGAGATTGTTCTATGATAAAGAATATATGATCTCTTAGTGAATATATTGTGTGCACTCAAAAGCGTGTATTTCTGTGTTGTTGGGTGTAGTGCTAAGTCATTAAATCAAGATGGCTGTTCATATTGCTCAAGTTTTCATCTCCTTGTTCTATTTATTACTGAGGGAGGGATGTTGCAGTCTCCAGCTATCTCTGTGGATTTGTCTACTTCTCCTTTCAGTTCCTGAAAGCAAAAAGAAGCAGTTTATGCTTCACATGTTTTCAAACCCTGTTTTTCTATTTATCTACCTACCTATGATCTATCTATATTTAGAATAATTATGTCTTCTTGATGACTTGCCTCCTTATCATTATGAAAGGCTCTCAAATCCATATCCAATTGGTTTTGTTCTACAGTCTATTATTAGTATAACTATTCTTGCTTTCTTATGATTATTGTTTGCATGGTGAGTTTTTTCTACTATTTTATTTTGACTTATCTGACTCTTCATACTTTAAGGTTCATACTTTCATGCTTCATGTAGATAGCCCATAGATGAATTTTGCTTCAGTATCTAGTCTAACAATCACTGTCTTTTAATCACAGTATTTATACCATTTATATAAATTGTAATTACTGATAACTCTGCATTTGCTTATCACATTTTTATTTGCTTTCTATGTGTCCCATTTGTTCTTTAATTCTGGTTTTTACCTTTTAGATTTAATATTTTTTCTAGTTCCCAATTATTTACTCACTATTCTGCTTTCTTGTTGCTGTTGTTATTGTTCTTAGATTTGCAACATATATCCCTAATATATCACAGCCTACTTTCAAATAATATGAATCAGCTGCTGATATTTTTATTCTCACTGAGGAACTTCCTTTGACATTTCTTGCAATGCAGAATGACTTTTGTTGATGAATTCTCCATTTTCAGTGGCCTAAAGATGTCTTTATTTTGCCTTTATCACATCACTTTAAATATGTCATTCCATTATCTTCGGTTTGCATAGTCTCTGAGGAAAAATATGCTTTCCTCTTTGTGTAATATGTCATTTTTTAAAAATTGACTGCTTTTACAATTTTCTCTCTATTACTGATTTCCAGCAATTTGATTATGATGCACCTTGGTATGGTTCTATAGGTTTATAGTTCTCAGCAAATTTGTAAAAAAGTTTTGCCATTATTAACTTAAATATGTTCTCTGCCCCATAATCTCTTTTCTTTCTGATAGTACAGTCATAGATAGGTTAGACTGCTTGATATCCCACAGCCCACTGAGGCTGTACTCTTGTTGTTGTTGGCAGTCTGTTTATCTTTTTGTTCCATTTTGGATAGCTTCTGTCACTGTTTCTTCAAGTTTGCTAATCTTTTCTTCCACAGTATTTAATCTGTTGTTAAGCCATTCAATGAGTTTTTTCATTTCTGTGTAATGATTTTCAGCTTTAAAAGTTTCCTTGGTATTCTTTTGTGTCTTCCACTTATCATCATGTTCATGAGTCTCCTTCCATATGTGGATATATGTGCAGTAACTCTTCTAATGTTCTTGTCTGCTGCTTCCATCATTTCTATATCACAGACCTTTGGAATTAGGATTCACACAGACAACATCTGGTTTAATCCATCCACTTGTGTGGCAAGGAGAAAACTTGAGCCCCAGAGAGAGAGAGAAGGAGCATATTACATAACAACCAGACCTCTCTGCCAGGCATTTTAAGAATACTGGCCAATTAAGCCTCATCATGTCCCCCTAAGATTTAAGTATTATCCCCTGATTGAGGACCAGAGCCAGAGAGGAAAGAAAGCAGTCTTACAGGTTCTAAATCCCTTGGCCACCTAGTGGAACAGTCAGCTCTTCTAATTGCCAGATGGCTATTATCTCCACCATTCCTGCTACTCTCACCCACCAGAAAAAAAGACAAAAAAAGTCTTCATTTTGATAAGTAATGCAAATATAACATTTTCAACCAAAAATTTCCATTGATGGAGAATGAACAAAATTCCTTTAGAAGGACTGATGCAAACATGAGTAAGAATCTCAAACATGGAGGATGACCTCTGTTTTATTAAATAGGACACAGAGGTCATGGACTCTGAGAAGTTTAAATCATGATCCTTCTCTGTTTTATTTATTTCACAGGCATCAGAGTGTGTTTACCAAAATACCCTGGGCTAAGGCCATGTGACTATTTTCAAAGGTTGTCCAGATAACTGGAAATCAGTATGTATTCAAGCTATGTGCATTTTTAAATACTTTGAACAGTCAGAGTAGTGGGTGTGACTCAGAAGTGAGCCATGTGAATGTGGACACTTTTGTTCAGGTTAACTAATCGTTAACTATACTTCAAGTGGCATCGGGTGTGAGATTTGGAGGGAGATCAACCTGGGTTTATGTCTTGGCTTCACCACTTAGTGGCTCTAGAATTTGGGCAAGTTAAACTAAGACTCCAGTTTCCCATCTATAAAACAGAGATACATATTTCACTGAGTGCTTCTCAGGAGTTAGGAGAATTCATACTAAGTACTTAGCACAAAAATGGCACATGGTAAGCTTTTAAATATTATTTTTATTACTCTCTTTCCATTTTGTCAGAAATCCTTCATAGTGTATCTTAGAATGCTAATACAGTGCATATGTTTAGTGTCCAACAACCTTCATTTAAATCCTTACTTTGTCATTTTACTACCTATATACCTTTAAGCAAGTTTATTTCATCTCCCTATGACTCTGTCTTACTTACCTATCAAATGGGTGTAATAGTTCCCACCCCACAGTGTTATTATATTATTTAAATGAAATAATATAAAAGTGAATGAGGAACTATATTTATACCCAACATTTGTTCCGAGTTCCTACCATATGCAAAGTACTACATTTAGCACTGGCCTGCAAACAATATAGTTGTGACCTCTGTCTTGTTATAGGTGCAGTGTGGGGATGGAGATAAAGTATGAGAAGCTCTATGTATATGGCATGATGTTAACATAGGGCAGGCAGGTCAAAGAAAGCTACCTAGAGGAAGAGAGGCTTAACTGAACTGGGAAGTTTCAGCCAGATGAATGAGGTGTGATTATTCCATGCAGAGGAAACAGCATTATGAACACACCGCAGGAAAACCTGGCATGTGCCTAGAACCAGAAGTTCTGTGTGGAATTCTGTATGTACCCAGCACAGAGAAGATACTTTTCATTTGTTCATTTCATCCATCCATTCATTTGTTTGTCCATTTATTCATTCAGTACACACTCCAGGTATGCTAGGTGCTAGACAGATAATGTTCCTACCCTAATGGAATTTACAGTGTAGTGATGGAGTCGATAAACATGTAAACAAAACTTTACAGTAAAAAACTATGATAAGTACTATGAAGGAAACTAATAAGGCCTTTTGATAGAGGGTATTATAGTAATGTAAGGACAGGGTGGCTGGTAGGTTTTCTCTAGAGGTGGGATTTAAGCTGAGGGATGTAGGACAGTAAGGAGAAGCGATGTGAAGAATAAGGGAGAACGGAGAGATCAGCCTCGGTGAAGACCTTCCAGTGGTAAATGGCCCATCATGCTCCTGGCCCTGAAGGATGGGAACAGCATGAGAGTAGGGGATTGTGCCCTGAAAGGATGTCCAAAATGTGCACAGAGACCAGATCACAGGGGACCTTGGGACCATGATGAAGAATATTTGTACTAAAAACCAACCAACAGCCAGCCAAAAAATACTAGAGGGCCTTACAATGGGGGGCAGGGATTATCTGATTTCTAATTAAAAAAAAAAAAATCATCCTGGTGGCTGTGCAGAGAAGGAATAGGAGGAAGCTGCAGTGGGAGGTCCCACAGGAGGCCATAGCAGTGATCTGGGTGAGAGATAATGGTACCTTAAATTAGAGTTGTAGCAGTAGAGGGAGACAGAAGGGAAGATATTTGACATACATCTTGAAAGTAAAATGACAGAAATTTCCAAAGGATTGGATATAGAGGTTAGGGGAAGGAGGTAGTTAAAAACCATGGCCAGGTATCTGGCTTAAGCAACTGTGTGTTTCGGTGGTTCCACTTTTGGATGTGGATAAAACAGAGAGAGAAACTGGTTAGAAGAAAATTAAGAGTTAAGGGGCACCTGGGTGACTCAGTGGGTTAAGCCTCTGCCTTTGGCTCAGGTCATGATCTCAGGGTCCTGGGATTGAGCCCCACATTGGGCTCTCTGCTCAGCAGAGAGCCTACTTCCTCCTCTCTCTCTGCCTGCTTCTCTGCCTACTTGTGATCTCTCTCTCTGTCAAATAAATAAATAAAATCTTAAAAAAAAAGAAGAAGAAAATAAAGAGTTGATATTTGGAGCCATTGAAAGTTTGCCATGCCTCAGAGGCACTGACTTGGTGGAGATCTAACATGCGGCCGTTGGATAAAGAAAACAGAATTTCAACAGAGTGGTCTAGGTTGAAGATCTAAAGTGAGGAGGCATTAGCATAAAGTCATGGGAAGCCCAGGAAATGGTCTCAACTTCCTAAGAGTGAGAGAAGCAGAAAGAAAAAAGAAAGGCAGTACTGTACCCTGAGGCCTTCTAGTTCGTAGAGAACTCAAAAAGAACTGGCCACAGAGGTCAGGAGGGAGGCAGGAAGTGTGGTGCTGAAGTTGTCTAAGACAGGCCAATATCAAGAAGGGAACAATGGCTAACAGAGGAAAGTAAGACCAAGTCAGAAAACTTTCCACCGGATTTAGCAATATGGAGGTCACCAGGGACTCAGCCAAATTTCAAAGTCAACTTAAAATACCTCAGTTTCATGATGTAATTTCCATGTAATAACTGAATGGATCTGCTTCAAGATGTTATAATTAGTGACAATCAGTCTTAAATATAAGCTGAGCCAACTTAATAGGATGATCCCCTGGCAATAATCAGGGTTAGGCCTTCTAACCTTTTAGACAATTAATTATTATGTGATCTCAATTGCTGAGGTAGCCACTTTGCAGGGTCAGGCATTTGACTCAGAGATGGCATGTTCAACTCCAGGTTTTAGGCCCTTTGCCTTCTGTGCCACCCTCTTTAAAAAGTCAAATGGGTAGGATGTCACTAGTTCACAGCCCTATACAGTGTAGGCATTCAATACCATTTTGATACAGATGGAGAGTTTTGATGAGCATGTATGGGGTTGAGAAGGTTAGAGAGAAGGAACTGACATGTACATCAGGCTTGTGCTTGGGGCTTTATATTCATGATCTTAGCCCATATTCAAAACAGTCTCACAAGTTATTAGTATCCTATTTTCACTTATAAGGAAATCAAAGTTCAGTAGGTAGCAGAAACTGGATTGTAATACATGCTTGGTGGAATCCAAACCACTTTGTGTTAGATCAGTATGCCCTTAATTGCATTACACAATCTTACAGATGTTACATGAAACAAGAAATGATGTATTCAAAAATTGGGGGAATGCTGGATTGTGCAAATTAGAATACAGAACTTCTCAGGGCCTCTAATATGTTGCATTTTATATTTCTAAGAGTAGCATGTTGTATGCAATTTATCCAAATTTGACCATGTAAATTTTCTTCTCTTCCTTCCCAACCCCAGGTTGAACACTCCCCAGAGACCACTTTGAGAAATCCTGCCATAGTACTATATTGACTTGTGGTGATTCTATAGATTAAAACAAAACAAAACAAAACAAAAAAACCTAAAAGCCAGTTAGGTAAAGAAACTTGCTCATTGTAGCATAACAAAGTAGATGTAAACTAAAAATTATAATAAAAAAACTCCTGACTCTCAGTGTTATTGCATGAGTAGATTCTCAGCAGTGAGGAGATGCTTTTCTTGTGTTTTTTTTTTTTTTATTTTTTGGTGATGCTTTAAAACTATTTGCTGAGCTTTACTAGATCACAGATTTATCCATGGTTTCCTAAAAAAAAAAAATGATATAATTCTTCTGGAAAGCCATTTGGCCATAGTGTCATAAGCCTTAAAATCACCTGTATCCTTCAACCCAACCATCCCATTCTACAGGAAGTATCTTCAGGAAGGAACTTAGAATATGGAAACACTGGGTGGTCAATAATCTAATTTTTTGCTGTTAGACAAGTGGAACCATGTGTAGCCATCATAAATACTTTACATTTCTGCTATGGTATTAAGTGGAAAATCAGGATGTAAAATGTAATACTCAGTATGACCTCAATTATATTATGAAAATGGAGCGGAAGGAAATATAACAAAATATTAATCGTGGGAAGGTTGGAGGCATTTTTTTTCTTTTATGTTCTCTCTAAAGAGAATGTATTACTTTTATAATAAGCAAAAAATAAACTCCATTTAAAGATTCATTGGAATGATACGAGAAAATGCTGGACATATTGATATTGGCTAAAAGGTTGGAGCCCTATAATGACTTAATGAATGGTCCTTGCGTACTTTCTGTACTCCTGCTTCAGTGATAGCATTACTATGTGTGCTTCTGTCTAGACATCATGTCACAAAGCTTTTAAAAACTACAGCAACACAGCCCGGCTCTGTCTAGGCTTCTGCTTCCACCCATTAATACTGTTTCCTTCCACTTTGACATCATAATGCAGTCTCTGTGGGCTTACACTGACATTATCTTGACAATTCCATAGTGAGATGCAAAACTAATCCTGGAGTCATTTTCTGTTCCCAAACCTTCACCATGTATCTTCTACCCTTCTTTTGATTATTAGAACCCTGTCTTTTTCCATGTCCCTATACTTCAAACTTTTATTCTTAGGACGGTCTATCAGAAAAATGACACATAGACAGAATCTTGAGCCATTTGAATGTCTAGTTATCAGAATTAATTAATTAGCTTCTAACCCTAGATTAGGTTCAAGTAAGTCTCTAAACAATGTCACTCTATTTCCTGTAAATTGGTCTCATTCTTTCCCTTCTTTTCTTTCTTTCCTTCCTTCCTCTCCCTCTCTCCCCCTTCCCTCCTCTCTTCCCTTTTTGTCCCTCACCCTCCCTGCTCTTCTCCTTTCATTCTTTTTTATTTTCCCTTTCCTAAATATTCACTGAACACTTTCGTTGGGTCTGGCACCCTGATAGGGACAGTAAACAAATATACAGAGAGTATCTGCCTTCATAGAGCTCACAATCTGGTGAAGACAGAAATTAGACAAATATTACAAGGGTGATAATTAAATGTTGAGAAGATGTGCAGAGACTGGTCAAACCAGATGAGGGGAGGAAAAATATTTCCCTAGGGAAATGAACTTTAGGATGACATTGATAGATACTTAGGAGTTAACCAGATAAAGAGGGAGAGTTGGATTTGTTCAGGATTGGGTTTTAGAGGTAGGCATGATTAAAGGAGCAGTAGAGTCCAGAAATTTAGGACATAATTATGATTTGAAAATGATAGCTCATAGACTCAAAACTAGTTGCAAAGGGAAATGAAAATAGGAGGGGATATTATTGATAGAAAGCTTAGGTGTCACAAGGGTAAAAGTCTCAAAGAAGTTCAAATGAAAGTGAACTGGGAATCCTTGAACATATAATACAGAAGGAGAATAACCCCCAAATAACCATTCACAGATGACTCATGGACTAGTGATTTGGAGAAGAAGCTGTTTTAGCAAGTGAGAAGGATCAGGATTGACCATAGAAGATAGTGGAGTGAGGAAAAAGGTCCCTGGAGGCAAGGAAAAGGAGTGACTGAGGGGCAAGTGTTGAATAACTCATTTATGGGGCTGACAGGGTTCCCAGGGGGATGGAAGGAATTGGAATAGAGAGGAAGTTTGTGAGCTGAGCACTGAAGCTTTTGGAGGGACAGGAGCACTGGTATGACATACCAACATCATTTTATAAATCAGCATTTCTTAAACAGTGGTCTGCAGATCCCAGGGAGTCCCCAGGATCTTTTCAGAGGGGCTCTGTGGGTTCACAATAATATCATAGTAACACTAAGACATTTGCCATTTCCACTGTGTTAATGCTTTCATCGATGGTGCAGAAGTTATGGCAGATAAAAACACTGTGGTCTTGGTACAAATCAAGGCAGTGATATCAAACTCACAGGAAAGAAGTTAAGTCTGACTTAAAAAAGTCCCTCTTGCAACAGTAAAAATCATGAATGTTAGTAAAGTTCAATCTCTGAGAAAAACGCCTCAATCTTAGAATACAAGTTATTTAAATATTCTGTGTGACAAAATGGGGAGAATGAACTTCTGTTGTACTGAAGTATGATGGTTGTCTTAAGAAAAAGCAATTAGCCATTTTTCCCCTTGAACATTGTTTTTTCTCAACAAAATAGCTGCCAACCTATTGTTATTCAGGCTGACTTATTTGGCAGACATTGTCTCAAAAATGAACAGGGAGCCCATCGCTTCAAGGAAACCAAATAATAGCATTTGTTACCAATGATAAAATTTTTGAGCTTTCAAACAAAAATTAAAATTTTGGAAAACATACCCACTGAGCTTGATGAGATCACTGGTGATATTAATAAATTTGACTAATTTATACTGGAGAGTGAAATGTGTTAACATTGTTAAGATATGCATAGTGAACCATTGTTTTCCAAATTTCCAATGCCTGGTGTTACAAAAATCATGTAGGAGTGCCAGATCCATTCAAAATACACATAGACCGGTGGACTTTAATGTAAGAGGGTGCAAAAAAATTCATTGACATGATTTCAGATTCCATATTGTAACTAACATTTTAAAAATTACCACTTGTCAAAATTGTGGTGTAGTATCAAAGAAGAATACCCACAGTGATCTGAAAAGAATGTTAAAATTCCCCTCAACTGTGTAACATTTTCAACTATATACATCTAAGAGGTTGATTTTCTTCAAAGACCTCAACAAAAGCAACATAAAGCAACATATTGAAGAAGCAGAAATGAGACTCCAATTGCATTCTACTAACTCAAACATTAAATACAGTTGCAAACATGAAGACTAATGACATACTTTTCACTAATTATTTTTCAAGGAAATCTGTTTTCAAATAAAATTATGGCATATACTTGTAACATGTAATGGATTTGGTATTAAAATAAAAATAGATACATATTGCTAAGTATGTATCTATCTATAGATCAATAAATACATATTGCTAAAATTCCTGTTCTGATTTTGACTGTTGTGAGTATCAGTAGATGCAGCCCACTTAAACAAAGGCTCTTTGGAATCCTCCTTGATATATTAGAGTGTACAAGAGTCCTGGGACCCAAGTTTGAAAACCAGTGTTAAAGATGAACATTGCTTTCCCCATGGCTCCTTGTCTTGGGTTTCAACCTGGGTGTCATCATTCATCATGACTAGTGACTCATGGAATAAATAGTATGAGATGTGAAGCACCCTTTTTCCTATGCTAGGGTGATAATCATGCCATTCGTCACAACAAAGGCTGCCTGGCTTTCCGAAATTATGGTAATACTGGAGGTAACAGACAGTCTTCCTACAATATTTGCTCAGTGGGCTGACCATGCTCTAACACTGCAGTCGCAGCAATGATGTTGTGGGAAGAAGCTCAGGCTTGGAGCTAGGCAAGCTTGTGGCTTGTCCACCTCACTCTGTGTGACCTGGACAAGCTCTTTAACCTCTGAGGAGGCAGCATGGGGTAACAGGAAGAACATGGCCTTGGAGAAAGACCAGTTTCTACCTTCTACCTGCACTACCCTGGGCAAGGCTCTCACTCTCTCAATTCTGTTGGCTGGTCTGTGAAATGAAGAAACAGCAGCATGATGAGGAAATGAACATGGGCTCTGCCATCAAACCAACTAGGTCAAATTCTGCCTTTGTCACCCTTGGGCTGTGACTTCTGGGACTACTTAGCTCTTAGGAATCTCAGCTTTCTTATATATAAATGGGGCTAATGATATTTGCCTCCTAGGATCATTATAGAGAATTAAATGATGAGGTAATTCATGGAACATCCTAACATGTAATAACAAAAGCCAACCTTTAACAAATACTTCATAAGTATTTTAACATATTGTCAATAATTCCATCAGGTAATGTTGTTTTTAGCATAGTTAAAAATTTCCCATAAATGGGAAAGCTGTAGCTAAGAGATGTTAAGTAACCAGATTTCCAAGTCAGCAGGTGGCAAGATTCAAAGTTAGTCCTCTCACCCCAAACCCCATGTTCTTAACCACTGGGATTTCTGCTACTCTGAGTCTTCAAAAACAATTGTTAGTTCTCCTGATTCTTTGAAAAGATAAACAAAATTGGTAAATTTTTGGCTGGACTCATCAAGAAAAAGAACCAAAATAGATAAAATCCAAAGTGAAAGAAGAGAACTGACACCACAGAAATACAAAGGATTATAAAAGACTACTACAAAAAATTATATGACAACAAATTGAGCAACCTAGCAGAAATAGGTAAATTCCTAGAAATTGACAATCTTCCAAAACTAAATCGGGAACAAACAAAATCTGAACAGACTGATTATTACTAACAAAATGGAACCAGTAATCAGAAAATTCCAATAAACAGAAGTCCAGGACCAGACAGATTAACAGATGAATCCCACCAAACTATTAAAGAAGAGTTAATACTTATTCTCCTCAAACTAGTTCAAAAAATAGAAGAGGAAGGAAAGCTTCCAAATACATTCTACAAGGCCAGCCTTACTCTGATACCAAAAAACTAAGGCAACACATAAGAAAAGTACATCCCATCTCTGATGAAAACAGATGCAAAAATCCTCAACAAAATATTAGCAAACCACATCCACCAACACATTAAAAGGATCATTCACCATGATCTAGTGGGATTTATTCCAAGGACGTAAGAATGGTTCAATATTCACAAATCAATCAACATGATATGCCACATTAATAAAATGAAAGATAAAAATGGTCATCTCAATAGAGGCAGAAAAAGAATTTGACAAAATTTGACATCTATTAATGATAAAAACTCTCAAAAAGTAGGTTTAGAGGGAACACACCTCAACATACTAAAGGTCATATATGGCAAGCCCACAGCTAACATACTCACTGGTGAAAATGGAGAGCTTTTTCTCTAAGACCAGGAACAAGACAAGGATGTCCACTATCACCCCTTTTATTCAACGTAGTCCTGAAAAGTTCTGGTCACAGCAATCTGATGAGAAAGAAATAAAATATATCCAAATTGGTAAGAAAGAAGTAAAACTGTCACTATTTTCAGATGACATGATAGTATACATAGAACTACCGGAAATCTATTAAAATTAAAAGAGATAATTAAAAGAGATAATTTACCCACCAGCATCATACCTGCATAGAGTATTGTCAAATTGTTAAACGTATTGTTAAAATGTCCATACTATCCAGAGCAACCTACAGACTTAATGCAATCCCTGCCAAAATACAAAAGATAATTTTTCACAGAACCAGAACAAATAATCCTAAAATTTCTATGGAACCACAAAAGACCCCAAATAGCCCAACCAATCCTGAACAAGAATAACAAAACTGGAGATATCATAATCGCAGATGTCAGGATATACTAAAAACTACAGTAATCAAAACGGTATGGTACTGGCACAAAAATGGACACTTACATCAACAGAACAGAATAGAAAACCCAAAAATAAACCCAGGCCTTTATGGTCAATTATCCACAACAAAGGAGACAAGAATATACAATGGAAAAAAGATAGTCTCTTCAGTGAATAGTGCTAGGAAAGCTGGATAGCTACAGGCAAAAGAATAAAACTGGACCACTTTCTTAGACCATACACAAAAATAAACTCAAATGGGTGAAAGACCTAAATGCCAGACCTGAAACCATAAAATTCCTAGAAGAAAAAATAGGCAGCAGTCTCTTTGACATCATCTGTAGAAACATTTTTCTAGATATGTCTCTTTTGGCAAGAGAAACAAAAGCAAAATGAAACTACTGGGACCACACCAAAATAAAAAGTGTTTGCACAGTGAAGGAAACCATCAAGAAAACAAAAAGCCAATCTACTGAATGGGAGAAGATATTTGTAAATGATATATTAGATAAAGGTTAATATCCAACACCAATTCAACATCAAAAAACTAAATAATCCAATTAAAAAGGGACAGAAGATATGAATAGACTTTTTTTTTCCAAAGAAGACATACAGGCACATGAAAAGGTGCTCAACATCACTAATCAACAGGGAAATGCAAATCAAAACCATGATGAGATATCACCTCTCAGCTGTCAAAATGACTAAAATAAAAAACACAAGAAACAACAGGTGTCAGTGAGGATGTGGAGAAAAAGGAACCCTTCTGCACTGTTGGTGGGAATGCAAGCTGGTGTGGCCACTGTGGAAAACAGTCTCGAGGTTTCTCAAAAAATTAAAAACAGAATTACCATATGATCCTGTAATTACACTACTGAGTATTTACCTAAAGAATATGAAAACAGTAATTTGAAAAGATACAGGCACCCTTGTTTTTATTGCAGCATTATTGACAACAGCCTAGCTATGGAAGCAACTCAAGTGTCCATCAATAGATAAATGGATAATGATGTCATGTGTATATATTGGAATATTACTTGGCCATAAAAAAGAATAAAATCTTGCATTTGCAACAACAAGGATGGATCTAGAGAATACAATGCTAAGTGAAATAAGCCAGACAGAGAAAGACAAATACATTTGATTTCACTGATATGTGAAACTTAGGAAACGAAACAAATGAACAGAAAAAAAAGAGGAAAAGGGAAAATAATAGACTCTTAAATACAGACAACAAACTGGTGGTTGCCAGAGGGGAGCTGGTGGGGAAGAGGGGAGAAACAGATAAAGGGGATTAAAAGTACATTTATCTTGATGAGCACTGAGTAATGTATAGAGTTAATGAATCATTATATTGTATACCTAAACTAATATAATACTGTACGTTAATTATATTTGAATTTTAAAATTTTTAAAAATTTTTTTAAAAGATTAAAAAATTCAACATCCGATTGGTTCTAAAGAAGAAGGAACTCGGGCCATTTGCAACAATATGGATGAACCGGGAGGACAGTATATAAGTGAAATAAGACTGACAGGGAAGCCAATATCGCATGATCTCTCTTATATGTGGAACCTAAAGAAGTTTGACTTACAGAACTAGAGAGTCGAATGATGGCCACAAAGGGGGGCATGGGGAGGGGTTGGTCACATTATCAAAATATTCAGTCATAAACGAATAAGTTCAGGGGACCTAATGTATAATATGGTGACTATGGTTAATAGTACTGTACTGTGTATTTGACATTAGCTAAGAGAGGAGATCTCTAGATCTACACACACACACACACACACACAACTATGTGAGGGAATAGCTGTGTTAATTAGCTTGCTTGTGCTAATCATTTCACAATGTATATCAAACCATAACATCATACATCTAAAAGATATACAATTCTTGTCATGTATACCTCAACAAAGCTGGGGAAAAATTAATCTGTTTTCAGATTAATTAAGAAGATATCTTCACATTAAAAGATCTTTTTCAATTTATAACAAAACTAAAAATCACCATAATAAGAATTTTAAAAATTGAAGCAGAGGTCTCCCCTGTCTCTAGGAGAGTAAGCCGGGCTGTTCAGAACTCCAGCCCCAGAGCCGTTAGCTGCCAGCTCAGCCACTGGTCAGAGTGGACGGACTGCCTACCATGCCAGGACAAAAAGGTAAGACATCCGTGACCAGTTTGGGGCCATGTAATATTTGAATGGCATACTAGGCATTTAAACGGACATAAAAAGGTCTATAAAGTTAGAGGCCTGGGGAGAAATCAGGTCTAGAAATAGGTATTTGGAAGCCATGGGCACATGGATGGTGAAACTTTTTCTGATTTTGTTTATAAGCCATTATTGGGTGAGACTGCCAAAGATATATGTATGCTATGGCTTGTGGGCAGAGAGGTGGCCATTCAGACACAGGCACACTGATCCCTCTGGCCTCTCTGGGTCGTGGTCAGTCCGTTGCCCTCCAGGGATGGTCATCAAGAGGGACTAATGACCCATGGGGATCTGTGATGAACCAGAGAATGTCCCTGAGGATTCTGTTTTCACGGATTGAAAAGACTGGCACACCCAGTGAACAGACATGAGTCTATCTTGCCCACTGACATGGTTTTGAGTAGTCCAAATCGGTCACTAAAGCCAGCGGCATCTCAAGGGAAGAGGGACTTGGGGAGGACTCTGCTGTACTAGAGAGGGGGGTATTCAAGTTGACCTTGTTCAGGATCACTGGCTGGGGCGATGATAAAAGGCAGAACAACTACTATTCTGGGTTATCACTATTTTAAAATCTCTACAAACAACACATGCTTTTACTGGATGCATCCAGGGTGAGGCACCTCCAGGCTCCCACCTCTCCCAGTTGGTAGACCACTGCCTAAACCACGTATATTGGCACATTACTGTCAAGGCCAAGGGTTCAGGCTCTGATTCTTCAGTTTAGATTCTGGCTTTGCACCTTCTTTGCTGTGTTACTTTGGACATGTATTTTGATACATGTATTATGATTCCTTATCTATAAACAGTAGTGGTACTCCTAGCATAGAGTTATTATGAGTATTAAATGAGTAAGGTATGCAATGGGCCCTTTTTTTCATGCACCTGGCGTACAATAAATGTTCAATCTCCAACCAACTCCCACTGCCCAAATCAAGACCTGCTCTTCCCTCACCTTGAGCTTCTGCAATGCAGAGCGTGCTGGTGGTTCTCCGCCTTCAGGCCCACTCCCCAGCTAGAGGCCAGGCTACTCTGTGAAGGTCTGATGAGCTGTTCAGAATCACGTGGAATTCAAAGTCATTACAAATGGAGACACAATTTGGACTTAGTCTATTCAGCTCCTAAGCGTGATATTATTTATTCTGCCTCTCCTGTTTCTAAGATACATCAAGGAATCCTAGACTGCACTGTGCAAAATTATCTAGCTCCCAAAATCTCATCTTGCTTTGATAGCCTATGTTAGTTTTCTGAATCTGCTGTAACAAATTGCCACAAACTGGGTTGCTTAAAACAACAAATGTGTTCTCTCACAGTTCTGGAGGCCGGAAGTCTGGCAGGGCCACCCTCCCTCTGAAGGCTCTGCAGGGGAGAATCTGTTCTTTGCCTCTTCTGGCTTCTGGTGGCCATTGGCGATCTTTGCCTTGTGGTTGATCTCCATGCTCCAATCTCTGTCTCTCCGGCCATATTGCCTCCTCCTCTTCCGTGGGTCTCCTTTGTGTGTCTGTGTTAAATCTCCCTCTGCCTTCCCCTTATAGGGACACTGTGATGACATTTAGGGCCTACCTGGATAATGCAGTATAATCTCTTCATTTCAAAAACCTTGATAATATCTGCAAAAGACGCTTTCTTCCAAATAAGGTAACATTTACAATTTTCAAGGACTAGGACTTGATTTCTTTGCATGGCCATTATTTAACTTATTATACATCTAAACGATATATATTTTTTCCTCATGTGTTGCAGTTTACATAGATAGAACAGGTGAATGGCTTACTATTTAAATCAGAATTGAATTACTCCTTTCGTGACTCGAAAAAGCACATGTGTCTCTAAAATAATCCTTAAAATCATTAAATTCTGTTAATTACTTAAGGAAAAGACCACCCTTAATTTCTTCTTATTAATATGTTTTTTCCCCCTTCTCTCAAAATCACCCAAACAAAGATGTGCATTTCTGGAGAGAAACATTATCGACTAGCTAGAAAAGAAAATTATGTCTTAATGATACCAACAGAGGCACCAGCACGGAGAAGTCCCTAAGGGAATAGTTGCACCAGCCTCTCTGCAGAGCAATGTCTTCATTATTTGATAATAACCCAGAAAATGGAGAGTTGGTGGGAATGAACCTTGTGTCTGCACCAGCATTCCAATACAGAAACCACAAGAAGGATGATGATGGCATTTATAGTTACCATTTATTAAATGATTTCTATATATCAGGCACCATGCTCCTGCTTTAGTAAATCGTCTTAGTTGACTTTCATAGCCAACTGTGATAGATAGAAACCATTGTCCCTTTGGTTAGGTTACCCATAAAGAAGGAGGCACAGCCTAGACTTGGTCAGTCTGATCCCCAAATGCCCATGTGCCTGACCATTTCACTCCATTGCCTCCCCATGAACCCTGTGGAGAGTTGTAAGTGATATTAGTGGCCATGTAATTCAATCCCCCCAATTCAGCCATAAATCCTTCTGGAGTATCCCAATAGCTGGCTACAAAAATGATGCCGATTTTATAGCTATTATTAGTGAGTGCATTCCAGGAACCAGGCCAATGTGCTGACTTCTTTACATGCCTTATCACTAGTCTCCTCAAGACTCTCAGATCTCTCCTTCCACAGATGAGAAAACAGAGGGTCAGAGATGTTAAGTCATTTACTCAGTGACACACACATAGTAGGTAGCAGAACTGGCATTCCAACCCAGCTTAAAATGGGATTCAGAATGACGCTTAACCTCCTCAACTTGTGACGATTAAATGAGATAAAGAATGTGAAGTGTCCAGCCAGTAGTAGGCACTCAAAAAATGGTAGCTACCATCACCATCATACTGGTAATTGCAGGTCTTAAAACTCTGGTGAACTTTACGAAGAGTGAGAAGACTTGACTCTACCTTGGTATGCTGAATCCTCCTTTATGTACTACATCTTGGCAAGATGTGGGAAGAGAATGAAAATATCCTAATATTCCCAAACTGATCATTAATTATAATCTCTTCCCATCGAGTTTACATTCTTATTAACGGGGAGGCAGGAAAGGCAAACGCACAGGTTTGCTCTTCACCTTTTTTTGCAAGCCTTTCTGTCTCTTCACTAATGAGAAATTGTGGAGACAGAAGTAGGCAAGAGGAAAGAGAGGGCAAAGTTGCCCTGTTCTACACGCACCCAGTGGAATCAGCTGGAAAAGACTCCATTGATAATGATGCAGACACCACTTCTGTTTAGTGAGCACCAATAAAATGCCAGACATGGGGCTGGGTGCTTTCCTCACACATTCTCTCACTCAGTTCTAACAACACCCTTTCAAAGTGTGGGGTCATCACATCCACTTGACATTAGAAAACAGGAACTCAGAAAACGTAAATGGTTTGCTTTTGGAGACTTGGTAAGTGACTCTGGGGTCTGAACCCAGTCAGTCTAAATTCTCCTGCTTATGCTCTTGTATCTACAGGACACAAGTGAAAGAATCATTAGTAACTGTAACTAATGAGGTCACCTCGGTTGACCACTTCATTCTACAGATTTGGAAACCGAGACACAAAGTACCAGGCACTGATACTTTATACAGCAAGCAAGAAATAAATTCAGGAATAAACAAACAAACTAAAAGCAGGCCAAACCTATAGATACAGAGGAAACATTGATGGTTGCCAGAGGGTTGGGAGTAGAGGAAATGGGCAAAATGGTAAGGGGATCGAGAGATACAGGTTTCCAGTTATGGAATAAGTAGGTCATAGGAGTGAAAAGTACAATATTGAGAATATAGTCAATGGTACTGTAATAGCATTGCATGGTGACAGACTGTAGCTATGCTCATGAACATATTAAAACATAGAGAAGTTGTATCACTCTGTTGTACAACTGAAATTAATTTAATACTGTGCATCAACTATACAAAACAAGAAAGAAAAAGAAAGAAGAGAAAGAAAGAAAGGGAAGAAAGAAAGAAAAGACAGAAGGAAGGAAGGAAGGAAGGGAGGGAGGGAGGGAGGGAGAGAGAGAGGGAGGAAAGAATGGCGGGTGGGTGTATTGGGCTAAGAACCCACTTTCCTTACTGCTCAAACTGTTGCTTCCCTGCTCAGTTATGAACAGTCTCGAAGGAGGAGCTTGTGGGCTGAGCCAAGGCAAGAAGCAGCAGAAAATACAGTGCTGCAAATTCCCTTCGTGGACACTCGACATGGAACTCTCCACACAGCATGTTTCCTATTATTATCTATTTTATCTCCTCAAGTAGACTTTAAGCTACTTGAAGGTGGGAATGGAACCTCATACTTCTCCAAATATCTTAGTGTTCAACTTCCTCCTTCTACACTAGTGCCCGAAGGTGTACACCATATAGAAAGCAGTATCATGAAACCAGAGAGCTCCAAGATTGGTATGCATTTTTATTCTTCCTGTTCTTCTTTGAACAGGTATTCGTTTGTGTGCAATCAAAGCTGGACCCAGGGATTCAGATGTTGTCTCTATCTCTTGGATGGGCTCTTTCTACATAGTAGGCTAGATCACCACTTGATGCCCATAGTTCCCAGCAACTTCAGCAAAAAGAAATGATCTTTTCCAATAGTTCTGAAAGAAAATCTTCGGGGAGAATAATTATTGCTCTAAGATTGAGTTATGAACCAAACCCTAAACCAATCATTGCAATTTGGCAGATATAGTGCTCTGGTTGGCAGGACCTGGTTCAAACTCACACATTCCCATGAATTGAGGGGTGAGATCATCCCCACCTGAACCGTATGAGATGTGTCCCAAGGAAAGAGAGGATGCCATGGCCAAAAGAAATGGTATAGAGGGAAAGCAATAAACAGCTTATAAAAGTGCCTCCTGCATAGACCATAGATCAAGAGTCAACGGTATGAAACCAAGTAAGACAAGATCCTCCTTTTGCTACTCCTCCTCTTACATGCAAACTGTTCTTAAACTAGTGAGAAAGGTAAATAAGTAAATAGACCAGGGATAACAACAACCTTATTTGACAAGTGAGAGGAGAAGGAGGCACACAGAACTCTAGAATATGTAGAGGGGGTGCACTATTGAGTCATGAAAGATGGATAGGTACCAACTGGTTGAAGGTGGGGGGAGAAGGTCCTTCCTAACAAGGTTTCCATTTGATCTTTGGAGGCCCTATTCAATATTCCTGCCCCCTGGCTGGACACCACCATTTAGGAATACTCATCCCTTCAGAAGACAGCTTTTTAGGCAGCTCTCAATCATTAGACAGTTAGTCCTTATGTTGAGCTGAGATCCGCCAGCACAAATCTTGTTTGACTGATAGACAATGAAAGTATCTGCTTTGAAATCCAATTTAGTACCGACACCGGAGCCTCCTGCAGCCCAACAAGTTTGGGGGAACCATGTGCAGTGGCGACATCTGGGATCAAATCAGCTGTCACAGTCCCACAGCTTGTGTAAGTCAAGCACAGTGTGGAGAGGATTTCCAGTGTAAGGAGACAGGTGAGTGGCATCCAGTGGGATAACAGCTGTGCCCCACCAGACCAAATGTGAAAAACAGTCACACAGGAGCTTGTTAAAAGACTGACTGCTCAGCCCTTCTCCGGAAGTTGTCATTCTGTAGGTTTGGAATGGGGTTCAGGGATCTGCATTTTAAGCCAACCCAGTAGCCCAAGTAATTTTGATGTGAGTTTGTCGGAGTATCTGTTGACTTGTTTAGAAAAGGTACAATTCACTCAGTCACCCATTCATTGAATAAATATTGACTGGGCATGTATGTGCCAGGGAGGGTGCTAAGTGCTGGTGACCCGGATATGAAAAGATAATGTGCCTGACCTCGAGGTACTCCTCGTCTCTTTGGGAGAGAGACCTACAGGGAGTCGGTGGCAATACTGGGTGATAGGCAGTGTAATGGGCACAGGCCCACGGTCCAATGACCCTCACTGGCAGGGAATGCCCTGATCTGTGTTGGGGGAAGTCAGAACAGGCTTTAAAATAGCACTTGAACTGAGACTTAGAAGTAGCAATGAATTTGCTAAGAACAAGAATGTACAAACACACCCAGGAATTTAGGGACTGGCAATAGGTGCAGAATGATTGCAGGTAGGGCTCTTGGAAGAGAGGGAGGGGATGGGTCCAGTAGGGTACTGGGGACCAGACTGCAGTATTTGGAAGAATGGGAATGGAAGCTACAGAAGGCTATGGGGCAGGGGGATGACATGGCTACGCTGACATTTTAGAGAGATCACAGGAGCTGCCACGTGGAGGATGAGTTTTAGAGAGGAGCCTGCTGCAGGGCCTGAGCTGGGAGCGGGGCTACATGTGGGAGACAGAGAGGCTGGAAGGAAGAGGCAGCAAGGATGGAGAGATGATCATGGAAAGGGGTGAGGGCCTGTTTCAGAAGTGGGATGGATTTGGTGACTATAGATGCAGGTCACCGGGAAAGGGAAAGTCTGGGAGGCTCTGGAAGCATCTACAGCCTCCCTTCTCTCAGGTCGCTGCCTGAAACGCCACCTGGTGTGTAACGGAGACAATGACTGCCTTGACGGCTCTGACGAGGATGACTGTGAAGATGTCAGGGTCCCTGAATTTGACTGCACCCTGTATGACCCCATTCCAGGATCAGAGAAAGCGGCCTTGGGGTGAGTCCTGCCCTCAGGTTGTTTGGGAGCAGGGAATGGTTGCCCTTCAATCACAAGTATTGTTTTGAGGACAGAAGAAGATCTTAGTGCCGTGTGTCTGGTGAGGTAGCTCCCACTGTCTCCCTGAGGTGGGATACTGGTCCACTCGGTGACTATCTCTTGGGTGACTATTACAAAATGCCACACACTGGGTGCCTTATAAGCAACAGAAATTGATTTCTCATAGTTCTCGAGGCTGGAAGTCTGAGGTCAAGTTGGTGGTAGGTTGGCTTCTTCTGAGGCCATTCTCCTTGGCTTGTCCTTCCTTCTGTGGGTGTCTGGGTCCTAATCTCTTTTTGTTTTTTAAAGATTTTATTTATTTAAGAGGGAGAGAGCAGGGGGAGGGGCAGAGGAAGAGGGAGAGGGAGAGAGAGAATGTCAAGCAGATTCCTCTCTGAGCATAGAGCCCTATGCAGGGCTCCTTCTCATGACCCTGAGATGATGACCTGAGCTGAAATCAAGAGATGGATGCTTAACCAGATGAGCCGCCCAAGCGCCCCTCTTCTTCATCATCATCATCATCATCTTCTTTTTTTAAAAAAAAAAAAGGTTTATTTATTTTAGAGAGAGAGAGAGAGTGCATGTAAGCAGAGGTAGGGCAGAAGAAGAGAGAGAATCCTTAAGCAGACTCCCCGTTGAGTGTGAAGCCCAGTGTAGAGACTCAGTCCTGGGACTCCGAGATCATGACCTGAGCCAAAATCCAGAGTCAGCTGCTTAACTGACTGAGCCCCCCAGGTGCTCCCTAATCTCTTCGTATAAGGACACGAGCATATTAGATTAAGGCCCAATAATGTTCCCATTTTAACTCAATTCCTACATAGAGACCATCTCACCAAAATACAATCAAATTCTGAAGTTTTGGGGTCCCAGACTTCCACATCTAAATGTTAAGGGGACACAATTCAGCCCCTAATTAATAAAAGGGGATTTTGTTGATTTTTAAAGTGAATGTGGGCTAAACAGAATAGAAGTATGAAATAGTGAGGTGTTAACTTGAGAAAAAGAATTCCCTCTTTATTGGCAAAAAGATCGCAGACCATGACCTTGCTCTCATGTGAGTCAAAGGAGCATTGAAATACACTTCCTGAGGGTGTTTTGACCAGCAGGATGGTCCCATCTCCACTCCCAATAGCTGACACTTGGCAGTTTTTCATTCTGCTCAAGATCTCAGAAGCCTTTCCTGGTGTCCTTTTTTTTTTTTTTTTTTTAATTTAAGCATGTTCTAGTTTTTAGATTTTTATTTATTGCTATAGAATTAATACATGTTGGGCATCTGGGTGGCTCAGTTGGTTAAGCTCCTGCCTTCAGCTCAGGTCATGATGCCAGGGTCCTGGGATCAAGTCCCACATTGGGCTCCCAGGTTAGTGGGGAGACTGCTTCTCCCTCTTCCTCTGCCTACCACTCCCTTTGCTTGTGCACTGTCAAATAAATGAATAAAATCTTTTTTTTTTAAAGAATACATGTTTGAGGTAAAAACCAAAAGTCTTCCTTCGCCATCCCCAACCTGTACTCCACTCAGTCACGCCCCCCCACTTCTCTCCCTGGAACTGACCCCTGTCAACAGTTTGGTGTAGGACTTTCAGATCATGTAAACGATGCACTGACAATATATATTGTATGAAGGTATGCCCATAGGTATTGTGCATGATAGCCATAAGTCTATTTTACATACATGGGATCATACTACACATATGGTGTGTAACTTGCTTTTTTTAAACTTAATAATATATTTTTGAAGATTTCCTCCCACATTTTCTATTCTTTGTCTAAGAAACACAGTGTTCTATAACAGGGGTCAGTAAACTATGGCCTCAAGGCCAAATTTAGCCTGTTGTCTGTTTTTGTAATTAAAGTTTTATTGGGATACAGCTTTCACCCTGCAATGATGAGAGTTGAGCATTTGAAACAAAGACCTATGGCCTGTAAAGCCTAACATATTTAATATCTGGTCCTTTATTTTTAAAAAAATTGCTGACTCTTCTCCCAAGGTATAACTACATGAAAATTTATTTGGCTGCTTCCTATTGAAGGATAATTAGATTTTCCCCATTTTTTCCTCTTATAAACAATGCTGCAATGAACATCTTTGTATGTTATCTTTGTACATGTATTTCTGCATAGATTTCCAAAAAGTGGAATTTCTCTATATCTTTTCATTTTCAATCTGGTGGGTTCCGCAATCAGCTTTGCTAAGAGTACCTAGGCTTAATAACCTTTTATGCTTAGAGGTTAGCGTATAATATTAGGACTAATTATTCCTTTGACTTTTTGTTTGGCCCACCAGAGAGCCAGTATTTATAACCCAAAGACAGAAAAATGTTCAATGGGCAGAAAGACAGAAAAGTAAGGGGCAAAGTAAAGGGAAGGAACCCAGATTTTAGCGTCAAAGAAAATTTAGCTGTGACTATAGGCAAATTACCTAATTTTTCTGAGCTTCAACTTCTCATTTGTAAGATTGTCATGAGGTTGAAAGTTAATGTATGCTAAATGTCTGGTAGAGTGTGTATTCAATTCACCATAGCTATTACTACATCACTTCCATTAATATGAAGAAAGAGACGGAGAGAAGAGGTGAAGAAGAAAGGTAACATACCTTGAATTTGTACTATATGTCAGGTACTCTATAATTATCCATTTATCCCTTCAAAGGCAGGTTTTATTCATAGTTAACCCCCTGCTCATCTTCTGCCTTTGTGCCTTTTCATGGAGGGAAGGAACAAATATGACAGATGCTATGCCAAAGGTAATCACTGAATGCCATGTAAATACAGAGGAAGGAACACCTCTCTGTCCAGGATAATCAAAGAAGGTCAGACAGAGAGGGCAATGTTTAAGTTGGGTTTTAAAGGCTGAATAGGAGTTTGAAAGGCAGAGACAAGAAGTCATTTTATTATCTATACCATAAGAGGCTTTGATTGTTAGGCCTTGGATCTCTTAACCAAATTGAAATGCTTTTGTTTAGTTAGCCTTCTCTTTTTTAGAATATTAAGGCTGTATTTCACCTGTGTGACACTGTTTGTGCCTAAATACCATGCAACTATCTATAGCCTAAAATGCAATTCTTGGGCAGATGATTATGAAATACCCCAGAGAGGGAAGCAAGGGAAAGTGTTTCTGGAAGAGTACTGGGCTAGGGGAGAGGAAGTATCATTTCTGGAGCGCCTAATCTGTACTACAACTTTACTTCCATTTTACTTTAATACTCTCATTTAGATGTCACAAAACCCACAAGAAGTAGTTTTATTATTTCTCTTCTTCAAATGCAGAAAACGGGCTTCAGAATGTATCCAGAATCTGTCCAGATTCACACAGCTAGTACGTGACTGAGCTAGAAATGAAACAGGAGTCTCCATGATTTTCAAATTGTACCCTGTAACATTCCATGCTGTCCTGGAGACAATGGCCTTTCTGTGGATTAGCTTTTCACCTTAGCACTGAGAGTTGATATGTTAAACCTATTTTTTTTTTCACCCACAGAGCCTTTTTCTGAAACAGTACAAACAAAAAAAGCAATGGCAATATTTATTCAGTACTAAATATATGCTAAGAGCTTTCTGGTTCCTTTCCATGTTGAACTTGCATTTAACTCTCTGAAGGCAGTAGCATTAACTGCTTCTTACAAATGACTAAACTGAGGCACAAAGAGGTTAAGTGATTTGCCCAAGGTCACACAGCTAGGTGTGGCAGAGCTGGGAAATGGGCTCCGGCTGTTGGGCTCTGTGCTTGGAGTTTTGATAATGATGCATATTCATTCCTCTGTAACTCACACAACACACTTTTAAGAGTAGCTTTTCATGGGAGCACTGTTCCAGGTGCTGATGGAGCTGTCTGCTGCTTTGGTCAAAGGGAAACTGGGGGCCTGGCTGAGCCCACTCAGGTTTCCAGTGTTACCCAAAATGGAGTTTAAGGTACTTTGAGGAACCCTAGGGGTCTGCAGAACACAGCTTGAGAAGCCACTGACTTCAGACCAGCAGTAACATCTTCCAGAGGATGCCGTCTTTGCCTTTCCAGTGTTCTTTCCCAGAAGCTGCCCGCCTTTTCGATTTAGGTACAATATCCTGATCCAGGAAGAAGCCCAGAGCGTGTATGATGCCAGGTATTTTGGCGGCCAGTGTGAGACAGTCTACAATGGGGAATGGAGGGAGCTTCGATATGACCCCGCCTGTGAGCATCTTTACTATGGGGAGGATGAGAAGTACTTCCGGAAACCCTACAACATCCTCATGTACCACTTTAAGGTAAGTCTGCACAGGGCACTCGCAGGCCACTGCAGGGTGGGGGCGGGGAGGGAGAGAGGCCTGTTGCTGGACATGGACTCCTAGCTTCTGGAGATTCTACTTCCCGCAGAGCTTGCTGGTGGCTGAAGCTCCCTTTCCGTCTGCCCCCACACATGATCTGTGCTGAAGGGCACTGACAGGCAAGGGCAGGGCCGACGAGAGGCAGAACAGAAGTGTGGCCGCCCACCTGCCACATCTTGGCTCCATTCCATAATCAATGAAACAGATTCGAGGTCCAGTTCTCTGCTAGTCAGATGACCTATTCCCAGTTGTGCTTTGTTAGAATAGAAGTATTTGAGACCTTGAGAAGCTCCCTGTCCCTCCCTGGACCCAGTTTCCCTCTGTATAAATTGGGGGTCAGGACAGGAGGTAGCTGGGCAGGGTTCTGAGCCCAAGGTCCCCGTCTCATCAAGGGTAGCTGCCCACTGGTCATCTCCTTTCTTTCTTTCTTTCTTTCTTTCTTTCTTTCTTTCTTTCTTTTTTTTTTTTTTTTAAACTCCAGTACAGTTAACATAGAGTGTTAGTTAGTTTCAGGTGTACAATACAGTGATTCAACCACTCCATACAACACCTTGTGCCCATCATGATAAATGCACTCGTAATTCTTTTCACATCCTCCCCCACCTTCCCTCTGGTAACCACCTGTTTGTTCTCCATATTTAAGAATCTTGTTTTGTTCGTCTCTTTTTTCGTGTATGCCACACATGGTATTTGTCCTCCTCTGATAACTTTCCTATCTTGGTTTTCCATATGGGATTTGTTTACAGAACAGTTCTGCTGTTGAGAAGTGTTTGCAAGATACGGATGATCCCTAAATCCTCTCCATCTCTAAAATTCTGCGGTTTCCTGGGCACTCAGAGCACCCCATGGCTCATGACCAGTTCCAGAGTCCACTCCCGACCATTCCTTTCCATGTCCCTTCCCCTCTGGGTGAGAGGGACACACAGACATCCCTGGATGCTCACTATGCCCCAGATCGTATATCTCCATGCAAAGCTTCTCATTTAATCTCACAATAATACAAGGAGGTAGAGATTACCACTGCCCCATTTTAGAAAGGAAAAAGACCCAGAGAATTACAGGGATAAAGTGTCAGGCTGAAAGGTGGACTGCACTAAGTGGCAGAGACAAGATTCAAACCCAGATCTAGCTCGGCAGAGGCCGGCTCTATGTCGTTTAGAAGGGAAGACAGATTATACACATTATACGCATGTAGTCATATGCATTCTATATTTACAGAGAGATGGTAGGATTCAAGGATGATGGACAATTATTAGTCATACTCCCCCTCCCCCAGTTTTCTCAAGAGAAGGCCAAGGCCAGGTTTATGGGGTCCCACCACCACCCACTGGGCTTAACTACTATCATCAAGCCTATGGTAAGCCTAGGAGGAAGACACAGACATCGCCATTCCCCTAAGCCCAAGGATGGTCTGGGGATTACATGTCCAGCAAGACAGCCGAGGCTATGTTGCGCAACAAAGGATTCCAAAATTTCAGCGCTTTAAAGCAACAGTGTCCTATGCTGTGCATCTGTCCCAAGGTGGAAGGGGAGCTCATCGTCACAGATACTCGGGACCCAAACTAATTAGGCTCCATCTCGACACATGCTCTTGTGAGGGCCAAGCAAACCACTCGTGTGCTTAACCCTTGCTTTCTCAGCTCAGGCCAGGCACAGGACCATGCCTCAGTCCAAGCTGGCAGAATCATACAAGCCTACTGCCTGCCTGGAATGAAGGAATCCCACATATGGGGCAGCATGAGAGCATAAGTCTGCCTAGAGCGCTCCCGACTGGCTCGGCTTCCTTGTTCCTTTCCTCCCAGATCCGCACCCAGATGTGGCTTTCTGGATGCCTCCATTGCAGAGATGGGCGACTTTCTCTACAGGAAGGATGAATCAGTTGGAAAAAATCCATACCCAGAACAATACAGCATTTTATCAGAATCATGAGTGTGTGTGTGCATATTTAAATAAATATTTCAGCACTGCCGCTAAGCGATACCTAAACTAACTGCCGTATTTTCGGCATTTTAGTGAGTGAGCATCAGTCGGATGCCTGGAGTAGCCTTTTAACATAATTATCAATGATAATCTGCTTGGTGATATTTTACAGAGCAAAGATTTAAATATTAAGCACAAATCAGAATATAACTGGGTGTACAAAGCTAACATCTGTTTGCTCCTTTTCAGGCCCTGGCAGACACCAGACTCTCCTCAGAGCTGCACGATGATGCACGTGACCTTCTTTCTAAAGTAAAAAATGACGTGTCAGTGTCGGTCGGAGTGACTCTAGGTGTGGGCCCCGTACGCACTCCTGTGACCGTGGATGTGGGTGCATCTGGGTCACGAGACTCTTTGTTCTTGGAGGAGTTAAACAAGTATAATGAGAAGGTATTACAGCATAATGCCTGTGTCAAACAGTAGTCCATAATCTACACGGAACATGTATTACCTTAATTGCATTAAAAAGTACAGTAGTAATTGAACCTGCATTTGCTTGGGTAATTGGAAATGTCTGATCAGTGGTAATCATGTTTGTTTTTCTTATTATGCTTTTGCACACAGAATCATCACAAAGGGAATAAAATTGAATGATAAGAGGAGAACTCTTATCACCTCACCCCATTCTTTTTCATGGTTACCTGGAGCAAACAGGGAAATACTTAGAATAGTAATGTCTTAAAGAGAAACAGCCAGGCCATGTAAACTAGGTTGGGAAGAATTCGGAAGCAAGCCTTGCTTTTCGGAATAGATTGGAGGACTGGTATGCTCCGTCCATCATTCACTGATTCATCAAATGTTCACCACTAACTCCCTATTAATCTGAGCAACCAGGCAGTGCTTCCTTGAGGAAGGGACATCCATCCACCTAAACTGGGGTCTAAAATCTAATACAGGTTGTCCTGATGAAGAGAGGCGGGAGTCAGTGAGGGGTACTCTGGGCCTGGGAAACAGCAGTGTGCGAAGGTCTGGAGATGACAGATTGCCTCACACTAACGGGATTGCAAGGCCTTCAACCAGCTGACGCATAGGGTGGGAAGGAAACGTAGTGAGTAATGAGGATGGAGAAATCATCAGGAGCCAGAGTAATATTTACTGATCTGATTCAGAGTATACTGAAAAGCCGCAACAATATTGATACCAGCACTGTGGATTTAGTTGGGGCTCAAAAATTATTCTGGATGATGAAAATGAAGGACTTATGAAAGTTAACTTAGTTAACAATATATAAATTACATTCTGGAGCTTTGCCACAAGTCAGCTGTCACTGTGAAGGGAAAGTATTGTTCTGAGATCTGGCTATCACATGGTCATGGGGACTTTTTTCAAGGCAGATGGTCTTTTCAAATTTTCACTATGCCTTGGGATTAAGGTTTACTTGGAAATAATGCCCATACACAACCCTCTTCCTCTTAATTGTTTTTGTTTTTGTTTTTGTTTTGAGAGAGAGAGAGTGCATGCACAAGAGAGCCTGAGCAGGGGAAGGACAGAGGAAAAGAAAAAGAATCTTAAGCAGACTCCATTTCCAGGATGGAGCCTGACATGGGGCTCAATCTCACAACCCTAAAACCATGACTGAGCCAAAACCAAGAGTCAGACACTTAAGTGACTGAGCCACCCAGGTGCCCCAATTCCCTTCCTCTTAAACCAACTCAATATGACTCAAGTCCTGCCTCTTTTTTACTATCTCGGGAGCCTGCTTTACTTTATTCCTTAACAGTGCAAGATTCCCACTAGAACGTAAGATCCATCATGGCAGGGACCTCTCTCTCATTGAAGATCACGTTCTCTGCTCCTAGCACAATGCAAGTGACTACAGGCTCCTACACGTATTTGTTCAGTAAGTTACATCAATGGATAAGGCTGGCACCTCCTGCCATGTCATCAAAAATACTCCTAAGCATTATTGTAACTGGATACTGAATACTTGAGTGGAAGGTTGCTTCATACAGTGCTGTAATTAGATGAGGGAGGCATGTGGAGGTGACAATGGACTGGGGCCAGAACAGAGTGAAGAGCACCATGAACCACACTGCAGGGACCAACCCAGATGAGAGTTGAGGAGAAGGGCACCTGAACAGGGGCGGTGAGAACAGAGACACAGGCATGGGAAAGGCATCCAGGCACACCTCAGTGTTTCACAGATGCTTGTAAAATAGACTACTAATAATGTATTTGTGCTCATGTGTTTATATGTAAATATACATATTGCCCACAGCTACTAAATGCTACCTTTTGCATTATGTTATGTAGTAAAATGTGGCCTCTCTTTCTTCTTTTCCCTTATTCCATGGTGGTGGTTCTGGCAGACATATAGCTTCATGAGAATTTCCACAAAGGTGCAGACTGCTCATTTTAAGATGAGGAGGGACAATATTATGCTGGATGAAGGCATGCTTCAGTCGTTAATGGAGCTCCCAGAGCAGTACAATTACGGCATGTATGCCAAGTTCATCAATGACTACGGCACTCATTACATAACGTCTGGATCGATGGGTGGCGTTTATGAATATATCCTGGTAATTAACAGAGAGAAAATGAAATCATATGGTAAGTAGAACAGAACTTTATGCAAACAGCAGCCAATGCATACGTCAGGATGTGGTTTGCAGTTTTCTGAGCACTGAGTAGGAGCCATGCGTGATCTCCTGGGGGACAGCAGTGTAAGGTAACAGGCATAATACTTGTGTAGAAGGTGGCACAGTGCAGTGCTGCAATTACAGAAGGGAGATATGTGGAGGTGGCAATGGACTGGGGGGCAGGACAGGGGGAGAAGAACCAAGAAGTATGTTGTAGTAGCCATCCCAGTTGAGAGTATTACTGTCTACGGGAAACTGAGGTCCAGAAGGGCGCAAAGACTAACTAGGAAGTATCACAAACAAGATTTGAACTCAGACTTGTCTGGCTCCCCAAAACTACGTGTTTTCAATTACACTACTGTTAACCTTCTTGATAACAAATGGTATTTGGGGTTTTGTTATTTAAAATGTTAAAACTTACAAATATAGGTTCTTAGTTAACGGAACAGCTATATAATCGGTCTGTGATGCTAGAAACCTGGAGTCATCCCAGATCCCTCCCCTTCCTTTACCCTGCAGATCTCAAAGAGCCTTCAGTTCTGGCTCCAGAGCAGCCCTCACCCTTCCCCTTTCCTCCCTGTTCACTCTTACAGGGCTAGGCTGGGTTCCCACCTATCACTTAATACTGCTTTGGCTCTTAAATCTAGGGGAGGGCCCACCTCTGCAATCCAGTCTCAAAACTGTTCCCAGAATGATCTTTCTACTTTATGGATACAAGATATCACTTATTTGCCTAAAATGCTGAATGGTTAAACTCCCTAGCATGGCATCAGGAGCTTTCATGGTCTTATGCCAAATGGCTAGAAAGGTGATTCTCAAAGTGTGGATTTTAACTGCAGCATCAGGATCAGGGAACCTGTTAGAAATGTAAATTCTCAGGACCCCATCCCAAACCTACTAAATCAGAAACTGGTGGAGGACCCAGGGGTCTGTATTTTAACAAGCCCTCCTGGTGATTTTGGTGCTCACTATGGTTTGAGAATGACTGACCTCGTCAAGGAGTGAGTAGAAGGCTGAGAAATCGATACCTATTTCAAAGCAAATTCTCAGTTTCAAGAAGGTTCCCTGACTGCACCAGCCCAGGCTGTCCATTTCTTTTCCTTTAACACATTCACATAAATTCCACACTCTTTAATCTTCAAAATAAAATTTTCCAAATTATAATATTTTTCTCATCTAGATAGCAAGATCTTTGAAAGCAAGGATTAGGTCTGACACTTATTTATCTCTTTAACTCTCAGCACAGCACTAAGTACATAGTGAGTATATAAAACAAGACATGGAGTTTGAAAGGGGGCATTCATTTAGATTCCTGGTTGGGTCATTTGTTAATTCATCCATCTAGCCATGTATCCAGTTCTTTATAATTCAAGTATCTCTTGAGTCTCTATTATGTATTTGCTTTGGAGATACGATGGTGAGCAAATTCAAACATGGTCCCCACCCTCCGGGAGCAGAGTACCTCCTTCCTAACAGCAGGTCTTAAAATCAATGTATGGATCACTAACAACATTTTACCCAACAACAACAAAGAAGAGACTAGAGAATATTATAAAGGCTTACAGGTAGTGAATATAAGTTATTGCTTCAAGGAATCTTTTCCAGCTATACCCATATGGAGTCATGACACAAAACCATTGATGATAGGTCAATATAAAAAAGGAGTTTGAAAAACGTCTATCAACTTTTTAAAGAATCATTCAAAAATGTAAGGAAGGAAGCACAGTTAACCTTTGTTGAGGACCTACTAGGTTCTGGTGTTGTTGTGTACATTCTCATTTCGTTTTCTTGACAACACTTGGAGGTTGGTATTATCCCAGTTTTAGCCCATAAATGCTGGGGCTCCTCAGGGAGGTTAATTACTTTGCCCAGGGCTACAGGAAGCTGGCGTCAGAACCCTGGACCTATGGTCTTTCTACCATGTGGTCCTGGATAGAGCCTTTCATTTGGGCTCTGTCTTTGGTGTTGGATTACTAATTAATTGTCTGGGGTGTCTCATGGCCCCTCCTCTTTAAAATCTGTGAGGCAGAGATGGGCTTCCAATGTGGTTAATATTCAAAAGGAGCCCACCAACAAATTGTCCCAAGGATAATTACCTCAGCTCTGTTTATAGAAAACCATATGTCGATAATAGCACAATTTGCTATTTGTGAAGAGCTGATTTTCTATAAATCCGGAAAGTTAGTGTTGCTTTTCTATAAATATGGAAATGTGCTAATCATCACCTCATCTGCTGGAGACCGCTAATAAATCAGAATTCCATTTACATATTAACCTACAAAGAACAAAAATATCTACCTTCTTTCCCTTTGACAAATAGAATCATGAACACCCTTCTCTCCATGTTTCATATTTGTCTAGTTTCTTCTTTGTCTCTGTCATCCTCCGTCTCTCCTTTCTCTTCAGGTGATTTTATTTCTCTCTCTGTCTGTCCTCTTTGTTACTGTCTTTTTCTGTGTATCTTTGATCTATATCAAATAATAATATTTATATTCTCTAAAGTGTTTGTCTCTAAGAAACACACCGTGTGGTGTACATGCATGTCCTCAAAGAGATGAGCTTGGTATGGAGCGATTTAAGTGAACACACTGGCTGGTTAGCTCTGGAGGAATCTTTTGTCCTTGGATTTGCCTCAGATCCTCTCTGAGTTCATCCCAGAGGATTTACAAGGCTGTTTCCTTCTAATGTATCCTTTAGATAAAATGCTTCTCCCTCAAAGGCAGAGTGAAACCATGCATCAAAAATAAAAGGATGCCTTATAGTTTTTAGTGTACAGGTCTTATAAAAGTCTCTGAAATGGCAGGACACTGATGAAAGAAATTGAAGAAGATACAAATAAATAGAAAGATATTCTGAGCTCAAAGAATCTTGTTAAAATGTCCATACTACCTGAAGCAATCCACAGGTACAATGCAATCCCTATCAAAATTCCAATGACCTTTTTTTCAGAGAACTAGAACAAATGATTCTAAAAATTGTGTAGAACCACAGAAGACCTCAAAGAGTCAAAACATTCTTGGGAAAGAAGAACAAAGCTGGGAGCATAGCACTCCCTAGTTTCAAGTTATACTACAAAGATAAAGTAATCAGAACAGCATGGTATTGACATAAAAACAGATACACTGATCAACGGAACAGAATAAAGAGCCTAGAAATGAACCCACACATATATGGACAATTAATTTATGACAGAGGAGGCAAGAATATCCAATGGAGAAAGAAAATTCTCTTTAATGAACAGTGTGGGAAAAACTGGACCACTGTTTTACACTATATACAAAAAATCAGCACAAATGGTTTAAAGACTTGAATGTAAGACCTGAACCATAAGACACTTAGAAGAAAATATAGGCAGGAAGCAATTGGTCTTGGCAATTTTGGGGGGCTCTAATTCCAAAGGCAAGGGAAACAAATGCAAAAATGAACAATTGGGACTAGGCCAAACTAAAAAGCTTCAGCACGGTGAAGAAACATTGACAAAATGAAAAGGTAACCTACTAAATGGGAGAAAATATTTGCAAAATATATCTGATAAGGGGTTCATACCCAAGCTATATAAAGTACTGATACCACTTAAGAACAAGGAGATAAACAAGTCAATTAAAAAGTGGGCAGAAAATCTGAAGACGCTTTTCTAGAGAAGACATACAGATGACCAACAAGCACATGAAAAGATGTTTGCCATCACTAATTATTAGGGAAATGCGAGTCAAAACCACGATGACATATCACCTTATAGCTGTCAGAATGGCTGTTATCAAAAAGACATAAGGGTGCCTCTATTTTTTTTAATTAGCATTTCCATTCTCTTTGGATAGAAACTGAGTTGTGGAATTGCTGGGTCATGTGGTAACTCTATTTTTTGAGGAAACCCCATATCATTTTTGCATGTTTATCTTTTTTTGATGAGAACTTTTAAGTTTTATTCTCTTAGCAAATTTCAATGATATGATACAGTGTTATCAACCACAGTCACCATGTTATACATCAGAACTTGGTCATCTTATAATTAAAAGTCTGTACCATTTCAACAACTTCTTCTTATTTCTTCTACCCTCATCTCTGGTAATCACTTTTCTGCTCTTGGTTTCTATGAAGCTGATTTTTTTTTTGGCTCCTCCATGCAGTATTTGTCTGTCTATGTCTGCCTTATTTCACTTATCATAATGTCTTCCAGGTTCATCTATGTCGTCACAAAGAATAGGATCTCCTTTTAAAAAGCTGGGTAATATTCCATTGTATATCTGCACCACATTTTCTCTATCCATTCATCTGTTGACTTACATTGTTTCCATATTTTGGCTAATCTGAATAATGCTTCTATGAACATGGGAGTACAGATATCTTTTCTAGATAACAATTTCATTTCCTTTGCATGTGTTCGCAAAAGTCGAATCAATGGATCGTCTATTTTAATTTCTTGAGGCGCCTCTGTTCAGTTTTCCATGGTGGCTGTATGAGTTGACATTCCCACCAACAGCACACAGGGTTCCCTTTATTCCACATCCTCACCCACATTTGTGATCACTTATCTTTTTGATAATAGATGTCCTAACAGGTGCGAGGTGATTTCTCACCGTGGTTTTGATTTGCATTTCCCTGATGATGGCTGATGTTGAGCATCTTTTCATGCCTTTGGCTGTTTGTGTATCTTCTTAATCTTCCAAAGATCTGTGAAAGAAGAGGCTTCCTTACTTCCACAGATGAAGGAAATGAGGCTGAAAAGTTCTATCATTAGTAAGTAAAAAATACAGGAGCTATTTTGAGTTATAGTCCAGGCTTCTCTCCTCTTATCCAAGCTGCCTTTTTCCAGACTCACAATCTGGGAATAATTCTGACTTCCTCTCTCTTCACACGTCTCCTTAGTCACCTCCTCAGTACCTATGCTCTGGGTCTTCCTTTCCAGCCCCATGTCATTGCTCCCTGGGTTATGCCATATTTTCTCTGTCAGTTCCCTCTATCCATGTTGACATGTAAAACGAGAAAAGTATCAGAGATTAGTGGATATTCCATAAACACCTTTGGAACAAACATGGTAGTGGTCCGCTCTGGACTCCTGTTTTGTGGCTAATGTAGATAGGTCCTAACACATCTGTTTCAGTTTCTGTGCCCTTTGTCTCTCAAAATATAACAGGAAATACAGTGTCTTATCAACATCAAAGAATCTAAGTAAATCTGATTGGATACCTTTATCAGGGATGCTGTAATGGAAACCATGCATGCAATAGAAAGTAAATGAATGGTCCTCAAGACTCTAAGGTTCATGATTATATGGATTTTGGCCATATTGCAAGACTCTGCAAAGACCTTAAGGAAAATGACTTCTGCTGATGTTTTGCCTGTGAAGGAAACCAGCAGCACTGTCTGGACCTATGAAAGCAGACAGCGTGGAAGTAAAAATATTTTTTCCAACTGAGATAACTTTGCTTTTCATGTAGGCACTGCCATCTGAAAGCTAATACTTTATGTCTCAGAGTCTCAGTTTTCCCATCACTAATATGGGACAATAAACTACTCTAAAGGCTGCTAGAAGAATTACCCTAGATAATATTTTTTAAAAGCACTGTGATAAGTAAAACACTGTCCAAACAGTAGTTACTATTATAGATGCCAGTTGAGGTCAGTTAGTCCTAAAGTCATGTGAATAAGGAGTTACTATGTGACCAAGTAGTTACTATTACAGATTCCAGGTGGGGTCAGTAAGTCGTAAAGTCATGTGATCAAAGACTACAGAAGGAAAACACATGCTAGTGTCATGGTAAGAAGGAACCTAAACTTGGGAGTCAGACACATCTTGTTGCACATCTTGGTTCCACTGGTTAGTAGCTACATGACCTTGATCAGGATACACAACTTCTCTAAACCTCAGTTTTTCAGGACCCAAGAGGAATGATAATCAAGGTTTGTTGGAGCGAAATTCTAACTGCATCTTCCGTGTAAGTATTTAGATATTCATCCCCCCTCAAATGCAGGATAATAGTAGCGTAGCACTGTGGTTGAACACATGGGCTCTGTCACTTACTAGCTATGTGATCATGGGCAGGTTATCTAATCGTTTTAAGTCTCAATTTCTTACCCTGTTAAGCTGGAAGAATTCATAGCATTTATCTCACAGAATAGTTATGAGGAATGCATGGACATATGCACAGAAAATATTTAATACGGTGCTCAGCCTCTAACAAGCACCCAATAAATGTCAATTATTGGAAAAGTTTCTGTTTCAGAACCTTTACCTGGATTCAAATCTCATCTCCACCATTTATTAGCCAAGTGACCTTCAGGCAAATTCATTATCCTCCTCATGCCTTAGTTTTCTGTTCTTTTAGATGAGACAGTGATAGTACCTACTTTATAGTATTCTTGTGAATATGAAATGAAACTATTTATGTGAGCGTGTGGCCCAGCACTTGGCATATAGTAAGAGTTAAAAGACATTACCTGTAGTTGTTGTACTATGGTGGTTTTATTACCGCATGCTTTATGTTGTTCCCAGCTTTTCAGTTATTAACCCTATAATGTTAACTGCCCTCTCATCTGTAAAGTGAGGATAAGATAGCCTGTCTCATAGGCCCTGCAACTGGTCAGCTCTGAAACACTGTTCAAATAGAAAGGAAATCATTATCATTGTGTCTAGCCTGCAGTGGCCAATGTTTTTGCTGTAGATTTGGAGCCTCAGCAATCATGCCTTCTCCCCCACCTGCCCATTTTTTTGATCAAGGTCATTCATTTATGTCCCTGGTACTTCATCCTGTTTTGGAGGGACTGCTTCTTCCATTCATCAAGGTCACTTTGAATTCTCATCACTATCTTTCAAAGTGTTAACAACTTGGCCCAAATCAGTGCCTGTGTTCCATCATTCTTCCCTTTGATGGAAGCCAGATAACAGTGACCCTGGGAAAGACCCTTCCAGCAAGAGCACAGTACATTCTGCCTGCCACTGATCATCCCCTTCTGGCTAGGTGCCCTGGACCAGCTAGCTGGTCTACCACCTAACTCACAGGGTAGAAAAAGCCACAGAAACACAATTAAAACTCACTAAAGTTCATGTCAATTCTAGTACATGTGATGCCAAAGTGAGCATTGAAGTTGATGTCAGTTATAATTCCACATGCTCCCCCTCCCTGCCTCCTCCCTTCCTTTACTTACTCATTCCTTCAGTTTTCCATTCAACAAACATTTATTAAGCACACAAACATGGTTAGCGCTGTCTAGATACCACATGGTTTCTCTCATCAAGGGTGTATAGAAGGTAACAGTGCTTCTCTTTGTCATAATCATCCAATTATAGTCAGGAATGATTTATTGTGTAGACAACCAAATTGGTTGCCACCTAAAATGAGTTAATTTTTAAACTTCATTGTACTTAGAGCTAACTGAAATATTTGTTTTTTTTTTAAAGATTTTATTTATTTATTTGACACAGAGGGAGAGGTTACAAGCAGGCAGAGAGGCAGGCAGAGAGAGAGGGGGAAGCAGTCTCCCCACTGAGGAGGGAGCCCGATGTAGGGCTCGATCCCAGGACCCTGAGATCATGACCTGAGCTGAAGGCAGAGGCTTAACCCACTGAGCCACCCAGGCGCCCCTGAAATATTTGGTTTTAATAAAATATATTTACATATAATAACTTCTGATATTGGTAAAATACTCACATCTAATATTCCAGATAATCTTCATAATACCTTATGAGGAAGTGTATTAGTATTTTCCCCAATTTTATGGAGAGAAAACTGAGATCCAAAAAGCCTAAGTAAATCAATCAACAGGATTCAGTCAGTACTGAATCAACATTTTCTGGCATAGAGTTTGTATATTGTCCAAATGTTTATTCCCGCCCCCCCGCGTTTTCTCACACATTCTTTCATTCATTCTGATACCGTATACGAGAGGCTCAGGCTCCAGCAGAGGTGACAAGACAGTCAACATTTACTGAGCATTTTACTGTGTGGCAGACACGGAGTTAAACACTTTAAGCATACTGTCTCATTTAATCCTCAGGCAAGACCTGGGAAGAAGATCCTATAATCCCCAATTTACAAATTAAGAACTAAAGCTCTGTGATGTTAAATAACTTGCTCAAGGTCATGGTGCTATTCACTGGTGGAGCCAGGGGTCAAACCCAGGGACCTGTGATATTAACCAACATGCTATAATATCTCAGAAATGTTTTTCCTAGGATTTTTCAAACTTCAGGTCATAGCCCAGTAGTAGATTGTAAAAGAAAGTTAGTGGGTCACGATGAGCATTTAACAAAACAACACAGAGTAAAACAGGGTGGAAATATCTTCAAAGTGTGCTTCAAAGTACGATGAAGTATTGAAACTTGTATTATCTGGATGTATGTGGGCTGGATCATGGAGTAACGAGTATTGCTTAGTTTTCAGGGTAGTAAATAAAGCATTAAAAATACCATCTAGTTTATCCATTCATCTGTTGATGGACATCTAGGTTCTTTCCATAGTTTGGCTATTGTAGACATTGCTGCTATAAACATTCGGGTGCACGTGCCCCTTCGAATCACTACGTTTGTATCTTTAGGATAAATACCCAGCAGTGCAATTGCTGGGTCATAGGGTAGTTCTATTTTCAACATTTTGAGGAACCTCCATGCTGTTTTCCAGAGTGGTTGCACCAACTTGCATTCCCACCAACAGTGTAGGAGGGTTCCCCTTTCTCCGCATCCTTGCCAGCATCTGTCATATCCTGACTTGTTCATTTTAGCCATTCTGACTGGTGTGAGGTGATATCTCATTGTGGTTTTGATTTGTATTTCCCTGATGCCGAGTGATATGGAGCACTTTTTCATGTGTCTGTTGGCCATCTGGATGTCTTCTTTGCAGAAATGTCTGTTCATGTCCTCTGCCCATTTCTTGATTGGATTATTTGTTCTTAGGGTGTTGAGTTTGCTAAGTTCTTTATAGATTTTGGACACTAGCCCTTTATCTGATATGTCATTTGCAAATATCTTCTCCCATTCTGTCAGTTGTCTTTTGGTTTTGTTAACTGTTTCCTTTGCTGTGCAAAAGCTTTTGATCTTGATAAAATCCCAATAGTTCATTTTTGCCCTTGCTTCCCTTGCCTTTGGCGATGTTCCTAGGAAGATGTTGCTGCGGCTGAGGTCGAAGAGGTTGCTGCCTGTGTTCTCCTCAAGGATTTTGATGGATTCCTTTCTCACATTGAGGTCCTTCATCCAGTTTGAGTCTATTTTCATGTGTGGTGTAAGGAAATGATCCAATTTCATTTTTCTGCATGTGGCTGTCCAATTTTCCCAACACCATTTATTGAAGAGGCTGTCTTTGTTCCATTGGACATTCTTTCCTGCTTTGTCAAAGATTAGTTGACCATAGAGTTGAGGGTCTATTTCTGGGCTCTCTATTCTGTTCCATTGATCTATGTGTCTGTATACACAATGGAATACTATGCAGCCATCAAAAGAAATGAAATCTTGCCATTTGCAATGACGTGGATGGAACTAGAGGGTATCATGCTTAGCGAAATAAGTCAATCGGAGAAAGACAACTATCCTATGATCTCCCTGATATGAGGGAGAGAAGATGCAACATGGGGGGTTAAGGGGTAGGAGAAGAGTAAATGAAACAAGATGGGATTGGGAGGGAGACAAACCATAAGTGACTCTTAATCTCACAAAACAAACTGAGGGTTGATGGGGGGAGGAGGGTTGGGAGAGGGGGGTGGGGTTATGGACATTGGGGAGGGTATGTGCTATGGTGAGTGCTGTGAAATGTGTAAACCTGGCGATTCACAGACCTGTACCCCTGGGGATAAAAGTATATTATATGTTTAAAAAAATAATAATAAAATTTAAATTAAAAAAAATGCCATCTAGTATGTTCCACTGACTATAGATACATACCACATTACTTTAAATAAAGGAAAAATCATAAGTAGCCATAAGGGAGTCATTAGGAGAGTTATTAGGTGAAGTTCTAACTAACTGGTTTCAGAGAACAATACGAGATAGATATTTATTCTAAGGAATTGGTTCACACAATTATGGAGTCTGACAAGTCCCCAGATCTGCAAGTGGCAAGCTGGAGACCCAGGAGAGTTGACAGTTTATTTCCTCCAAAGGTTGGTAGGCTTGAGACCCAGGAGGAGCTGATGTATGAGTCAAAGGCAGGAAAAAAAGCTGAATTGAAGTCCCACCTTGAAGGCAGTCAGATAGCAAGAGTTCTTTCTTACTCAGGAGACGGTCAGCCTTTTTGTTCTATTTGGGATGTCTACTGATTGGGTGAGGCCCACCCACATTAGGGAGAATAATCTGCTTTACTCAGTCTACTGAGTAAACGTTGATCTCATTCAAAAACACCTTCCCAGAAACACCCAGAATAACGTTTAACTCAATATCTGGACACAACTATGGCCTGGTCAAATCAACCCATGAAAGTAATCATCACAGGAAGGCAGACAAGGTAGAAAGTTAGAGGGAGATGTAAGTAATCGTTGCCAAGACAGGCCTGGAAAGTCTCATCTATTGAGACAGTTTATCCAAATGGCAATGAGAGATGGGAGTTCTTTTTTTTTTTTTTTTAAAGATTTTATTTATTTATTTGAGAGAGAGACAGTGAGAGAGAGCATGAGCGAGGAGAAGGTCAGAGGGAGAAGCAGACTCCCCATGGAGCTGGGAGCCCGATGCGGGACTCGATCCCGGGACCCGGGGATCATGACCTGAGCCGAAGGCAGTCCTCCAACCAACTGAGCCACCCAGGCGTCCCAAGAGAGATGGGAGTTCTAACTGAGCTCTGTGGCAGGCAGCACCGAGTGCTGCCATGAATATCGTCTCACTCGTGCCTCTCGGCAATGCTTTGAGCTGTCTTATGGCTGTCCCCATTTTACAAACAAAGAAAACCAGGCACTGAGAGGTATGATGTCATGTCCAAGGTGAAACCATTGTCTAGGAGCAGGGTGAGGTCCAACACGAGGACTTCTAACTCCAGCTCCATGCTTCTTGGGGTCCATCTGGATATTTTATTTCATTTACCTTTTTATTTTTATTTCTTCACTTCTTTTTTTTTAAACAATAAACAGGTTGTGATGGCTTTGAAATTGTTTAAATCAGGTTTTAAAAATAACTAGGAGAGGATTATACTCAATATTATTTCCTAAATGCAGTTTGGGGTCACTGACCTGCTGATCAGGAACTGTTACTGGCAGAATTGTGAAGGGTTCCCCTGCCCAGCTTGTGGTTGTGTGTTCTGAAGCTTAGGTACAATCATGGGGCTGGGAACGAGCACAGTGTGCTGGCATGTACGGCACTCAAAGAGATGAACCTCAGAGCCTTGAAGGCCAGAAAAATGGTCTAAGCCAGTAATGGCAGCTGGATTCAATAGCAGATACTAGCAGGATTATGACCCAGGACAGGTGCTCAGCCCAACAGTGCTATGATCAATTAGTGATGTCTGTTAGTGGCAGCAGATGGGGAACA
Source organism: Lutra lutra (assembly GCF_902655055.1). Taxonomy (NCBI): domain Eukaryota; kingdom Metazoa; phylum Chordata; class Mammalia; order Carnivora; family Mustelidae; genus Lutra; species Lutra lutra. Next base: position 151,568,207 of record NC_062281.1, on the reverse strand, counting down.
AGGGAATGTGGGCTGTGCATGTTTTATTCCTGTAAGAGAATGAGACAAGGCAGCCCAGGTGATTAAGTTGTGTACGTGTAGTCACTGGGGTAGGATGAATGTGTAATTTAAGTCCCTCAGATTCTCATGTTTTCCACCACATTTATATATTATTGCTGTTGCTTGCTTATAATTCCCTTTCAGAAAGGTGCTGAGTAGAAAACAACATTTTTCCTTCTTATCCAAAATAGGAGGTAGGAGATACTTAATCTCTGAGGAGAACCCTTCTCCTAATCTAATCTCCACCCACCCATCCATCCATCCATCCATCCCTCCAACCACGCATCCAGTCAACGAGAACCCATGATTAAGAGATGAAAGACACAGCTCCATGCCCTGGAGAAATGTACAGTTAGTTGGAGACTAAGAAAAATACAATGTGAAAATGCTCAAATGAAAATAAATACAGTAGAAGCACAAGGGAGAAAGCAACCCTCCCTTTCCTGCCCTCCCTTTTTCTAGACTCCAAAGACATTCAAACCTGAACTTCCAAAATTTAGGAGTAGGAGCTTGCCTAACAGAGAAGGGAGTTAGAGCTTTCTGGGTGGAGGGTCTCATGAGCGTGACTGAAGCAGCAAATGGGTGAGGGTGAATGGTAGGAGACAAGTGTCCAGGTTCACCCAAAGGTCGCACTCTGTTGTGGAGGACTTGCCCCTGAGGCCAGTGTGTTAATGAGAGCAATCCTGTGGCTGAGTTATAGCAGGAAGAGTGATAATATCAGTAACCTGGAAATGGAGTCAGTGTTGGGCTCCAGAGAGCCACAGAGAGAATGTAGTTTCCCGTATGGCAAGTTGCTGGACCCAAGCGGAGGTGACTATTGAGAACAGGAGGGTTCCTGGCACTGGATAAGATGGTCAGTGTTCAAGGGAGCATGCTCTGGCCCTGCCCAGCCCTCTAGCCCCATTATCAGCACTGGGCTGTGCTATACTATGCTTTTGTGGTCCCTCCACTTAATTGCACCCTCCTTCTCCCTGGTGCTTTCTAAGAATGAATGTATTGTTTCTTCTACCTGGATTTCTGCTCCCCTCTCCATACCCTTTTTTCTCTACCTGGCTAGTGCTTATCCATCCTTGGTCTCTGCTTAGATAGGACCCTTCCAGGCAGCTTTTCTGTCTCTATAGTTTTGGGTTGGGAGGCTTCTTAGGTACTTCAGTGCACCTGGGATTCAGCTAGATATACCACACTTTGCAGCTGTCTGTTTCCATCATGCATCTTGTTAACGAGGTGTTCCCAGAGTCTTGCACATAGGCGGAGGCTGTCCACAGCAAAGGCTCAGCGTCTTCCTAGCAAGAGAGGCTCAGAATCCAAGCCATTTATGCTGGGCCCTCTCTGGAGCTTTCCAACACTCTGCAGAGTCGGGGTAGATTTCTAAATAGTCGGGCTGGACTGGACAGTGCAGAGGGTAAGCTGGGCCAGAATCTGATTGTGAACGGTCTTATATTTATGGCTAAGCAGTCTGGCCTGGCCCAGAGGGTCTTTTGCTCTGCCTGCTAGCCAACCAGTCACCCTGAACAGACAGGCACTAGATTCTAACAGGCTCCAGCCTTTATCCCCAGTTACCATGACAACCAGACTTCACAGTGATGGATGGTATTGATTGACTGACAGACTCCTGATGTCTTGGCTTTGTCCCCATCCCCCCTAAGTCATTTACATACACATGGAACTGAGACACTCTCGACACCATTCTCCTGATCTTGCCCTGATTTTGAATTTCCACCTCTGTCACTGAAACAGCCCCAGTCTTAAAGGAGAAAAAGGTGTGATCATGTCAAAATTACCCCCAGAGCCACACTTAGCCTCTCTCCCATAGGTGACATAATGTGGCATGGAGGAGATGGGCTTTGGACATAGATTTTGGTTCAATCCCGGTTCTATTTACTTATTCTATCATTTTGGGCAAGTGACTTCAACTATTTAAGGCTCTATTTAGTCATCTCAAAAATGGGAAAAATTGTACCTGTTATGAAGAGATGTGTGAATACAAAACAGGATAGCACATGGGAAAGATTTACCTAGCACATAATAGGTACTTATCAAATGTGGGTGTTTTCTCAATCTTCACTTATTCATGGCACACTCCAGAAATGTGGATTTAAAAAATCTGATTTTTGGGATGCCTGGATGTCTCAGTCAGTTACGTGTCTGCCTTTGGCTCAGGTCATGATCTCAGGGTCCTGGGATTGAGCCCTGTATCTGGCTCCCTGCTCAGTGGGGATCCTTCCTCTCGCTCTCCCTCTGCCCCTTCCCCCATTTGTGTGCTTTCTCTCTTTCTGTCAGATAAATAAGTAAAATCTTTAAAAAAAAATCTGTTTTGGCAAACTCCTCAGGCTCCATTGTTCCGTGATTTTCCAGGCTCAGCATCAGGGACCAGCAGCCCAGTCTATGGATGCTGTCGCATTCAGGGCAGTAGTCATAACAGTAATGCTTGACCATTACTGCTGGTTCTGAGCCAGGCACCAACCCAAGCATTGTACACACTACAGCTTAACTCACTTAACCACCACAAACAACCCTATGAGGTAGGTACCACAAAAGCCACCACCTTATGGATGAGAATCCTGTAGAATACAGAGGTTAGACAATTTGCCCAGATAGTAAGTGTGCAGAAGTGAATTTGGCTTAGGCAGTTTCCATCCCAGAGAGACCGAGAATCTCTGCTCTACTGACTCTTGTCATGGCTCCATTAGCCCACCATTTGAATAGATATGTATGGCCAAAATCATCCAGAAGGGCCAGAGTCTCTGAAGATACCTGTTAGTAATCAGGAGGGAAACATGAGACTATAGTCCCAACATTGCCCATTGGGAGCATGGATTCCTTTCTCTGAGCAGCCTTGTACAATGGGGTGATCATGGAACCCGGGGTTGGGGGGGGACCACTGTTCCTGTACCACATGAGGAGTATTTCTGTGCACAGTTAACAACTGCTGTGATGCCTTAAAGCATGTACTATCTTTGGGTGTAACACACCGTACATGAACCCTGACTCTTGGGCCTGTTTGTTATGGCATTTGGGGCAAGCAACTTCACAATAATAGTGAAGATTCATTGAACACTTAATTGTGTCCAACACTGTTTTCTGGGACCCATGTTGGGAAACTATTGCTCCCATTTTACAAATGGGGAAAATAAGGCTCAAGGAGGTTCAGGTAACTCATCCAGTACTACTAGTGAATCAGGTAACTCATCCAGTACTACTAGTGAATGTAAAACCCTGACTCCAGAGTTCACATTCTTAACCACCATAATTACGGCTTTTTCTTAAATAGAGAAATCCTCCTGGCTCCCTAAGACTGTTGTGAGCCTCCAATGAGATAATACAGATGAAAATGCTTTATAAAATATCATCTCCTAATCAAGTGTGAGATATTACAAAGATATGATTTGTATCATTAGCCAAAAAGGAGATCTGTGACTACTGAAACATTTTAGAGGCATTGTCTAGATTGGGTGGAATCAGCCCATCCCTGAGCACTCCTGGGGGCTTATCACACGCCAGGCTCTGTGCCAAGACCTATAAACCCAAGAGGCAATTTTATAAGTTTGTAGGATAATTGGAAGAACAGACCAAGAAACTGACAATTGCTAAGGTCTGCTAAATACTATGCTGGAGGGGAGAAGAGGGATACTGTGGGGGACACACAAGGATTCTGTGGGGACACAGACTTGGGCCCGTGGGAGAGAAGGAAGGCTTTCTAGAACTGAGTGGGAGAGGAAACAGCATATGAAAGGCACAGAGGTACTTACACTGTTATTCTTGGGCGGTTGGGAAGAAGCATGCGTTTTAATGGGTAAACAGCAGCCTAGAGGGAGCAGGTGAAGTTAGCCTACATTTCCAAGCTCAACAATCATCTTTTCCAATGTTATGGCATGAAATAGGCTATATGAGTCTTTCCCTTTTCTTCTGAAGCTGTCTTTGGAGGTAACCAAGGTAGCAAAGCAACAAAGCAAATAGATCACAGCAACCTGAATGACATTTGTTTGTTGCAAAGAGATAAATAATGTATTACACCTACTGCTTTCCACCTGATGCTTTTCATCTGAGGAGTGACAGACTTGTTGCCTTCTGGCACCTCGGAAGTCAAGCTTCCTCATTCCGCCTCTGAGCCACACTGATGAGCCTCTCCAAAGAAGGGTGAGAACATCTCTCACACCTGTAGCACTGCCAAGACCCGGTGGAAAGGAGCAGTAGACACGGTGGCCAGAGACATGTCCTCTAGGTTCCTGGCCTGCCAGTCGGACATCCCAATAGTTCTTCTCAGGTTCAGACTAGAGTGGGAAGGTACCCAAGGGCTCCCAGTACTTGCCCCACTGATTGCCCTCTCCCTCTTTTGTACTCTTGAGTTTAGGTCAGGTTGGCCTTTCTGAGCAGAATCTTGTTGCTAGAGACACAAGACCTCCACATGGTCTCCCTCTGCTCCCAATGTGCCCTCTTTATCTGGCTAATCCCTACTCATCCTTTCAGACTTGCCTCTGATATCCTTCGTCTGACCTCCAAGGAAGGCTCCTCTGACTATGCTGACCTCCTTCACACCTCTCCTCTCACAGGGCAGTATTTGTTCTCTTCCACTTCTTCACACTTGCCTGTGAGCTCACGAAGAGCAAATGCTCTTTCATCCTTATTTCCTAGATGCCTGGCACACATCATTAAGTACTTATCACGCTTGTTTCAAATGTTCTCCATGTGTTCTGGTGTATTCTTAAAGTTTCAGAATCATGGCTTTAGAAGAAACCTTAAGAGACCACAGGTCAACTCTTCAAACTCTTCCACTATGCCCCGTACAAGCAAATAGTTATTCTCTCCTTGGTACCCTCCCAGGATGGGGAGCTCACTGCCTCTATGAAACAATTCAGATTTCCTTGGCCTATGACCATCATGAAGATTTATTTTATGGTGAGCTTAAATCTGTCTTCCTGTAGTTTCTGCCCTCTGGGTCCTAGTTCTTGCCATGCAACCACACAAGTAAGCCTAACTCCTCTTCCTCAAGACAATCCTCTGGAGAGCTGAATCTAGTGCCACAGATCTCTCTTAGAGAGAGAACTTTCCTCTCTTGTTCAGGTGAACATCCCCATCCCCTCAAACATTCCCAAAGGATATAGTTTTGAATTTCTTCACCCTCATGCTACTCTTCCCCGATCATTCCCTACTTGCTTTTTTCAGTCTTTAGTCTTTCTGTGATGAGAACACCTAACATGAGGGCTGCCTGGGTGGCACAGTTGGTTAAGCATCCAAGTCTTCGTTTCAACTCAGGTTGTGATCTCAGGGTCCTGAGATCGAGCCCCCTTAAGGCTTTGTGCTTGGTGGGGCATCTGCTTGAGATTCTCTCTCTCTCTCTCCCTCTGTCCGCTCCCCCTGTTTGCACATGCATTCTCTCTCAAATAAATAAATAATTTTTTGAAAAGAACACTTAACATGACATCTACTCTTTTCACAAATTTTTAAGTGTACAATATAGTTTTCTTAACTATAGAGACAATGTTGGATAGCAGATCTCTAGAACTTACATAATTGAGACCTTATGCCCATTGATTAGCAATTCATTTCCCCTCTCCCACCTCCCACCAACCACCATTCTATACTCTGATAGTTGGACTATTTTATATACCTCCTATAAGTGGAATCATACATATCTGCCCTTCCTTATTTATTTCTTTTAGCACAATGTCTTCAACATTCACGTATGTTGTTGCATATGGCCGGATTTCCTTCTTTTTTAAGTCTAAACAATGTTGAGTGAAAGTCGTCTTTCCTTATTTCCTTCTAAAAATGTGGACTCTAGAACTTAGTATCAGATTCTGGGTTTCCCTAAGCTACACACACACACACACACACACACACACACACACACACACACACAGAGATTATCCCCTCCTTTACTTTATTGATTATAATCTTCCCCTGGTTTTTCACCTGGTTTCATTGTCTTCCTGAGCTGAAAGTTATCCAAAATTCCACAGCCTTTTCTCTTGCTTTCTAAGCTGTGCCCATTCTCTATTGTGTTCATGTGTGGTATTTTCTCCCTAGGGAAGGAAGTTACAGCTTTCCCAACTGAGCGTCATTTTGCTATGCTTGGTCTGTCTATCCTTCCAAACCTTTTGAGGGCTTTTTCAACCCTGATTCTTTACCTGAATGATCCTTGGCTTTTCCTAGTTACCTCTTATGGGTGGATAAGATGAGCCTGCCTGCTGAGTCCATATCCAAGGCATTGACAAAGGCATTGACTGAGACAGGACCGAGGCTGGTGCTCTGGGACAGGCCACCAGAGTTCTCTGTAGAACCATGGTACTCAATATCTGGTCCCAGATGCACTGACAAGGAATCATCTGGGTCATCTGTTTAAATAAAGATTGCTGATGAATCAGAAATACAGCATTAAGACTTATAGAGGTGGGACACAGGAACCTGTATTTTTTACAAGCACTACAGATGATCTCACTGTGTAACCGGGTTTGGGAACCTCAACTGCAGAGTTCACTGAGTTCAAGACCCTGAAACAAATGCCAGTATGACATGGTCCAAGCTGACATCTAAGGAACCCAGCCTTGATGGGGTGGGGTGGAGCCATGGCTAATCGTTGTTTGGTTCTATAAATACACGTAACTTATGAACATGGATTTGAACCATGTAGGCCCTCTTATATGTGGATTTTTTCCAATAAATACAGAACAGTACTGTAAATGTATTTTCTCTTATGATTTTCATAATGCCAGTTTTTCTAGCTTACTTTCCTGTCAGAACATGGTATATAATACATATAATACACAAAATATGTGTTAATCCACTGTTTATGTTAACCATAAGGCCTCCTGTCAATAGTAGGCTATGAGTCATTAAGTTTTGGGGGAGTGAAAAGTTATACTTAGATTTTCAGCCGTGTGGCGGGTCAGCGTCTTGAACCCCGGTGTTGTTCAAAGGTCAGCTGGTATAGTCACTCCACCACTCAGGCCACACACTCATCTGGGCAAGTGCCAAACAATTGCTCCAGACCTTTCTCTGTTCTCTCTCCCCTCTCCCTCCTCTGCTCTTTACTAGATGGATGAAGCAAGGCGTGTGTGGTTCTGTGTCTTGGCTTTCAGTACTAGTTTCACGTCTTGGATTTTGGCATGGCATTTGACCTCCTATGCCCACCCCCCACCAAGCTCACTGGCCTTGGTTTCCCACAGGTCCTCACAGACAGCTCTGATCTATGTCCCACCCCACCCCCCACAGCTTCTGATGCAAGACCCTCTCCTAACCCTCCTATATAGAAACATGCGACTCTTGGGGTGCACCTTAGTTTTTGTTTAGTATGTACCCCAGCCCTGCTAGCTTCTCAAGGACAAGAATTTGCTTATTCAGATTTTCATCATATTTCTATTTAGTTCACAGTGTCTGCAATGCCTAACACAATGTGATGGGGATGGTACCCAGTCAGCGTTCACTCAATTTTTCTGAGAGCAGAATTCTTTAGTTGGATGTGATAGCTGGCATTAATGAAAATATCACAGGCTTCTAAGCAAGATGGACTTGAGTTTGAATCTCAGCTCCACCGTTTCATAGCCGTGTGACCTTATGTAAGATAATTCACCTATATGAACCAAAGGCATCTCATCTAAGAATGAGAAGGGTGTGTCCAAGGATGCTCTCAGCGCTCTCACATCTGAGGATTCTGAAGTTGCAGATCTTCCCTTGCTGGCTGGTACCCAACTTTGGTGTTCTTGGAAGGCAAATCTTTGCACTCAAGCGGTCCTGCTCAAACCTACAGGCTGCGGCAGACCCGCGTGAGCATAAGGGCCCTGGAGGTGCCCTCCAGCAATCCCTCACCCCTGTAATCAGCCTGCCCTGTCACCGTTAGCTGGCAGCCCTCCACCACCATTCCCCTTGTAATCACACTGGCTTCTGCCTGTGAATGCTTTTCCCCACTTTTGTTTATCACCGGCAAAGCATTTTTTAATCAAAACAATTAAATATGCTAAATCTTCCTCAATTAGTAATGCATTAACAATTAAAAGTACTCAAACAGAAGTGGTAGGAGAAGCCTCGGGCTCAGTGCTGAGTGTTGGTGCTCGCAGCCTCACAGCATCCCGCCTCCCAGGTGCTCCCAGCTCAGGAGTGATTCAGAGATGCAGGCGCTGGGGCCCGGGGTGGGGGTGGTGGGTAGTGGCTCAGAGGGGCCTGGAGAAGGACAAATCCAGCCCCTCTCTCCATAAACAGGAAAACTGCAGCCCAGTGTGACCATAGGAGTTTTCTCAACTCATACAGCATGCCTGGGCCCGGGATTTGTTTAGTTCTGCTTTTTAAAACCAGAACATGGGTCCACAGTGAAGGTGTACAACACGATGATTGATATAAGACTACAGTGAAGCTAGTTAACATATCTTCTCACACAGTTCCCTTTTCCGATGTATATGGGACTCTACGCTCTTTACAAGCGGTCAATACTCCCCGTGATATGATGAACTGTCTTCATCAGGCTGCACATCAAATGTCTCTACTTATTCATCTTACAAAACTGCAACTTTGTCCTGTTTGACCAGCAACTCCCCCCACAGCCCCTCACCTCTGCACCCCTGGCAACCGCCTTTCTACTCTTTGCTCCCGTATATTTACTTGGCATTTTTAGAGGCTACATATAAGTGAGATCATGCCATTTTCTCCTTCTTGTGTCTGGTTTACTTCATGCTAGCATGATGTCCTCCAGGTTCATCCATACTCTCGCAAATGGCAGGATCTCTTTTTTTTTTTTAAGGCTGAATAATCATATATATATATCATATATAATAACCATATACACATAATAGTCACATACATACACACATATATGTGTGTGTATACACACACACACACACACACACACACACCATAACCTCTTCATCCATCTATCCAAGTGACTGGAATTTGAATTCAGGATTCCTGACTTCTGACATTTTTTTTCTGTAAGGAGCCTGTGCCACAGGTCTCCTGGTATATATTTATTTGCTCACTTGTTTCATTCATCAATCACTTATTCTGAAAATGGTTACTGAGCGCGTCCTCCACAGGAGACACTGTGCTGCCATGCTGACAAGAAGGTAGTGAATAAGGCACAAATCTTTGACCTCACAGAGTTTGCAATTTGACTAGTAACTTGGTTACTTGATACTTCCTTGAAAATATTAGATCTAATCCATAGCTCAATTGAATAATCGACAAAAATTATTTTTCCCTTGTGGTTGCCATAATAATACAGGGCTGGTAATAATTATTGTATAATTGCAGTTAAAAATACTTCACACCAGTCAGAATGGCAAAAATTAACAAGATAGGAAACAACAAGTGTTGGAGAAGATGTGGAGAAAAGAGAACCCTCTTACACTGTTGGTGGGAATGTAAGCTGGTGCAGCCACTCCAGAAAACAGTGTGGAGGTTCCTCAAAACATTAAAAATAGAATACCCTATGACCCAGCAATTGCACTACTAGGTATTTACCCCAAAGATACAGATGTAGTGATTCCGAAGGGGTACCTATTCAGAGCAACAATGTCCACAATAGCCAAACTCTGGGAGAAGCCGAGATGTTCTTCAACAGATGAATGGGTAAAGAAGATGTGGTATATAGATACATGGAATATCTTTCATCCATCAGAAATGGTGAATACTTAACCAATTACATTGACATGGATGGAACTGGAGGGCATTATGCTGAGCAAAATAAGTAAATCAGAGAAAGACGATTATCATATGGTTTCACCCATGTGTAGAATATAAGAAACAGTGCAGAAGACCATAAGGGAAAGGAGGGAAAACTAGAAGGGAAGAAATCAGAGAGTGAGACAAACCATGGGAGACTCTGAACTATGGGAAACAAACGGAGTTGCCGAAGGGGAGGTGGGTGGGAGATGCAGTAATTGGGTGATGGACATTAAGGAGGGCATGTGATGTGATGAGCACTGGGTGTTGTATGCAACCAATGAATTGTTGAACACTGCATCTGAAACTAATGATGTACTATGTGTTCACTAATTGAATTTAAATTTAAAAAAGTAATGATATTTCAAAAATACAAACCCCAGTTCATAACCTTCAGAAAACCCGAGCTGCAGATAAAGCTGGACTCTGAAGCAATGGTCAGTACCCTGCTCTAGCTGACTTTTCTAGCCTTACCTTGCCAGCCCAGTGAAGGGCTGGAAACCCAGCTCTGTTCACTTACAGAGTGAGGGACTGTGACAAAATGACTTTACTGCTTTGAGAATTATGCTCCTCATCTACAAGATTCAGGTTCCTCCAAGGGCCCCCAGATGTAGACAAATATGGGGACAGCTAATGCAGGACTCAGTTATTATGGGGCCAGAAGGCAGGCAGACTGCCCATGGAGACCCCGTCATCTAACAGCACTCTGGCCTTTCTGGGGTACAAAGAGGACCTGGACAAAAAAGAATTGTGCAAATCTGATTATTCATGCCTGGACAAAACACATTGGTAGCTCTGAGGAAAGAAGGAAGTATTCTGATCCAAATCTGCTTCATGGAGAACATGATATTTGAACTAGAGCTTGAGTAGACCTTGGAAAAACAGTAAAAAGGGAGAAAGGAAGGGGTACTGTATGCAAAATGGTGGAGTAAAGATGGTGCCAATCACAGGCCAGGTTCTGTGCGAGGAGGATATGGAGATGGATGAGGCAGAACCCCTGCCTCAAGGAACCTCAAGGAGAATGTGCAAAGGAAAGGAAACCAACGCTTTTGAGCAACCAGTACGTGCAGCATACATTCCTTCTCATTTCAATAATTATTTGGGTTTGAACATCATACAAGAGAACACTGAAATTGGGTTAAAGGACTGGGATCTCAACCTAGATCTCTTGGACTCCAAAATTGAAGCTAGCTATAACTGCTGTGAGGGAGTTGTTCCATAGTCACTGTCTTTTTTTGTATTTTTGCAGAGTTATCAAAATAGATTTTATTTCTTTTTAATTGTGTTACATTAGTCACCGCACAGTACATCACTAGTGTTTGACATAATGTTCCATAATTCATTGTTTGCATATAACACATAGTGCCCCATGCAATCCATGCCCTCCTTAATACCCATCAGCAGGCTCACCCATCACCACCCCCACCAAAAAACAAAACAAAACAAAACAAAAAACCTCAGTTTGATTCCCGGAGTCCATAGTCTCTCACGCTTCATCTCCTATTAGAAGAAGGGAAAAATGAAGGGAGAGAAATAGGAGTGGGAGATGAACCACATTCACGGTCTTAAAGCGTCTCAGCATTTTGTGTCTCTGTCTCCCTGTTGCAGGTCTTACCATCACAGATATCAAGACATGCTTTGGAGGTTTTGTGGGCATTGGATATGACTATTCAGAACGTTTAAACATTGAAGGGAAGTTATCAGGGGGCGTCTGTGCAAAATTCGGAGGTGGCGATGGGAGTAAGTATTGAGTACTTGGTCTCCCAAAGAGAAGATAGATTTTTCTCGGACATACACTCGGGGCACGGACATGATTTTCCCCCTCAGCTGATTCCATTTCACTCAATGGTTGTGCTGTCTAGGTACTAAATACCCCAAACCAGTGACTGATTGTGGCTTTATTTTGAATGCACCGTGGGCTAAGGTCATCTTAGAAAGATGTGATTTTAGAAAGTGCCCCCTTCTAGATTTTGAGCACTAGATAAAGATCAAAGAAAGAACTGGGATAAAAGGAATGTGTAGATAGCACCTGGGTAGTTGACTATTGAGATAAAGGCCTCTCAGTTTATAGTCCAGAGGGAGGAGACAAGTCTTCTGAGAGAGAAGCACATAGTTACCAAATCAAGGAACAATTATTAGAGAAAGACTGCACACAGATATTTTGTGGCATTTCCTGAGCAAGTTAGTGTGAGTACTTATGCATGCATTCATTCATCAAATGTACAGGGTGTTTTTCTTTTCAAGTGGGCGCTACCGAGGGTACAGGGTACAGTTTATAATATAGTGGATGAAGTAGACATAAAACAGGTTCAAGCTACTCCCATTGTATTAGACTACTCATGCCCCAGGGCCTTAAGTTAAATGATTTCTTTTCTGTGACGTCCTTCCCTCCTCTCTCCATTTACCTGCAAAAATTCATTCACTTTTCTAGACAACTCACCTTTCACCCTGACCACCTTCCTTCCTCTACTGTAAATCTTTCCCCATGCCCCTTCTGAGCCCCACAAAGATACCTGTTGCCGCACCTCTGATAATCATTATTTTTTGTTAGCACCAATGATATTTAATTGAGCCTAGTAGACAGGTAGTAAGCACCGGGCATATGAATGAATAAATGCCTGCATGAATGAATCCTCCACATTCCCATCCTCTCCCTCTGCCATGCTTGTCAGGGCTGGGCTTTCATCCCAGTATCTGCTCTAACTCAGAGGATGGGTCTATTTCTAGGCTCTGGTCCCTCTCTTCTGCTTTGCCCTGAGTTAACTGAGCAAGGGAGAGGTGTGGGAGCTCTAAGAGGAGTACAGGAACTCTGTCCCAGATCTCATTAGTGGGACTTGCCAACCAGTCCTTTGGCTTTTTGGAAAATGAACTAATGCAGTTATCTTCTTTGATGGCAGAAAACAACTTGACGGCCATGGGTGTGGAAGACATCATTTCTCGGGTGCGAGGTGGCAGTTCTGGCTGGGGCGGTGGCTTATCTGAAAACAGTAGCACCATTACATATCGTTCCTGGGGGAGGTCATTAAAGTATAATCCTGTTGTTATTGATTTTGAGGTAAGTCTTTTCGCACTTGAAGAAACTCTACGTCCATGAGAAATGAAAGTGAAGCAGACCAGATCATTTCATATTTCTTATTATGAGCCCATCAAAGAACAAGATTAAATGTAACGGCACAGTGATCTGGTGGCCTTCCCCACGCCTGACTATAGGGAGTGCGTGACTTCAAACCCCGGGGCCACAGGACCACTGGGAGCAGAAGCTTAATATCTGGGCAGAGCCTAGTTTTACACCAGTAGGCCCAGAATTTCTCCAGGATTAGGCCACATGAAAAAAATAGGAACTTGTATTTATACAGAAAAGACTTTAAAATTACATTTGTTTAAGTAGGGGTTCACAAACTTTTTCTGTAAAGGAGGTGATAATAAATATTTTTGGCTTTGTGGGCCACATACAATCTCTGTCATACAAATTCCCCTCCTTCTTTTTTTACAAACTTTTACAAATGAAATAACCATTCTTAGCTCAAAGGCCATACAAGAATGAGCTGTGCTCCCCAGCTGTATTTGCTGTCTTTGCTCTAAGGGATCCCATCTCCTCATCACAATGAACCTCTGGTCCAGATGTGAGTCTTCCCATGGAAAGGATTAGGGACCTGAGGCTTTAAGACACCAGTGAGCCATTTATAGTCACAGGGCTCATGTGTAGCTGCCTGGATTTCAGACCTTCAGACCTCACAATCTGTTCTCACACCCCTCTACCCTAGCACCCTCCTTAAAGCCATGGTTCTCAACCATGCGGGGGGGTACTTCACTCCCCAGGGGAAATATGGCATCATCTGGAGAGGATCTTGGTTGTCACAGCTAGGAAGGTGCTATTGGCATCTACTGAGTAGAGACCAGGGGTGATGCTAAACATCTCTCAACACACAGGACAGTCCCTACAACAAAGAAATGTCTGGCCCCAAACATCAATAGTGCTAAAGTTGAGAAACCCTGCCTTAAATCCCTAACTTCACAAAGGCAGTGAGATTGTACTCAAAGTGGAAAGGAAACGGACTCTTCCACCAGTTGTCAAACTATTTCTGTTCATAGGCAAGGGTAGTCCATTAAGGAAAGAATTGTACTTTGGGGCTTTAAAACAAAATATTATTGTTTTCTTGCCCATTTTCTCTTGACTCTTGTCCATTTTCTGAGTATATTTAAAATCCCAGGTATAGATACATTCCTCTTCTTAAAATATATACCAACAGTTGAACCTAAAAGTCTGTAATAATACCCTGCTCTCCATGAAGAAAGAGGTCAGATGGATTAACCCTGATTTCATTTCTTCTCCAATAAGTAAGGGACTATTTTCACACACCTGTAATTCACAAAGGGTCTGAAAATTGCTATCATCAAGCTATTAGTCATTTGGGCAAAAAGTGTAAAATTGATAAAAGGGGCAATATATAAACTTTCATGGGCAAGAGGTGAATTCTGTGTTTACCTTGAGCAAAGCCTCCAAGGGGAAGTCTGCTATTAATGATTTGGAGAAGCCCAAATATTGTCTTTGGGGAAAAGGACCTACATTTGGGATGAGAAAGACATAATTTGGATCATGGCTCACCACCTTTTCAGTGTATAACCTTGGACAAGTTACTTTATTTTCTGAGCCCTAGTTCCCTGCTCTACAACATGGGGATAATAAAATGTTACATCACAAGGTTAGGGAAAGAGTAGTGGGTACTTAGTGAGTGTCAGTTGAAGAGATACGTTGATGGAAGCTAAGGAAGCTAGACAGATACCATAGCCGGTAAATGGCAGAGCCCAACTTGAGCTGTGTCCAATAGATTCTAATACCCATGGTCTCTTCACATCACAGGCTGCCCCCTGAACAGTTTGGATTTGATGCATTAAGGTGGTGACAGATTACAGAGCAGGAAGGTGACACAGCTCGAGCTGTGTTTTTAAAAAAGGATGCTTACAGATATATGAAGGATGCATTGAAGGGCTGAGGGGAGAGAAAGAGACAGACAGACAGACAATGGGCAAGGAGTCCAGCCAGGGTTATTCGGAACCTGACGCTCAGAGTGGAGACAATGGCTTACTCACTTGCATGTCCCTTTAGCTTAGCAGTACTGGGTTTTGGCAGGTCCTTAGACTGAGTGAATATGGGAATCATGTTATGTTATGATGTTGTGCTATGTTATATATTATTATGTGTTAGGTTATATTGAGTTGCTCATATCATACCACGTGCCTTCTCTGAATCTGTGTTCCTATCTATAAAATGGGAACAAAACCATGGCCAATATCTTTTCAAACTCTAAGATTCTTTTTCTCCACCCTTCCTCCCTCCTTTAAGTTCCTACCTGCCCTTCCTAAGGAATGCTTCCTTCCCACTTCCTGTGGGTTCTGGGAGTGAGGAGTAAGAGGCAGGGAACTGAGTGCTGAGCCCTACTGGAAGGTCACAGGGAAGTTGCCCAATGGTCCTACCTTCCCTGGAGTTAAGAGTTATCTGTAACGAGGGTCAGAGGGCAGCACATCCTGCACTAACTTCCTAATAATGGGGCCAAATTTTCTGAGCTTCCAGTAAGTGGTCATCTGCCCTTGGCTAGCAGCCCAGCCAGTTCTGAAATGACATGGCTGGCAACCTCTGCTGCAACCTGAGACCACAAGCCAAGGTCACAGGTCTTTCTGTACGCATTTCCAGGAACCACTCAAGGCTAGTGCCATGTGCCCTCTACTGACTCTTGATTCCAGAGAAGAGAGATTGCCCAAGTGTGGCTCAGTCTTATCTCTGAATTGCCCTGTGACCTTGGCAAATCACTCCCATCTCAGGATTTTGGGTTGCTGTCCTATAAAAATGAGGAATCAGTAAAGGAGCTTTCACTGTATGACTGTGAGTTAAAATATATAGCCTTAAAAGCATGCCGAAGACAACCCTATGAAGGATTTCGTCTTTACCCCCCCATCATCACATCTAACGAATAAAAATGGTGCTTTACTTTATATTGTTCTTCCCTTCCGCAATGGTTTCTCATTCACTACTTCTTTAGCTCCTCATAAGAATTCAAGGAAGTATTGTTATTGTTATTGTTCCCATCTTATAGAAAATGAGGCCGAGGTTTAGAGATAGATAAGAAAGACCACATAACTAGGATGGGATCAGCATTTTTTAAACTTTTACTCTGTGATAGTAAAAGTAAGGCAAGAGGATTGTTCTCATTTTAGAGACAAAGAAGGCAGGCTCCCATGTAACCAGACAGATCGCATAGCTGGGACTCATAGGGCTGAGATTTGAAGCCGGATTTTCTGGTTCCAGATTCATGGCTCTCTACCACATTTACTGTTTCCCAATCTGGGATCGATTTCGCCCCACAGGGGACAGGTGGCAATGTCAGGAGACAGTTTCTGTTTTCACAATCGGAAGTTATTACCAGAATCTAGTGGGTAGAGGCCTGGGATATTTCTAAACATCCTACGATGCTTGGGACTGCCCTCCCTCACCATCAAAGAATTATCCAGCCAGCCGGAAATGCAGTTCTGCTGAGGTTGGGAAACCCTGGGTTATAGTCATTCCTGGAACGGGGAGGTGGTGGCCTCAAATGCAAATGATCCCCTCCCCCCACACCTCTCCAAGCTGATACCAATAGGAGAAGTGTTCAGCACTGCTCCCACAGCTACCTATCAAGGACTTTAATAATTCTTGCATTGAAGGTTAGCAATCAAGGAAAAAAAACACATAAATACACATAATCCTTTACCCTCTCTCTGCCTCCTAAAAGTGCGGGAGGGGGCTGAAGAGTTGGCATAGATTGCTGCAGAGCTTTCTTCCTCTGGGATTGGGGAACCACAGCTTTCAGAGCTAAGCAGACTCATGTCCAGAGCAGCTCTTACACTTAATTATGTGATCCTGAGCAAGTCACTCAAACACTCGGAGTCTCTGGAGTTAGGTGGCAGTGAGGATCCAATGCAGTGGGGTAGAGCTGAGTGTCTAGTTCGGTGCCTGGCATGTAGCAGGCCTTCCAGAGGCTTGATGGCCAGCACCTGGGCTCTGGGAAGCTGGAGGCCCAGGGAGAGGCTCTCTGTTCTTTTCACACCCACAGATGCAGCCCATCCATGAGGTACTGAGGCACACTACCCTGGGGCCCCTGGAGACCAAACGCCGGAACCTGCAGCTGGCTTTGGACCAGTACCTGATGGAATTCAACGCCTGCCGCTGTGGGCCCTGCTTCAATAACGGGGAGCCCATCCTCCAGGGCACCAGCTGCAAGTGCCTGTGCCCCACGGGTCGCAAGGGCTCTGCCTGTGAGAAAATGGAGCAAAAGGGTAAGGCCCATGCATCCTTACTCAGTTGCAAACCTGGCCCAGCTCAGGGGGACCAGCACAGAAAAGACCTTGGGGTTCCCAGCCTCTTTTTTCCATGACCTCTTGCTTTATGGCTGACTCCTCCTCCCCTCTTTAATGGTTCTTCTGCTTTCTTTCTGCTATTAAGACCCTCTCTCAGATGAGATCTGTTGTTTGCCAAGGTGTGTATGGACAGTAGGATTCATTTCTGGAGGGATAGATTAGTTTCCTAGGGTTGCTGTAACAAATTACCACAGATTGTGTGGCTTGAAGCAACAGAAATTTATTGTCTGAAACTTCTGGGAGTTAGAAGTCCAAACTTCAGGTATACTGGCTGCTTTCCTTCAGGGGCTCTGAAGATACTTCTATTCTAGGCTTGTCTCCTAGCTTCTGGTGTTTGTTGGCCATCCCTGGCAGGACTTGGCTTGTAGATGTGCCATCTCAATCTCTGCCCCATCTTCACACGGTCTTCTCCACTATCCATCTGTGTTTTCTCTTCTTATAAAAAAGCAAGTCATTGGATTAGGACCCACCCTACTCCATCATGACCTCATTTTAAGATGATATAAACTGCAAAGGCCCTATTTCCAAATAAGGTCACATTTACAGGGGATGGGTGTTTGGACTTGAACCTACCTTTGGGGGCACACAATCCAACTCATGACAAGAGTTAAATAGTTGGCATTAAAGTACTCAGAACTATGGCCAAAACTCAAAAGGGCTTGAGCAAGTCGGGTTTCAAAGTACTGTGGTATAGCATGAACTGACTGGTCCCAGGGAGGAAAGCCCTCAAATAAGGATTAGGAATTCATATCCTTCACAGATGAGCAAGTCTGAGGACTTAGATGTGTGTCCCAACCACTTCACTAACTTCCTGTGAGACACCGGTAAACCATTTCTTTTTTCTGGGGCTCATCTCACTCATTTAAATTTCCTTGGAGCTTCAAGAATCTCTACTCCAAGAATTTAGCTCAAATCCCTAAGCTTTCAATTTTCTGCACATACAAAGCTACCTATGTCGTGCATGGAATGATGACAAAAACACATGGGTTGCCCAACTAATACATAGACCCATCTCCACTGGCAAGTGCAATGAAGATAATGTAAAGGGAAAAAAAAAAGAAAGTCTGGATAGGTATATTTAAGGTACTACTCTTAGGTCCATAAAAGAAACTGTTGATGTCCATAGTAGATGGGGTGGGAGCCTTGTTTTAAAATGAGGCGATGATGGGTTATAATTTCCTCACTGGGGGCGTAGTTCTCAATGGGAAGCAAGATGGCAGAGCTCTGTTGGCAGATAGGCTTTTGAATACCAATGTTACCAACTTTCATCCCAGAATTCACTGAAAAGTGGGGATAGTATCAGCACCTTCCTCACAGGCTGTGTTGATGTGGCATTAACACACGTGGCAGGCTCTATTATAATATGTAACAGGAAGAGATCACTCCACCAAGAGAGGGTCTATCTTGGTTTGGTGCCTTGCCTAAAACCCTCCTTTGCTGGTTGAAGGGATTAATTAATTAAATCCCAAAGAACTGCCTTGTATCTTGTAGGAGCAATTCTGAGAACGGTGAGCCAAGATGGTGAGTGAATCCCAGGGTCCTTATGAAGGAGGGTGCAGAGAAAAAAAACAAGTAGGCTCATTACTAGGGCAAAGACTGGCACAGTATCCTCATGGAAACTGAATAAAGGCACTGCATAATGGATGGGTAAATGGGGAAGAAACAAAGAAACTTCTTAGGACTGAGAGATACCAGTTCCTGGGTCCTGGGATTTCTTGACTTTTCAGGCAAAGTGTGGGCTGGGTTTCAGCCTTCATTCTCCCCATTGGCCAGGAAGCTTTTCCAGAGGGACCACAGGTCAGTGAACAGAAAGAATAACATCCTTATTCTGAGCCAGCACTATCTCAACACTCCCTGTGCATAAACTCATATCTTCCCTCAAAAATGTATAAGTACCATTATTAGCCCCAATTCACAGATGAGAAGTTGGGGTAGGAGGAAGGAAACATACTTTGCTCAAAGCCATCCAGCTGGCGACTGTCATAGGCAGGATTTGGACCCAGGGGGTTGGACGCATGCCAGGACCAAAGCTCTTATCTTATATTCTACTGATGTACATCATAAGAGTCGGGAAGTTTCAGAGATGGGGGCAGAGGGCCTGAGATGATTGCATTGACTATTATTTTTGGGAGAGGGAAGGGAAGCTATGTCCTAGAACATGGTTATCAGTCTATCCTGACTCAAAGAGTCCTGCCTAACTAATTACAGTTACGGCATGGGCCCGTAGTCCCAGTGACTTGCTTGGATTCCTAGGATCCCTGTCTGAGACCACAGAGATAGAAAGGAATAGGAAATGTGGGTTACCTAATTATGCCTCTTCAATGGTCCAGTGCTGGGCTCAGTTGTGGCCATGCTGAGTCATATGTAGACACAATGGGAAGGGGGACAGGATGCCAAAGATCTGGGAGTGATGGCAGGGCACAGAGGATGGGTCCTCCTCCTCACAGCCCATTTCTCCTGCAAGACTACTTTCAGTCAATTGCAGGCAGCACACAGGTATCCCATCAACCTTGTTACAAGCACCGTGTGGACATCAGGTAGCCTCGGGGACACCAGACTGAAGTTCAGCCTGACAAAGATTAATTTGGTAAGGAAATCTAAGACTGGGAAGCCAGCTACTGTGGACACCACTGACATCGGTCCCTAAGGATTTACCCTGCAAACCTTTGCTTATGGGGACCAAGTCATGGAAGTGAGAAAAATAGAGATGTAGACTTCTGCTGTGGCTGTCTCACCAGGGAGTATAATTACAGAGCTGGAAGGGACCTGAAGATAATCTAATCCAGTGATATTCACACTGGGATCTGAGGAAACTGCAGTCTTAGGGGCTGCCCCAGGGGAGCAGAGCAAACCTGACAGACACCACAGCTTCAAATAAAACAGCCTGACTTTCATCTGGCTGCCATATTGGGGCTCATATGAGATTTCATTTATGGGGCAGGTGGGGGGTGGTATGGGGGAGAAATAGTAATGAAAAAAATGATGGAAAAACCCCACCAGATTAGTTCAGCTGTTTCATTTACAGAAGTGAAAACTCAGGTTGAGAGAGGGTCTTCCCTAAGGCACAGAGCCAGTAGGAGGCAGCAGCTCCAGGCCAGGGGGGTGCACGAGCTGGATTTCCAGAGGCAACCCATGATCAGTGCCTATGTTCTCATGCTCTATGCAGAGCCTCTGTCACCCACTGTGGCCCCACCATCAGAACTGGAGGGGGACTGCTTTGCCAACTCTCACAAAAGCCCAGCAAGCCTCTCCACTGGGCTGTCAGGCTAGCCCTTGTCTGTGAACCCCTGGCCGGGTGGTGGTCCCTGCTCTTCACACCCTCCAGTGGTTCTGTGCCATTCTTCTGAAGGAGCGCGCCTTCCCGGCTCACTCGCCTATCTTCCATCGAACCACTCTCAGTGGCCTCTTCTCACTCTATCCAGAGTTTCAAATTAAGCGCAAGGCAGCGAGCACAGAGGTCTGGGCTGGCTGCACCAGGCCTCTCCCCAAGAAGAGATTGCCGACCACTCCAGGGCAATGGGATGGGCTGCCCTCCTCATAGTCCCAGCTGCTTCTTGTAGGCTAACCTCCTCCTCCCCTGGGAAATTATCTGTGCAGGAGCCAAGGCAGATGGTCGCTGGAGCTGCTGGAGCTCCTGGTCTGCCTGCAGAGCAGGCACCCAGGAGAGGAGGAGAGAGTGCGACAACCCTGCACCCCAGAATGGAGGCGCTTCGTGTCCGGGGGGGAAAGTGCAGACCCGGGCTTGCTGAGGGCCTCTGCGCACCGATGCCGTTGATGTCACCCCCTGCACCGACTGCTGGATAAAGACTCTCTTCAGCTGAGGGAAAATGCAAATCGACATGAACTTTATCTCTGTTCTGCCAACTCCTGAGCCCAGGACCAGCCCGCACCATCTACAAGCCACTAACCGTCCTATTACTCTAGTCATTAGACAACTGGGTGCTGGGGGTTAACTAGGGGCTGGGTCCTGCTCACGGCACTTCAGATGATCCAGAAAACCAAAACACCAAGGGAGAAATCTCAATCCATGCCTTAGAGGGATTTATGGGACGTTAAAGGTATGAGGCCAGCAGGTGCGGTTGAAATCGTCAATGGCCAATAAAACAAAGTATGATGAGAATTGTT
This sequence comes from Lutra lutra, assembly GCF_902655055.1. NCBI lineage: Eukaryota > Metazoa > Chordata > Mammalia > Carnivora > Mustelidae > Lutra > Lutra lutra. The sequence continues at coordinate 151,547,000 of NC_062281.1, read as the reverse complement.
TCAGTTCTTTGAGTACAATATTTGTTCATTCGTAGAACCATTCCTAGTTGACAGAATAAGCAAGCACACTAAAATAATGAGAAAAAAAATGAAGACTGACTTGAGTGTCTTCAATTTTCCTTCACCCGGATTCAACAGTATTTTCCTTTATTCTCTCACTTAATCTCTCTTGGTTAAGTTCTTACCACAAATAACAGATTCCCCTCAGTTATCATCTCACGGCACACTACCCTCTTCCTTCATTGCATTTTTTCACACTTAATAATTCTATACTGACTGCCATTATGCCCTGTTACTATCTATGACTTTTCTCCCCTGGGACGGTAATCATGAGAGATCAGCTTTGTTTGCTGTAGCGCTGTATCTGGAGAGGCCAGCCCTGTGCCTTGAATTGGGAGGGACCTAAAAAGCATCCCTGGATGAAGTGAGGGGCTGAACTCAAGAGTCAGTTCAAACATGTGGTCCAAATGGGTCAGCTCCCGAGACTGGAGCATGGATCCAGAAGGGCCAACCAATGCTTATCAGTGTACTTTCCCTGTCACCTATGGGAAAGCCAGTAGCACCAGCCTGCCTTGGTATCCCCACAGCACTCCAGTCATGCCTCAAATAGAGAACGAGTTGTGTTTCACTGACGTTTCTGTTTACCTCTAAGTTTCTCCTATAGGTTGGGAGCTCCTTGGTGGTGGACTCTGCATTTCCAACAGACAAAAAAAAAAAAAAAAAAAAAATCTGTTGATTGATATATATTGGTGTTCCCTGTCTTCCCAGACTCCTCAGTCTTTTTATGGTAATCATAAGACATAAAGATATGAAACAACGAGAAGGGGTTTTAGGGACACAGGGAATTAATTGCTGAGTTAATGCCAAAGTAAGTGTCAAAGGACGCCAGGTGGGAGAGAATTTTACTTTCCTTGTGTGTGTGCATTTCATATATGGAATGGGGCTTGATCCAGACCTTGAAGGTTTTTAAACTAGGCAAAGAAGGAGGAGGACTTTAAGACAGAAATTCAGCACGTAACAAAATTTGAAGGTGAGAAAGAACCTTGGAGGGGGGACGTGCAGGTGCACGTTTTAGGAATGGAGAGTGGGGAAGAAGGTGAAAGTAAATATGTCATATAAAACAGCACAGTGCCTGTGGCACGTGGAATTATTAGCATCACCCTTATTATTACTATTGTAACTATTATTAATTAAAACATAGTTTGTAAGTTTCATTTCTGAACTCATTAGATCTTCCATCTGAAAGAAGAAGACTCCTTTACTCCTTCTCATTCTGTCATTAATTTGCTTTTTCTTTAAAAGTTAATTTACATATGTAATTAATTTCCATTCATTATTCACTAGGGAGTGGTAGTTACATGCTAGTAACTGGAGGAGGTCGAGTGCACAATTTACAGAGGACATTGAAGCTCGGTCTTCATGAAAGCAGTAGTTCTCAAACTCATCTGCACAGTAGAATTGGGTGGGGAGTTTTATTTATTTATTTTTATTTTATTTTTTCAAGATTTTATTTATTTGACAGACAGATCATAAGTAGGCAGAGAGGCAGGCAGGTGTGGGGGGTAGCAGACTCCCCGCTGAGCAAAGAGCCCGATGCAGGGCCCAATCCCAGGACCCTGAGATCATGACCTGAGCCAAAGGCAGAGGCTTAACCCACTTAGCCACCCGGGTTCCCCTGGGCAGGGAGTTTTAAAAAACCTTGATGTCCAGAGGCTGTACCCCAGACCCATGAAGTCCAAATGTCTGGAGGTACAAGCCAGATATTAGGAGCTTTAAAGCTGTTATCAACTATACTTCAATAAAACAAGAAGAATGGGCGCCTGGGTGGCTCAGTTGGTTAAGCCGCTGCCTTTGGCATGGGTCATGATCCCAGGGTCCTGGGAGTGAGTCCCACATTGGGCTCCTTTCTCAGTGGGAAGTCGGCTTCTCCCTCTGCCTGGCACTCTGCCTGCTTGTGCTCTTTCTCTCTATGGCAAATAAATAAATAAATAAATAAATCTATCTTTAAAAATAAATAAATAAAACAAGAAGAAAGCAGCCAAAGCAGAGAACCCTTGAGCACGGGGAGTCATCACGTGTTCATGGGAACAAGCGTGTGACAAAACAAAAGGGCAGGGGCAAGGAAGGTATTTCAGGGATAAAGCTAGTCATGGATAAGGAAGATGCGGTCCATATACACTATGGAGTATTATGCCTCCATCAGAAAGGATGAATACCCAACTTTTGTAGCAACATGGACAGGACTGGAAGAGATTATGCTGAGTGAAATCAGTCAAGCAGAGAGAGTCAATTATCATATGGTTTCACTTATTTGTGGAGCATAACAAATAGCATGGAGGACAAGGGGAGTTAGAGAGGAGAAGGGAGTTGGGGGAATTGGAAGGGGAGGTGAACCATGAGAGACTATGGACTCTGAAAAACAATCTGAGGGTTTTGAAGGGGTGGGGGGTGGGAGGTTGGGGGAACCAGGTGGTGGGTATTAGAGAGGGCACGGATTGCATGGAGCACTGGGTGTGGTGCAAAAACAATGAATACTGTTACACTGAAAAGAAATAAAAAATTTAAAAAAAAAAGCTAGTCATCTAGGTGGGAGATGAGAATTTTGGGGTTAAGCAACTACTTGGATCACCTATAAGCCCCAACCACCACCCAAGCCATGCAGTTGTCTTCCTGTCACCAGAGCCAGGGAAACAACACCAGCATCTGCCCCGCTCCTCCAACGATGCTGCCTCCCCAGCAGTTTCAGAAATCACAATATAGTGGCAGGGACAGTTTCAGAAGCAGCAACCCTTCTCCAGATCAGTGCCCTTCCTTCTTCGAGTACGCCTGGCTCTCTTGCCAAGCAAAGGCATAAAGCTCATCAAACATATTCTCCCTCAGGTCCTTTCAGGAGACCTATAATCTAGGGCTTTGTAGGTAGTGGGTGTAAAACACAGCTTAAAGATATAATCTTCAGCTTGACAAGGTGTCTTTCGGAAAGTAAATTAACTACAGAAGGGAAAGCAATTAAGGAGAGGCTGTTTTGCTTTTTTTCTTCTTTGAGATAGAGGAAGATCTAAAGAGTTCACTCAATGAATCTCTTCTGAACTCTATTTGCCTTTAGGGTGAAGAGAATGGACACAGAGAAAGGGCAGGCTTCAAAAACCGCACTACAGAAATGAGAGATGGCAGAACGAAGCTCTTGGGGGTCGTGACAGGAAGGGGCTGTGATGCTGATTAGCGGAAGGACACCTCTCTTCCACAAAGGCAATGGGGACTGCTTCCCCTTCACTTGGGAAATGGGCAAAGCCCCTTGGGGAGCTTCTGTGCCAGGTGCCAGAGACAGAGATGAGTCAGACATGGTTCTGACCCTATGAGAATGTGGGGGCTGGGGATGGCAAGAGGTCCCATGCCAGCAGGAACTCTGGAGGGTGGCTACCCCAGCTTGGGGAGCAGGGAGAACAGCCCAGAGGAGGAGAGGATGGACTGGCGTCTAGGAAATGAATGGGAGTTAGACAAAGAAGGAAAGGCAGAGAAGGGGCAGGACACCGCAGAGGTAACAGCATGGGGTCAGGTGGTGTGGGTGGTGATTCACTGCTCAGCTCCTGGGTTTGAGTGCTGGTCCTTCTCAGGCTGGGAACTGCTGAGTTCAGAACTTTGGTCTGGTCCCCAAGATGTTCCTAAGGGTAGCTGGTGCTTGGAACTAGGGAAACTTCTGTAGATGCCACCTTCCTGCTCACCTCACACCCCACAGCCATTGTTAGAAAACCCAAGGTTTTTAATTGGATTCACAAGGTTCTCTAGAATTGGATGCCAATGTGCCACTCCAACTTCAGCTTTTTTAGGTTCTATGAGGCACTCGTACTAAAAATCTATTGCCCTTGCAGGATGTACAAAGCCCTGTGTGTCTACCTTTGGCTCTCCGACTTCCATTTCCTTTTGTTCTTTCCTTCCCTCAATCGTGTTGCTCTAGCCATGAAAGGCTGTTTGTGGTTCCTCACACATGTCAAGCCTCAGGACCTTTGCATCTACAGACCCCTCCGCCTGAAATGCTCATCTTCTAAATGAACTCATCCAAGACTCACACTCTGGTTTCAGTCAAGTCTGTGCTCAAATATCACCCCTCCAAAGGCCTTACTCCCACTTCGTTTTCTTGTATGGCACTTAGCACTGAGATTATAGATTCGTTTATTCTTCTATTTTTCTAGGTGTGCCTCCCCCTGTTAATATGCAAACTTTTTCATGGCTAGATCCCCAGTGCCTTATAGAGGGTCAAAAAATATTTGTTGAATGAGTGATTTCCAGTTTAGTTCCTCAAATAGGTCAGGCTTTTTGTCCCCGCCAGGCCTTTGCGCATACTGCCCAGAAGGGCCCTGCCTGCCAGTTCCCTCTTCTCTTAGCTCTTTGCCAGTAATCTTTAGGCGAGAGGTTAGGTGTCAACCTTGACCCCTCCAGTTAGCCCATACTTCGTCAGGTGCGACTACTTCATATGGCTCTGTATTCCAGCACTTTCTAGTCTATCACCGTAGCTTACTTGTCTGTCTCCCACACCTAGTGACTTTTGCAGAGCAGACAGAAACTTGTCCTCATGTTTGGAGCCCCAGTACCTACTAGAACACCCAGCACATAGGAGCTTCCTGATAAAAGTTTGTTGGCGGCTGTTCTCTCTCTGGGTCCCTCCCTCCGTGCTAGAAACAAAGTGTCTGAAGCGGCCTTAGCATGCAGGGTCAGGGATTTGTGAGAGAGAACCCCATGGAAGATATTTTCACAGAACTTCCCAATCCTGCAGTCTTCCTGGTGCATCAGAGGACAGCCCACCCCCTTCCAAGAGGCTGTATAAACTTAGGAGAGAGAGAGAGACCACCTTTTCCACATTTGTGAAGGAAAGCCCATCAAATCGAGTTAAAAATTCTGCATCAGTGGCCTCAGGGTACCCCCCCAACTCCCCTGGGAGAGATAAAGGAAACGGTTTCCCTCCTATATTAGCAGCTTAAAATGTAAGATAAATCCTCCTGCCTAACCAGTTTGTAACAAATGGACTTGGCTGTCCAGTGCCAGGATACATGTCTGATGGATCTATCTATCCATTCTATTTCCTTAGAGATAGCAGCTAAGAAGTTTTATTATTTGCTTCCCTCCCCCATTCCCATTTTCCTAACCAAGCATGTAGAGCGAGCAGTTGATGGATGGATGGTGTTTGGGGTAAAAGGGGCCAGAATCAGATAGTTTTCAGGATATGAACAAACCGGCTTATTAACAAGGAGGCCCGTCAGGCAGGAGGTGGCAGGGGGAAGGGGGAGTGGACCCTGGCCGAGGGCGGGTGATGGATGAAGGAACACCTGGGGTTGCAAGGTGGAGACGAGAGATAACTGGTGGGTGCCGCCGCCGCTAATGGCAGCGCCCGGGCTCTGGGGCGGTCTCCTGCACAGAGGTGAATGTCACGCCAGTCACTTGCCTCCCTTTGACAATCCTCCAAGGATTTCCCACTGTAAATACAATCCCCGTTTCTTCTCCTTTTCCTTTCTGTACAAGGCAATCTACATGCCCCAAAAGAGACAGATGCTAGGCCGGGTAAGAAGAGGCAGATGGTAGAGAGGGTTGGATTGTTTAGCACCCAAGAGTGGAAAGGCAGTCGAGCAGCCGCCACGTGCCAGGCACTTGGGGTGACAGCTGTCCGTCTGCGTATGTCATGTCATTCAATCATCACAGTGTGCCACGAGGACGACTGGCCCCATATTCTGATGGGGATACCGAGGCACAAAGGGGATCCATGGCTTGATCAAGACCACTCTGCTAGGAAGTGGTGGCCTTGGGTCCTACACCTCTATCCGTCTGCCTGCAAGTCCTTTGAAACAGCTCGGCCTCCCGGCTGCAGAGATGTAAGACTGGGGCCCTCTCTCTGCCTCTTCTATGCAAGGGGGCAGGTGGGCAGGCACCGGCTGTATGATGCTGCTGGATCCACTTCTGCTGTAGCAGGAGACTAGGGTGCAGCCCTGGGACTGAGGCAGGGTTGCCCCTTTCCTGTTGTGTGGTCTTGGGCAAATGGTTCAGTCTCTCCCAGGCGCCTTCTCATCACCTGTCAAAGGCAGATAATAAATGCTTCCTCTTGTAGCCATTGAGAGGATTAAGCTGGATTAGGTGTGTGAAAGTTCTTTGTAGCTGGTAATGCCCTCTGCAAATATTAGTTATTATGCTGTTACATTTTCCCTTAATAACCCAGAGCTTGGGCTAGAAAAGCCTTCCATGTCCTTTATGAAGACATCTCCTAGGAGCTAAGCTATTTTATGTCTTTTTTGTTCTCATCGTTATAGCGGGTTTAGCACTGAAATGTTTTTAAAGTAGTTTTAAATGACTTTTCAAAACAAATCGGCAAACAAACCAACAAACCACTGTTCTTGTTGAAGTTTTGAGAATCCCCAGAAACAACATGGGTGAATCAGCTTTGGTGTGCTCCCCAGACCCAGGAGGTCGCTACTGCAACCATCCCCCTCTTACAGATGGAGAAATAAAGGCACAGATGGGTACGGCGCTTGCATAAAGCCACAAAGCTAACAAGCCACAAAGCCAGACAACATCGCAAACACAGGCCACGTAGCCCCAAAGCACCTGCTCCTAAGAACCCGCCCCTGGACTTCTCTTCATCCAGGTTTCCAGGTCAGCCCAGGAGGCTGTGATGTTCCCTGGATGGCTCAGTAAACCCTACATTTCTGATTACCTCAGCATGGAATCTGGCCTGACGTTCAAGAAAGAGAACTCCAAGAGGAAAACGCTGTACAAAAAAATCTGATTTCCTGGCGGCGGCATTCAATAAAGAGGGAATCTCCAAGGCTTACGGTGTACTATTCCAGGGGCTGCGTTCTGAGGTGGGCATTCCAGATTTCGCGTGAACCAGCAGATGAAAAAGAAGGTGGAACCAGAATGCCAGGAGACAACATTTGAGGGGGGAAGGGGTTCTTCTTTGTTCCTTTCCTACCTCTGTCACAGACTGGGCTGGCCCTTAATCCTCTGGGGTCTTGCTGTGGGCATCCATTTGTAAACGTGCTTCTCAGTTTTCCCCCACCAATGGTTGCAGAGTTTCCTGCTCTCTTCCTCTGTAATGTTTCTCTGAGGAATTCTGGTGGTCACTAGGAGGTGTCCCAAACACCCCTCCCCAAGTACCATCAGCCCCCGCCTGACACTGGTTGTTTTTCTCTTTCCTTTCACTCTTGTTCGTTATGCTGCCCACAAAGCTGGCTGAAGGTGCCTCCCCCAGCCCCTGCTATGGGCATTGCCCCTCTTACTCAGGGTTGCTGTACCCCAGATTTCACGGCGCTACCATCATGTGCCACTAATTCACTCGAGTTTCTCACCGGCCTGCAAAGGTTCTGCCCTTAGCCCTCTCACGATCCTTTTTGTTAGGTCATGAATTCATGCAACAATTATTTGCTGTCGCTCGTTGTGCCAAACAGGACGCTGGGTTCTTGAGACATAAAAGTGCAGTAGACACTAGCCCTCCTCCAGGACATGATACGTGAGAAGGAAGAGGAGATGGTAAATGAGTAAATTATAACACAATGTCCTCAGAGCCCAGAGACGCTGGCAAGTAGACATAATGTCATTAAGGACATCTTCAATCTGTAAAACAAAATATTTCTCCATCAAGACACTAATCAGAAGGTCCCCAGGGAGACCTGGCTGGTGTCCCAAGGGCTTTCTGCTACAGGCCCACTCTTTTCCTGAGAGCTTTTCAAATCAGCGCCTGGGAACAGGCCAAAGTTCTCTTCTTTAAAACAAAGATGGCATTTTCCTCCGGATTCTGTGCCAGCAGGGGCCGTTTCCCCCAGCCTTGGCATCCCACCTTGATTTGCACAGTGAGCCCATTCGCAGTAAGGACCGTGTTTCCCCGTGGAGCTTTCTCCACGAGTCACCCCAGGACTGTATGAATCTCTCTACCCCGTCCTATTCAGATAAAGAACTGAGCTCATTTCGGTTAAAAGACTCCATAGACCGAGCTCGCTAATCAGCAGCTGTTATTATTATTACTACTGTTAAAATCATTATAATAATTATCATTCCTGCGGAGGTTATGTGATTAGCCCAAGGTCACCCAGGGAGGAAGCAGAGAAGGAGAGACCCCTCCCCTTCCATCAAGCACATGGTGGAGCCCATGGCATTTCAGAGATTCACGCTCTTAGATGCAAAACCCTCCCTCATCCGGGTATCTTGTGGCGTGTTCGAGCCTCCAGGACCGTTGCCAAACTACCCTGCCTGGACTGCACCCCCACGGACCCCGAAGTTCCCTCCCAGGCACGCCAGTGCGAGCTACGGTCACCGAGATGGGCCAAAACCCCAGCCTGCGTTTATCCTGCTTAATTCTTAACGCCGTGTTTCAGCCTCCTCCTAAATGGGTTTGCAAAAAGAGCCACGAGGGGAAGTTCAGCCCACAAATAAGAATATAATTATTACACAGTTTAGCAGTACCTGGGCCTCACCTGGGTATTCACCGGGGCTCCGAAACTCAATTGTTTCTCCTTCAAGACCGTATTTAATAGGATAAACAATTTCTGCTAAATGCAATAAACGTGAACCTGGGCTGTCATCTCCATAATCAACTTAAATTTCCCATTAGAAGCGGTGGCTGTGATTGAGATTCGGAATTTAATTTGGCGGAGCTGGCTTCGACGTGCCCGTGCAGGCTTCCTGGGAGCCTCCCATCAACCCAAGACAGAACCACTCTTCCCCGTCTCTGGGGAACCTTAAAAGAAGATAGATGATAACTCAAGAAAATTATACGGCTTCGGTATAATGAAAGAGATAAAACATTATTGGATTAGCCTGTTGAAATAACAGCAGACGGCAAAGCAATAATATCAGGGCAAACAAGGGCCCCCTGGCCCCGCGGCTCAGCGGGAGGGCCACGGGGACCGGCGAGGGCAGCGGGAGAACCAGCGCACTTGCTGCCCCAACCCCAGCCGTCCGATTCGGCTCCTTCCCAGGGTGGTTCTGTTGACTCCATCCCAGAGGGCTGGGCGGGCCACACTGGCAGGTGACGGTGACCCATGCCATGGCGTGGTGGACGTGTGAAGGTCTCAGGCCCCAGCACGTAGCCCAGAGGCAAACGGAAGCCATTGATGCAGCGGAGAACAAATTGGTTGAAAATGAACAGAACCGGTTCACCTTCAACCACTTCCCCCCTCCCCCACCATCAGTTTGATTTCAACAAATTCACATAAAGTTCTGCAACCAGATGGGGAGCATCCAAGAGCAAACAAAATCCGATGGGCTGTTTCGAGGTGATGGAATGAATGAGAGCCCTAAAGTCTGAAGGATCACTCTAGTCAATCTAAAAAATCAAAAGATTTTGGATTTTGGTAACCAAAGATCAACTAACTGCCCTCTTTTTCTCCCTCCTCAAGCAGACCCCCTCACCCAGGTGGGATTTGGACAAAAGCAGGAGTGAGCAAAGTGGAACATACAGAGGTAGGGGAAGGTACATATTGCACATTGGCCTGGAGCCATCAAGTTGAACTTCACCTTGGTATGTTTCCTCTTCCAGCCACTACATCTTCCTTTCCTCCTTCCTCCTTCCCTCCCCGCTTCCTTCTTCCCCCCCCCTCCTCCCTTCCTCCTTAATTCAGTGATTAATTTCCCTCGCTCTTTTCTCCAGCTCAGGACCTTCTCTGGGCACCTACTCATGTCACAATCATTCAGCTCTGCTCCAGAACTCCTGCTTCTGACATGCATAACATTTCCTTTGCTCAGCATCAAAGGGAGCGGAGGAACCAGGATTCACTGTCCTCAGGATGCAGTGGGTAGAGGCTGTCAATACCACACATACACCCCATGTTCTTCTACATTTTAGTTCCTAAAAATCCTCCGTCAGTAAATGTCTAACTACCGAGGGGAAGACAACACGACAGTAAAAGTCTAACCCTCTGGAGCCCAAGCGCCCATTCTGCAGCCCAGCTCGCCACTTCCTAACTGCGCAGCCCCGGACTAGCCACGTAACTGCTCTAAACCCCAGCTCCCAAGGCTGTTGGATGGGCCTGATGTGCATCGGCCTTGTACGGCCGTCATGAGGCTGGAAGGAATGAACACACCTAGCACCATTGTAGATGTTGTTCCTCATTCAATGCATATTCACCGCCATTGTCACTGCATGAGTCCATGGAGTCCTTAAGGGAGGAACAACTTCATAACTAGTCACTGATTCATTACTGGGCACCTACTCTACACCAGTCGCTGCTAGACAGAAGGACTTCCATGGGAACAGCTCCTAACACGGTTCCTGGCTGGTAGTGCACGTGAGTGGAACAAAAGTAGACAGATGAGCAAAGGGAGCATGACTGAGATTCTTACGCCCTTAAGGAACCTGTAGTTCATGGTTAACTCACTCTTGGTTCAATCCATGTACATCTTGCAAATAACATCTTTATTTTAACCCCCCTGAATGGCATCGCCCTCTACCCTTGGGCTGGCCCCCGGTAGGAGCTGGTAGGAGGTAACTGGGCCTGAGTTCCTAAGGGCTCAGAGCTCTCACAGGGGGCAGCCCACGGTAGGAAGAAGCACTTCTTCCTTAACATTTAAGTGTTTCTGAAGCATGGCCCACGCAGGGGTTGCCTCCATTTTGAGGAGGTGGATTGTTGCACTGCCTTTGTCTTGTTTTATGTCCTCCGGAACATGGAGACCAGTCTGACCAGCAATTCCACCTCCCGTCAATGGGGACATCTAGAAGAAAGAAGGTCAGTGAACACTGATTAGCCCTTGTTACACCTGGTGCCCTATGGAGGGGTGGGGGGTAGAAGCCAAAAGGCTTTGGGAGTCGGCTCTCAAATCCTCCCTTCAGTGAGCTGTCTTTCTTGCACACCATGGTACTTGCCACACTCCCTTCTGCCACAGGGCCTTTGCAGATGTTGTTTCCCTGGTTCAGAATACTCTTTCCTCCTCTATTCATCTGGTCAATCGCATTCAGCCTTCAGATCTCAGGTAGAGGGTTGTTTCTGCAGGGAAACTGCCCTGACCTCTAACTCCCCACCAGTTCTTCATATTTTAAGCTCTCGCCGGCCATTTTATAGCAGTTACAACTAAAACCTTAAATGTGTTTCTGGGGTAATTCAAATCATGTAGGGCTTTTTTTGCTGAGCAGCAGTCTCGATGATGGCGGGATCTCTACTTGATATGCTCACCACTGAATCCTCACACCTAAGCTGGCACATAGGCGGCCTTGGTAAACGTTTGTTGCATGACTGGCTCTCAGCTTAGTCACTTCTTAGTGACAGGATGCTGGGTGGTTTGCTTCTTGTCAATGTATAAACTAGGAGCTCTGTGATCGGTGAGCATCATGCGTTATATGAAGTAATAACAGACACGGCACTCTCCCCTTCCCGATATTTGCCTTTCCCTTGAGGATTTTTTCGGTTGTTGATGACACTGACAAGTAACTGATTCTCTCCACCACAATACATCAGGTGTCTGTCGGAGTCTCTGATGGGCAGTTATCCTTCCCCATGCATTGCTTGGTACTTCTGGGCCTGCCCACTCATAAAATGAGAAGGTTCCAGTAGGAGGTATCCAGGGTCTCCTCCAACCAGGAGAAATCCTGTGGTTGTGCACTACCTGGTGGGGGCATATCACTGTGTGGGGCCTGGTTGCAATGTGGTGGCAGGGGGTGGGGTGGATAAGAACAATCCTAGCATTTCACTGTGGAGAATAGTGCAGGCAGGAGTCAAGAGCAAAGGCTGTGGCAGGCACACTAGATCTGAACCTGTGGTCTTGCTCTTACAGTGTGACCACTGGGCAAGTTCATTAGTGACCTACAAAGCACCTCAGTTTCTTCATCTGTAAAATGGGGATATCGATAGTACCTCCTTTGTGATGTTATGGTGAGGACCAAAGGATCTAATGTATGTCAAATACGAAGTGACAGGATTCATTTTGCTCTAAAACAAACTAACCAACAATTATTTTGCCCTTACAATGTATTAGGCCTCCTCCCAAGGGCTTTATATAGGTTTCAGGTGAAACTCAAGACAGCTCTAGTAGGTAGTTAATTCCATCATCCCCATTTTACAGATGAGGAAACTGAGGCACCAAGCAGTCACATAAGTTGCTCAAGGTCACAGTTACTGAATGACAGACGTGAAACTTGAACCCACACTGAGTCTGAGCACTCAGCAAGGTGCCCAATACATAGTAGTACATTGTTTTCACTGGATGCATCGTTTCCTTTTTTAATGGTATCACCAAAAAGAGAAGGAAGGGAAGGGAAGGAGGAGTCAGGGGCTGAGAGCATGTAGAGAACTCAGATAATAAACTGGCCAAAGAATTTAAGAGCTGGAAAGGATCTTACGGATAGCCTAGTCTTTTGTTTGTTAATTCAGCCCCTACCACGGAGCAGCAACTATGCTGGGCCATGGGGACACAGAGATAAATGGAACATGATCTCTGCTTACACACAGAGGGGACGCAGACAGATACAATCCAAAATATAATATGCTAAGAGCTATAATAGGCATATGTTTAAAGTGCTATAGGAGTGCATGGGAGGAATTAACTAATTTTACTCAGGGGTCGAGGGTTAGAACTTCTACAAAAAAGGGACATCTGTGCTGGATTTTGAGGGCTGAATAGGAGTTCAGTTAAAAAAAAAAAAAAGAAAAAAAGGAAGGTAAGCATTCCAGAATGATTCAAAGAAATAACCTGCAAATTCCATGCATTGATAGTCCTAGGACACAAAGCACTTTTAGGTGTGAAAACAATGAATTACAAAATCAGGAGCCAGGATGGAAATTTCATAGTACCCAGCTCCCAACCTGACATTCCCAGTGCTCTTTATGCCCTTTTGAATCATCCCCTGGAATTCCCTAGATTTCCCTTATTTGACCAATTCTCAAAGATTGCTTACCTTTCTCATGGGTGACCTCGCAGGCTGTGCCGTGGACTCCAATAGGACAGATGCACTCACAGCGTGATTCTGGAAAGACAATGCAGAGAGAACGTGACTCACACCATGTGAAACAGAACTCCAGAGTTCAGCCCTCCTCATTACAGTGGTGACACTGCCATTAGATTAAAATAGGAGAAACATTTAGTTGAATGGTTTCAGAGAAGAAGGTTCAGGGCCAAGAATACCTACTCCTTCCTTAAGGGCCTTTTGCTCACGAAGGGTGTTTATTACCATCATGAGGATTCACACAGCGTTCCTGAGGAAAATTACTCTGAGCCGACATTTGACCCAGCCTTGTAAGTTTCCAGTACTAGAAGCTACATTACAGGTCACTGGGGCCACTGGTCATTGGTGCTCAATTTCACCCCCCACGCATTTAAGTGTCCAGCCTCTGCTTGAACACTCCTAGTGATGGGGAACTCACTGTCCTTAGAAATCTCATCCTACCTTTGGCCAATTCTGACCCTTTGGAAGTTAGTCCATATGCTAACCTGTAACTTGTCACCTGGGAGTTACTCTCATCTGGGTCGCACAGAATCCCTTCATAGGATCATCCTAAGTCAGGCCCAGGAGCACCCCAGTCTCTGGCTTCATAGTCTCCCTCACACCAGTGCACATCTTCAGGTGGGTTCCAATTTCTGGGTTCCAATTTCACCCAAAGGCATGGGGATTTCAGCAACTCTAGATCAAGACCTTGAGCTGATGGGCTGACCCCACTTCTTGCTGACCACTCCCCCACTTGGGGGGTCCCCATTCTGATGGCAGAACTTCCCAACCTTAGGCTCTCACTTATCTCTGCTTTGCTTCCATCCACCCTGTCCAAGAAGCTAGACACATACTCCTCAATCTGTTGGGAGTGAGTCTTCTCCTGTGTCCCCTTTGTTGAGTTGGCTCTGTCCTAACTCCAGGCGGCTCCCCCGATGGGTGGGGATCTGCTGTACCCAGTTGCTCTGTACACCTTATTTTGGCTTCCTGCTGGACTGGACCTTTCCTCAGCCATCACTGCAGGCGCATAAGATCCCCTGCCTCAGCCAACCGCAAATTTGCTGTGCCCATTGCAGTGGCCCCAGATATGACCCTTAAAGTTAAGAATCAAGTTCAAGTGGCCCATCCTTGCGGTCACTCCCTCCATCCCTCCATCCCCCAATCTCCTCACCATGTGTAGGTCAGGATGTGCAGAGCCTAGGGCCTCTTCTTTGGCCCAGAGAATTGCCCCAAGTCCATCCCCACCCCTTCGTTTCAGATGGCACCTTCTCAGCCTGGTCCTTCGGTTTTATGCTGCTGGAACTTAGGTATTCAGGTGGCTGGAGGAGCACGACCTAGCTGCCTATTTTGACTTCTTGGGAGATAGACTGACCCTTGTTCTAATGCTTGGTACACTTCAGTGTAACTCTGCTCAGCTCTAGCCCTCCCACTAGTTTGTAAGCTCGTGAAGTCATGGATCCCGTGGGCTAGTGATTTCAGCTGTAGATCGGCTTCTCGGCCCCGACTCCACAGGGCAATCACCTGTCGGGCTTTTTCAAAGGCCAATCCCAGTGATTCACTTTAAGTGTTCCGGGTTGAGGCCCAGGATTCTCCCCTGCAGCCCGGGATGAGACTGCCTTAGAGGGACATTGTTCTCTCCACCCAGGAACTGCAGCTGAGCCCAGGGGGCCCCTGGGTCCCATCCCACCTCATTGTGCTCCAGGGAGGTGGGGACTTGGGCAGGTGTGAGTCCTAGCTGGGCTGCAAATTAGAACTACCTGGAGAAGGCTTACCCATCCTGACGAGGGGCCTTCTAGAGACTCATATGATCCACGTGGGGGCCTGAACATCAGTAGCTCTGCAGGTCTCAGGGAGTTCTGATGCCTGATGAGGGTGGAGAAGCTCAGTTTAAGAGGCTCCAAATGGGGACACCTGGGTGGCTCAGTTGGTTGGGCAGCTGCCTTCGGCTCAGGTCATGATCCCAGCGTCCTGGGATCGAGTCCCGCATCGGGCTCCTTGCTCGGCGGGGAGCCTGCTTCTCCCTCTGCCTCTGCCTGTCTCTCTGTCTGCCTGTGCTTGCTCACTCTCTCTCCCTCTGTCTCTGACAAATAAATAAATAAAATCTTAAAAAAAAAAAAGAAGAGGCTCCAAATGCCTGGGGGGGGCTATTTTTTCCCTCTGAGAAAATGAAGAGGGCTTTATGGCAGTCCTTGGGGCCTCTGAAGAGGGCTGGGGATTGACCTAGAACTCTTCTTGAGATACCCTGGAGGGTATGCTGATTTGATGATGTGTTCTGGCCCCGGCACAGACCCCTCCAGATGACGTCGTCCACAGGAATGCCCGCTGCGGGGAAATGGTACCTTTCAGGACAGGGAATCCATTCCCTTGGCAGGGAGCACAGTGGCAAGGGCTGACTTCCTTCTGGAACTCCTCCAGAGCCTGCTTCATGTTCTGCTTTATTGTGCTGGAGAAGGCAAAGTCTGTGGCCGTCACCAGTTCATACAGAGGCTCTGTCTGGGGAGCAGAAAGGCAGGCATTTCAACAGAAAACGTTCATCAGATAGAAGGTAGAAGCAAGGTTCCACAGGAATGAGCAAGGAGTTGGTGCCTGGAGATGAGTGGATTCATCTGGCACTGGATGGATGCCCCAGTGTGTAGATGGATGTCCCATCCCACCGCATAGCCACCAATAAACTCCTTCAAGTTCAGGTCAACTCTACCAAATACCTCCCAAGTGCCAAGCATTAAATGTAAGTAATGAGTAAGATGAAATCCACAGGAATCCCTAGAGAGAGAGGGAGAGAGAGGGAGAGAGAGAGAGAGAGAGAGAGATACATAGTAACTGGTGCTTACAGCACAGCAATTATGGGGCTGAGTGCAAACTTGGAATGTGAGGGGAGGAGCAGGCAGTTAATCTGTCTTTGGTGGGGAAGAGGAGGTGATTTTCAAGACACTCTTTGAAACTATTATAGCTTTGTCCCAACATCACCTCCTCCACCCAAACTGGCAAAATCATTCACGTTGTGCAAGAGCCACCATCATGAAGCCTTTCCCTGAGCTCCAAAGTTCACAGAACACCTTCCCATCATGAAGTGCTCAGCATACAACCCAGTGTTCAACTGATACAAATTCTATTTCTTTGCTCCTTTGCAGTCATTCATTTTTTTAATGAGTTGAAATCTCCCTTTTTCCTTCTTGAGTTAGAAGATAAGCTGCTGGAGATCAGGGCTCTATACTCTCAGCTCTGTATCTCTGGGATCCAGCCCCAAGGGTTGTGAGAACAGCTAATAAAAGTGGGTGGGAGAGGCACCTGGGTGGCTCAGTTGGTTAAGTGTCTGCCTTTGGCTCAGGTCATGAACCCAGGGTCCTGGGATCGAGTCCCACATTGGGCTCCCATGTGATCTCTCTCTCTCAAGTAAATAAATAAAATCTTTAAAAAAAAAAGTGGATGGGCCAATTAATGGGGGGATGGGAGGCCTCACCAGGGCAACAGCAGCTGGCCAGGAGGAGAGGGGGTGGACAGCAGGGACCTAGACGCAGAGAGAGAGCACCGCTGGTCTCCCAGGAGCATGGCAGTGTTTTCACAAGTGGAAGCCACAGACCAGTGTGGTGGTGCTGATGGGCTAGGAAAAGTCTGAGACAAAGTGCAAAGGAGTAGTTAAAAATGTTATGGAACCTCTTTCCCCTAGTTTCAGCTCCAGGGCCAGGTTCCTCTCCAGATTTCGTTTGTGATCCTGCCCTAATCCTGCGCTGGAGAGTTTAGGGTCTGTCTAAATGCAGGCAATCATGCCTAATAGAAGCCTCCAGTGGGAAGAAAATTGCTTCCATTTCTTAATGCATCTGATGCTGACCTTCGCTCCAGTGGGCAAAGCAAGGCCCCTTGGTGGTCCCATTGTCTCACCGTTTTGTGGTCAATGAATTGATCCAGAGGCGGTTTGCGAAACAGTCCAGCCTGCTGGCCACACGTGGGGGAGGGCTGGGGGGGAAGTGGGGAGTTTGCTGTTCACCAGTGCGAGTCCTGCAACAATCTGCATTCACTGCCTGAGCACCGTGAAAGGCTGCCTTTAACCCCCAGGCATTCTCCTATGAGCACTGAGATTGGCTTCAGGAGAGAGAGCAAGTCAGAGGCAGAACCGGAATAAACCTCCGACGTGTACTGCGCGCCAGCAGCTGGGGCTGGGGGTTGACGTGATCGGACTCCGTCCTCACGAGGTAGCAACGGTTAGCGCTGCTTTCAGATGAGGCTAAGTGACTTGAACAATGTCATAGCCAGGAACCTGAACCAAAGCTTTTGTTTTTCTTACTAGTTCATGATAATTATTGATAAAAATGGCTTGATTATTCCTATTTCCCGTTTCTGTGCTGGTGTTCTCCAAAGTTTGCAGACCACGGTTTGCCTTGGGACGCAGCGGCGACTCCTGGATTCCACACCTCCCTTTTTGTTCTCCGTAGTAGGGCGTAATTGTCCCTTCTTTCATTCGATGGCCCTACCCCCGCCCATCTTTCTTTCTCTCTCTTTCCTCCTTTCTCCCTTATTTCTCCCCCAAATACAGTCTTACCTCCTCATATTGACCATTTGCCCTTGTGAAAATTTTATTTATCATATTGTAGCAAAGGGATGGTGCTCACTATTTATTAAATTTCACATGGTTCCCTGTAATAGACCCTGGTAATCACCATTCTTCTCCTTCTTTATTTTATTTATTGATAGAGAGAAAGAGAGGGAGAGCGGGGAGGGCAAGGGGGAGAGGGAGAGAGAGAATCCTCAAGCAGACTCCATGCCCAGCGCGGAGCCCGATGTAGGGCTGGATCTCATGGCTCTGAGATCATGACCTGAGCCAAAATCAAGAGTCAGGTGCTTAACTGACTGAGCCACCCAGGCGCCCCAGGTGATCACCATTCTTAATGATAACACTTAATTATTGTACTGGCTGCAGTTATTAGGTGTTTAACTAAATACATACATGATCTAACTTAATCTTTACAACAATCCCATGAGGAAGGTGGCCTTCCCCATTTTACAGAGGAAAAGGCTGAGGCACAGCAAAGTTAAAAAGATAGACCAGAGTCACACATCAGTAAGTGGCAGAAGAGGATTCGAACTGTTAGCATTGTGGGTTGTGTCCTGTCAGTGTATATTTTTGGATAAATGGGAGGGTATTTATAACAGGTTGGTGGCATAAGAGAAGGGTTGTTTTGTTTTCCACTTACCTCACTTAATATCCTGTTATGAGCATTTTCCCATGCCATTCAATATTCTTTGATAATTTTTTTTTTTAGGGCTGCTTAGAACCCTGTTGTACAGATGAACTACAAGGTATTCATCTCTTCTCTTGTTACTAGGTTTTTGTTTCCTTTTTCTTCTTTTCTTTTGCTACTACAAATAACATAAAAGAAGGTATCTTTTTATATATACATCTTTGCCAACGTTTAAAATGATGCCTTTAGTTGATCATTGCGTTTGAGGTTATTGGATCAAAAGCTATAAACATTTCTAATGTTTTGGATATAGATGGTTACATTCGTCGCCTAAACTCTTATATCAACTTCTATTCTCATCTCATTTTATAAAAGTGTCCATCTCATCACTCTCAGTGACATCGAGTATTATAGATTTTTAATCATTGTCAATTTGATGGGTAAAGCATGTTGTTAGTTTGATTTTCATTTTTTATTCCTAGAAAAGTGAAACATTTTGCCTATATATTCACCATCATAGTTCTGAAAGTTGTCTATTTCCTTTGAGATGTGTCTTTCTTACAAATTGTATCACTCCTTGTACATTAAGGATTTCACTTGTGGCAAATTTGTGTGTGTGTGTGTGTGTGTGTGTGTGTGTGTGTGTGTGTGTGTTAGCTGTCATTTACTTATACTCATGGTTTCCTTATTTGAAATTCACAATTTATTTTGGGGGTGAGATCCAGCAGCCCGAGTGTGACATTTTCTTACCAGGCAAGATGACCACAACATCTGTATTTTAAAACTTCTCTCGGTCAGAATCATTTGTCTTTCAAGAATCTTTGAGTACGTTGCTTTAGATAATCACCCCCATTAGAAAGGTGTGATTATCTCTGGTTACCAGCTGATCAGCTAGTTTTCTTTCTGGGTACCTAGCAGGGCTACGATCCCCTGACCTCCCGAAGGGCAGGTTTGCAACATGACCTGTTTTGAGTAGTGGCGAGTGAGCAGAGGGAGGGTCTTTTCCAGGGTGAAGAAGCTTTTAGGGCAGAGTGAGATGACATTTCCCCCTCCTTACCACTGCTGCGGTGATCTTGGGAGCACATGACCACATAAAGCCTCCATCACCTGGTACCCTGAGGAGCACTGCCAATAACCTCCTTTTTAATATGCTTTGGACATGTTGTGTGATTGAGAAATAAAGTTTTGATGTACTAAGCCACTAAGATTTGGGACTTCTCATTTTTACTGCAGCATAACCAAGTCCTTCCTGACCTCTACATGAGCATCACTCACTATATCATTTCCTTCTACCCTGGGCAATGCCCAAGTTCTGTACAATGGCTTCTCCACCAGCCTGGACCTTAGACCGCAACTCAGCCACCCTGACTACTGATAGAAATGTACATGGATGGTAGAGTAGGTGACTAGGGTTGCCAGTCAAATAAAAAAATGTCCAGCTAAATTTGAATATTAGATAAACAACAAATATTTGTATAGTACAAGGATGTCCCATGAAATATTTGGGGGATGCTTTTAGTACAAATTACCCATTATTTGTCTGAAATTCAAATTTAACTGGACGTCCTGCCTCTTCACTTGCCAATCTGTCAACTCTTCACTTTCTTATCATGCCGCTTTCTCAGGAAGAAGTCCTTGGGTTTTTGATGTCTCCTTCTATACTCTCTTTCCATCATATTTCTCTTACGTCATTGCTTTCATCTCTTGGTCTTTTGCTTCTGTGTAAGAATATTTTTACAGTGCGTTCCACATCACTGACTCCATTTGTTCTTTACAGTTTCTAATGTAGGCTTTCATCTGCCACTGTGCCTGGGGCTTCCTACAGTCAGCCACTACCTTTCTCATCTGATGAGGGCTCAATAGCTCAGCTTCCTTTTTTTGACTTCCTTAGTTCATTTTCTTAAATCTTCTTATAAACACAAAGCAAAGGCAATTGACTTCTATTTTCCCACTTTTCGATGGAGGCTCTTCTTCTACGTCTTGAACGTAATTTCAACCTTTGGTGTTTGGGACTCTCTTTATGTGTCACTGCTTTTTTTTTTTTTTTTTAGCTCTTTGAGCAAAGAGCCGTTTCTCTGAGGATGGATTTTTACCAGTAAACAGTGGGAATGGGCTCTTCCGTGTTCTTCTTCCCCATCCATCCGGCTCCTACAGGAATCGTGTTTTGGGTCTTGATCTTTCAAGCATGGTTTATGGCTGTAAGCCCCAGCCAACATTCTTGTGTCTAGGAATTGCTGACCCAGTGGCCTCTGCTGTCCTGGAAAGTAATCACTGTTCCACCTGGTGAGCTGACTCCACAGAGAATTATGGGGGGATAATGTGAAGGCATCTGCAGTTTTCTCCTGCCAGAGAGAGTGTGTGCAAGAGTGGGATGCCCAGATCGTACATTTCTAATTCAGGTCCGGGACTTACAAAGGAAGGTTTTAAGAGCCTCCAGTCATCTCTCCTCACCAGCTCCTGAACACATCTCTGAGTCTTTCATCTTTCTCCTCGGCCGCCCACACAGCCCTTCCCAGCACTACACTGATAGTGGCTGTGATACTTTCCACTGTATCACACGCAGGCTGGGAAGCCACTAGCCTTCGGTAGAGTGCGGCACCTCTGAGGGTAACGTACCAGTCTGACTGAGGTGTTTAGCATGCTGACCCGCCCTACCTCTCCTTCTCCCTCCCTCTCTCTCTCCCCTCCCTCCAACCCCATAATCATATCACATGCTTGGCACCTGATGTTCCCAATGCCCAGTCTGGCACACCCAACCTATTTAGGTGGATACCAAAGAAAACTCCATTAATTTTCAGTTTTAGGGAAAAGATGCAAGTCAAATATAAGTGACATGTAAAGCCCAGGGATCTACTTTTCCCTTGAACTCTGTTCACTCCCACGCCCATCTGTGATACCAAGCAATGTCACCACAACCTCAGCCAATCCCAGATTTCTCTTGAGCTGCCTACAACCTTTGACTGACTTTATCCTCCTCAGTGCTTGTTAGTGGCTATACCCTAAGTGTCACTACTGAGCACATAGCAGAGGAGAGGATCTGAATGGCAGACTTCTTGTTCTGCAGAAACTGTACATTTGACATACAAGTAAAAACACTGTGGGAAGCTGCCAGGGTTGGGAACTACAGAGCTTCCTGTCAGGAGTTCCAGTCCCTCATCACCCCTCCTTGGCGGCAAGACTAAACCTCCGGGAGCAACGTGGGGCAGGGGTGTGGTGGATGCCAGACAACCAGTGACTGTACAGACAACAGCAAGAAGAGCTTGGCCGAGGAGGGAACGTGGACCCTGTGCAGAAGACCCCATAGGCAAGGACCCACAACTGCTGATGTGTATGACAGTCTTGTTCAAGCAAATGTATTCTTAGTTTAAGCTGTAAAACTGCTCCTATGTGGTAACAGGTGGTTGGGATCGTTCGTTGTTATTCACCAAACCCACAGCAAAGTCTGGAGGGGAGGGAAGAAGTCAAAGTCTCGGGTCCAGACCTCACAGAGGCTTTCCAGCAGCCACAGACAGACACAACCTCTGTGAACTTGAGTTTCGTCCACCATGAAATGGAAATCAGTGTATGCAATCTGCAGAGGCATGAGGATTCGATGAGATAATGCTCCTAAAGTCCCTGGCAGAGCATCATGGATGTAGAAGGTGCTCAAAACGTTAGCAATCACCATGAGGTACCGCCCCGTCCTGTAAGACGGCCGTGCCTGGATGTGTCCTACAGCTCGGCACGTGCCACAGGCTTCGTCCTCTCAGCTTCCTGTGTTCTCCTCCAGTGTCTTAATTCCTGTCACATCGCAGGAACTTAACAACTATTTGTTGGTTGAATGAATGAAAGCTAAAATAAAGAAATAGCGGAAAGGGCGGTTCTCTGCTGAAATGGAAACCCTATCAATTTCAGAGGGCTGGAATTAGAAGCCAATGGTGAGTTTCCTTTAGCAACTTGGGTGGCCTGAGTGGGAGGGACTCAAGGGTCTCTAGCTGGGGCTGAACAGTATATTGTTATTGGTCCAATCCAGATTGATTATCCACTCTAATGTGTGTGCCTCGAGATTGGGGCATGGGTCTTATTGAGCTCTGTATCCCAAGCCCCGGGCATTTTTTTAAAAAAGACTTTATTTATTTATTTGTCAGAGAGAGAGAGAGAGAGAATGAACAAGTGGGGGGAGCAGCAGGGAGAGGGAGAAGCAGGATTCCTGCTAAGAAGGGAGCCCAATGTGGGGCTTGATCCAGGACCCTGGGATTATGACCTGAGCTGAAGACAGATGCTTAACCGACTGAGCCACCCAGGCGTCCCCAGCTGTACCTTAATTTTGATGACCTCTGGATTGTACTGCACCGCGTCTCCCCACTCCTGCATCAGCTCTGCCGTCGGGAGCTCCTTGTAGGCCAGAGTGGTGATGTGCTCACTGGCCCCTCCTCGCACAAGGACCACCAAGTCTTCCACCATGGTGTTTCTCTTGTTTCTGTCTGGAATGGACACAGAGACCTGGCATGTCAAGGGACCCACTTCAGCTCCTTGGAATTTACTGCCACCCAATCAATTACCTAATTACCGCAATATTTATTAAACTCATCCCGCAGGTGCCGGTGGACAAAGTGGCTTCCTACCAGCAGAGGGAGTCATGGCGCAAGGGGCAAAAGGCAGCTCTCTCAATCTTTTGGACCTAAGTTGGGGGCAGGACAAGGAAGGGACATCTATAAATGTCACTGAGTCTATGGAAGATAGAGAGCTGATGGACAGATAAATATATACACATGTGTATAAATATAAATACAGATATATCGATAGACGGGTCATAGATAGACACATAGGTCGACAGGGAGATGAGTTAGTGATCATTCATGTGTCAGCCTGTAATCTAATTGTTGTACATGTATTAACTCACTTACTTGCGGATAAGAAATTTTGGGCGTTAAGGGTGAAAAGGTTTATCCAGGTAATGCTGCAGAGCTCTAGTTATAGTGCTTCTGTGTATGGGATAACAGAGGCGGGAATATTTGTAAAGGCTGGGTTTCATATGTGATAAATACCCACTAAAGAGTGTCTACTAGGAAATGGTTATTATTTTGACCTTTCCCAGAAAGCCCTCAAGCATATCATTCAATCTTCTCATTCTCATCTGTCCATGGACCCAATGCCAAAAGAGGTGGTGTCGAGGAACCATTCAGCCCCGAGCCTGCCACACCTGAGGACCACAGACAGGGAGTTTTGCACGCTGCTGACAGGGGTGCACAGCAGTACAAGCATTGCAGAAAACAGTTTTGTTGGGACTAGTCCAGAAAAAATACGCAGTCTACAACCCAACAATCCCACTCGCGGTGCATGCCCTGGGAAACCCTTGCATACGTGTACTAGACGGCTGCGGAAAAAAGTTCAAAGCTACAGTGACTGTACTTGTTCAAAACAGGAAGCGACCCAAATCCAACAGTGGCATGGACAAAGTGTTGTATTCATACAATAAAATGCTATGCAGCAACGGAGACTATCATTATACACAAAAACATGATGATGAATGGGAAAAAAAGAAACCAACACCCAGAACTGAAAAGATCACATCCCATCCATATAAAGTTCAAAAACAGGCAACAGGGGTTTCTGGGGGCTCAGTTGGTTAAGCGTCTGCCTTGGGCTCACGTCATGATCCCAGGATCCTGGGATCAAGTCCCGCACCAGGTTCCCTGCTCCACAGGGAGCCTGCTTCTCCCTTTCCCTCTGCTGCTTCTCCTCCTTGTGCTCTCTCTGTCTCTCTCTCTCTGTCTCTCTCTGTGTGTGTGTCAAATAAATAAATAAAATCTTTAAAACAAAATAAAACCAAAACAAGCAACACTAAGCTGTATTGGTCAGGGATACATATGGCAGTAAAACTATTAAGACAGGAAGGATGTGTTTAACACAGAAGTTTGGATGGTGTTTTCACCAAAAGGGATGGAGCAGCTGTAGTTGGCAAGGGTTCTGGGGTCCTGGGCAATGTTCCATCAAGGGACCCATGCAGGGTGGTAGGGGGGAAGGGGGTTAATTTACAAGCCTTGTTAATTCTTTAATTTTTTTTTTTTTTTAAGATTTTAGTTTCAAGTCATCTCTCTACCCAATGTAGGGCTGGAACTTACAAGCCTGAGAACAAGAGGGGCAAGGCCCACTGACCGAGCCAGATGGGCACTCCATAAGTCTTTTTTCAAGAGCACCTGTGTTCTACGCATGCGTCTCTGACTGGACGTCTCTTCCAACCCAGGCCTACCAGAATGAGCAAATAAACAGTATCAACCAGACATCAGTCACCGGTGCAAGCGATTGTCCTAGACCAGCAGTTACATTTTTGTTGTTTTGTTTTGTTTCAGCCGGGGAACTCTTTCTCCACATTCCATCCCAGGTAGAAGCTCAGTAAGTAGAGCCGGTGGAGGCTTGCTCCTCGGGGTGCGGCAGAGGTCACGGACTAAGTCCTTGTCGATCGGCCTCTCTATCCTACTCCACCTGCTGTGCTGATTCCCAGTTCCCTTGAATGGCCTCCAGGTTTCCTGCTCCCGGACACTTGGCATTACATCCTGGAGCCTACGCCAGCCCCCAGTCTGGTCTTCCCTGCCGTGTGGGCTCTGCTACATGACTTATGTCTTCAGATGCTCTTTTAGTCTCTGTCCCACCCTTGTCTCAGGTAAGGGCTAGTCTCCTCACCTGCTCCCTCACCTCCTCTACCTGGCCCCGACACCCCTGCCTCCAACCTCCAGATAGGCAAACTCTCAGCCCTCCAGAGTCAATTTCCATTGTCATTTTCCTCCTGCCTTAAAAACAACATTCCTGCTTTATTCCTCGAGCGGCAATTCCAAAGCTCCCTCCCTTAGGAAGCCTGTCCGGATGCTTCAGACTGGGTTTCGTGCTTACTGCTGCCTTGTCATTGTTTCTTTAAGTGTTCGCCTGCTTTGTGTGAGCGCCCTGGGGATAGGAATACAATTTTATTCATTTTTGTATGTCCAGCATATCATAGGAGCTGAATAAGTTTTTACTGAATGAATCATTATTTTAATTGAAATGTCTTAGAATATCTGGTGTTTGGCTTAAAGAGTGACTCAGTTTTGGGGATGCGAGGAAGGGAAAGACGATGATCACGGAAGTCACATACGCCTGCCACTTACCTCCTATTTCTCTCAGAATATCCTGGCATCGCTCCACTGACACACCGAGCTTGACATAGACCACCTTAATAGCAGCGCCGATTCTAAAACCCATCTGGGCACAGGCTTGGACATCCTTAAGAGAGTAATCTGAAGGAAGCACGAAAAAGGCCCGTGACCTAAAGGTAATTCACCCTGTCCCTTCTCCTGTTCTCCATTCCAAAGGCCTTGCCCTTCCTGGATGTCATGGGGCCCCCACGGACTCAGGTTCAGATAAAAGGGCAGCTAGCTTGGTGACCTCAATGCGGGGAGAGGCTAACATCGGCACAGAGACCTCATGAGAGATGGATAGCAACTTCCCCTCAGGGTCCTCGGAGGCTCTGAGGCTCTTTGCCACTCTCCAAAGAGTTTTCTAAAATTGTGGCTCCTGATAGCAACCCTCTAGGGACTGATTCCATGAATCGAGGTTGCCACCATCTGTTCCCCTTCTGCTCACCCTCTCTTCTTTATGCTTGGCTATAGAAGAGAGAGCTTGCTCATTTATTAATTGAGGTGATGCATTTAAAGTGTCAGTCTAGGACCTGGCAAAGAAAAGGGGCCAATTTCCCCTATTTTTTCATTTTTTGGCTCATTTCCCACTTGCTCCTCCCTAATTCTCCACAAGGCATTCTCCCCTCCTGGGCTTGCTGAGAACTTGGGTGTGACTTGTCGGCACTTGGAGGCCAGGCAAGGAGAGAAGGGCAAGTCTATGTCTGGGCTGTTCTAGTGGTGTTAGGGTACATCAGTATTCCCCCAGACACATTCCTTGAAATACAAATCTCTTAATAATATCTCTTGTAATTTTTGTACTACTATTACAAGAAAAAGTGCTTCTGTAGTCAAGTAAGTGTGACCAATGTTGTATCAGGATCATATTTGCAGAAATATGAAAAGTGCATTGGAAACCAGTGGGATGGAGTACCCTCTCTTTGACCCTTGTGCGAGGGGGGCCACACTGGCTTAGATTTACATACATCATATGCCATGTGTCCTCCTGCAAGTACAATGGACTTATAACCAAACCCTGGCTCTGCCTGCCCTTGTGAACTGTGTGACCCAGGGCAGCTCAGCTGTCAAGTACTATGTTGGAGGAAAGAACATGGGATTGGGAATCATGAGTCACACCTTAGGCCTGCCATTGTTCGAAAGTTCTGTAATTATACATGTGGGGAAAAGAGACTTCAGGGGGGCAATGGGAGGTGAATATTAGTTTGGAGCCTAGTGTAATAATCTATGAATTTGCTTCTTAAAATGTGGCTTATGGATCCGCAGCACTGACATCATGTCACACTTGTTTGAAATGCAGAATTCTGGGTTTCACCTCAAACTTACTGATGGGACTTGCTAATCGACTAGAAGGAAGGAAATACAGTCAAGGTTGACTCCTAGGTCTTTGGCTTGAGCCACTGGTTGGATGGTAAAACCA
Organism: Lutra lutra; assembly: GCF_902655055.1. Taxonomy (NCBI): domain Eukaryota; kingdom Metazoa; phylum Chordata; class Mammalia; order Carnivora; family Mustelidae; genus Lutra; species Lutra lutra. The sequence goes on along the minus strand of NC_062281.1, from coordinate 151,520,369 downwards.
TTCTGAGATGTGGGTGACTATGGAAGACACAAATTTGGGAAAGAAAAGCAAAAGTTGACTTTTGGGGTATGGTAAGGTGGGGCTGGATGTTGGACATGTCAATGGTGATGTCAAGGAGTCATTGGGATGTAAGCTCTTGGGTTCAGGGAAGAGGGCCAGGGTGGAAATAGACAAGGGGGGAAGTTTCCACATGTTGGAGGCATCTAAAATCATGAGCTTGGGTGATGCTGTCTAGAGACAGTAGTTACAGAAAAGAGGACCACCCAGACAGAGGGTTGGGTAGAAGAGGACCCACAGGAACAGGTTATGAAAAAGGGGAGATCTGCTAGTGAAACTATAGGCAGAGAGGGAGAAGTGAACTAGAAGCAGACTCTGTACCTCTTCTCCCACCAACTAAGAGAAGCCTCTCCCTACCACCTTGCAGAGCTCACATGGGGCCCAGCAGGAAAACCTCAGTCCCCAGGGCTGTGTACCTGCTTTCTCCATGGCCTCCTTTTTCATGATGAGTGTGTATTCGTAAATGCCCCCCAGCACAGCCTCTGTGATGTAGTGGGTCCCGAAATCACGGAAGAGATCTCTGTACTCCCCGTAACTATACTCCAGGGGCAGCAGCTTGACTCTCTGAAGGAACTCGTAATGGAGCATGAGGCTTCTGGCTTTCAGCCTGTAATGTGCTACTTCAAGGTCAGAGCGCGCGTGCAGAAATGAGCTTTTCTAAATGAAAGACCGACATGGGAAAACCAGACCTTTAAAGTTAGGAATCTGGAACGAGAAGATGAACTTTGCAAATGCCATCCGACATTCTTGGCCTGGGGTCATCACTCTTACGATTCCTTGAGGATACTTGGGGGAAGATGGGCCTGTTTGACAAGGGTTCATTCCTCATAAATATTTCGATGTCCTTTCGGCATGGGAGAGCTTGCCCTTAACTCACCCCCTCAGAGCGGCAAAGCGGCAATGAGAAGGGTCGGCGGCCAGAGGCAGACATGGAGAGGAGCAGCAAGTGCACCCAGGACCACTCTGGGAGGAAGTGGGGTCTACCTGCCTGCCAAGGCAGCCTCTTTGTTTATGCTTTTCAGATTCTGAAGGCCTCTCAAGAGCAAGTCAAAGAGGTGTTTTAGGAAGGCGAGACACTGTAGTGTACGACGAGACAACAAACTACAGCCTGCATCCCGAATCACGTGACTGGGGTTAATTATGGAGTCTCACTGGAACGCAGCCATGCCCTTTCATTTGTGTACTCTCCACGGCTGCTCTCACCCCCCACCCAATGGCAGAGTGGTAAGTAGTTGTGACAGAGACCCTAGGATCCTACAAAGCCTAAAATATTTACTATCTGGCCCTTTACAGGAAATATTTGGGGCCCTCTGCTGTGGGGGCCAGACTGAAAGAGGGTGACGCTCGGTGAAGTGTAGGCAGCAGAAGGTCCGAGGGGTCCGAGGTGAGAGGTTCTTCGCTGATGTGTAGATGGAGGACGATGTGAGAGAGTGGGTAGCATTCACGAGGCACCTTCTGCCCCAGTCTTCAAACTTACAGCCAGCTTGACCTATCAGTTCTAGAAGGCCATGCCAGCTCCCGTGGTGCCAACCGCCCGGGCTCCTCATTGCTCCCTCCCTCCCTCCCTCCCTCATTGCTCGCCTCATTCTAGTCCTATCCCGGAGACTCAGGACTCTCCCTTCTTCTTTACCCTTCCAAGTGAAGCGGTGCTCTGTGATTTTTCTAAATACTGTAGGTTTCCTCTCTTGCTCGGACGTTGACAGAAGCCTTCCCGCGGATCTCCCTTCTTTCTCCAGCTTGCCTTCCCTGCTCCAATCAGAGCGGACATCTTAAAACTCTGGGAGTATCGGGGCACCTGGGTGGCTCAGTGGGTTAAAGCCTCTGCCTTCAGCTCGGGTCATGGTCCCGGTGTCCTGGGATCGAGCCCCACATCGGGCTCTGTGCTCAGCAGGGAGCCTGCTTCCTCCTCTCTCTCTATCTGCCTGCCTCTCTGCCTACTTGTGATCTCTGTCTGTCAAATAAATAAAAAAATAAAAAATAAAAATAAAAAAAAAGCAAAAAAAACTCTGGGAGTATTCCACACATGCCTTGTCGCATTGCCCTTCATAGATACTATGTTTTTTATAAACTGAAGGTTTGTGGCAACCTGTATCAAGCAAAGTTGTCGGCCCCGTTTTCCAACAGCATTTACTCACTCTGTGTCTCTGTGCCCAATGCTGGTAATTCTCGCAATACTTCAACATCTTCTTTATTATTATTTTTTGGCATGGTCATCAGTAACGATGACTTGCTGAAAACTCAGATGACGGCTAGCATTTTTAGCAGTATTTTTAATTAAGGTATGTCCATTGTTATTTTAGATATAATGCTATTGCATACTTAAGAGATGGCAGTATTGCGTGAACATAACTTGTGTGTGCACTGGGAAATCAAAAAATTTGCTTAACTCACTTTACTGTGACATGCACTTCATTGCAGTGGTTTGGAACCAAGCCTGCCGTATCTTCGAGGTATGCCTGGGTTATGGGGTACCTCTAGACTTAAAACAAAACCCAGCATTGGCTCTCTATTATTGTCTCCAGAATAAAATCCACTCCCTTACTGTGAACATAGGAACTCCCACTCTGTCCCCTGGTAGTGAGTACGCCTCCCCATACCTTCCTATTGCCCACCACCACACCCTACATCAGCATCAGTCCAACTTCTCACTGTTCCTCAAATCCGCCATTCTCTTCATAACACAATTTTGCACATGCTATTCCTTCTGCCTTAAATGCTCTTCCCTGCCTTTTCTGCCGGATGCATATCTACTTATATTTTTAAGCAACTGCTTAGCAGCTGCTGCCTGTGTGACACCATCCCTGAATTTCCCAGACATACACTCCATTCTCCAGGACAGCAATGCATTTTGTTTCTGTTTCCTTCAGAGCACGTACTCTCCTGTATTACAACTGATACATATATTAATTATTAGTTACCTGCATACACATTTGCCTCTTCTCCTGGACTGTGAGCTTGAAGGCAAGAATGAGAGTGGATCTGTCTCCAGGCCTCAATTCTACTCTAACACCCAGAACACTGTAAGCACACTGTGACTGGCTGTTTGAATCAGGGAGGTGGGTGTGGGAGGGGCGGTGGGGAGCAGGAGAAAAGGAGTAAACGGATGGCACCCTTCTTTTGCTCCCCAACGAAGTACGTTCCTTCTCATCAGTCCCACCCTTCATCACTCTATTTCTGTCTTAAGCACCTACTAAGTGCCATCTTAAGTCCAAAGATAAAAGAAACAGCCTGTGCCCTCAAGTGGATCAGAGCCTAGAAGATAAGGAAAAACATGCAAAGACTGTAACAATCTCGTTAACGTTTACTACTCATTTTCTGTTGGTCAGTAGTTCAGCAGCAGAGACCTTTCTGAGCTCCCCTCACCTCTTTTTCCTCCTATGAAGCATCACAGGTGACTTGATCTCCTCCATGGTCCGCTCAGATTCATTTTCTAACATATCGCACTCATGTCGAAAATGCTCGGGGACAAGAGAATAAAATGCACCTTCCTTGCTGAGGAATTCAAGGTTCCCCAAGGCTGCCTGTCACCTGCTTCTCCGACATCATATCCCATTACTTCCTGGTCCAATTACTCCTCTTCCACCAACTCTCAGGCTCTGACCCTCATCTTACAGGCAAGAGGGAGCAGGTGACAGGGTTAGATTTGTATCCTAGAAACGTCTTTCTGGCAGCACATACATCTGAAGGGGAAGTCGGGAGAAGGAGACCTCTCAGGGGGGCCAAGCAAGAGGTGCCAGGGCCCGGGCTAGTTAAGATATAACCAGAGTTAGATTGAGAAATATTGGAGAGTCGGAGCGCCTGGGTGGCTCAGTCGTTAAGTGTCTGCCTTTGGCTCAGGTCATGATCCCGGGGTCCTGGGATTGAGCCCCGCATCGGGCTTCCTGTACAGCAGGAAGCCTGCTTCTCCCTCTCCCACTCCCCCGGAGGCTTGTGTTCCCTCTCTCGCTGTGTCTGTCTCTGTCCAATAAATAAGTAAATAATCTTAAAAAAAAAAAAAAAACATGGGAGAGTGACACTGAAGGATTTGGTGGCCAATAATGTGGAAATGAAGAGAAGAGAGAGAGCAAACCATGATTCTGCAATGCTTCATCTAGGAAATTGGAATGAAACAAATGCTATTTAATAGAGAAAATGGGGGAGGAAGAGCTTGCTCTGGAGTGTCCATGAGGAATTCAGGTAATGAGGCCTGCAACAGTGTGTGGTGCCGGTCAGAGCATAACAGGAAGGTCAGAAACAGTGAGGAAGGTGTGCGGCTTGCCCTGGTGGCGGCAGGGGGGCGGGGGTGGGTGGGTGGGGATAGGGGTAGGGGAGGTGAATGGAAGACATCATTATCCGGCGTGGTCGAGGGATAAGAAGAGAAGATGGCCATGAATTAAATAAAGAGCAGGTGGGGAGATTAGAACCTGGAAAGGGAAGCGATAAGGAGGAGCAAACACACAGGAGGGGCAGGTGTGCGACGGCGCAGTTGACGCCACCAAATGCTCCGAGAGGTCAGAGAAGAAGAGGTCTGGGGTGATATTCTGGAGAGAGCTTCTGAAGAACATTTAGGAGTTAAAGTTAAAGTGCTGGGGGCTGAAACACCTCCAGAGATGATCTGGTCTGGAAAAGCTACAATCTCAAGCTTAATGAAAACCTGGGGAGGGGAGTCTGGGTGGTTCAGTCCATTGAGCTCAGATCATGATCTCCGGGTCCTGGGATCGAGCCCTGCATCGGGTCCCACATTCAGTGGGGAGTCTGCCTGCTCCTCTCCCTCTTCCCTGCTGTGTGCTCTCTCTCTCTCTCTTAAATGAATAAATCTTTAAAAAAAAGGAAAACCATGGGATAAAGCTCATTAGAAAGTGAGAGAACACAAATATAGAAGAAAATAATTATAGACCACTGCCTGGCTTTTCTAAAAAGTAAGTTCATGTAAGACCTTGCTGTTTTTTTGTTTGTTTGTTTGTTTGTTTGTTTGTTTTTTTGTGAGAAGATTTTCAAGATATCAAAAATACAACTTGTTGCTAGGCCTGGTAGTAATGGGGAACACAGACACATCCGGGCATGAAAATTCAAATGGATATACAGAAATTAAAGGGCAACAAAGGGTACTTACAGTGTGAGAGAATCGTTTGATTCTTCTAATAAATTGTTTGTTATTATCATCTTTGAGGTTCAAACCAAGTTCAACTACTCCAGGTACTTTAAAACCAAAGTTGAAACTAAACTTGCTTTCTCCGGTCTCTGTGAAGTTTTTTTCAAAATCTGAGTATGATTCATACTCTGTCAGCGCAAATTCATATTTGCCTTGGGTCTAAAGGAGGAAAAAAGAAAATGCTTCCTATTTCATTTGACTCACATCAGTTCCATACAAGTCAACAGATATCCTTTTGTATTCTTATGGTGTAAGAATATATTCTTATGGTAAGGCTCTCGACTAGAGGCTCTGGATATGGAAACCTCAAGGCTGACTGTGTTCTCTAGCACCATGGCTCCCAATCCAGGAGGAGAGACAGACTATGGGCGAAACTCAGGTAGGGGCTTGACTTGGGTTCACCTGGGGACTTGGGGACATGGCTTAGGCAAAGGCCCATAGGTGGAAAAGAACAGGATGTATTCTACAAAGTGCTGGGATTCTGGTGTGGTTGACCCAGAAGATGCAACAATGAGGTGAAGGGACAGGCGTTGTGAGGGAATGTGTTGGCATCAAAATGTTGAGGTGTCTGCATTACTTGCTCTGAAATTTGGACTCGATCCAAAGATGAGCTAACAGGGGCATAGCTGAGCCTCTAGAAGTTCCCTTTGGGAGAGCACAGGGGTTGGACTGGAAGGGATGCATCTCGGGTCAGAGAGACAGGCCAGTGAGGATGCTGTAAGGAGAGAGCAGCTGACAGCTGACAAAGTCTGGTCAAAGGTGGGGATGAAGTGACATGGTGGGAAAGTGCCTTCCGGAGAACGTAGAAGAGCTGTTTGCTCAAAAATCAGTGCTCATTTTTCTTGCATAGGGGAGCTGCCAAAGACACTGCCTGGATGGCCTTGGAGGGACCCGTCTCCAGTGGACTCTACCCCCCACATGTCAGCTTCTGGTTGCGTAAACACTCAGCTGCTGAGGAAGGGATTCCCAGCGTGGCCTGAGGTAGAACGTGTTTTCCAGCTGAGCAACCTTGGGTGACCAACTTGACTTCCATATGCCTCAGTTTCTTCATGTGTAACACAGAGACGATGGCTGTTCCTCCCATTGGGCTTGTTCTGGGGATGGAGTCTACATGGGGAAAACACATACTTCGCCCGACATGTCCCTCAGAAAACACGGGCTCTGCAGGGAGGAAACTAATGACTTGTGTCCTGGCAAGTCGGGGGCTACTTTAACCAGGATGATAAATGGCTGCTCTGAGATCCTCCCTTGAAAGGAGAGACCATGTGGGTGGCAGTGGGCATGGTGGGGCAGGCTGTGCTTGTCCATATCTCTTTTTTGGCCAGTAAGTATGTGTGGAGGGAAGAGGAGAAGGAGGAAGAGGGGGAGGAGGAGGAAGTAGTAACCTAACCCTCACGACTGCATGATTTTAAAAGTAGAAACTCGGGCGCCTGGTGGCTCAGTGTGTTAATCCTCTGCCTTTGGCTCAGGTCATGGTCTCAGGGTCCTGGGATTGAGCCCCACATCCGGTTCTCTGCTCAGCAGGGAGCCTGCTTCCCCCCCCTCTCTCTGCCTGCCTCTCTGTCTACTTGTGTTTCTCTCTGTGTGTGTCAAATAAATAAATAAAATCTTAAAAAAAAAAAAAGTAGAAACTCTCCTCAACTACTCTCTCATATGCAGTCCAGCCTGCTTATCTTACAGACAAGGAAGCTGGGGCCCAGTGTGGAGAAGAAGCTCCGCCTAAAGTAAGACTGGGACGGGGCAGAGCCAGGCCTGGAACCCATGTCCTTCCCTTGATCTCCTGTGTGTGTGTGCGCGTGTGTGCGTGTGCGTGCAGGTGCGCACGCACACATGCTGTGGTCGGAGCCTGTCCCAGCCTCCCACTGTCTGTGAGGTCTGCTTTGAAGCAGGCATGTCTGAGGAACACAGGCTTAGATGGACAGAGCATGTTATGACTTCAAAACCTTAGCAGAATGCTGGTTCCTATAGGTGAGGTCTCGGCAGTAACCGCAAGAAAGCAGTTTACGCGTGCTGAGCATGCTCCCTCACCCCAGGGAGCCACGTGCTGACTGTGTGTGTTCCGCAGTGACACTGGAGTCTCACTAATCCTCTCCCTGTGGGGCAGAAACTTCCCAGCCCCCCACTGAAAGAGGGGAAAACGGAGGCTCAGAGCACGTAGGCTGACTCAGCTGCCCTCCTGCGGAGTCACCAAGTCTATGAGACTCCCAATCCCCAGCTCTACTTCTGTCTTCCCTGCCAGCTTTGCTACTACTGCTTGCCCAGTTCAGCTCTTGCAACTCTTGCCATGACCGCATGTGGCACGCCAGCCTGGCCACTCTGTCCTGAGGAAGGGAACTGTCCATTGTACGCATAAAGAGTTGAAGCTCAAAGAGAAAGAGAGATGCATCCACACGCCCCCAGCTAGCAAGCCACAGGGCCGGGCCTCGGTTCCCTGCTGACTGGCTCCTTTGTATGTGCTCCCTCTACTGCCCTGCAGGGGCTTCCTGGCTCTCACATACCTGTGGGGTGTAGCTGTCCACATTGTAGGGCTTCCTGAATCTCGTGTTCAGTATGTAATGGGGGGAGCATCCACCGGCGTAATACCTGTGATCCAGGACCGGGCCCTCAAATCTGTTGGTGAACAGATTTATCCTGCAGGGAAGGCATGGAAAGGGGGGAGAGGTTAGGGTCATCAGACTATGTCATCTTCACTGGCAGACTCTAATGGAGGAAACCCAAACTTCTTGGTATAGCATTCAAGGTCCTCGGTAGGTGGTCCAAACCAGCTTTCTGGCTTCATCTGTGGCCCTTCGAAACCATGATCATATACCCTATTCCCAGTCATTGGGAGAAGCTTGCTCTTCCTTCAATCTGCTCTGCTCCCTCTCTGTTGTGGAACTGCTATTCCCTGTGCCCAGAATGCCCTTCCACCTGCTCAGTGTTTTATCTCTTACTTGTCTTTCAAGATTGAGCTCTGTTGTTGCCTCATGGGAAGCCTCGACCAACACTGGTTGTGCTAAAGCTAGAGGCCTTCCTAAGACCCTGTGCCTGTCCCCTCAAGCAGGGGTCATTCTGTACGTGTATACTTTCCATATGAGAATATTTAAGCAAAATAGGTAAGAACAGGGACTCTGGGGTCAGATACCTGGGGTCAAATCCCTGTTCTGTCATTTCCTAGCAATGTGGCCTCAGGCAAACCAGCTAACCTCTATGTCCCTTGGTTGCCTGCAAAGAAGACAACCAAATGGCCAACAGACACATGAAAAAGTGCTCAACATCCCTCAGCATCAGGGAAATACAAATCAAAACCACAGTGAGATACCACCTTGTATCAGTCAGAACGGCTAAACTTAACAAGTCAGGAAATGACAGATGTTGACAAGGATGCAGAGAAAGAAATGTTGGTAGAAATGCAAGCTTGTGCAGCCACTCTGGAAAACAGCATGGAGGGTCCTCAAAAAGTTGAAAATAGAGCTACCCTACGACCCAGCAATTGCACTATGGATATTTACCCTAAAGATACAAATGTTGTGATCTGAAGGGGCACATGCACCCCAATGCTTATAGCAGCAGTGTCCACAATAGCCAAACTATGGAAAGAGCCTAGATGACAGATGAGTGGATACAAAAGATGTGGAATACACAAACACACACACACACACACACATACACACACATATACATATAATGGAATACTATGCAGCCATAAAAAAACTGAAATATTGCCATTTGCAATGATGTGTATGGAACTAGAGGGTATTATGCTAAGCAAAAGAAGTCAATCAGAGAAAGAAAATTATCATATGATCTTTCTGATATGAGGAATTTGAGAAATAAGACAGAGGATCATAGAGTAAGGGAGGGAAAAATGAAACAAGACCAAACCATAGAGGGAGACAAACCATAAGAGACTCTTAATCTCAGGAAACAAACTGAGGGTTGCTGGAGGAGAGAGGGGTAGGAGGGATGGGGTGGCTGGGTGACGGACATTGGGGAGGGTATGTGCTATGGTGAGTGCTGTGAATTGTGTAAGACTGATGAATCACAGACCTGTACTCCTGGGGCAAATACTTTGTATGTTAATTTTTAAAAATGCACCCAAGGACAATTCCTGCTTCATGCTGTTATGAGGATTACATATGCCCGTGTTTGTTAGGTGTTCAACACTGCCCAGCTTATGATAAATATTTCATATTATTTGTGTATCTGTTGTCCCACTATATTGAGTGCTTTTTTTATTATGTTATGTTAGTCATCATACAGTACATCATTAGTTTTTGATGTAGTGTTCCATGATTCATTTTTTGCATATAACATCCATTATTCCACGCATTCCATGTCCTTCTTAAAATCCATCACCAGGCTCACCCATACCCTCATGCTTCTCCCTTCTAAAACCCTCAGTTTGTTTCCTGGAGTCCACAGTCTCTCATGGTTTGTCTCCCACCCTGATTTCTCCCCCTTCATTCCTCCCTTCCTTTTCCTAATGTCCTCCATGCTATTCCTTATGGCCCACAAAGAAGTGAAACCATATGATAATTGACTTTCTCTGCTTGACTTATTTCACTTAGCACAATCTCCTCCAGTCCCACCCATGTTGATGTATTCATCCTTTCTGATGACTGATTAATATTCCATTGTATATATGGACCACATCTTCTTTATCCATTCTTCTGTTGAAGGGAGTCTCCATTCTTTCTATTGTGGACATTGCTGCTATGAACACTGGGGTACATGTGTCCCTTTTTCTCACTACATCTGTATCTTTGGGGTAAATACCCAGTAAAGCAATTGCTGGGTCATAGGGAAGCTCTATTTTTAATTTTTTGAGGAACCTCCACACTGTTTTTCCAAAGTGGCTGCGCCAATTTGCATTCCCACCAACAGTGTAAGAGGGTTCCCCTTTCTCCACAACTTCTCCAACATCTGTTGCTTCTTGCCTTGTCAATTTTTGTCATTCTAACTGTGTAAGGTGGTATCTCAATGTGGTTTTGATTTGAATTTTCCTGAAGGCTAATGATGATGAATAATTTCCTGTGTGTCTGTTAGCCATTTGTATGTCTTCTTTGGAGAAGTGTCTCTTCATGTCTTCTGACCATTTTTTGACTTGATTATCTGTTTTTTGGGTGTTGAGTTTGAGAAGTTCTTTATAGATCTTGGATATCAGCCTTTGTCTGTAGTGTCATTTGCAAATATCTTCTCCCATTTTGTGGGTTGCCTCTTTGTTTTGTTGATTGTTCCCTTTGCTGTGCAGAAGCCCTTTTTATCAAAAAGGAGAATTTCAGACCAATATCCCTGATGAATATGGATGCCAAAATTCTCGACAAGAGCCTAGCTAATAGGATCCAACAGTACATTAAAAGGATTATCCATCTCGACCAGGTGGGATTTATCCCTGGGATGCAAGGGTGGCTCAATATTTGTAAATCAATCAATGTGATAAAAAAAAAACATAAATAAGAGAAGAGGAGAAGAGACAAGAACCACCTGGTCCTCTCAATTGATATAGAAAAAGCATTTGACAAAATACAGGATCCTCTCCTGATTAAAACTCTTCAGATTATAGGGACAGAGAGAACATTCTTCAACTTCATAAAATCCATCTATGAAAAACCCACAGAGAACATCTTTCTCAATGGGGAAAATCTAAGAGCCTTCCCACTGAGATCAGGAACACGACAGGGATGCCAACTCTCGCCACTGGTGTTCAACATAGTACTAGAAGTCCTAGCAACAGCAGTCAGACAACAAAAAGAAATAAAATATATTCAAATTGGCAAAGAAGAAGCCAAACTCTCTCTCTTCGCAAATGATGTGGTTGATACTCTATATGGAAAACCCAAAAGTCTCCATCCCCAAATTATTTGAACTCATATAGCAATTCAGTAATGTAGCAGGATACAAAATCAATGCACAGAAAGCAGTTGCTTTCTTATACACTAAGAATGACACTGTAGAAAGAGAAATCAGAGAATTAATTCCATTTATAATAGCACCAAAAACCATAAGATACCTTGGAATAAACCTATCCAAAGAGGTAAAGGATCTATACTCAAGGAACTACAGAACACTCATGAAAGAAACTGAAGAAGACAGAAAAAGATGGGAAAACATTCCATGCTCATGGATCGGAAAAATAAATTTGTTAAAATGTCTATGCTGCCCAGAGCAAACTATACTTTCAATGCCATCCTGATCAAAATACCAACGGCATTTTTCAAAATGCTGAAACGAACAATCCTAAAATTTGTATGGAACCAGAAAAAACCCCAAATCACTAAGGAAATGTTGAAAAAGAAAAACAAAGCTGGGCATATTGCCTGATTTAAAGCTATAATACAAAGCTGTGATCGCCAAGACAGCATGGTACCTTGAATGCCCTTGAGGGTGTTGGTTTCCATCTTAAATTTTGTACGATCTCCATCACAAGACACCAAACAATCATCATTTACTGAGGAGCTAACTAGAAACAGACACAGCAGTGGGTGATGCTACATACGGATCACCTTACAGAGCGTCCCGCCAAGCCCGGGGCAGATGTCATTATGTCAATTTAGAAGAGATGAAAATCCAGTCACTGCCTCTGAAGGCAGGCTTCCATTCCTGACCAGCTCTGATTACTACTGAGAGCTCTGTCTTCTCTCAGCTCTGTGCACTGGCCTCAGTTCTGGTCGTAACAGAATTGTCTTGGGCTCTCTTTCCTGTAACAGAGTTTCGTGTATTGTAATAATGTCTATATTTTATTTAATCAGTACAGTGTGGTGCTTACTTCGTGGAGGCAGCCATTGTAGTCAGCTTACACATATTGGCTCCTTATAAGGATTAATCCTTGCAAGACAGTGATGGTGATGATGATTCCCATTTCACAGAGGAGGAAAGTGAGGTAACTAATCTTCCGAGGTCTCACTGCCAGCCAGCATCCTTCCCCCCACACAAGCTGCCTCTCACTTGTCTGCTACCGTCCCATGAGCTTATTTGATCCTCATAGAACTTGAGAGAAGGGTGTTGTTGATTTCCTTCTCCGGATGGCAAAACCAAAGTCCCACATAGAGGTGCGCCTCACCTGAGGTCCCATGGCCAGTGAGCTGTCATTCTGTCCCCTCCTATACGGTCTGCTGTGGCTCTACTTCTGGCTTGGAATGTCTGCTCCATCACCCTCTCAGTCATATGACCCCCAGGAAATTTCTTACCATTCACAGGCTTCAGTTTCCTTACTAAGGAGGTATGGATTATAATAACTCGCTTATAAGATGGTGCTGAGAGCAGGTCTTATCTGTAGGAGACTCTCTCTCTCTCTAATGGCAACCTTTAAGCAGAGACTTGATTTTTGCTTAAGAAGAAGGTGAATTCCACTCAGGGTTACTGTTTTCCCCACACTGCCTCATATACAATGATTTTTAGTGTGTGTGAGGGGAGGCTCTCACTCTTCCTCCTGGAGGCTAAGAGCTGTAGAATGTGGCAGAAAGGGAGGGCAAACACCAAGCTACTTTGGTCCTTTCTGACCTTGCTTCTCTGATCTCCAGAGGACTGATCAACTCAGAGGTCCCCAGAAGCTTGAAACCCTGACTGACTGAAGACCCATCTCAGAGATCCATTTCTTCACTAACTACCTAGGAACCTAACCTCTGGACCAGAACCTATGCTGGGCCTAGAGATACAGAAAGAGATAAAACCTCCCCTGCAAGTTGTCAGGGCGCCTGGGGGGTGCAGTGGGTCGAGTGTCTGACTCCTGTTTTGCCTCAGGTCACAGTCTCAGGGTCATGAGATCAGGCCTAACAATGGGTTCTACATGGAGTCTGCTTAAGAATCTCTCTCTTGGGGGGGCGCCTGGGTGGCTCAGTGGGTTAAGCCGCTGCCTTCGGCTCAGGTCATGATCCCAGGTCCTGGGTTCGAGCCCCACATCGGGCTTTCTGCTCAGCGGGGAGCCTGCTTCCTCCTCTCTCTCTGCCTGCCTCTCTGCTTGCTTGTGATTTCTCTCTGTCAAATAAATAAATAAAATCTTTAAAAAAAAAAATCTCTCTCTTGGGACACCTGGGTGGTTGCCTTAAGCTCAGGTCATGATCCCAGGGTCCCAGGATCAAGTCCTGCATCGAGCTCCTTGCTTGGCAGGGAGCCTGCTTCTCTCTCTGCCTCTGCCTGCCACTCTGCCTGCTTGTGCTCTCTCTCTCTCTCTCTCTCTGACAAATAAATAAAATCTTTAAAAAAAAAATCTCTCTCTCCCCCTCTCTCTTCCCCTCTCCCCATCATGAGCTCTCTCTCTCTCTCTCAAGTAAATAAATAAATCTTAGGAAAAAAACATACAAAATGTCTCCCTTGCAAGTTGTCAGTAGGATTCAGAGGTAATGCTTAGAAAGCACGTAACACAGTCACATAGTTAAGTGTTAAATAAACGTTCATCCCCAGCCCTGGCATAAAGCCCATGTGGTCTTCATGCACAGCTACTGTTCCTCACCTATGTTCCTAACCCAGCCCTCCGTGTGGCCTCTATGTGTCCCTGGGATGTGCTCCTGGAGCTCCCTGGAACCTTCTTCAGAGAGCAGCTACAAACGTCCACTTCCATTACAATCTTTTTTCAGAAAGGAAAGGATCTTGTTAATATCTGCTCCCTTCCTCCCCTCCAGACTTACATTTAATTCCGTGCCTTCCCATCTACACAACAGGAGGATAGTAACTTACCCACTGGCCAGACGGCCAATCGCCCAGTACTGCTCCATTTCATGCTGACATTTTTTAGAAATCTTCTTACAGTTCGCTTCATCAGACTGGTCTCCACAGTCATTGTCCCCGTTGCAGAGAAGTCTACGGTTTACACACCTCCCTGGAGGGAGAAAGGGCATTACCCATAGTCCTGTGGCTGCCAACATGGTGTGTGAACAAACATGGTGTGAGCACCTACTATGTGCCAGACATTTTGCTGGACCTTTAAGGCCATTTTGATTAGTCCTCGTGTATCAGGGTAGATCAGTAATGGCATTAACAGTGTATTCCCCCCAAAAAGCCAGTGTTGCACTTCTAAATGCTCTTGAATGGGAGGTTATTGACAGAGGAGGAAGGGAAAGTGTCTGCATGGCTGGGATTGAAATGACCAGACAGGAGGGAAGTCTAGACTTCTCTCCCTGAGGCTGGTGAGGTGAGGTGGGTTTGGTGGGTCCTACAAGTAGTGCTAGCTGTGTGACCTTCCACAGTTTACCTGACCTCCTTGCCTTGGTTTGCTTACCTGTAAAATGGGGAAGTCATCATACCTACCCTCCCAGGGTTGTTGGGGGGTTAAATGAGTAAGAGGAAGAATAGAGGCTCATGGTAAGTTCTAGGTGAGTGTGATCACTCTTCTTATTGTTTTGGTGGGCCAAATGCGCAAGACTGGTAAACATTTGCAGCAGGATTAGAAATTATAACTTTCTAATCACAAATGCTTCCCACTAAATAGCACTACCTCCAACACCACAGCCATTTATTTTTAAACTCCAAAAATATCTGTATTCAACATTTGTAACACTTTTCTTCCTTCAAATGCTTACCTTCCCCCCAACTCCCAATTGGACTCTTTCTCTTATTTGTATATTCTCGTGAGATAAAGCCTGTAAAACAGGTGACCCTCTTTCCTTAGATGTGTCTGATCACTTTTAACCAATATTAAAAGCAGAATGTCAATCTGCTCTTCAAATGTTTCTTACAAGGCACTTAAACTAAAGCCTACCTGAATAACCATTATGGCTTCGGTCAGAATCATGGAACGCTGGCCATAATGAGTCCATGGACACGCTGTAAAATCTTTCAGATTTATTACATAGAATTCTGCATTTGCAATAAGGCCTGGAAATAGCTCTAAAAATCTCTAACTCTTTCTTAAAAGCCCCCGGAGCACAGTCCACATGGGTATAGTCAATGTGTAGAGCTGCAACTCCCATTGAGATAATTTGGGTCAAAATACTCATATTTTTGCTGGAGACTTGGAAAAATAGAGAGGCATAGGTTTGCTTGAATTCATGACATAAGGGAGTCGGAAAGACGAGTCTTTACTTAGTTTCACAGCAGATGATTACTCATTTGTATGCTCTGTCCTTCCCGCTGTCCATCCATCTGTCCTTTTTCTCCTCCTTTCCCTTAATCAAAAAATTTTACTGGCTATTGCTTAGAGCATGCTTATAAGGTGTTAACATCACTTCCAGTTTTCTACTGAGAGGACCAACATGCAGAAAAATTAAATGACTTCTCATAAGTCACAAAGTCAGAAGAAGACTTGACTCAGGATTACTGATTTCAGCACATACACTTTTGGTGTCCTTCATGTCAATGGATGTAATTTGCATTCCCCAATTTCTAATCACAGGTCTTCTACCTACCTGCTGTCTGATCTTGAGTGAGTAACCTCCCCAAGTCTCAAGTTCCTAATTCATTAAATGGAAATAATATCAACACCTACTTTATAGGGCTGTTTTTGTGAAATAACACCCGTAAAGGGAGATCAAGGAGGCCTCTCGGCCTGACACATGACCCTGACCTTGAGCACTAGGTAACGGCAGGTCCCCCCATCATCAGGTGTCATCACCTCATTTGCTAGATTTCCCCTCCCACTCTTGCAGCCCGTTATACCTGTCTGTGCACACACAAAGCCTTCACAACGCACTTGACTTCTGCATGGTCTGCTGGTAACACAGTCTTCAACTTCCTTGTCAGAGAAGTTACACGGTTCCCCATAGAACTGAGATGGCCGGAGCAAGTAGACATGTCTGTACTGTGGCAGAGAGGAGCAAGGTGAACCAAGGGCAAAGCCTCAGGGGCCTCAGGAACTGAGGGATACACTCAAGGGTCCATGTTGCAATTGGCTTTGCTTGACTGTTTCAAGCCAATAGGTCGGTTCACGTATTCTTGTTTATTCCATATCTTATAAATGAAAAAGCAGGTGCACCTGACTCTGATACCTTGGAGTGATGTGATGTTGGCAAGTTACCTTATCTCTGTGATCTCAATTTGTTAATCTACAAAATAGGGGTAACGAATTACCTAAATGTACAGTTACAGAGTTTCAATGACATATATGATTTCTATATGAAATCTCATGATGTTGTCTGGTACATAGTTGGCACACGGTTTCTTGTACTTTTTTTCTTTACTATTATTATTGATAATTTTTAGCAGTCCATATTTCTCTAACCTCCTGTTTGTTTATTCCAAAAATACTGAATTTCCAGAACATTAATTGAGCCACCCAATTCTGAAAAGGGTAGGTGTCCACCCTTGCCTTCATTTTTTTCAATTGAAGTATAGTTGACAGCATTACTCATTGGTGTATAGGTCTGTAATATAGTGACTCCACAATTCTGTACATTATGTTATGCTCACCGTAAGTGTGAGTCAGTCACCATAACACCAGTCACCATCAGTCACCATACAACACTATAACAATACAACTGACTATACTCCCTATGCTCTACCTTTCATCCCCATAACTTATTCATTCCATAACTGCTTATTTGTTTTTAATCATAGTCCTGCCCTCTAGCCTGCCCTCAAGGAGGCCATCGCAGATGGTGGTGGTAATGATGGTAAGCACCAGGCAGTGACAACACGGTGCAATGGCCACCATGATTGAGGGACAGAGCACTCTGTAAGTTGACAGGGGGCACACCCGATGCAAACTCAGGAGACAGTGAAGTCACAACTAAGCTGAGACCCAAAAGATGAGTAGAGATGTCAGGCAAACATGAAGAGGTGGTGTGAGGAGGGTAGAGAAGAGTCATCTGGGTAGAGAAAATTGCTATACCAAACCTGAGAGACTAGAATGTGCCTCATTCCAGAAAACAAAAAGAAGTTCATCATGGCTGGAGAGACGAGTATACGAGGGCAGATGGCCAGAGCTGGGGGGAGATATAGGCAGGGGGGCAGGTCATGCAGGGCCTCCCAAGCTTCAGTTAGGTTAGATTTAGTGTTTTATTATGAGGCAACGAGAAACAGTTATGGGGGGAAAATTAGTAGAGTTAGTGACTTTCAAATCTTAGTTGTAGGTAAGAGTTTGATGCAACAAAAGGATACAAACCAGGATAGCAGCCCCTAGGAAGAATGCTGTGTTAACCAACCACCGTTATTACTTGTATGGCATCTGGAAATCCAATCTCCTCCACCCAGCAAAATACAGACAACCATTCACCCATACCCCTTTGCATTTCCAGAGGGTCCTTCTTCCTGGAAGACAGAGGCTGGCAGGACAGAGATGAGGTCTGCAAAGAAGATAGCTAGAAGACCAGCCCCAGGCTCCAAAGACAAAATGGGTTTGAGGAGTGCAGAAATGATGGAAGGGAGACATCTCGAAATTCCGGTTGAAAGGTTTTGATAAGCTGCCAGCCAGTGACCCCGCAGAGAGTGATGTCACCCACTGCGGGCAAGTGCGTCGCGGACTCCGAGCGAAGAGCTCTGGCTGGCTCGCTGGCTGACTCATGCTGAGTCGTCCTGGTTTATGGTGCAGATGAAGCAATTCTACAGATAATTGGATCGATGTTGGTAACTTCAGCAATAAAGCTCACTTTGGGAACTGAAGGTTCCTGCATGGCTCTCCATAAATATCCTGTTAACTGTGTAAATATCCTGGACCCACTTTTACAGCTTCATTAGGGTCTTAGTCCATGGCTACTTTGATGTCCTGAGTTGTTGGGGAAATGGCAGCCATTCTTTTCTCTGACAAGTCTGCTCTGCTCAGACCTGGGATCCTGGTTCAGCCCTTCTTAGGAAAAGGGAACCTGAAGGACAAATACTACAGAGACCTCGTGGCTTATTATTATTATTATTATATTTATTTTGGTGGGAGAACACTAGACAAGAAGACAGAAGCCTGAGTACAAGGTCTGTTACTTATTACCAGGTGAACCTGATGAACCACCTTCTCTGAGTCTCTGTTTGCCCACCTGCCTCATGGAAAGTGTCACAGTTGTCTTCCCCTTCCTTCGAGTTGTCAGAAAATATCATGAAATCAAACATCACAGATTTATGGGGCACCTAAAATGTTCCAGAAATTGGGACTACCCTGAAGATATAGAATTGGATAAACCTTCATTTCACAGAAAGGTAAATAATTAAGGAAAAGTAAATGACAGGAAGAACAGGGAACTATTACAGCCCAAAGAAGGTTGCCCATCTAACCGTGCAGTGGGCTGAGAAGTCAAGGAAGGTCTCAGAAGAGGTGGCTTGTAAGTAGAGTTTCAAATCATGAGTAGGTGTTGGTCAGTGATGGTAGTGGGAAGGGTCACAATAGCATGAATAAAGGCAGAGAAAGAATGAGAAATGGTCAGAGAGACAAGTGTTCTGTTGTTTTGATAGCTCCCCTGGCTGCGCCACGAAGATGGATTGAAAGAGCAGTCAGAGGCAGGAAGTCTGACTAGGAGGCTGTTAACATGAGCAAGGAGAGATATGCCAGGAGAATAACTGGAAGGACGAAGAAAGGATCGAAGAAAGGCAGCACAGAGGAAACTAACGCATTAACTAAATAAGCCAGCATTTATTGAGGTCTTACTATGTGCCAGGCACATCAGCACTGCCTCAGCCAGTCTTGCTGAGGGTTACGGGTTCTGGAAGCTTAGAGCTCCCCCAAGGCCAGGGTACTTACCCTTTTCTTCTGACAGGGATCACACGTGGTCCAGGAGGACCAGCTGGAGAGTTCACAATCAAGAGGCATCGGCACGACACCCACACTCCGCGTCTGTCGGCTCTTGGCAAGGCTCTTATTGACTGCGTTCGACTCCAGACAGTGTGGCCTTTCACCTCTAAGGGGTCATCACGAGAGGACAGGGTCAGAAGAGAATTAAGAACACATACCGCCACCTCCCCCCCACTCCATAAACACGCATGTGCTCAACTGTGCGAGGCTATTCGTTTATCATTCAAGTATCGCCTAATTCATGCAGCAGTTACTGAACACTTGAGTGCCTTGCACTTTGGCTAGCTATGGCTGAAAGAGTACTGAACTCGGAGCAGAAGGCGGTCCGTCAGGGCGGGGACACCTTGGTCTGCTTTGTCCATCTGTGTGACTTTCACTTTTCTCATCTCTATAATGGGAGAGTCATGCCTATCTCGCAAGGCTATTTCTAGGGTTATCTAAGAAAGTACACATAAAAGCACTTTATAAACTCTAACCTGCTATAGATATACAAGAAATAAAACCACAGCTGGATCCAGGACTTTAAGCA
Source organism: Lutra lutra (assembly GCF_902655055.1). Taxonomy (NCBI): domain Eukaryota; kingdom Metazoa; phylum Chordata; class Mammalia; order Carnivora; family Mustelidae; genus Lutra; species Lutra lutra. The sequence goes on along the minus strand of NC_062281.1, from coordinate 151,501,025 downwards.
ACTTCCCCCTCATTGTGCACTTTTGCATTATGCCCTGGGAAAGGAGAGGTTGGACTGGATGGTCTTTTTCTCCTTCCTTCCTTCTTTTCTTCCTTCCTTCCTCCTTTCCTTCCCTTTCCTTTCCCTTTTTTTCTTTCTCTCTCTTTCTTTCTTCTTCTTCTTCCCTCCTTCCTTCCTCCTTTCCTTCCCTTTCTTTCTTCCTTCCCTCTCTTTTTTCTTTCTTTTCTTTCTTTCTTTCTCTCTTTCTTTCTTTTCCTCCTTTCTTCCTTTCCTTTCCTTTCTTTCTTCCTTCCCCTTCTTCCTTCCTTCTCTTTCTTTCTTTCTCTTTTCCTTCCTTCCTTCCTTCCTTCCTCTCTCTCCTTCTTTTTCTTTCTTTTCCTTCCTTCCTTCTCTCTCCTTTCTTTTCCTTCCTTCCTCCTTTCCTTTCCTTTCCCTTTCATTCTTCCTTTTTTCTTCCCTCTTTCTTCCTTTTCTTTCTTTCTTTCTTTCTTTCTTTCCCTTTTCCTTCCTTCTCTTTCCTTCTCTTTTTCTTTCTTTCTTTCTTTTCCTTCCTTCCTCCTGTCCTTCCTTCCTTCCCTCTTCTTTCTTTTCCTTCCTTCCTCCTTTCTTTTCCCTTTCTTTCTTCCTTCCTTCTTCTCTCTTTCTTCCTTCCCTCTTTCTTCCCTTTCATTCTTTCTTTCTTTCTTTCCCTTTTCCTTCCTTCCTTCCTTCTCTTTCCTTCTCTTTTTCTTTCTTTCTTTTCCTTCCTTCCTTCCTTCTCTCTTCTTTCTTCTCCTTCCTTCCTCCTTTCCTTTCCCTTTCTTCCTTCCTTCCTTCTTCTCTTTCTTCCTTCCCTTTCTTCCTTTTCTCTTTCTTTCTTTCTCTTTTCCTTCCTTCCTTCCTTCCTTCCTTCCTTCCTTCCTCTTCCTTTTCCTTTCCTCCCTCCCTTTCTTTCTTTTTCTTCCTTTCTTCTTTTTCTTTTCTTTTTGAAAGAGAGAGGAAAGGGAAGGAACAGAGAGGGAGAGAGAGACTCTTAAGCAGGCTCTATGCCCAGCACAGATCCCAATGCCCACCTTAATCTCACAACCCTGATATCATGACCTGAGCTGAAGTCAAGAGTTAGATGCTTAACCAACTGAGTCACCTGGGTGCCCTGGACTTGATGATCTTTAAGCACCCTCTCATGTTAAGAGTCCATGAAACATTTGCTGAGAACCAGCAACATTCAGGGTACTGTGCTATAGGGGACCCAGGGAAATATAGAACACAGATTCTGACTTCTGGAACTCACAGTTTGTCTTAGGATAGGAAAAGAGAGACACATCTCATGTCTTAGCTGTTTGGGACTTTATCCAGTAGGCAGCAGCATTTTTAAGTACACAGGCTCCATGGCCAGAGCTTTGCTTTGGGGGCTACAGTGTGGAGACTGGGCAGGGGTGGGGAGAGCCTGGATGTAGGACAAGCATGTAGGAGGCCCGTGTAGTGGCACTGAAGAGTGATGTGAGCCTGACCTCTGGCAGTGTCTAGGGAAGAACACATGGAGAGGTCTGGTAAATGAGACCCTGCTTGGGTGAAATAAATAGAAAGTGAGAGGAAGGGGTTAGAGAGGAAGGGGTTTGGGCTGATGCTTGTTTCCAGTGTGAGTGTGTGCATGAGAGGGGAACACAGGAGCAGAAGAGCTTGTTGGAGAAGATGCGGTTGGGGCTTGCTGAGGTCCGGGTATTCGTGGAACACCTATGTTGAGAATTCAGCAATTATTTCTCATGTGGGTTTCGTATATAAAAGAGAGATTTTCACCAGATATACAGATCGGATCGTGCAAAGCTATGGCAGAGGATAAGACTGTTCTTGAGAAGAGAGGCAGGCCAGAGATAAGTCCTTGGGGAACATCAACACCACCAGCAGACCAAGAAAGACGGGTGCCCTTCCAGTCCCGAGCATGGGTAGTGCAGAGCCGTGAGTGGGGATGTCAGTGAGGCCATGGTGGAGGGGGGAGACAGACAGTGTCACATCTGCAGAACAGTCAAGTGACAGAAGACCTGAAATATGTCTAAAAGGTAAGGCAACACTTTTTCTTGAGTTCCTGGCACTTGGTGGGACATTCAGTAAAAGGGTGAATAAAAGAACACATCAGTGAATCTGTCTAGGTGTCCCATTTCCCCCCACGTATAACATGATGGGCGTATTATGATTTTAATTTTCTTCCACCAAAAAGAGTATATAACAAGGTAAGATCCCTGGTAATCTGTGTTCCTTTTCAAGGCATCAGAGATGAGAAAGAAAACAGATTTGCTGAGCACCCAGGACTTGTCAAGACTTGTGAGAGATATTTGACCCATTGAGTTCTCACAGCAATGTGAGAAGACATTGCCACTTGTACAGATGAGCAAAATGCCCGAGAGTCACATAGCCGGTGGATGATTGTGGGGTCTGAGCTCACGGTTTGACTCGAGAGCCTCTGTATGCATTTCCCCATGCTACCCACAAAGGAACCAGGCCAGCACCCACTCCACTGTGCCCTCCTTCTCTATGCAGGGCTTCTTCCATCCCCGTGTCCAAGATTGAGTCATTAGGGAAAGCATCACATAGTTTCCACTGACTCAAATACATATACTCCAGACAAGGTCATTAACAATGCATTCTCACTTGGCAAAAGTCCTAAAAAGAGGATAATATTAACTACAGTGAAATCCATCTCCACAATTGCCCCAGAGACCAGCAAAAATCAATTGCCTAGTAAAGTTGGATCTTTAACGAAAGGTCAAAGACTCTCCTGGAAACCACAGGTGGATGCTTTAAAATGGTTACTTGAGGCAGGATGCCGCATACCAGTGGGGGAGCTCAGAATGCGCTCTTACCTACTAATCTGCCCAGGTTTGACAAACAATATTGTCTGTGATTCAGCTTCTCCTAAGTATATATTTGACAGCTCGGCAGGATACCCCTTTCCTGTTCCAATTCAGACGCCGTTAACATTGTGTTTTCAGCAACTATCAACCCAATTCTGGGCCATAGTTGAGACTGAGTAGATAAGTAATGCATAAACACACACTATTAAGCATCACAATTATTTTCCTCTCTAAGATTTCAAAGCCCGTTAATAGGCAAGACGATCGTTTACAGAAGGGACTTGGTTAAAAAGTGGCGATAGCCCCCAGATCTCTCTGTTTTGCACCCCATTTTCATTATGGAGGTGGTAGCCTAATAAAGTAATCAGCTGAATAAATTGTATGCTTGTCAGTTACACCGGTTAAGATGCGCGTGGGTTATTAGTACTACAGAATGCAAATCTGAAAGAAAGGCTGGCATTAAGTCACATCTGTACATTCCAGCCTCTGTGTAGGGATACAGCACGTTCCTTTCACGCCTGTGGATTTTTACAGAAACAAATCAGATGGACCTTTTGGCCCACTGAATTGACTCTGTCATTCAAAATGTGTTTTTTTTTTAGTATTGAACAATTGAACATGCCCAGAGAAGTAAAGAAAGTAAAATAATAAACATTCACATACTCGTGGCCTAAGACCGCCAATTACTAACATTTTGGAGTATTACCTTCAAGTCTTATTTATTTATTTATTTGAGAGAAAGTGAGAACATGAGCGGAGGAGGGGCAGAGGGAGAGGAGAGGGAGAATCTCAAGCAGACTCCGCACAGAGCCCAGAGCCCAACCCGGGGCTCCATCTCATGACTCTGAGATCACAACCTGAGCTGAAATCAAGAGTCGGATGCTCAACTGACCAGTCTAACCTAGGCACCCCTAGTCTTTTTTTTTTTTAAATAAAAAATAACCCTATACATTTTGCATCTGCATGAGATGCCAGCCCCAGTTCCATTTCCTTCTCCTCCTTTGCAGAAGAAACTGCTGTCAGGAATTTCCATGTATCCCTCGAGTCCTTTAGATATTTTTACATATGCATACGTATGCGCAACACATAGCACTGCTTTCCTCATACCATGTATATTACTGTGCAAGTTGCTGTTGCCAGCTAACACTCTAGGTCTGAGCCCAATGCCTGCAAATTCATAAAGAGAGCTAGTTCATTTCTTTTACCTAGATCTTCCATCAAAAGGCATAAATTGCATCCAATTTATTCTTTTTCTTTTTGAAGGACATTTGCATTTGATCAGCGTTTTGCAGTTGCAAACAATGCTGCAATAAACACCCTTCTCCAAGCCCTTGGAATGTATCCCTCTACATAAGGCATGGCAGGGATGCACCTTTCCTCAAGTGTACAGAAGGCTATGGCCGACATCAGGACGTATTTCACAGGTCCCTGTCTTCCTCGTCTCTTTCTAACCAGAGTCTCTGATCAAAATAAAGATGGATCCATCGAGTAAGGCAGGATTAGGTCAGCAGTAAATTGCAAGCCATCAGCTTATATAGATGGGGTGTGTCAATATATTTTGGCTTTCTGTAGAAATCCCCTGACACAACAACTTTCTTGTCACACACAGTTTGTTAGCAGCCTCATTCCCTCCGCAAATGGCATCCTTCCTCCTTGCTACAAGGGACAGCTTCTGGGTGGCAGGTTTTCAATTTCTCCTGTCTCTGTCAGTGGTGGTTGTAGTCATGAAATTTAAAGCAACATCTAAAGGCAACAAACATGTGGTCCAGCAATAGAGAAATGGCACAGGGACCCAGCAAGCCAGGGACACATTGCAGTCCGGGAGGGGATCACATGTGTGACAGGCAGGACAGAGCAGGGATACCCAGGAGCCCCAGAGCCAGAAAAAAAACTTGGATGTGAATCCATATTCTGTTCCAGATGAAGTGAGTAGCCTTGTGAATTACACTATAGCCCCGTCTTGGCTTCCGTCTCTGTAGAACCGTAAACAATAGGACTTACCTCAAATATAAATAGTTGCGGGGGGTTAGAACTAATGCTTCTAAGCGCCTGGCCCAGAGGGGCAATAAATCAACCACCGGTCTTCTGACAATGTATGATTCCATCTGACTTGATTATAAGAACTAAAGACAAAAAACTTCCTCAGCTAACAGGAGGGAGCTCTCAGCTTCTCCTGCTCCAGAGCTGAAGGCTCTTCTTCCGCTGCAAGCGTGGAATTCGAATCCATGCTGTGCTCGGGACATCCCAGGGGAAATCCTGGGGAGACGCCGGAACACCAAACCTGGATCCAGGCATGGGTTTGAGACTGATGAGACCTGAGGGTGTCTCTTCTTCTCTTTGAGGCTATTTTGCTATTCTACATAGTGTGGATAGAGATTAACACCCATCTCCGGACAGGGCTGGAGGATTGAACAAGGTGTTGTACTTACCCACTCCTACCTCCACTTCTTTCATCAGAGTGAACTTTTAATACATAAATACGATGGTGTTGCTCCTTGGCTTAGAACACTTCAATGGCTCCCCATTGCCTAGAGGGTAAGGTTCAAGCTCCTGGGATGGCACCCCAGGGCTCTTCAGTGCCTCCCTGCTCTGATCCTGCTTTACTCCCACTTGACCCTGTCTTTGCAGCACCCACTTTGGCCTGTGCTCAAGGCCTCCTGAAATAGACTCAAAGCTTCAGGAACACACCAAGTTTCTCTTACTTCTGTGCCTTTGTCTATGGTGATTCCTCCGTCCGGAACATCCTTCATCCCCTTGGCCATTTGGCAAACACCTATTCCTATAGAAAGATTCAGCTCAAACACCATCTCTTCTAGAAGCCTTTCCAGGCCCCCTGCATGCCCAGTAGAGCTGGTCACTCCCTCTCTTGCTTCCCACCTGTCCCTGTTTCATCTCTTGCAACAGTACACACAGTGTGTGCTCACAGCTTGGCTTTCTTCATGGGAACACGAACTCTGTGTCTGACTCATCTCTATCCTCAGAGCCTGACAAGGAGCCTTGTGAAGGCGTCACTGCTATCCAAAGGGTTGCTACGAGCCCCTTACACCCTGCATTCCAGACACAGTTCCATGGGTCTTTTTTCCTACTCTGCATATACATAGCATGTGCACATAAGGCAGGCGTTGGCAGCTTGGTTCTTCTTGGGGCCGAGTTGAGATTCTTGATAATCTTGATAATCATAATATTATCAATTTGTTGAATACCCAGTGTGTAGTGAACACGCACCATCCTGGTATCAGGGGTGGTGCCCAGTGACAGCTGGGGGCTCAATAGAGCCCCGGTACCCATTGGGTATTGGGAAGTTGTACTTAGACAACATTTATGGAATGAAAAAAGGAATGGCCTAAGAGTCCTTCTTCCCAGACGGTTGCTCGCAAAGTGACCTGGGATACCTGAGTGTTTCAGCATTTGTGGTAGGGGAGGACCCTACCATGAGGTAGGGGAGCATTCTGTATGGGGAGGACCCCCCTGCCCCATGGCCAGGTCACTGGCGCTTTCTTCACTGGAGCCCAAGTCTGAGCTTTCACTCAGATATTTTCTTTAGCCTGTTTTATATCCTACTAACAATACAAAAATTGATGAAATAAATCCATTAGCATTTATCTGCTGGGAACATACCGAGTGTGTGTGTGTGTGTGTGTGTGGCTGTGTGTGTACGTGTGTGTGTGTGTGAGAGAGAGAGAGAGAGAGAGAGCCTGACAACACCTGAGAGCCCAAAGAATTTGGGTTGATGAGCAGGTACAGTGGATCCCTCTCATAAATTAAAATCATTGACATGAATTGGCTCTTTTTTCCATACATAACAAACCTTCTTTTGCATAAAGAGTCACACCAGGCCTTTGTTCAGAGCACAGAACAAGTGTCCCATTCTTCTCAGCGTGACAAAACACATTTAAACATGTCAGTTTCTTGTGGGAACGTTTGTTGAAGTCAGATGTTTGGTTCCACAATAATCTGAAGACAGTTGTTGATCTTCGTTTATCAAATGCACGCAAATTGCTTCAAGAGCTCTTCCTTATTCCATAGGCCCACAACAAAGAGGCGGTCAGCATGATACTCCCTGTCACATTACTGATTGGGGAATCATTTGTAACCACCACTTACCTGGAGCCAGGCAAACTGACAGCACCCAGAGCAGCACAGAGAAGAACCAGCTCTGCCAGGGCCCTCCACGCCTGCGGCCCAGATGTCTTCATTTTCAGTCTGGGACCGAGCTCCCCTGGGACTCCTGGGTTCATGAAAGGTCTGCACAGGGAGCACTGCCGTCAGCTTCTGTCCCCATAGAGCAAACAGTTCAGCAAAGTCAACAGAAAGCCAGCAGTGACCGGGAAATGCCTTAGACTTTGCACGGATGGGTACTTACCTCCGACTCTGGGCACCAGGGGGAACAGTGGAAAATTCTAAGTGGGGATCAGCCAAGAGAACAGGCTGTTTAGTGAAGGCAATGGGCTTGAGGTCCAGAATGCTGGGTTCATTCAATCCTTTCTCTGCCACTTGCTTGCTTTGTCCCCTTGGGCAAGTCACTTTACCCCCACGCCTCAGTTTCCTCACTTGCAAAGTGGGTAGGTTTAAGTAAAGTAACCGAAGTGAGCAGAACAGGCCCTTGTTAAACCCTCAGGGATGTGAGCTCTAACTGCGAAGTGGAAGGCAGGGTCAGAAGGCCAGCCAAGCCCACAGGAGGCTGTAAGAGCTCTAGAACCTGTCTGCCTCAGTTGCAACGGTCTCTGTGTGTTTCGCTAGCTGTGTGAGCTGTGCATGGCCAATCATTAACCTCTCTGAGCCCGACTTAACCTCATCTATAAAACGAGAATAATAATAGTACCCAACTCACAAGGTTGTTGCAGAGACTAAATAAATCTTAATCTTTACAACACTTTGAACAGTGCCTGGCACATTCTTGGTGCCTTCTCTATGAGCCAACTGGTATTTTTATTGACTGTCTCTGATTCCAAGTAGGCATTCTAAAAATGATAACTGGAAGAGCATAATCATCCAAATACGTGTGTTGTTATTACATAACCTACATGGAGCTTGACTATAATTAGGGGGAAACAGAGCTTCCCTGAGCTCGTTGGGAAGTGCCATAGATGACTGGTACTGGTCGACTTTACCCACGTCTCCCATATTTGCTAGGAGCCCTACACAAGCCAGTCAGTAGCAACCTGGAGAGAGTTCCATCCACACCACGCCCCTTCACCGATCACCTCTCCCACATTACGGGTCAGGGGGCCTCACTGTCTTCCCTCTAAGGTTGAACACTGCAAAGACAGGTGCCACTCCTGTATGGTGAACCAACGTTTGCCTTGAGCCTCAATGGATGTTTCACCTCGGACTCTTTATTATTCTGAAGAGTGCGCCAATTACCCTGTACTTTCTATGTGGCCTCCCCCATAAGTGGGATTAAAGGAAAACGTCTCCCAGGGCTCTCTTGCAAATGGTCTAATCCAAGCAAAAGGGCACCGCAATACCTCCAGAAATGACTCCCAGAGGCCCCGTGACCCCATGTCGGATGGGTGTCTTCAGGTTTTCAGCTCCAGCGTGAACCCAAGGTCAGGAGCACCTCTCAGCTAGACACCTGCCCTGCGGGTGGTGAGGAGCACAGGCATGGGCGGGCGGGGTGGGGAGCAGCCCAGCACACACTTGGAGGCAATGTGCAAATGACCAAGCTCTTGAACACAGCTCCCTGAAAACCATCCCTGACTCCTCAGAATCAACAGATTAAAGTCCAAACAGCACTGACTGAGCTGGCATTTACGAAACCAATCCGCAGCCCATGAAGGACTGGATAAACATGGTGGGTGACCCACCTGTTGCCGCTAATGCTGCAGGTGTAGACGAGGGCACTCGGGATGGGCCAGACAGCAGGCAGCTTGAGTGTGGGCTGGGAGAAAGACTGCACTTGTCTCCTTACACAAGCTACGCAATTTCTCTAAGACTGTCCTCTAATCTGAAAAATGGGGATAATAATTCATGAGTATCTGTTTCATAAGGATTTCAGGTTTGAATATATAAAGCCTTAAGCCTTTCGCCTGCCTCCTGACACAGGCTGGTGTACTCAAGAGGACCAGCCTGCTGCCCCTCCTGCCACATCTACCCAAGGAGCCCGGCTGGGGCTGGAAAAGCAGATGAGGAAGAGCAGTGAGGGGATGGACGCAAAGCCACAGAGGGTGGCCATGCCTTCCCGTTAATTGGGTCCAGAACACAGAACACAAACCCTGCTGTCAGACCCTCCTGGGCACATCCCAGTTATCATTACCCCAAGCACCAGGCACTATCTCCCTGTTGTCCCAAAGGATGCAGCGACCTGAACTTTGCCGCAATTGATTGTGGTAGTTAATCATTGGTAAACAAGCAGAAAATTGCATTTAAAGAAAGATCCATGTCCTCTCCTGTGCCTGCCTTCATTTAAGAGAAACCACATCCTTATAAGATAAGGCTTCCCTTGCACTCCTCAACCTATTGGGCTCGTAGAGGAACCTGCAAGTCGTAGAGAGCAGTTACTTGAATGACTTAGGTGCTCTCTTGCCAGACTTTTTTGTGCATACTGTTTCTTCCACCTGGAACGGGTGCCACCTGGCTAAACAGGACTCATTACTTATGTTTCATACTAATGTCACTTTCTCAAGAATGCCTTCCCAAGTGACTCTGCTAGGGTTCTCTGGTTATTGGCTGACTCCAGTTGGTCTCGGGGCATTCCAACCTCATGGCGCCCCCTGGTGGTTTCAGGTGTGGCTCACCTGCCGTCAGGCCAGGAGAACAGTGGCCTCAGGTCTCAATGACAAAATGTGTTCTTCATGGGCAGTTCTTAGAATCTAACAGTTTTCCCCATATATCATCTTGTTTGAGCTTGACAATAAGCTAAAAACTAAGGGTCATCTTTCATGTCTCCGAGATGGGGTTCCATAACTGATTCCAAGGTTGGTAAGTAGCAAATCTATGGCATATACAATTTTTTTCCCCCTGATTCCCAAATTCTTCTGTTTGTAATTCCAAGGCTTTTTTCTCCTCTTAGGAGGTTCCAGGATGGATTCAGGCCCAGCACGATGGCCACAACTCACCACTCTCTGGCCATAGCTCTCTTCTCTGAGCAAGAGAGAGCTTTCAAAAATGATTATGAGGAAAAAATCCACAGTTTTAGGTCTATGGATCCACTAACAGGACATCACTTTTTTCAGTCTTTGATAACTAATTTCCTATCCTCCATTTCCATCATCAACTCCACATGTTTTAAGTTTTGTCATGGCAGTATTCTACCCCCACAGCCCAGTACCCATTTTTGTATTAGTTAGCTTTTGCTGCATGACAAGTAATCCTAACTTAGTACCATAAAACAATGGTCATTTACTAGTTCCAAATTCTTTGGGTCATCAAGTAGGTCTGGGCTAAGCTGGCTGGTTCTGCTGGTCTTGCTGGGTTCACTCATGCAACCTCAGCCAGCTGGTGTGTTGGCAGGGGGCTGGCCTGACACAGGATGGCCTTACCTGCTTGAGGATTCCTCCATTCTGTTTACCAGTGCTGGCTGTTGACTTACATGATGGGGTCAAGGAGCCACAGATCTCCAGATAGACTAACTCAGCCTTCTTCATGGTGATCTCATGGTTCCAAAGAGCAGCAAGAAAGGACAGACGCCAAGGCAGTGACTTGGGAGCTTCTGCTTGAATTCTGTTTCTTAATGTCCCATTCACCAAAGTGATGACCAAATCCACACTCAAGAGACAGAGACAAAGATCATACCTGTTGATAGAAGGAAGAGCAGAGTCACTTTGCAGTGACAAGCCTGGAAGGAATTTGTGGCTATTTTGCAGTCTGCCACAGACAGGTGACTTTCACACAAAAGCTGTTAAAAGCCGATGTGCCGGGGCGCCTGGGTGACTCAGTGGGTTAAGCTGCTGCCTTTGGCTCAGGTCATGATCTCAGGGTCCTGGGATCGAGTCCCACATTGGGCTCTCTGCTCAGCAGGGAGCCTGCTTCCCTTCCTCTCTTTCTGCCTGCCTCTCTGCCTACTTGTGATCTCTCTCTGTCAAATAAATAAATAAAATCTTAAAAAAAAAAAAAAGCCAATGTGCCTTCTTCATTTCTCTCTTCTCCTGTCCTTGTGATTTGGAAGCATGTGTTGAGGTGAGTGTCTTATGGTGGAGGGAGCTGGACGGAGAGGAGCCCCTGCTGCCTCACAGAGAACTTTAGGACTGAGGATTAAACTTTTCTTGTGTTACGTCAATGATGTTGTGTGGTTTGTATGTTACTGCAGCAATAGCTACCCTATTCTGACTGACACTACTCCTCTGTTTCACCAAATTTGGTGGGCATGTACATTTTCTGAGGAAAAAAGTCCACAGGTCTCCTCAGATTAAAAAACAAACAAACAAACAAAAAATCCGAGATTCTAAAGAAGTAAAAATGAGACAAAAAGGCAAAATTCCCTCAAGAGACGTAACTTTTTCAGCTCCCAGAATCATGTGTTCCCTTTGGAGGGAGTGTGGAGCAGTTGCAAGTGTCGGAGGCATCAGCCAGACCTAGATTAGCATTTCATTTCTCCCATTTATGAGTTTATATCCTGGACAAATCCCTTAAGCCCTCCGAGCTGTAGTTTCCCTAGTTTAAAATGCAGGCTTGTTGAAATAATGCTTCAATAATCATTTATTGCAAGCCTACTACATGTCAGGCACAATGCTAGGTGCCCGGGTAGAAAGATGAATATGTAATAAACCTTCCCCGTAAGAGCTGACAGCGTGGCGAGAGAAACAGACACAGTAATACATCAGGATGGCACAGTGCGATGAAAGTGGTGCTCGAGCCCCGCGTGTATAACATGGGCACAAATGTGTGCATGTAGGGACGTGGGACAGTGTGTGTGGATGAGTGTGTGCATGTGTGTGCATGTGAGTGTGGGGGCGTGCATGTGCATGGTCAGAGGGAAAGACTTCTCAGAGCGATGTTTGAGCTGGCCCTTCAGGGGTGAGGACGAGTCAGCAAACCAAAGGAAGGCACTTCCTCTCCCAGGGAGAAGGGACAGCAAATTCAAGACACAAGCGTTCAGGGAACCGTCTGCCACATGGTGTCGTGGGAGCACAGAGCTCAGCCTGAGCGGCAGGAGGCGATGGGACTGGAGGCCGGCAGGAGTCAGGGCACAGAGGGCCACATGGGCAGTGCTAATGATACGAATTTGTATCCTAAGTGCCCAGGGAAGCTACTGAAGGGTTCTGGGAGGGGAGGGAAGGGGACAGTTCTCTTTGGGAGGAAGATTACTCTTGCTTCTTGCTGCGGTGCAGAGGATGGATCTCAGGGAGGGAACTGGCCCAGAGAGCCTGGCTGGGAGGTGGTTCCGACCATCTGCTGAGGGAGCTGGGGGCTGACCCCGGGCAACAGCAGCCGTCAGAGAGGAGGGCATGCATCTAATGTCTGCATTCTGCTGTCCAGAGAAGTAAATTACATGCTATTTGTAAAGGGCTTTGTGGACAGTGCTGCTTGGCATGGGTGGGGTCATTATGACTGAGATAATGGTTCTGTGTTAAGGAAGGCCTATAAAGTCCCCAGGGCTGAGCCTGGCAGCTGCTCACAGGCACACGGCTCCCATGCCACCCATTTCCTTCTTTGTCACTCAGGGTCCTGTGGATTAAAGTGCCTTCCAGGTTCACCTTCCCTGGTCCCCTGGGGGTGTCCTACTGTTCCAGAGTCCTAGTCAGTGTCTGGGATCCCCTGATCTATGGGATTTTCACTAGCAGGCTTTTCCTTAGGCCCTGGGAGCCTGATTTCAAAGAGCCCATGGCAGAATTGCTGTGATGACAGCCTCCCTGGAGGAGGCTATGTGCACTGGTGCTCCTCCCCCAGGACAGGGTATGGGCACTGCTGCAGTTCAAAACTGGGCCAGAAAGAAGGTGGGCAGGTTGCACAGGCAGCAAGGTCTCTGGAGGACTAAGTGGGGAAAAATAACCCAAAGGAGAAAGGAAGACCTTTATTTCCAAAGGGGAGGAATAAGAAGGGGAAAAAAAAAAGAGCCAGCAAAATGAATGAAGAGTCTCCTTGTTTTGTGGCAAAGGGAATAACAGTTCTGGGGTCCCTGCCCCTTCCTACAAGGCACCCCTGGTGATTTGAGTTGGCACTGTGACGAAAGTCATGTGGAATACAGGGAGAAGTGAAGCGAGATGTGCCCTTACTCCTTCCCCTGTGCCATCTGACCCTCTCTTCCCTGAGTCTGCCTGCTGAATGGGGACTCCATGGTGACCTTGGAAGCTGGCATCCAGAGGGCAGAGCAGCTGGCATCCTGGGCTCCTGCGTCACCATGTGGAGCCAAGTCCTTTGCACTCCCTGCTTGGTACAACACGCCTCCATGAGAATTAGACTTCTGCGTTCCAGCTGCGGACATTCCAGCGTCTCCCTGTGATGGCGGCTAGCACTATCTACACGGATACACCCTCCTCACCATCTTCATTCCCTACTCCAAGGAATGGGCCAGCACTCGCTGGAGGAGTCGGGGCTCCAGACAGTCGTCCAAGCAGCCCACAGTATGATACAGCACTAGTGGGAGCAGAGAGATGGCATCCTCTTAGCAGGAGAGGCTCATGGTCTCTTCCAGGGTCTTGTGTGTCCTTTGTGTTGACAGATGTGGGAATTCTATGCCCTCTATCATGTGTATCTTTCTACACAAGTATGGATATGTATTTCTGCACAGAGATGTGCAGTTGCCATGTTTCTCCTGTCGTACAGGTATATGCATATAGCATACGGTCTGAAGTTCAGATACAGACTTCTGTCTAGCTGTAAGTCGGGAGGCACAGATACAGGACACTAAGTATGCAGCACGCAGTTCATGACAAGGAAGAAAGAGTACCAAGAACAGCTGAGCAGCACCGAGGATGATGGCCAGCACTGTGAAGAGAGGTCGGCAGAAGAAGCCGGCAGTGTGCTCCTAGGTGAGGGAGGGCCAGCATGCTGTGAGAAGTGATTTTGCAGGCTTTGTCTCCATCATTTGGGAGGCTCTTGCCAAATACAACTGGGAAGACCAGGGAGAGAGCCCTTTAAGTGCCATTTGATTTGGGGCTGGTGACTGAGGGCCTAGAGTGGGCATGTTCCTTGGCTCCCGGTCACTGACCAGGGTGCTGATCAGAGAGGACCCCCCCCCCCCCTCAGTATGTGTGAGGAGAGGGATAAAGAAGACACCACAGAAGACAGGGGAGCCATGACAGTGGTGAAAATCATACTCTTAGTAGAGTTCCCAAACTGGGGAAAGCTTTCCGGCATGGACCATGAAGCCACAGTGGGCAAGGTGGGTGAGTGACAGGTCACCTGTGGTTCCCAGGGTCTATCCATCATTACCTGTTTATTATTGGAGCACAGCACATCATGTTTTCTCGTAAACACTTTTTTGGTTCCCGCCATCTTAGGATCTTTTACTGACCTCACGTCACTCATTGGTCTCATTGGCCTCATTGGCACAGGCAAGGAAACATCTCGAGTTCAACTCGGAGCAGCCCATTTCTATAAATGTCATGATATTCAAGTGCAGGCGATTCTTTAAAAATAAAATGAGTGCTCATTTTCTGCGTCAGATGTTTCCAGGAATGCTAGAAAATGGGATTCCACCTGGCAATGTGCCAGGCAACTAATTACCTGGGAGACTTTGGACAACCTGATGGATTATGTAGTTGCATTGATATTATGGATTAACTGTGGCAAATAGGACACTTCAGCCACCCCGCTCATCTGTTCATTCACTCCCTAGTGGGTCACGCACAAACTCCTCGGCCCGGTGAATGAATGACTTCTCAATCTCTATGCCTCGGTTACTCTGGACTTCACACCGATACCAGTATTCACTCGGATGTCTAGATTTTCACTGCCGACCGTGCCCAAGTGAGAGACGCAAAGGTACATACAGCTCTTGGCTCCCCGCTCTCATGCAGCTTCCGGTTTCATTGAAGAAATACGCACAAGGAGTCATGCCTCCACCTATAATGATGACTTGAGTAACCTGAAGTCGTAAAGGAGACTTTCCTGATGACATTGTGGGGATGGGGGCTGGGGATGAAGGGAAGGAACTCTGGGAAATTCCCTTGCACTTGGAAGCCCTAAACCAAAGGGGGGAGTGAGGGCACTGTCAGACTTCTGAGTTGCTGAAGTGACACAGGGTCACAGGGCATTTCTGCTCTCTGGTATCGCCACACAAAACAACTCCAATACTCGTGGCTGAAAATATCAGTTACTTTACTGGACTCCAGGGCAAGAAGTTGAAGGCGGCACAACAGGGGTGGTGGCGATGACCACTCAGATGTTTGGTGACTCAGCTGGGAAGCTGGACAGCTCAGGGCTGGCTGGGTCAGGGTGACTGTGCCCTTGGTCCTCCTCAGGGCCTCTGCCTACCTAGGCGGCTACTCAGCAAGGCCTCTCCACCACCTGGCTGGACCTCTTCCGTGGCAGCTCAAGGTTCCCAAGGGCATAAAAGCAGAAGCTTCCAGACCTTCTTGAGGCTTTAGCCTGGAGCTGGGTGTGACGCTGTGTGACGCTGCTTCCATCACATTCTACTGGTTAAAGTGAGCCACAGGACTAGCCCAGATTCAGTGTGGGGAGCTGTACACGGGTATGAATACAGGGAGGTGTGGTTGATTGGGAACCATTTTGGAGACCAGGTACCATATTCAGGAAGTGACATTGTTTAATGAGGTTGGTTTTGGGGGCATCTGGATGGGTCAGTCAGTTAAGCATCTGCCTTCAGCTCAAGTCAGGATCCCAGGGTCCTAAGATCAAGTCCTGCATCGGGCTCCTGCCCAGCACAGAGTCTGCTTCTCCCTCTCCCACTGCTTTTCTCTCTCTCTCTCTCTCTCTCAAATAAATAAAATCTTTAAAAAAATGAGTTGTTGTTTTTTTTTTTAAACAGAAGTCTTAATGAGGAAGAGCCTCTTTCTCCCCCAAGAGTCTGGAAGTACCTTTCTTTAACTACTGCTGCTGGAAAAAAAATAGAGCTCCTAGAAATAGGCAGCTTTTGAACCAAGATCTAAATACACTAGTGTAACAACACCCACAGGGAAACACCGTCTCCAGTCTCATTTGGGATCAGGACTTACGCTGGCTTTTGAGAATTGGCAGGTGTAAAGGCCAAGATATTCCTTCAAAGGGTTTAAGGACCCCAATCCATGGAAATGATGCCAATCCTGAGACAGAGCATGGGGGAGAAGAGCAGGGACATTCAGAAGTGAATCAACAGATTAAAAGTAAATCAAAGCAGGAGACCTGGTCCTCCCTGGACAGAGACTGGACCCCTAGCTGAGGAAGATGTCTGTTCCATCATCAAAACCCCAGCCTAGCATCCCCATAGTCTTTTCTACATATTTTCACTGAACTGTGTAGCTGACAAGACATGGGATCCTGGGCTCCCGTTCTATCATGTTAAGAGCAGAGAATGTGGAAATTCCGCCTCTTCTCCTCACCGGGTAAGTGGCCTTGTGTCAAGCTACCTCCCTTTTCTGCCAAGGTGCTTATTAGCACAGCGCCACAAAGAACAGGATTTTGATAAATGTTAACTCTTACTATCATTACTGCTAGCATTCATATTGTTAATTTCATAATTTCCAATTTATGTATCTTCCCAGCTAGATATTTGACTTGGATGGGCCACCATATCTGCCCAAGATTTTGGCACACGGAGGGGCAAAAGCAGAGTAGCAGCCCTCTTTTCAGAAGGGACCAGGAATACCTGTCAACGTACAGCCGGCATGGAACCTTGCGGTGTTTACGGAACAGGAAAAGCCTGGCCTTGCGAGCTCGGCGGCCTGCACGGGGCTGATAAACACCAGGGTTGATGTCAAGGCTGAATCATCTGGGTATCTAAGTCATACCGGCTCACTAACCCAACACATTTTTTTTTAATGTTGGTTTGATGTACAAACAAGATATTTTAGGAATCCTATGTGAATGTAGATAGACGGCTTTGATTATGATTCCAGATACTGCTTTGCAAGTTTCTATGCATCCTGAGTACATGAGTCTGTTAGCTCCGGACCCACATTTGAATAGCTATATTCCCTGAGGTGTGTGACTGTCCCTCCTCAGACGTTCCCAGGACCCCAGCTGTTGACGTCACAGTCCCAACACATGAGCCAGGGGTGGGGGCATTCCCCATCTCCTGAGAAGGGCCCCGTGGGGCAGTGGGAGGCACAGACTCTGCAAGAGACCTGCATGGGGCAAAAGTGGGGCATCGGGGGTCTTGGTCTACTTGGGCTGCTCAAACCAAGATACCACAGGCTGGGCGGTGAAGAAAAAACAGAAATTTCTTTCTCCCGGTTCTGGAGGCTGGAAGTCTGAGATCAAGTGTTAGCAGGCTCAGTGTCTGATGGGGGCCTCCTTCTTGGATCATATGCCGCCCTTTTCCAGCTTCATGGGTCCTCACATGATGAAAGGATGAGGGAACACTCGGCGGTCTCCTTTGTAAGGGCACTAATTGCATTCCAGAAGGCTCCACCTTCATGACCTCATCATGCCCCAAAGGCTTCAGCTCCAAGTACCAACACACTGAGGATTAGCTTTCAGCGTATTACTTTTTTGGGGGGGATGGGGGCACGGACGTTCAGTCTATGGCAGTGGACTTCGGCACCTACTAGCTATGCTTCTTCCCTTCAGTTTTTTTGTCTGGAAAATAGGGCTAATTGTATTTCCCTCATAGGGCCCTTCTGAAGGTGAATGAGTTAACATTATGTAGAACATTTAGAACAATTCATGGCATGTGATGAGTACCTTTTATATGTATTAGTCATTATTATTATTCAGCTTCTACATCAAGTGTAGGGGTTTACCCCAGTCCCCAGGCCTCCCCTATATGGACCCTGACGTTGAACTCCAAGGACTTCCCTGGAGACGTGTGAAAGGGACAGCGAGGGGACCCTTTCCAGATGTGGATTTCCATTCAATGCCTAGAGGCCAGCCCCAGATTTGAGATTCTTCTATGAGGCAGAGCAGAGGGGGAGGGAAAGTCCTGGGATCTGCACTAGAGAATGGGACTCGGGACTCATTCCTGCCACTTGCATGCCCCCGTGCATGTCGCTTTTTAGTCTCAGGTTCTCAGCTGCACAGTATGTATGAAACGTGCTATGGACAGGACGCCTGGGTTGTGCAGATCCAGGCAGACTCACCGAGGTGGGGCAAACCTGTCCAGGCATTTGAGCCAGAGTCCCCTGGATTCCCTTAGAAACTTGAAAGCAGGTGAGGTCTAGAGCCCAGCTACTAGATATGGGGCCCAGGGGACACAAAGCCATAAAGAGGCTGGCCACCAGCTGTCTTGTGTTCACAGGCTTGCAGAGCAAGTGCCTTAGTTGTCTTGTATCCCTACCTCCAATAGCTTGTGTCCCCAGAGGCTGGGAGGACAGCCGGCAAGTGGGTTAAGGGTTAGTAAGCGAGCCCCCAAGTCTGCCCTGTCCTTCCCATGCAGTCCTCGGTCGCAGGGCTCCTTCTGAAGCCCTCGAGAATCATCCCAGGCCTCTCCAATCTGCTCTGAACCTCTGCTCTTTTTGGCGTCTATTCCGGTTACTTCCACTGCCCATGAACACGTGAGCTTTGCTGTCCCTTTGCTGAGAGGTCAGTTCTGCCCCGGTATGAAGCCCAGTCACAGCACTTGCTTCGTTCAGAGGATCTGTACTCTTGAGAAGCAGTGCCAAAGAGTGGGCAAAGGGTGGACGTTGGAGGCACAACGGTCTCAGCTGGAATCTCAGATCTGTCACTCATTGGTTACGTGGCTGTGGACAGCTTTCCTTACCTCTCTGGCCCTCTCCATCATAAAGCAGAGAGGACAGTACTTGTACGGGGGTTGAAAGGATTGAGGCAATCTGAGTAAATTTCCTTTGCAGTGTTTGACGCGCAGGAGGCATTCAGTGCGCGCTGCTGCTGTTCCTACCAGAACCGTTACTAAATTATCATCCACAACGACCAATCCATGACCAGGACGGTGAGAGGGGGCTCACGCAGATGCGGAATCCTACAGCCACGCAGGTCAATCAACAGGTCACCCTGTCCTAGGGTACCCCGGGTCCAGACTTGGATCGGCGACTCAGCCAAATCTCGGACTAGACAGAAAACCTGACCACAGCACTCACCACAGAACTCTGTCTTTCCTTCGATCTCCAGGCATCCCTTTGCAGCTGGGCAGGAAGAAGAAACCCTCTGGAGAGAACTTGCTGCTTTGAGTTTCTGGCCATGGACCTGAATCCCACAGGTGTCCAGGAAGAGCGCCGCTGTCCTCTAAATACTGAATAAGAACGATAGCGATAATGACATCAAAGCGTCAGGATAATCACAGCAGGTTTCAAAAACTGGGCTTCACAGCGACCACGAGAAGGTGTAATCACATGGTCCCCACGGGGCTTCTCAGGCTGTCATTTTTCCCAAGCGGCTCTGACCCAGTTGCAGAAAAACGAACTCTGCAGAACTTTGGGAGAAGGAAAAGCACCCCCTCTCCCCCAATCCCCTCAGGGCTCCGCCTTCCGGAAGGCCAGTCTGAGGCTCGGGTTGCCAGGAGGGCGCTAGAGTAAGGGAGGCAGGGGCTACGGCCAGGCCAAGGCTGTCTTGCCAGATTTCTTGTCAATACCTGTTGACATTTCTCTGAGTAATCGTTCCTGGCGCCTCGGGTATATTTCCTCCTATCACCGGATGGATTACCGGGGCTCTATTGATTTTGTGGTTTCATGTGTGAAAGATCTAATCTTAATCCTCCGTTGTTCATTTTCCTTAACCTTTTAATAACATGATAGGGAGGCAACCCATCAGAATGGAAATTGTTTCTTCTGCATGTTGTCATATATGCCTCGGACTGCTTTATTGTATGGGAGCAGCCATATTTTTTTGAAATAATAATAATAATGGTAAAATGTGTATGGTGTATTGCAGTTTACAAAGCACTTTCCCATATCAACTCATTTAATTCCGACAGCAGTCCTGATAGGTAGGAGTTATTGTATTTATTTTGATTTATTTGTTCTGTGAGTCTTTCCACCACATGAATTTTTATTATTACCCACTGTGTCACAGATGAGGAACCTGCATTGCTCAAGGTCACACCACTCTTAAAAATAAGGTTTGGAGTCAGGGGCCTCTGTACTCAAATCCTGACGCGGCCGAGTTGCTCACTGGGTAACTTTGGCTGAGGGTTTTGTTGTGTTTCTTTTTATTAAAAACATTTTTTAAATTAACAAATAATGTATTATTAGCCCCAGGGGCACAGGTCTGTGAATTGCCAAGTTTACACACTTCACAGCACTCACCATTGGCTGAGGGTTTTAAGCAAGCCGTGGCCCATTCCTTTCTTCACAAACAAAACAGAGATGATGAAACCTTCCTGGGACTTTGTAAGGATTAAAGATGCTGTGGGTAAACCACTTGCATAGCACCTGACACATAGCAGAAGATCAATACATGTTAGCTATTACTATTAAAATGATGGTAATATTAATTATAAAATAAAGGTAGGATTTTAGCCAAGGCTTTATGCCAAACCTCAGTTCTCCTCTGCTGGGCAGAAACTAGGGTCTGGTTTTTCTTTCCCTCTCTCTCATTTCTTTCCCTAACTTTTAAACCCCCAGGGAATGGCGATAAACCAAAGGCTCTTCCGGTGAACACCAGGGTAGTTTCTGTGGGCGCTGGGTAAAAAACAAAGGGTAAAGAACAAGAGCCACAGGGGTTGCATGGGTGGTTCATTCATTAAGTGTCTGCCTTTGGCTCAGGTCATGGTCCCGAGGTCCTGGGATGGAGCCCCGTGTCAGGATCCCTGCTCAGTGGGGAGTCTGCTTCTGCCTCTCCCACTCACCCTGCTTGTGTTCCCTCTCTTGCTGTCTCTCTCTGTCAAATAAATAAATAAAACCCTTAAAAAAAAAAAAAGAGCCATGGGATAGGTAACAATACCCTGGAATCTTTCTAGAGCAGGATTCCAGCCATTGGTCTGGGAATTGGCCTACAGTGGTACAGTTCCAGACCCTGAACGCATCCTCTCCATACTATTGTCCTCCATTGTGAAAGGCTGATGGGACGTGCAGATGTTCTCACTGTAGCTTGGAGAAGTTATGAGGATCATTGCCTTGAGCCAAGAAAGTGGAGGGTCTGAGGCTTTCTTCCCAGCCTGCCACTCACTACTTCTTAGGCCTTGAGAAAGTAAGTTCCTTTAATCGGGCACCAGCTTTCTCTTGTTTAAATTGAGAGCGTTCACCTGTAATTTGTGTTTCCCAGCCCGAATTTAGCTGGAAACTAAAAAACAAAAATAAAAACAAAAACAAAACAAAAAACAACAACAACAAAAAACTACTTAAATTCCAGCCCCCCATTTTCTAATCTCAAAAATGAGAGCGAGGAAGAAGAAGGCAGCAGGAGAAGGATGCACAAAAGAAAGAAGAAATGCTCATGTTAGGAAATGTTAGTTTGGGTGATTTTTAAGTTTCTTCCAGAACTCACATTCTATGGCTTTAGTGCACCAGAACTGAAATTCACTGCCATGCTCTTTGATGACTTTATCAGCTCTTGAAGGTTACTCAACAATGTAGGTAAGACAAAAACAAATGTACCCATGGCATCAAAGGACATTTTCTTACTCCTCCCTTCCCTTCCTTCTATGAGAAAATGCTTCATATTCTGGCTTGAATCCTGGTGCCTTCTGTCTGATGGACTTTTTTTTTTTTTTTAAGATTTATTTATTTATTTATTTGATAGAGATCACAAGTAGACAGAGAGGCAGGCAGAGAGAGAGAGAGAGGGAAGCAGGCTCCCTGCTGAGCAGAGAGCCCGATGCGGGCCTCGATCCCAGGACCCTGAGATCATGACCTGAGCCGAAGGCAGCGGCTTAACCCACTGAGCCACCCAGGCGCCTCCTGATGGACTTTCTATTCAGAACTTCATTCCCTGTCTGGGAACTCAGGTCCATTTTTTTCAAGATCCACCTCCAAGGTCATCTCCTTTGCAAAGCCTTCTCTGACTAGCCCAAGAAAAGAAACCATTTCCTCTTCTGGCCCCACAGCCGTATCTCTAGGACAGGTTTTAGGACACTGGATTGGAATTCCTTAGCTACTTGTTCCTGCACCTTCCTCCACCTGTTCACTCTTTTAAGGGGAGGAACATGTCTTTATTCACTTGATACCCGGAGCACTTATAGAGAAGTCTGGCTTTGATACTGCCTTGTTGGTAAGAATGGTAACAACCCTATCAAAACGCCTTTGTCATCCATGGACGGATTTCTTCAGAGACTAGGACTATTGTATAACATGGAAACACATTACATTCATCATCCAACCTCTGCGCTTAATTTAGAATCTGGGGCTCAGAGAGCTACAGTGATTGACCCGAGGCTAGCCGGCGACACAGACACAGAGTTGCACATCAACTTCAGGACTCCTACTTGGGTCCTGGGCCTTTCTCTCGGTCCTGCTTCTTTGGTATCCTTTGCTGCTCACCTACTATGTGCTGGGCTCTGCTATGTATAGGGCAATGGAATTAACATGCCATGGCTCCTGCTCCCAAGCCCTACTCCACCAGCTTTACAGTCTAGAAGAGCAAAGCCACGCCCCCACATCATCTAAACTGTTCATGAAAACATATTCCCCACTGATCCCCCAATGTACTATCTCCAAAGTGTCACAGAGGCCAGCTGATGTTCCTTCAGGAACACTGCTCTGTCTTCACGTGTGCTGAGCTGCCTTATGCCCCTGATTCTACCCAACACTTTGTATTCTAACTTTGACAGCTGTTTCTGTCCACATTCTACCCTCTGCTCACCCCTGTTCTGGAGTGTCTGACTCTTCCTCCTGACATTTTGTACCCAAGCTTTTCTATGTGATCGTGAGGCTCCTCTCAATCTGTCTCTTGCTTTCTTGATAAAGGCTCCCTCCTGTAGCTTTCAGCCTCACACACTCCCCCTGCCACACTCCTCCCTATTTCTTGGGATAGCACTAGCATCCACAAAATGAAATTAACTTGAAATTGGCACAATTGCAGAGATACTTTCATTGGCCACTTTCTTTGTGTCTCTGGCAATGTCAGCTTTCTTTTAGTGGAGAATGAATCTGCGAGGATTCTGCTAAGCAGACCTGCTACAGCACATTTTTCTTGAGATGATGGTTTCTAGTGCAGCACTTGGTTTGCAAATTAGAGCACCATTTGCAAAATGCAATCCTTGCTCTACCTAAAACGCTATCAGGGTAGAGTGTGGATGGCTTTG